>NC_083234.1:81061271-81674271 GCF_032191835.1 Heteronotia binoei
AGGGAGGCGGGAGGCCGTGCAGTATCTTATGTTGTGAGGAATGAATCCAGTTCCCCTAAAGTGGAGGCTCCAAAGGCTTCTGGCTCCTCCTTGGGTGCCGGTCGGTCGCCTAAGGGATCACGTTCCGCAGAGAGCTGCTCCATCCCGGAGCCATTCCTGGTCTGTAATCTCAGTCAATTGACGTCAAGCTAAGCCTTCTTACAGTTCGCAAGAGGCACCAGCCTGAGGGGAGTTGGATTCCTCTCCACATAAGATACCGCGAGGCCGCCCGCCTGCCTTCTGCGCGAATTCTGCCGTCTAAGGCTGGACTGCTGCAGAGAGCGCGGGCTGGGAATGTGCTGCGGTGGAGCCTGGCCGCCGCCCCCTTTGGGGAAAGGCTTTGCGCTGTGCAGAGGGCAGCTGTGGGGCTGAGAAAGGCTTTCTCGTCCACCCGCGCCCTTGCTGCGGTTTCTTCCGCGTTGCCCCTTAGCATGTTGCCCTGCTGGCTGGGCTGGGCTGGGCTGGGCTGGGCTGGGCGCGCTGGGCTCTCGACCTTCCTTGGGCAACGTGGCCGGAGGAGCCCCCGGGGCCGAGGGGGGAGGCTGGGCCCGGCAGCTCCCTGCGGAATGCGGCGCCCGCCAGTCCCCCTGCAGAAGCGCTTGGTGGAGCCGAGAAGGCCTCTGGGAGGAAGGGAGCCCCAGGCGAGGGGACCCGCGGCCTGCCGTGCCTGAACCCCTCCAAGCGACCTGCGGCTGCGGCTGCTGCGGGGGCGAGGAAGAAGCGCCGGCGCGGGAGGGCTGGCCAGGGCGGCGCAGCCTTCGGGAAGGGCCGGTCTTGGGCCCAGCAGGCGGGCGGGGCGCTTGGAGGCGCCTGCTGGAGGATCCCCGGGAAGGGCTTCTTGCAAGGTTGCCCGCCGCCTGTTCCCTGCCCGAAGCTTCGCTGTGGCGCTTTGAGGAGCCGCCGTTGCCCTTAGGAAGCCTTGCGCGATCTCCTCGCTGGCAGTCCTGCAGCCGTCGGGGCTTAAGGCAGCAGTGGGTCCGTCGCTTCCCCCCGGCTTCCTCTTGTGCCTTTTGCTCCTGAACTCCTCCCGGGAGCGCCGCCAGAAGGCCCCGCTGGGCGCAGGCCCGCCTCGCTCCGCCAGGCCTCGGGAGAACCACCCCGGGGAGGCGCCGCCAGAGGGGACCACGAGAACGGGAAGCAGCAGGCGCGGGCCCTCCCGGGGAGAGCGGGAGGGAGAGGCGGGAGACGGGTCAGAATCCCCCCCAGCCTGGGCCCGGAGAGGCGCCCCTCCCTCCCCGCCGGCCTGGGAGGCGGCAAGAGCCAGCCCGGCCGGGAGATCCCAGGGAGGCCCAGAAGGAGCCAGCCCGGGAGCTCCCTCCGCCGCTTCCCGCTGGGCCTCTGGACCTTCCTCCCGCCCTCCCGTGGGCACCCCCGGGAGAGTGGGGCCAGGGCGTCTGGGCCAAGGAGGGCCCCGTGGGGAGGGGTGCCTGCCTGCCTTGCGCCCCCCGGGCCAGTCCTCTGGCGCCCGCCTGCGCATCGGGGGTCTCCGGGGGCCCGGGAGAGAGGCTGGCCGCCCTGCTCCGTTCGGGGACTTCCAGGGGGCCGGCGGGCGGGCGAGCGGGCGGTTCCTTCCGCCAGTTTTCGTTTTGTCTGCGGCGAGGTCTGGTGCAGCTGGCCTGAGGACGGGCTCTGTGGATCCACTGCAAGGACCGGCGGCAGAAAATCCCCCCCCCCCCGCCCATTTGCAAGCCAGTCCGCTTCTCCAAAATCTGTCCCGGCAGTCTAGGGGCGGTTGCGCTTCAAGCCAGCCTGCCCTGGCGGCGCTCCCGCCCTCCCGCCCGGGTCTTTGGAAAGCAACCGGAGCTTTTCAGGATCCGCACAGCTTTGCTGTCATCTGTGAAGCACAAATTCGATGTCCTTCTGGGATTCTGCCGCCTCCTCCGCTCACCAAGCAGGACTTGCCGCCGCCGCCTCGCCCCCCGCCCGGCAGCTCGGCCTCTAAGCAAGGCGGTCCGCGTATCCCAGACTGTTTGCAGGGCGACTGCAGGATTTGGCCGGGGCTTAAAGAAGAAGTCCAATCCCTCTGTTGTTTCCTGCCCGAAGTCCGGGGCCTGCCGCAGCTTTGCAACTAAATTCCACCTTCCGCTCCTTCCCACATCATTTAAGTTGATAGTTCAGGCGCTCGGATCGGAGACTTCTCGGCCACCAAGGGAGACTCGCTCCTCTCCCACCGCTCCCGCCGCCGCCGCCGCCGCCAGGGAGGTCTTGAGCCCCGCAGCGGAGCCCGGAGGAGGGGAGGGGAAGGCCGCGCCCTGGGGCAAGGCCGCCTCGCTCGCGCTGCCTCTCCTGCCGTGGGGCCCCCCTGCCGGCCTCGCCCGCGCCCCAAGTGCCGCTGCCACGGAACCTCGCGGGGCCCAGGGACACTGGGCCGGGCGGGGGAGACCCGCGTCCACTTGGAGGGGCCAGGAGGGAGGCGGGAGGGGGCTACCCCTCCTGGCTCCTCAGTCCCAAACTGTCCCGGGGGAAGGGGCACATCTGCAGCCTCTGAAGACCCCCCTCCCTCCCTCCCTCCGGCTGGGGGGCCCGAGCGCTCCGGGAATGGCAGGGGCTTTCTGCTGCGGGGAGGAGAAGAGAGCAGCGGCCGGCCGAGGGCCCCAGGTCGGAGGAGACCCGGGCAGAGCGCCTTCGAGGGTCGCAGCCCTTCAGGAGAGGAAGGAAGGAAAGAAAGAAGGAAGGGACGGAGGAAGGAAGGAAGGAAGGAAGGAAGGAAGGAAGGAAGAAAGAAAGAAAGAAAGAAAGAAAGAAAGAAAGAAAGAAAGAAAGAAAGAAAGAAAGAAAGAAAGAAAGAAAGAAAGAAAGAAAGAAAGAAAGAAAGAAAGAAAGAAAGGAGGGAGGGACGGAGGGAGGGAGGAAGGAAGGGAGGAAGGAAGGAAGGAAGGAAGGAAGGAAGGAAGGAAGGAAGGAAGGAAGGAAGGAAGGAAGGAAGGAAGGAAGGAAGGAAGGAAGGAAGGGGTGCTCAAGCCCCACCCCCACCCCCGCGGGCCAACTGGGCTTGGGGCTCTTCGGGGCAGGAGGGAGGGGCTCAGTTGCAGGCTCCCCTCCTCCGCCAGACTCCCGAGCGGCCCCGCTCCCGACCCCCCGGGAGGCCCGCCAGGCCTCTCCTCCCACGCCTCCCGCCAGCCCTGCCCCGCAGCCGCCGCGGCTTCCCGCCTCTGCCTTGACGGCCGCCCTGGCTGACCTCCTGGCCCGCCTCTCCCGCCCGCAGCGCAGCCTCCTCGGGGGCGCTCTTCGCCGGCTTCCTCTCAGCCTGCGCGCCGCTCCCGGGGAGGGGGGGGATCTGTGTCCTGCTGGGCCCTTCCCCCGGCGCTCGCTTCCATCCCCCCCTCCAGGGGGCAGCGGGGAGGCCCGGGTGGGTGGTCTTCAGCGCCCCCCCCCCCGACTGTTCGCTCCTCATCTTTTTTGTGGGGGTTGTTTCAAAGGAGGAGGGAGAAGATCGCACCGCATAGGTTGTTCTGGAACCCCCCCCCCCCTTCTCCTTCTCCTTCTTCTAAAGCGCCCGCCAGAATCCGGGACCTGAAGCTGGGGGGGGGGGGGGAGACTCGCGGGGGGGGGGCGAGCGGGTCTTTCTGCGGGGGGGCCTCTCAGAGCCACCCCCCCCTCCCGCCTTCTGGCCAGGGACCGGGAGACTCTCTTGGGTCCGCCGGGCCTTGACGCCCGGCAAGGAGAGGGCCGAAGAGTCGGCTGGACCGCAGCGCCCCTCCCGCCCCCTGCCCGGCCCAGCCCAGCCCAAGAGGGCCCCGCCGGCCACCTCGCTCCGCCTGCAGCCCCGGAACCCGCCTCCCCCCCCCCCCCCCAGCCTCCTGGCCCCGCCAGGCCCCGCCGCAGCCCGCCTTCGGAGCGGCCCTCCTCAGCCCCAGGGGCGGCGGGGAGTTGCTTCCCGTCGAGGCTCCCCGGCCGGGTGCCGCCGCCGCTTCTGGCCTGCCAGCTGGGCCCCGAGGAGAGCGCCGCCGCCCGAGGGACAAGCGCGGCCCCTGATCCCGCCCGCCCGCCCGCCCCGCGCCTGCCCTACCTGCTGGAACCCGGCCGAAGGCACACACGTCCGAGGCGGCGGCGGCGGCGGCCCCCTTTCTCTCCGCGCCCGCGCTCCAGGAGCATGGTGGAGGCTGGGCCGGCGGTGGGGGAGAAAGAGCCCCTTGGGCGCCTGCCCTGCCGCTCCCCCCCCGCCCCGCCTCTTCCCAGCCGCGGTCTGGGCGCAGCAGGGGCTCCTCGGGCGGCCGCTCTGGTCTGGCGGAGGGCGGGGAGGCTGGGGCGGGTTTTGTGCGGCTGGGGCGGCGCGGGAGCGCCTCTGCAAATCCCCCCCGCCGCCCTCGACGGCCGCCCCGCCCGCTCCTCTCCCCGCCTCCCAAGGCCGCCGCTCTCCAAGGTGCTGCGCCCAGGGAGGGAGGGAGAGTGGGAGGCCGAGAGCGCCCGCCGCCCACCTACGGCCAAGCCCGCCGGGCGCGCCTGCCACCGGGGCCACCCCGGAGCCAGCGGCAGGAGAGCTCCCTGGCCGGGCGCAGCGGGGCGCGGGGGGGGGGGGGGGGGGTTGCACAGCAGCAGCCTGAAGGGCCCAGCCCAGCCCGGCCCGCCTTCCCCCCTCCCTTGCCAACAGGTGCGGGAGCTGCAGAGGCGCTTCCTCCCCCCGGCCGCCGCGCCTCTTCGCCCTCTTGGCGCAACCCAGGCCGGAGGGGGCCGGCAGAAACCCGCCCCCCAAGTGCTCCTCCCCGCCGAGAGCGGCCGGCGGCTGCGCCCTGCGCTGGGAGGAGGAAGGGAGGGCTCTGGGTCGGGGCGGACTTGGGCGGGCTGGCAGAAGAAGCCCCCAGGCCCACTCCGCAGCCCCCCCCCCCCGCCCAGCAGCAGCAGCAGCAGCAAGACCGCCGCGCGCCCCGCCGCCACCCGGGAGTGCGCCACCCGCCCGGGCCAAGGTCCCACGGCCCGGTTCTTTGGCCCTTCTGCCGGGGAGACACCAACGGCGGAGAGGAAGGCTGGAGACCGTCCCCAAAGCTGCCCGCCGGCGAGAGACTCTCCTTCCACCGGGGAGGGGGAGGGGGAGGAGGACACCGCAAGGCCCGCCGGCTGCCCAGAAAGGCTCCGCCGAGGAGTTCCCGAGAGCCCCCCTCCCTCCCGCCCTTGACAACTTCCGTGACAAGTTGGTCAAATGTGGTTTGGGTCCTGCTACCGTTAGGTGGATCTTGAACTGGCTGACAGATGGCACTCGGAGAGAGCTTGCGAATGGTTCCTCAGCCTCCTGGAGAGGAGTGACCAGCGGCGCGCCTCAAGGATCTGTCCTGGGACCTGTTTTGTTCAGCATCTTTATAAATGATCTGGATGAAGGAATAGAGGGAATGCTTATTAAATTTGCAGATGATACGTAATTGGGAGGGGTTGCAAATACAGTAGAAGACAGAAACAGGATACAGGATGACCTTGACGGGCTGGAAAATTGGGCTAAAACCAATAAAATGAATTTTGACAGGGATAAATGTCAAGTTCTGCATTTAGGTAGGAAAAATTCAATGCATGGTTATAGGATGGGGGAGACTTGTCTTAGCAGTAGTATGTGTGAAAAAGATCTAGGGGTCTTAATGGATCATATGCTGAACATGAGTCAACAGTGTGATGCGATGGCTAAAAAGACAAATGCAATTTTGGGCTGTATCAACAGAAGTATAGTGTCCAGATCACATCATGTGATGGTATTGCTTTACTCTGCTCTGGTAAGACCTTACGTGGAGTATTGTGTTCCGTTTTGAGCACCACATTTTAAGAAGGATCTAGACAAGCTGGAACGGGTCCAGAGGAGAGCGACGAAGATGGTGAGGGGTCTGGAGACCAAGTCCTATGAGGAAAGGTTGAAGGACCTGGGGATGTTTAGCCTGGAGAGGAGGCGGCTGAGAGGTGATAGGATCACCATCTTCAAGTACTTGAAGGGCTGTCATATAGAGGATGTTACGGTGTTGTTTTCTGTTGCCCCAGAAGGGCAGATCAGAACCAACGGGTTGAAATTAAATCAAAAGAGTTTCAGGAACATTAGGAAGAACTTCCTGACCGTTATAGCAATTCCTCAGTGGAACAGGCTTCCTCGGGAGGTGGTGGGTTCTCCTTCATTGGAAGTTTTTAAACTGAGGCATTATAGCCATCTGACAGCAATGAAGATCGTGTCAATTTAGGGGGAGGTGTTTGTGAGTTTCCTGCATTGTGCAGGGGGTTGGACTAGATGACCCTGAAGGTCCCTTTCTACTCTATGATTCTATGATTTTTTTCTCCAAAGAATCTGTGCTTGTAATGACTTATGATGGTATCTTAATGGTGACTGTATTTTGAATTTTATAATCTTCCATTTCTCCTAATGGTATTATTGTGTGATCAGGACTTTTTTCGTGGCAGGAACTCCCTGGTGGTCCCTTCCAACTCTAAGATTCTATGATTCCTCCCTCCCTCCTCCCTCACTCCTTCCCTCCCTCCCTCCTCTCTTCCTCCCTCCCTCTCTCCCTCCTTTCCTCCCTCCATCACTCCTTTCCTCCCTCCCTCCTTCCTTCCTTCCTTCCTCCTCCTCCCTCCTTTTCTCCCTTCCTCCTTCCTTCCTCCTCTCTCCCTCCCCTCTTCCATCCTCTCTCCTCCCTCCCTTCCTTCTTCCTCCCTCCCTCCCTTTCTTCCTCCCTCCCTACCATCCCCTCCCTCCTTCCTCCCTTCCCTCTTCCACCCTCCCTCCCCTCTTCCTTCATTCCTCCCTCCCTCCTTCTCTCTTCCTCCCTCCCTCCCTCCTTCCCTTCCTTTCCCTTCCCTCTTCCTCCCTCCCTGCCTCCCTCTTCCTCCCTTCCTCCCTGATGGAAAATGTACGTTAAATTCAGAGGTGTGGAGTGGCAATAAATGGAGGCTTCAGCTTATAAAAAGAAATAAAGTTTACTAGAAAACATCAGGAGAGGGTACTTGGGATAAAAAAAATACAACTTAGCTTAACAGCTAGTCTAACTATGTCTGTTTTCTACATGGCTACATTATACAACCCTTTGTCTAACTTCTTGTTCCCAGAAAGCAGTTGCTAATAGGAAGACAAGCTATTCAAGCTTGCATATAAGATCAAAGCTTTTCACACCTAATATCCTTTCTGACCAATGCCATGTTTACATGCTTTCCCGGGCTTAGAGGACTCTGATCACAATTGGGTTCAGGTTACAATACATCATTTCCTCTTTCAGGTAAACAAACAGTTAACTCTATAATTGCTCGTAAGTACATAGCTTGTATTCCAACACTCCCTCCCTCCCTTCCCTCTTCCTTCCTCCCATCCTCCCTCCCACCTTCCCTCTTCTTTCCTTCCTCCCCTCTTCCTCCCTCCCTCCCCTCTTCCTTCCTCCCCCTCCCCTCTTCCTTCCTCCCTCCCAGGAGCAGCCGGCATCGTCCCCTTCCTGGGCGGAGGCCAGCGCAGCGGCTTCCCCTGGGCTCCAGCGAGGGCCTCCGGGAGAGGCGCTGGGCCAGGATCCCGTCGAGGCGCGGAGGAGCAGCAGCAGTGGTGGTGCAGCGCTGCCAGCCCGGGAGGGGAGGGGAGGCGACGCGACGGGCGCTCCTGCTGGGCGGCCCCCAAGGCAGGCCGAGCCCCCGACGGCGCGCCTTCCTCTGGCTGGGGCGGGGGCGCGAAGGCAGGCGCGGGCCCGCAGCAGCCGCCCAGCTGGAAGGCGCGCCCGAGAGAGGCCGCCCAAGGCAGGCAGGCAGGCAGGCGGCGGCAGCGGGAGCTTCTCGTCTTGGGACCCAGCCCGACCGCGCAGCCCCAGGCCCTGCCCTCACGCGGGAGGAGGAGAGGCGCCCCCCCCCGACGCCCAGGGCAGCAGCAGCCTCTGGGGCCCCCTCCCTCCCCCGCGAGCGGCCACACACACAGCCCGGGATCTGCAACTAGGAGAAGAGTGCGTGGGGGAGATGTGGGGCTAAGAAGGCAACCCAACGGGGTGGGGGGCAGCTCCTGGGGTCCTTGAGGGGGTGGGCTCTACCTTGTCACCCCGGGGAAGGAGCCCGGTCCTCAGGCTCTTCCTTTTTTAACTTTTAAAGTTTTATTCAAAATTTCAAAACAAACAGCGATTGCAGAAAGCAAGCCCACAAAAGAGTAAATAAGCAAAATGGAGCAAGGCATACAGAATATAAAACAAATCATAGGCAGAAATAAATATTATTTAACAAATCCAGACTAGGAAATACAAATCAATAGAAAAAAGGGCAAATACTTCCTAGGCAGTTTACGCTCTATTGTATTATGAGAGGTAATATATTGAAAAAAGGAAACCATTTCTCCTCAAAATCCAGTTTGGACAATGGATTGTCAGCTAATAGTAGCTGGTCACAATTTTATCAGATACAAGTATATCCCACATTTTAAGGAACTGTTTTCAAACCATAGGAACAAATCCCAGCCCCACCCCAGCGCTTGGCTATCACAGCTTCAGCTGCTAATAATAGAACAGCTGCTGTGTTTTGTCTGGCCTTAGTAATATTACTGATTCCCCAGAAATTTAGCAAAACTGATTCAGTATTAGGAATTGTAGTATCAATTATTTAAAAATTGTTAAAATCTTATTAAAAAAAACTTTAATAGATGGACATAGCTGTATTGACATACTCAAATAGGGATACTGGCTGTTTATCTCCTTCCGTATACTAAACCCATCTTCCACTATATTTTAATGTATTTTTCTTCTAACAGCAAACTATATGTATGTTCCATGTTAAAAGGTAAATTAGTTGGATGGGAAAAACTTCTGAGAAAGTAATGCCCTCTTTTTGACCCCGGCTTATATAATTGGGTGATTGACAGGCATTCTCACATTTTGACATTACTGTTTTATTGCTTTCGCACGCTCATGCTACCCAGATCAAAGTTTTGCTCAATTTGTTAATTTTACTATTCTGTCACTGGATCTTAAATTTGTACCATTTTGCATTCTAAACCCCTGCCTCCCAGCTACATATAGCCCTGCTCACTGTACCTGATTCCTTGTCTGACCAAGTATGCTTAGAGCACATGAAAGCTGACGTTCTGAATGAAACTTGGTTGGTCTTAAAGGTGCACCTTGACTCCTGCTTTGCTCTGCTGCTTCAGACCAACCCGGCTGCCCACTGGGATCTATCCCCACCAACAGTGTATGAATGAGCCCGGGGAACCCACATTTTTTCCTACAATTGGGAGTGGTTACAGATTTACTATTCCAAATACCTTTATTGGCATAGAAGTAAAAAGTACAGCATAGCAAATTTGCATGGAGCTTCAGCTATAAAAACCAGTCAACATCAAGAAGGGGAACTAGTCTTTTGCCCCCTGATTGTTATGGCAGCCAAAAGGTACTTAGGCTTGTGATATGGGAACATTGGTCGGATAGTAGAAAAAAACTAGCTTTGCTTCAGGTAATCCATAAAAATTAGACAGAATAGGTTTGATTATACAGTCCTGCACTTCCCCATAAAAATCACAATGAAGTAAGATATGGGCAACCGTTTCAAGGTGCCTTCCATTACATGAGCAGACTCTATCCTGATAAGGGATGTTGGCAAACCTTCCAGACAGTACCACTGAGGGTAGAACATTGAGTCTTGCTAACATAAAAGAGTGGCATAACTGGAGTGAAGTAATCTGGGATTTACTATGATAAAGGTTTTTTTTGTCATATACCATCTGGAAAATACTTTATAGTTTTGTAGTCTAATATTAATTGATATAGATTTATACAAACAATTTGACCAGATATGCCATTGAGATTCATCCAAAACAAGATTGCAATCTCTGCGTCAGGCCTTTTGCTGAGAAGTCAACAATGACTAATCTTTTTTATTTAAGAACTGATAGACAGATTTCAGAACACCCTTTTGAACTAGAGAAGCCTCCTTTCATCTGGGGGAGGGGCTGGAGGGCCAAGAAGCTGCCGCCTGCTGCTGATGGGTGGAACAAAGAGGCCCGCTTAGTGTGCCCCCCTCCCCTCTCCTCACATGGCCAGCCTCCAATGTGCCACCCCCATTTCTTCTGCCATCCCAAGCCAGGGAGTTTTCTGCAACACCCCCCCCCCCCCACAAGCTCCTAAGCAGCCACCTTGACTTCTGCACCTGTTTCTAGGACCTTCACTGATTCCAACCTTAACCCCTGCAAGCCTGGCCACACTTACTTGAGGGTAAGTTGATTTGGTAGTGTTAAAGGAACTGGCATTTTGAAATGTTGCCCTAACCCCTGCGTGACCACAGCCATCTCCCAGCACCTGGGAGTGGGACCAGTGGGGTCTGACCTCTGGGGCAGATTCTTGCCAAAGGATTCAATTGGGAAGGAGAGCTGCTGCTGGGGGGGGGGGGTAGGGGGAGGCAAGCTCCCCAAAGATGGGCCTATTGATGCCTCTTAGCCAAAGTGATGGACTACATAGAACCTCCATGTCCAGAGGCAGTACAAAGTGCCAGGAGCAGAAGAGGCAAACAATCTTCTCTTGCATTTTCATGTGTCATCAAAAGGCTCCAGTTTCCTTTATGGTGGGAACTTTCCTGTGCATCTTGCGGGCAGATAGAGAGTCTTCCATGGCAAGATGTTTGTTCCTGCCTAGAATGACCTCTTATACGAGGAGGGGGGAGCTACTTGGAAAATGTTATGAAGGAATCATTTCACTGGGACTGGACTGGGAGACAAGAAGAAAAAGAAAGGTGCAAATCAGTGGACTGCAGGAAATTGAGAGTGAGAAAGATGAAAAATCAAGAAAAGTTGACACTAAGTCTATTTTTTTTAAAAGAAAAAGAAAATAGGGACTGACCAGGCCACTCTGCAGGTTAGGGGAGATTTTTTTTTAAGTTTACAGATTTAAAATCTTATGTTCTAATAACAAAGTTAGCCAATCTTTAGATACTTAAATCAACTGACTGGAGCAAGACAGATCTTCCTACAAACCTTAAAAGGATTCGAGTTTTGCAGTAACATTTGAAATCTAAACAAATATATTGGCAGGTTTAAAAAAGTTGAAAATGATAAAAAACAGTGCCTGTAGCTTTAAGCACCAGACTCACTCCCTTACTAGCTGTTGCTAGGCAACCATAGTGTTCCAAGCTGGGGTTATATGAGGGGGTGGGGCGGGACCCTTTCCAGGCCTATTTTGGCCTTAGATGGAGGATTCATCAGGGCTGCCTACTCCAGACTGAGAAATGCTTGGGGATTTTGTGGGGCAGTCGAGGGCAAGGTTTGAGGAGGGGAGAGGCCTCAGCCAAATAAAATGTCCATACTCCAAAGCAGCCATTTTCTTCAGGGGGACAGATTTGTGCCATCTGGAGTTCAATTGTGGGAGATCTCCAGGTACCACCTGGAGGCTGGCAACCTTAGGCCTGATAGCACCCTCTGGGTGACTTGATACCACTCCATTGGCAGGACTGAACTAAGCCTCAGTGACAGCAGCCCCACGATGGCAACCAGCAGTGTGTAGCTGTCGAAGCTCCGGGGGTGATTTGGGACTTCCAGCCTAACCTACCTCCCAGCGTTGCTATGCAGATAGCAGGAGGAGAGGAGACTGATGGAAGCATCTTTGGAGAACAAAGCAAATGAATAATACGCCTAGCTGAAGAAAGGAAGTGGATGAATGGTTGAGAAGGAGGAAGAAGGCAGGGAGAAGAAGGGAAGAGTGTCCTCGAGGGTCACTTTTCCTAGGCAGAAGCTTAAGACAGAAGGGCAGAGAAAGGTGCATTAGCTGGTGGGTGGGATGGGTAGAGGAAGGTCAAGGCCAAGTTAGGAAATTCCTGGAACTTGGGGATGGAGCCTGGGGAGAGCAGGTTTGAGGAGGGGAGGGACCTCAGAGGGGTGTAATGTCATAGGCTCCACCCTCCAAAGAAGCCATTTCTTCCACAGGAACTGGTCTTGTGAACCTCCAGGTGGGGGCTGGAGATCAACTGGAATTACACCTGCTTGCCAGAAAACAGAGATCCATTCCCCTGAAGAAAAGGGTTGTTTGGCAGGGTGGACTCTGGCCTTATCTCCTGCCAAGGTTGCTTCCCTTCACAAACCTCCCTCTCCCAAGGCTCCACCCCGAATCTCCAGGAATTTCCCAACCAGGAGCTGGCAGCCCTCATGGGAGATCTGTTCTGATTCCACCAGGACATCTCCAGGCCTTACGTGAAGGTTGGCAAGCCTAACAGAAGATAAGCAGGGAAAGGGGAGATGCTTTCATGAGAGGGAAAGAGGAAATGGTGGGGGGAGGGGAACTGAGAGGCCTTCCACAAGCCCTGGCAAGTTCCCACTTGTGGTCTTCGAACATTAAAATGTTTGTTGTTCAGTCGCACAGTCGAGTCCAACTCTTTGAGACCCCATGGACAAAGTCCCGCCAGGCCCTCCTGTCTTCCACCATCCTCTGAAGTCTGCTCAAATTCGTGTTTGTTACATCAGTAATGCTGTCCAGCCATCTCATCTTTTGTCCCCTTCTTCTTTTGCCTTCTGTCTTTCCCAACATCAGGATCTTCTCCAACGAGTGCTCCCTTCTCATTGGGTGGCCAAAGTATTTGAGCTTCAGTTTCAGCATCTGACCTTCCAGGGAACAGTCTGGGTTGATTTCCCTAAGGAATGACTGATTTGATCTTCTTGCAGTCCAAGGGACTTTCAAGATTCTTCTCCAGCACCACAGCTCAAAAGCATCTATTCTTCTGCACTCGGCCTTCCTTATGGTCCAGCTCTCACAGCCATACATGTTGTAAGCCGCCCTGAGTCCGCTTGCAGAGAGGGCGGGATATAAATGGAAAGTAATAAATAATAAATAAACTACTGGGAATACCATCGCTTTGACTATGCGGACTTTTGCTGGCAGGGTGATGTCTCTACTTTTTATTATACTGCCCAAGTTCACCATAGCTGTCCTCCCAAGGAGCAAACGTCTTTTAATTTCATGGCTACAGTCACCATCTGCAGTGATCTTGGATCCCAGAAATGTGAAGTCTGTCACTAATTCCATGTCTTCCCCTTCTGTTTGCCAAGGTGTGATGGGGCCAGATGCCATGATCTTAGTCTTTTTGAGCCTACTTTTGTGCTCTCCTCTTTCACCCTCAACAAGAGGTTCTTTAGATCTTCCTCACTTTCTGCCATTAGAGTAGTGTCATCTGCATATCTGAGGTTGTTGATGTTTTTCCCGGCAATCTTAATTCTGGCGTGCTTCATCCAGGCCAGCATTCCGCATGATGTACTCTACATATAAATTAAATAAGCAGGGTGACAATATACATCCTTGTCAAACTTTTCCTATTTTAAACCAATCAGTTGTTCCATATCCCATTCTGACAGTTGCTTCTTGACCCTTATACAAGTTTCTCAGGAGACATGTGAGGTGGTCTAGTACTCCCATCTCTTTAAGGATTTGCCACAGTTTGTTGTGATCCACACAATGAAAGGCGTTAGCATAGTCAATGAAACAGAAATAGACGTTTTTCTGATAGCCCCATGCTTTCTCCATAATCCAGCAAATGTTGACAATTTGATCTCTAGTTCCTCTACCTCTCTGAAACCCAGCTTGAACTTCTGGTAGTTCCTGATCGACATACTGCTGAAGCCTAATTTGTAGGGTCTTTAACATGAACTTGCTGGCATGTGAAATGAGTGCAATGGTGCGATAGTTTGAACATTCTTTGGCATTACCCTTCTTTGGGATTGGTATATAAACTGATCATTTCCAATCCTGTGGCCACTGTTGCGTTTTCCAAATTTGTTGACATAATGTGTACATCACTTTAACAACATCATCTTTTAGGACTTTGAATAGCTCAACTGGGATACCGTCATCTCCGCTCGCTTTGTTGTTAGTAATGCTTTCTAAGGCCCATTTAACTTCACACTCCAGGATATCTGGCTCAAGGTCAGCGATTTCACTGTCATGGTTGTCAAGGACATTGAGATCCTTCTTGTTGTGTATTCTTGCCACCTCTTCCTGATCTCATCTACTTCTGTTAGGTCCCTACCATTTTTGCCCTTTATCATGGCCATCTTTGCACAAAACGTTCCCTTGATTCCCCCAATTTTCTTGAAGAGATCTCTTGTCCTTCCCATTCTATTATTTTCCTCTGTTGCTTTGCATTGCTTCTTCAGGAAGGCCTCCTTATCTCTCCTTGCTGTTCTCTGAAAATCTGCATTCAGTTGGGTGAATGTTTCCTTTTCACCTTTGCCTTTCCCTTTCCTTCTTTCCTCAGCTATTTGTAAAGCCTCATCAGACAGCCACTTTGCTTTCTTGCATTTCTTTTTCTTTGAGATGGTGCTGATTGCTGCCTTCTGTACAATGTCATGAACCTCCATCCATAGTTCTTCAGGCACTCTGTTTATCAACTCTAGTTCCTTAAACTTATTCTTCACCTCCACTGTATATTCATAAGGAATGTGATCAAGGTCAAACCTGAATGGCCTAATGGCTTTCCCAGTTTTCTTCAGTTTAAGCCTGAATTTTGCAGTGAGTAGCTCATGATTTGAGCCGCAGTCAGCACCAGATCTTGTTTTTGCTGACTGTAAGGAGCTTCTCTATCTTTGACTGCAGAGTATATAATCAATATGATTTCTGTGCTGTCCATCAGGTGATGTCCACGTGTAGAGTCGCCTTTCAGGATGTTGGAAGAGGGTGTTTTCTATGACCAGCTTGTGCTCTTGACAAAACTCTATTAGCCTTTGCCCGGCTTCATTTTGTTCTCGGTTGTATATATATTTTATTGGAATTTTAAGAAACAGGATAAGGAAATACAGAGTAGGGGGAGGGAAAGGGGGAAAGGGAAATAACATTATTTTGACATTATTTAAACTCTGCATCATTAGTTTACAAATGTTTTTCATAGTCTATAAAGATTAACAATCTTTAAATTCAACTAATAATTTACTAATATCAACAGTAAAATATCAAAATTGAGGAATTACAAGTATGTGTCATATAAGAGTCAAATTTGTGTCTTTGACCATTCATAAAAGGGTTTCCAAGGGCTTTCTTCACCTCGTCTGCATCTTCCATTAAGACAAAGCACAAGGGCATCTGTTTCAAAGCACAAGGGCATCTCTAGTATTTTATCAATCAAGTCCTGCTTCTTCGGAGTTTCATGATGTTTCCAGTTTTGTGCTATCAAAAGTCTAGCTGCAGTAATATGTATCATCAAGTGTTTATCCTGTCTCAAAAGATCTATCGGTAAAATACTCAACAAAACAAGAATTATAGAATCATAGAGTTGGAAGGGACCCCCTGCACAATGCAGGAAATTCACAAACACCTCCCCCTTAATTCACAGGATCTTCATTGCTGTCAGATGGCCATCTAGCCTCTGTTTAAAAACCTCCAAGGTAGGAGAGCCCACCACTGAGGAATCACTCTAACATTCAGGAAGTCCTTCCTAATGTTGAGCCAGAAACTCTTTTGATTTAATTTCAACCCATTGGTTCTGGTCCTACCTTCTGGAGCCACAGAAAACAATTCCACATCATCCTCTATATGACAGCCCTTCAAGTACTTGAAGATGGTGATCATATCACCTCTCAGCCACCTCCTCTCCAGGCTAAACATCCCCAGCTCCTTCAAACTTTCCTCATAGGACTTGTTCTCCAGACCCCTCACCATCTTCGTTGCCCTCTTCTGGACCCATTCCAGCTTGTCTATATCCTTCTTAAAATGTGTTTCAGTTTCAGTTTATTTCAATTTATATCCCACCCTTCCTGTCAGAACTGGAAGAACTTCAATCGAGGCCCAGGACTTCGTTACAAAAGCATAGGCATTTATTGAGAACTACAAGGCTGAAGGTACAGGATAACACTGATACCGAAGGCTAGCATTAGTTACATTTTATGCCGTTATGGCAACAACAATAAAACGATCTTTCACACGGCCAGAGACAACTGTCTGTTTCTCGGGGTCTGTTATCAACGAGGGAGGATGAAGTCCTGCTGAGAAGGCCTGGCCGGCCCGGCTTCAAAGGGGCACCTGCAGATGTTGACCAGAGGCTATCTGTCACCCTCCAGTGATCACAGTTTGTTTGAAATGCATAGGAATTTTGGTTAGTGGCCTACAGCAGGGTACACTGGGTTAGTATCTGGTTACAATATGGAGTCAGTCTGGCTAACAGCACACAGGAAAGTTACAAGTTCTGACACTTCCCACCAAAGCGGCTCAGGTGGTGCTCAAAACTGAACACAATACTTCAGGTGAGGTCTTACCAGAGCATAGTAAAGCAATACCATCACATCACATGATCTGGACACTATACTTCTGTTGATATAGCCCAAAATTGCATTTGCCTTTATAGCAACCTCATCACACTGTTGACTCATGTTCAGCGTATGATCCACTAAGACCCCTAGATTCCTTTTGCACATACTACTGCTAAGACAAGTCTCCCCCATCCTATAACCATGCATTGAATTTTTCCTACCTAAATGCAGAACTTTACATGTATCCCTGTTAAAATTCATTTTATTGGTTTTAGCCCAGTTTTCCAGCCTGTCAAGATCATCCTGTATTCTGTTTCTGTCTTATTCTGTGTTTGCAACACCTCCCAATTTAGTATCATTGGCAAATTTAATAAGCATTCCCTCTCTTCCTTCATCCAAATAATTGATAAAAATGTTGAACAAAACAAGTCCCAGGACAGATCCTTGAGGCACTCCACTTGTCACTCCTCTCCAAGAGGATGAGGAACCATTCACAAGCACTCTTTGTGTGCGATCTGTCAACCAGTTACAAATTCACCTAATGGTAACTGGATCCAAACCACAGTTTACCAACTTGTCAACAAGGAGAGTATGTGGAACCTTATCAAAAGCCTTACTGAAATCAAGATAAACAATGTCTACAGCATTCCCCTGATCCAGCATGGTAGCCACTTTCTCAAAAAAAGAGATCAAGTTACTCTGACATGACTTGTTCTTGAGAAACCCATGCTGGCTCTTAGTAATCACATCCATTCTTTCTAAATGTTCCAGGACCAACTGTTTGATGATTTGTTCTAAAACTTTTCCAGGTATGAACGTCAAGCTGACGGGTCGATAGTTACCTGATCATCTTTTTTCCCCTTCTTGAAGATGGGGACAACATTAGCCCGCCACCTTCCGGCACCTCTCTTGTTCTCCAAGAATTCTCAAAAATAATAGCCAGATGCTCAGAAATTACATCCACAAGCTCTTTTAGAACCCTTGGATGCAATTCAACTGGCCCTGAGGACTTAGTTTCATTTAAAGAAACTAGGTGTTTATGTACTACCCTATGCTGATCCTAGGTTGGAACTTCATACCCTCCTTATATGTTCTGTTTTTGCCATGTTGAGCACCGTTTCTCTCAAAAGAGAAGACTGAGGAAAAGTAGGAATTGAGCAGTTCCACCCTCTCTTCATTACCCGCTACAATTTCACTTTCCTGCCCTTGCAATGGGCCTACCATGTCCTTGCTCTTTTTCTTGCTTTGAACATAAGAAAAGAACCCTTTTTTGTTGTTTTTAGCATCTTTGGCCAGCCTAAGCTCATACTGAGCTTTAGCTTTCCTAACTTTTTCTCTGCCAGCACTGGTGATTTTTTTATATTCATCCTTGGTTATAAGGCCCTCCTTCCATTTCCTAAAGGAATCTTTTTTATTTCTCAAGTCTTTAGAGAGCTGTTTATGGAGCCACTTCGGCTTCTTTAGGCGTTTCCCATTTTTTTCCTCATAGGAATTGTCTGTGATTGCACTTTCAATATTTCGCTTTTAAGGAACTCCCATCCCTCCTGTCCTCCTAAGTATTTCTCACCATGGGATTTTACCCATCATAGTTCTAAGTTTATCAAAGTTTGCCTTTCTGAAGTCCAACCTATAAATCTGACTACGTATAGCTTTTTCCTTGCTGTAGACTGTAAATTCCAAATCACATGGTCACTACTGCCCAGTGTGCTTACTATTTCCACTTCTTCAATCAAGTCTTCCTTGTTGGTGAGAATCAAATCCAAGATAGCAGATCCTCTTATTTCCTTCTTCACTTTTTGGAAAAGGAAGTTGTCAGCAAGACAAGTCAGGAATCTATTTGACTTTTCATTTTTAGCTGAGTTGGACTTCCAACAGATATCCAGGTAACTGAAATCTCTCAAGATCACTGTATCCCATCTCCAGTTGAAAATATATGAGTTTTCGATATCTTTTGTAACATATCATGTACCAGAATCCAGTACTTTTTCATCACCCCACATGACCACCACACATGATAAAACGTGCCTGCATGAGAAATACATTTTCAACACTTGTTAGAGACAGTAGAGTACATTTTAGACAGTTTATCAGGTGTTATATACCATCTATAAAATATTTTTTACATATTTTCTTTTAAAGTAATAGCTCTGGTAAATTTTATATGCGATTTCCATAATGTTTCCCGCACCCCTCTTTCAATATTATAACCCAAAGTTTGTGCCCACTTTATCATAGTTTCTTTCACTGCTTCATCTTGTAACTTCATTTGGAGAAACATTGAAAAGATTCTTTTTATTAGATGTTGGTGTGGACTCAAAATGATTTTATCAAAGCCTTGTTGATCAGCAGTAAATCCTGTTACTTTGTTTCTAGGGTATCTTGACTTTAGCTGAAGCCTAGTTCACCAGTCGAAAATGACATTGTAGGTCAGTAACTCTTCTTGTGTTTTCAGTTCATCATTAGTCTTTAACAATTCTTCATATGTAAGTATCATATTTGGTGACAATAGTATCGGTTGAATAAAGGCTTCAGTTGGGAGACCTACTTAGGAACTTTGTTGTAAATTTTTGGTTTTAGCTAGGACCACACCTGGTTAAGAGACCTTCTTATTAAATGAGTGTTGAAACGTTGTTGAGTATCTGCTTTCTGGTACCACAAATATGAGTGCCATCCCTTGGCAAGATCATGTCCATCTAATATTAACAGTCTCCTATTTTTAATGGTATCCTGTCTCTCAGCCAAGTTAGAGCACAGGCTTTATAGTATAATTGCCAGTCAGAAAGGGCAAATCCTGCACTTTCTTTGGAATCTTGAAATGCTTTCAACCTTATTCTAGTAGTTAGTTTATTTAGCTCTTGTAAGAATACCTTTGGTAATACTATAGGAATAGTTTGGAAAAGAAAAAGTATCCTTGGTAGTATGTTCATTTTAATTGTTGCTATTCTTCCCATCAGTAAAATGAACATCCCCTAGCCAGATGGCCCTGGCTATTAAGTAGTAAATACCACAACCCAGCTTCTAAGAGAAAGAGATGTGTAGGAGCTTAACATACTGCCCCCCTCAGATGGACCCTCAAGGTTTTTGGGAAAATTGTTTGTAAAATTGTTTGATTAACAGCAGAGCTTTTACATCTGTTTCAATTATCCATGCATCAGGTGAAGGTGGGAAATATTTCCATCTAATCAAATAATACAGCACCCCCCCGCTTCAGCTTAACATCCAGGATCTCTCCCACTTCATGATGGTTCTGATCCCCCACTGGGATTGGGTCTGGCGCCTCAGGTCGGGGGTGCCATTTTGTCCCCCCAGGTACCTGGCAAAGTAAACTGGAATGGAAAACGGGGTGAATTTTACTAAACATTTTAGGCAGTTCTAATTCCACAGTCACTTTGTTTATCACCCTTTTGATTTTAAAAGGCCCCACATATTTGTAAGCCAGTTTTCTGGAAGGTTGATGCAACAGTAAGTTCTTTGTGGACAGAAACACGGTGTCACTCACTTTAAAATCCCAGTTATTTATTTATTTATTTTTATTTCATTTGATTTATATCCCGCCCTACCCTACCAAAGCGGGCTCAGGGCGGCTCACAACATAAAACTCTAACAGTAAATCAAGTTAAATACATTAAAAATTAATACAGTAAAATACATAAAAACACATTTATCAATATACCATGCTACATCTTCCCTAAAAGTCGGTTCTTCAAGTATTCCAAAGTTCAGATATGCTGATGTTCATGAATTTGGATATTCAGATATCGGTCAGTTATATGCCAGCCGGAAGAGGGTTGTCTTACAAGCCTTGCAGAACTGTCTAAGATTCTGCAGGGCCCTCACCTCCTCCTTTAGGGGAATGATGCTTGTCATAGTGTTTTTTATGTCTCTTTGGTGGCATCTAGGTTCTCCTGGATTGCCACACAGGCTTCGCTCTGTTGGCCCACCATTGTTCAAAAGTGGAGGGAGGATCCTCCTATTCTCCCCCCAGCAGGAGAGGAAACTGTTTCCCTTCATAACCATTCACCACCCAGAAAGAGGCTGCTTTTGTGGAACTATGCATACTGTTGTTTTATCCATACTCTGCAAACAGCAGCAGCTCTACCCAGTTTGACTGCTGATGGTTTACAGAACACTGTAGATATTGTTCTAGCAGTGCATTTGTACATTCCGTCTGACTGTCTGTCTGGGGATGGTAAGCTGAACTTAACTCGTGCTCAATGTTAGTCAATTTGCAAAACTCCCGCCAGAAATTGGCAATGAACTGAACTCCACAGTTACTCACTAGCTTATCAGGAAATGAGTGGAGTTTCACCACATGTTGGAAAAACAACTGCACTAGTTTCTTACCTGTAGGTATTTTCAAACAAGGGATGAAATGGGCTTGCTTGGAAAAGGTATCCACTATTACCAATATCACCGTTTTCCCTTGAGAGGGGGGTAACTCCACTATAAAGTCCAGGGAGACTACTGACCATGGCTGGCTAGCTGTTTCTAGGGGTTGTAATAGTCCTGGAGGTCCCCCCCCTTCGTTTGGCCATCACACAGATTGGGCAAGAAGCAACATACTCAGAGAAGTCCCTTTTCATGAACGGCCACCAAAACTGCCAATTTACTAAATGTAGTGTCTTGATGTACCCCAAATGACCAGCAGTCTTATTATCATGGCAATGTTGTAAAATTTATTTGTTCAAACTCTCAGGTACATACAGTTTCTCATCCTTCTACCAAAACCCCCCTTCTCCGCGGCACACTTCCTTGGATCGACTCTCATCTTTTGCTTCAACTGCCGCTTTTAGCCTCTCCCCCCAATGTTCCTCTGCATGTAAATGGAATTTCTGAGATCTCATCATTACAGCCCCTCCGAGTTGGGAAGGAGAGATCAAGGAATCTATTACTTCTTCCTTTTGGCTATTGTGCTGCGGGAGCCGGGAGAGCACGTCTGCTAAAAAGTTACAGGAGCCGGGGATGTGTTTTAATTTGAAATCAAACTTGGCAAAGAAGCCCACCCACCAAATTTGTTTCTCAGTTAATTTCCTTCGGCCTGTCAGGGCTTCTAAGTTTTTCTGATCAGTCCATATTTCAAAGGGAACTCGGGCCCCTTTCAACCAGGAGTGCCAAGTTTCTAGGGCAAACGTAACTGCAAATGCCTCTTTGTCCCACACTGACCAGTTCCGTTGCTCAGAGGAAAATTTGCAGGAAATATAGGCACATGGTCTTAAGTTTCCCTATTCATCCATTTGCAATAAAATTCCCCCCACGGCCACATCACTAGTGTCACATTTCACCACAAAGGGTTTTAATTCACTGGGGTGCATTAACACCGATTCACTAGTGAACAGCATCTTTAGTTTTTCAAATGCCTTTTGACACTCGTTCGTCCAAGTGAGTTTCGCCCCAGGTTTTTTCGCATCGGGACCCTTCCCTTTGGTTTTTAGTAAGTCTGTTAGAGGTAGCATGGTATGGGCGAACCACTGGATAAAATTACAATAAAAGTTCGCAAATCCGATAAAAGATTGTAATTGTTTTTGTGTTTTGGGGGCCTGCCAGTCTAAAACCGCTTGTACTTTGGCCAGGTCCATCGCCAATCCCTTCCCCGACCTGGTAGCCTAAGTAATCTAGTTCCGTTTTGTGGAACTTGCATTTTGACAGCTTCGGAAACAGTTTGTGTCAGCCGATGTAACTTTCCTGAATAAAATGCTTAGCTGAACTGTCGCCATCTTGAAATGCTGTTACTAACCATGAAAAAAGACCTTGCATATCAAAGTAGAAAGTTGTAGATTGTTGCCAATGCTTGATGTGAACATTTCTTCCCCTTGATACTAACAAAGGCAGAAATTCCCCCCTTGAAGATAAAACGCCTCCAGGGACAGCCGCCTGGCCATCCCCGGAAGACTAACAGTAACAATAAGATAAGAGAGGAGACCGTGTGAATCTTCGCACCTCAACTCAGCAATGTTTAGAATTGTAGCTTTGTGTAGTTCCCTTTGATGTACCCCAATATAGCATGCCCTCCACTGCTACAATGTATCAGTCTCAATCTTCCTTCGTTCTGATGCTTATGGATTATCAAATAAAGCCTAACTTTGCAACAATTCAAGGTCTGGTCAATTTGACGACTTCCGGGGTTGAAGCTTGGTGAGCTCACCTGTTTCCCTATGTGGAGCAGACCAGGATCTTTGTTTTTGGACAGAAAAGGCTTTATAAAGCCTACTGTCTACTTTGTCCAGTAAAGGAAATTGTCTACGGCATGCATGTCTATTTCGAGGGGGATTCACTTTGGCTGACAAATGATCCCAGGAGGGGTTTTTTTTTCGGCTTTGAAGATTCCCCCGATGAAGAATTGCATTCTATTGCCTACAAAGAATCCTTGGAGTCATTAAATTGACATAAACTCACTAAGGCTTCAACTTCCTATGGACTATAACAACCTCTGAGATAAAGTGGATGGGATAATGAGAGAATAGACGTCGTTAATAAGGTAACGATCCTTATCTGCTACTCCGGGTTCAATTTAAGCTTGTTAAAAGGGAAGATCTGGGACCCAGAACTATTTTTCAAAGTGGAAAATCAAGGAGAAGTGGAAGGGGGTAGAAGTGGTTTTTTTGGACTCAAAAGAAAGCAGAAAAGTGCAGAAAAATACTTGCTGTTATGAATTCCTGTGGCTTCGGAAAAAAACCCCAGTCATAACAAAGCTGCAGTCTCTCTCCTCAAAACAGGAAGTGATGTTTTCTGCAATCATTATGAGACTTCAATGCTAGAGAGTCAGGAAGTAAGTGTGGAGTGAAGAGGAGCATCCAAGTATCCGGATACTTGCAAGAGTCAGTAACCATAGAGAAACATTGGAGGTTAATTACAGAAAGGCCAAAATATTTTCACTAAATAACTTGAAAGTGGACTATAAAAGGATTCAAAATTTATATAAACAATCCCCTAAGGGCTAAATAACATGGACTATGTGCTTGAAATTGGAAAGTAAGCCCTAGAGGGTAAAAGGAAAACTTTTTTAAAAGAGAGGCTTGGAACTTTAAAAATTAATATCTTGAGCTAGGAAGCTTTGAGGATGGTGTTTTTAGGCTTGTTGAAAAGGGCATGCTCTGTTCTGTTAAATGCAACTATCATATTGGGGAGTGAAGATACCAATTAAAAACCCATTATTTGTAATGGGCAATCAGTAATGTCTGAGTAAAAGTTGGAATCAAGAATTACAAGGTTAAGAGCTGCCTTAGTGAGAGAGGGTAAAATGTCTAAACAAGTTTATGATCAACTGTACGCTATGGAAGGAAGAATATTGAAGGCAATGAGTGATTTAATAACTGGAAGTGAGAAGAAATTAACTAAGGAAATAAACTCCAGTGCTGAAGAGGTAAAGAAAGAATTTAAGAAGGAAATTGATGACCTAAGGAAAGAGTCTCAAGCAATAACTAAAAAGACTGTTGACACAGAAGTGAAAATTAGAGATCAAGATGCCACCATTAAGAAAATGCAAGAAAAAGCAATACTACAAGACTGTAAGTTGATGGAGAATATGATTCGGCTAAGGGGAGAGCCTGAGAATGAACAAGAGGATGTGAAGACTCATATTGTCACAATTACAGCTGAACTTTTGGAAGAAGATCCGGAGGAGATGGAGCGTTTATATGATGATGCATACAGAGTCAATTCAGAGCTTGCCAGAAAGCGTAAACTACCCAGCGATGTTGTGAAACAATTTTGGATAATGATTCAACAGGAGATCTCGAAAATCTTGGGTTATAATATTAGGAGAGCACCAGATGTCTTTCTGGTGGGATTACAAATGGAAAGCTTTCCGAAGCAAGACAGAACATTGTTGTGGTATTTGCTTTCAGCTGCGAGAACACTGTATGCGCAAATGTCGAAGCAAGATAGAATACCTGAAAAATGGGACTGGGCCTTAAAGGTTCTTAACTGGAGTGAAATGGACAAACTTACTAGAATCTTAAATGACATAATTTGGAGAAGTTTAAAGAAGACTGGAGTAAATTCCAAAGTTACGTGGAAATATAATGGAGGGTGAAGAGTCATTTAGTCTTTTATGACAACATTAACTGAACTTTAAAAGATAAAGAGGAATTGTGATTATTTAGTTAGTAAGATATAGTTACATGGTAATTATACATATATGAGTTAAGATAAGAATAAGATAGCTGGAATTCCGGAGTTGATTTTATAACTATGAGTTTTGTGCGTAATGAATACCAAGCGAATTATAGAGAAAAGGTTATTGAAAAATTACTTTTTGTATAAAAATTTTATAATGGTGAAAAGATATTTAGTAGTGTTTGATAACATTAATTGAACTTTTAATGATAAAGAGGAATTGTGATATTGTGATAAAAGCATTAGTAGAACATGGTTATTTGGTAAACATATTTATATGAGAGTTAAGATAAGACTAAGATAGGGGGAACTCTGGAACTGAATCAATAACTATGAGCGTTGTGTTTAATAAGTGCTAAGTGATTATTAGAGAATAGGTTAGTGAATGATAATTTTTTTTCTTTTTTCTTTTTAAAGATTTTACAAGTGTGAATTTACCTTTAATATGCTTTTAATTTGTTTTAAGTACCTCATGAATAAGAGTGGGGGGGGGAATATGTAATGTATTGGAGAAATATATTTGAATTTGTAGAGATGAATTTATCTCAATATATTGCAAAATAAAAAGTTTGGTCACAAAAAAAAGGTCTGGTCAATTTGAGATCCCATCATCTGACATTTTGAGACTGATGTTTTTGAAGGCTTATCTGAACCGGCCACTTTTAAGTCGGATGGCTGAAAAAGTTCCGGATAACAAAGAACCTGCTGAACCTATAGGGAAAATTAAGACTCCCCCGTGGCACATCACTGGGGCTCGGAGAACCGGAGGATCCCCTCTACACATCCAGATGCTGTTCATCACCCCGCAGAAGTGGCAGCCGAGAACCTCAACCACCCTGATGGACAAGGCCCCGGGACACCACGAGAACCTACGTACCAGGCCCGGTCAAAGTGGGAACCCAGGGAACGAGGGCAACCCGGACCGCGATAGCGGGGAAAGAGACCCAGTCAGGTCGGACGAGGGGCGGGGTAAAGGAACTGTCAGGCTCTGTAACTCTATCGTATTAAAATTATAGAATACTAACCAAATGGACTCTTCATACTAACCCAAAGCCTTTTTTTTTTTTAGAGAAATAGTTTTTATTAAACAAACAAACAAACAAGCAAATAGTAAAAAAGAAACAAATACATCCAAGACAACAATAAGCGAAGGAATGTAAGAAAAACAAATCAGGAACACTATAAAACACAATGAAACACAATGAACACAATAGAAAATACACACCCATACAATTGAGAAGAAAAACCACTACAACTACAAACTCATTCACTCTAAGGGATGGAGAGGATCAATAAACTTCTGTTACTCCAAATCAACACCTTTACTTTTTACCCACTTGTATATGGGATCCCATTCCTCCTGACATTTTTGCACATTGCCATCTCTTAATCTTATGGACATTAAGTCAGATTCTGTGGCATCTAACAGTTTGGTAATGAATTCCTCTCTGTTGGGGATTTGATTGGTCTTCCAATACTTGGCATAAAGTATTCTGGCAACAGTAACTATGTATAGTAATAGTTTTAGTTTTGTCATAGGAAGGTTTTGTCTGCAGATATTCAAGAGGTATAGTTCTGGTACATGACTAATTTTTATTTTCAAGATTTTTTGTGCCCAGATATTGACTTGGGCCCAGTATTTTCTGGCATCTTCACATTGCCACCAAATATGAAACAAAGATCCTTTAATTTCTCGACACTTCCAACATTTGTTCGAATATGTAGGATATATTCTAGCCAATCTATCTGGTGTGAGGTACCATCTGTATACCATTTTGTACAGATAACCCAAAGCCTTTTGTTGTACTGTAACTAGCATGCATATCAAAGGGGGGACGTTTGAAGTGTTAACTTTGTTTAGGTTGTAAAAGGAGCAAAGGAATGTGACTGTTAGTAGATACCGCGGTCGACCAGCATCTTCCCGAGGCAAAAAGATAAGCGGATGCTCTCGTGTGAAAGTTTGCACCGTCACTGTTGTTTTGAGAATAGTGGCTTTGTTTAGATATTGCTTTGACGTAGATTCCTTAAGACTAAGAGACACCCAGTCCCAGGTATTAGTCTCAACTTTTGTATCCAGCTATGAGTTTCCAATAAAGTATACATTGTTTCAATGAATACTGCCTTGAGTCTCCATCGCCTGACAGGAACCGACTCGGAGGGGGAAAATGGAAGCCTCCCAAAGGGCGAGGACATCATGGAGAAAATGAGGAAGGAGATGAGGGCTGAGACACTTCGGTGAGAAGGGCGGGATATAAGTCCATTAAATAAATAAATAAATAAATAAAATATGCAGAGGGATCTCAGGGACAACATCCACGCCAACACTGCTCTCATGCCTCGAGAGGTGCAGAGGCAGATCGACCAGCTGCTGCTCCGCGACTTCGGGCAAGGTTCGCCAGCTGGACCAGTGCCGACAAAACCCCCACCGGCGGGACCAGCTGGCCCAGACGCTCCAGCAGCACCCTGAGACCCACCCATGCCACCGGTGGCGCCCGCTCCACCGACGGGCCCTGCAGCTCTGAGGCCACTGGGACTGCCGGGCCCTGGGCCATGGGACATTGGATGGGGCCAGGGGCTAGACATCACCTTCGATGGCGACCCCGAAGAGGTGGAGTATTTCACCATACAAGCTAACAGCTACATGCATTATTGGGGGAACACCTTCCCCGACGAACCTAGCCGGGTGGACTACCTGGGATCGAAGCTGAAGGGGGTGGCCAGAAGATGGTACGTGAGCCTGTATGAGAGCTGAAGCCCAGAGCTGAACAACGTTGAGGGCTTCCTGCAAGCCATGCTGCTCCAGTACGAGGACCCTCTCCAGGAGACTCGGGCCCTCACCACCCTGCGCGACATGCAACAGGGGTCAAAATCAGTGAGGCAATACACAGCGGACTTCAGGGCTCACTGCGCAAAAGTCTGTGGCTGGAGTGAGATGATGAAGATCGAGGGGGGCCTCAATGCCAACCTCCTAGATAGGGCTTTTCACCAGGCCCGCCCCATCACACTGTTGGGGTGGATGCAGCTGGCAGGAGAGGTCAAAACCAACATGAAGTGTATAGCCCTGCAATGGCAACAGCAGCAAGGGGTGAAGGGGGGACGTGAGGCTCGGTCGGGCACAAAGACCGAAGCAAAAAAGGCCCCTGCCCAGGCTGGAACCCCTAAAGTCACCACGGGTCGAAAGTGCTTCCGATGCGGCAACCCTGGGCACCTAGCGGCCAACTGCCCGGAGAAACCTCGAGCCCCCCCTTGAATCTGAAGCCGACGGCAGCAGGACCGAAGAAGGTACCAGCCAAGTCCAAAGAACCCAGTTGGGGCAGCACCGCCACCTCGATGGAGCTTGACGAGGATACTATAATTGTTGATGACCTGAGCAAGGAATCGTGGGAGTTCGAGCCGGCGGGAAACGAGAGCAACCTGCACTGATGGGTTCCGGAAGGCAGGTCATGGATTTAACGGCACCATTATGGGTGAGAATAACTGGGGCCCTATTCTTTGTCCCCTTGACTTTACTGAACCCAAAGCTTAAACGATTCATGCACGCCCGAGCTCTAATCGACTTTGGGTGCATCCGGGAGATTATAACCCCCAGACTGATGGATGCTCTTGGGCAGTCTCGGACCCCTCTACCCCACCCGATCCAGTTCGAACAGATAGACGGGTCAGTAATGCGAGGGGAACCATGTGTAGAAGAGACTCAGGGCTTACTGTTGGGGCTAGAGGAACATTGGGAGGTGGAAGTTTTTGTTATCGCCCCTTTCTCCTCCTTCGACGTGGTGTTGGGGGTGGGCTGGCTAGCCAGACACCCACCGGATATACAGTGGGGAGTGCAAACCATAGACTTTACCGATAAGCAGTGCACGCATCACCACTGGTTAGGAAAATGGGGGCCGAACCCACCTCCTAAAAACGAAAAGATGTGTGTGTCGGTAGAGGAGATCTGATCGATCCCAAAAGAGTACCGGGACTTGCGCAAGGTGTTTAGTGAGGAGGAGGCCAATGAGTTACCACCCCACCGCAGTACCGACTGCACCATCGAACTAATCCTGGGCCAGGAGCTCCCAAAAGTCAAACTATATTCCATGGGGTGGGCGGAGAAGGCGGAGTTGCAAAAGTTCATTGATAAAAACTTAAAGCGGGGTTTCATCCGACCAGCCACGGCACCCCACGCCGCACCTGTCCTCTTCTGGAAGAAGGACGGGAGCCTTAGACTTTGCACTGACTTTCGCGGAATTTCAATGTCGAATGCCTACCCCATCCCCCTAATCAGAGACTTATTAAGCACGGTATCGGAAGGGTCCATCTTCACCAAATTGGACCTAAGGGATGCTTACTTCCGAGTGAGAATCAAGGAAGGGGATGAGTGGAAAACGGCGTTCAACACGCCAATGGGACAATTTGAATACTTGGTGATGCCTTTCGGTCTCCAGGGGCCCCTGGGAGTGTTCATGAACTTTATCAATGAAGTGCTGAGATAATATCTGTACAAGGGGGTGGTGGTGTACCTGGATGACATCATTATCTATTTGAAAGATCTAGCCTCCCACGTCCAGTTGGTGAGGAAAGTGCTATCCACCTTATACGAGCACAAGCTATATGTGAAACTGTCTAAATGTGAATTCCACCAGACAGAACTTGATTACTTGGGGTTCCGAGTCTCATGGAAGGGGTTGGCGATGGACCCGGCCAAGATACAGGCGGTGTTAGAGTGGGAACCCCCTAAGACACATAGACAACTCCAATCGTTCCTTGAGTTCGCAAATTTTTACAGGGGGTTAATCCAGGGGTTCACCCAGGTAATGTTGCCTCTGACAGACCTGCTTAAGATTAAGGGGAAGGGGCCGGAGGCCAAGAAGCCCGGAGCTCGATCAAGCTGGTCACCAGAGTGCCAAAGGGCTTTCTATAAACTGAAGCGCCTGTTCACGAGTGAGCCAGTCCTCGCCCACCCGGATGAGCTAAGACCCTTCGTGGTCCAGTGCGACGCCTCCGACGTGACCTTAGGAGCAATATTAATGCAGAGGGATGCAGAAGGGAGGCTGAAACCCTGTGCCTACATTTCTAGAAAGTTCTCACAGGAGCAGCGTAACTGGTCAGTCTGGGATAAAGAGGCGTTCGCAGTGACTTTTGCTTTGAAGATTTGGTGGTCTTGGCTAGAGGGAGCAAGGGTTCCGTTCGAGATCTGGATGGACCATAAAAACCTAGAGGCTCTTACCGGGCGCCGGAAACTAACTGCCAAACAGATCCGTTGGGCCATATTCTTTGCCAAATTTGACTTCACCCTCAAACACAACCCAGGGTCTAAAAACTTCTTAGCCGACGCCCTGTCTAGGCTGCCTCAACATGAGAGCCAGAGGGAGGAAGTGATAGACTCTATCATTCCCCCCTCCGCAGTGGCGTGAGCGGTGACCACTCGATCGGGAAAAAAGACGAAGCCCTCAGAGCCGTGGGGGGGGGCAGCAAACTGATCAAGGAAACGGAGGGGGGAGGAACGAGCAGACCGGATGAGATTGTGAAAGGAGAAGGGGGTTTTTGGTACTATGAGGGAAAACTGTACGTTCCTAAAACCCTCCGTCAGGAAGTCCAACAGCATTGCCCCTGCAGCAAGCTGGCTGGCCACTTCGGATATGTAAAAACACTGCACCTGTCAATAGACAGTTTTGGTGGCCACATATGAAGAAAGACATCTCTGAGTTTGTGGCCTCCTGCCCCATTTTTGTCATGGCCAAGAAACGGGGGGGTAAGACACCGGGCTTCCTTCAGCCCACCCCCACAGCCCATCGACCATGGTCGGTAGTGTCAATGGACTTTATAGTAGAGCTGCCAGTGTCTCAGGGCAAAACGGTGATCTTGCTGGTAGACACTTTTTCAAAACAAGCCCACTTTATTCCATGCAGGCAACTCCCCACAGCAAAGAAGCTAGCCTATTTATTTTTCCAGCACGTTGTTAAATTACACTCATTGGTAGTGTTGATCCCCGACGGCAAACCTCAGGAATTTTCTGTGATGACGATTGATGGTGAGATGGAAGTAGGCGTCTTGAAGGTCTATCAATGCCATCAAAGCATTTTTTTGGGATCAACGGAAGGATAGACTGTGGGGTAATCATGAGGAATTTTTTGTACTGTACATGGTGATTGAGTTTGTGAAGGTCCAGTATCGGACGTTGTCCTCCATCTCTCTTTGGTACCAGGAAGTATCAGGAATAGAACCCTGTGCGATGGAACTTTGGTGGAACTGGTTCTATGGCTGCCTTGTCGAGCAAGGCGCAGATCTCCAATTGAAGTGGAAGAGATGGAGGGGTACGTACGAAATGATGGAACTTCAGGGGGGAATTGAACTCTATGGTGTAACCTCTGCGGATTATCGCCAGGACCCAAGAGTCTGTAGTTAAGGATTCCCATATGGGGTAAAATGGAAGCAATCTTGTAGTATTGGACGGATGTTGTGGTGGGGGTAGAGATAGTGCTAGGAAGACAAAGGAATTGCTTTGAAGTGGGAGTTGTCTTCTTTGTGGTCTGTGCATGAGGCCGTTGATGGAAAGGTTGTTTGGTTGGTGGAGCTTTGCACTTCCAGTAGTCGGCCTGTTTCGGTGAGCGGGGATGTTTATAGTAGGACGGTTTCCAAACTCTCTGCTGATTGGGTTGAGCTTGTTGTTGACTGACTCCCAATCTCCTAGCCCTTTTTCTGCTATCATCGACAGTAGTCAGGATGTCATTGGTCATTGCATTGAAGAGACCCTGACCATCAAAGGGCAGGTCCTCGATCTTAAATTTAATGTCTGGTTGCAGTGAGGAGGATTGAAGCCAGGCATGGCGATGCAAGGCGATGAATGTGGTCGTGGTCCTGGAAGAGCAAGCCACAGCATGACAGACCGTGTTAATCTGTTGTTTGCTAACCTGGGAAATTTCTTGTAGGAGTTGCGATGCTTGCTTCTGCGCAGAATCAGGTAGAGAAGGAACCAGCGTAGATAGCTGTGAAGTTAAAAGTATAAGTAAAAGATAATTATGAATTTTAGAGGTAGCAGTAGTGAGGGAATAAATCTTTCTTCCTAGGGTATCGAGTTTTTTCCCTTCTTTCTCAGGTGTTACTGGATGTCGTGTCTGTTTGGACTTCGATGAAGAGTGGACAATCATAGAGTTGGGTGCCGGATGATTGAACAAGAATTTAGAATCTGGTGCATGGATTTTATATAATGACTTGACCCTCTTAGATGCAGGAGGAACCGATGCAGGCTTATCCCAAGCCTCTTTGAGGCCCTCGAGGTGAACAGGAAGCATTGGGAGGAAAGATCCAGCAGGTAAGTCAGCATGGACTAGGTCATGGACCACATCCGATACTCTAGGCAAATAAGTAGTGAGCTTGATATTTAGAGTGTTAGCCAGGTTGGTTAGCAGGTCTAAATAGGCCTTGGAGCCCTCTGATGGTGAAAGATCTGCTGGCTTAGTGATGTCAGAAATAGGCAATACAGGTGCGGATCCTGCAGATTGAGAAGAGTCGGAGTGTTCAGAGTCAGAATCTTCAGGTGCATCCATAGGTGTGGTTGGACGGTCGTGTGAAGGTTTGGTCGATATCGATATAGCCTTTTCCAGATGGGTAGGTTGGCCAGGTTGTTCTATCTGTTGTTTAGATGGAGCGGACTGGGCAGCAGAAGTTGAAGCCACCGGTGATAGCAGTTTCGAATCCTGGCTGTAATGCCTGTGTCGATGTGGAGATAAACTCTCATGGTATCTGGGATAGTAGATTTCCTCACGGTACCGAGGTCGATGGAGCTTGTAGGAAGGCGATCGAGAAATCCTATAGTGCTACTGGTACTGACGTGGAGGCGAAGGTGATCCGGACCGCGATGGACTATAATAATAGCGATCCGTGCGTCGGCTTGGAGACCATGGATCAGCATAGACTTGTGTAGAAAAATCTCTGTAGGTTGATGACCGGTGCAACGGAGATTGTGAACGTCAATCATGAGCTTGGGTTGAAGACTCTCAATATAGCGGAGAGACGGCTGAGTCCTTAAAGGTGAGGGGCGCCGACACTTCTCGGAATGAATGGGGTCCAAGGAGATTAGTTCGCTGTCCTTGAGGTTGAAGTAGTAGGTTGAGAGATTCAGCAGCAAGGATCTCGTCTGGCAGTGATTCGTGAACAGAAGGGGATCGCGATTGGATGCAGATGACTTCATCAGTTATGACATCGGTGGGAGCCAAGAGTTCTGCTGAAACATTAAGTGCCGATGATACAGCAGCCATGGCCACCGCTGTTGCCGAGTGCGAGGTTGATGCGGAAGTCAATGCCATGGTATGGTCGGAGGGTCTTGAATCCGAAGACTTATGGTCAGTCTTTGGTTTGGATTTTGATGCTGTTGAATCCGATCAATGTTTGGAAGACAATTCCAGTCGGTGTTTTTTCTTGGAGTTGTCAGATTTCTTAGAGTGCTTTTTGGACTTCTGCTTGCTGGGAACTGATGCCATGGAAGCTGCCAATCGAACCACGTCCCTTTGTGTAGTTAGGGAAGGTGGCAAAGTATGAGACCCAGAATCGTGGGGCATCACAGGCCGCAGAGAAGATTCCAAAAGGTGGCTTTTGAGTTGAGCAGCTGGATTCTTTTTGGCCTGTTTTCCAAATTGACTGCAGTGAACACAAGTGTCAATTCTGTGGGCCTCCCCCAAACAAAATAAGCATAAAGAGTGTCCATCAGTAGAGGGAATTTTGGTCCCAAATCAAATGCACTATTTAAAAGTTGTTTTGCTGTCCTTCCCTTCCATACGCCTGGCGGGGGGGTGAGGGGGAAGGGAGGGGTAGTAGTAAAGCCGAAGATAAAGTCTCTTTCTCTCTCTTTTTAGGGAGTAACGATAGTATGAAGAATGAAGATTAATGATACCAGTCGAAGAATGAAGATAGAGGAGGTCGTCGTGGAGAATTAAGGAGAAGCAACGAGGTAGGTCTATTCTGAGCGGCGGTTAAGAAGAAACTGGGTGGGTGGAGTGCCTTCCCCTCATTCTGGGCATGCACAGTGGATGCCTGCTCCCCAAATCGAGAGGGAATGCACGCCAAAATAAAACGCTTAGGCTAGCTTTGAATTCTCTGAGGTTGGGTTCATTTCCAGGCGGAAAACCCATGTGTGGGACTGCACAGAGACCACGATGAAGATACAAAACTTCCTTGCAGATGCCCTCTCTTGCCTCCCACAGCACGAAAGCAAGAGGGAGGAGATTATTGATTCTATGTCCATGCTAGCACAATTGGGAGCGAGCATCATCACAAGACAACAAACTAAGGCAGGGCCAACTGTACCTGACCCAGAGGCAGACTTTTTGCAAAAGCTCAGGGACAAACTCGGGGGTGGTGACTCCAATCAGATGGAAGGTGGAGGGGACTTGAAGTGTAAGGAGGATGACCTTTGGTACAGAGAGGAAAAATTGTACATCCCTCTCCTTTGGAGGAAGGCAGTGCTGGAGTGCTCCCATGATAGCAAATTGGGAGGGCACTTTGGCTTTGTGAAAACCCTGCACTTAGTGCAATGGCAATTTTGGTGGCCGGGACTAAGGTGTGACATGTCTTAATATGTGGAAGGATGCCCGATGTGTGTGATGACTCCAGCCACCCTGAGTTCGTAGTGTCAAGTCGGCTGAATTCAATAACGAGTCTCTTGATAAAGTAGCAAGTTTATTGTAATCAGAACTGTGGACCATGGCAGAGATTGAAGGACTGAAACACATATGCACTAATCCAGTATTTAAAGTATGAATCTAAAGGATTCCTACGGGGGGCAATCTATGCAACACATCTTCACACTAGGATGCTACTTCTTTCGTTCCCAGACCGAAGTCTTGACACCCCATACTCCCCACAGAGAACAAGGCTGGGAAGGCGCCACTATCTTGTTCACAGGTTAGCATTTCAAAGCAGGTTACACAACAAAGGCATTTCTAGAGAGGGGGCAGGAGAGTGAGCTAGCAGCCCCCGGTGTACACTGTAAAGTACCCAGACTCCTTCACTTCAGAACCAACCTTAATACAGATATTGAGTAACCCATAGCAGACTTGACATACTGCCCCCCCTAGGATCCCCCTCCTGCCGGGCGGCCTTGCAAGGAGGGCGAGTCACATTTATGGCTCCGGAACTCGGGCCCCGAGAGGCTCCGGCACTCCCCCTTCGAGGGGAGGGTTGGTGAATCTTGTGAATGCCATTTGGACGGCCCCGGAGATCTGCGCAGTAGGCTGCAATGAAAAACAGGGTGGACTTTACCAAGAGCAGGGGGGAGGTCTAACTCTACTGTCACCGGGTTGATTACCCGCTTGATTTTGAATGGCCCTAAGAACTTAAAAGCCAATTTCCTAGACGGTTGTGCCAGAGGCAGGTTTTTTGTTGACAGGTACACGGAGTCCCCCACCTTCAAGTCCCAGACTGGCACATGGCTTTTATCGTACTGTTTCTTATACGCCTCCTTGGCCAGCTTCAGGTTTTCTTGAATGGCTGGCCAACATTGGCTGGGACCTTGCCACCATTGAGCCCGTCAATCCCTCCCCCCCTGGCAGCATGGGAATCGGCTTTCCCTCATACCCGAACACTGTTGCAAAGGGAGATGCTTTTGTGGAACTGTGAGCGCTGTTGTTGTAAGCGTATTCAGCGAAGGGGAGGAGGTCCACCCAGTCCGACTGGCGTAGGCTCACAAAGCACCGTAGGTACTGCTCTAGCACCCCGTTCAGTCTCTCAGTCTGTCCGTCCGTCTGGGGGTGATAGGCAGAACTTAGCCCCTGTTCCATCCCTAGTAACTTACAAAACTCCCGCCAGAAGGTGGCAACGAACTGAGGCCCCCTGTCACTTATGACCTTGTCAGGGATGGAGTGATGTTTGGCCACGTGGTCGAAAAATAAAGTCGCTAGTTTCTTGGCCGTGGGTAATTGGCTGCAGGGGATGAAGTGGGCTTGTTTTGAAAACGTGTCCACCACCACCAGTATGACTGTTTTCCCCCGGGAGGGGGGTAGCTCGACTATGAAGTCCATGGACACCATGGCCCATGGCCGTTTTGCTGTTTCCAGAGGCTGTAGGAGTCCCGGGGGTTCCCCCCCCTCCTTTTTGCCATCACACACACCGGGCAACCAGCTACAAAGTCCGACACATCCTTCTTTAGGGACGGCCACCAGAACTGCCGGTGCACCAAGTGCAAGGTTTTTACATAGCCGAAGTGCCCAGCTAATTTGGAGCAGTGACATAGTTGGAGAATTTCTTTCCTTAATATTTCCGGGATGTACAGTTTCTCCCCCTTGTACCAAAGAGCGTCTTTTCTTTTCTGCAACCCCTCCGGCCGCCCACCTCCCTCCCGTTCGGCCTCTAGGGTGATTCGTTCTTTGCTTAGCCCGCTCAATTCCTTTTTCCTCTGCGAGCGGGTAGTGACCATAGCCGCCACTTGTGTGGGGGGGATCAGGGAATCTACCACTTCCTCTCTCTGGCTCTCATGCTGTGGGAGCCTGGACAGGGCGTCTGCTAGGAAATTGCGGGTCCCCGGGATGTGTTTCAGGGTGAAGTCGAATCTGGAGAAGAAGCCCGCCCACCTGATTTGCTTTTCACTCAATTTTCTTTTCCCTGTTAGTGCCTCTAGATTTTTGTGGTCCGTCCATATCTCAAAGGGCACCCTGGCTCCCTCCAACCAGGACCTCCAAGTTTTCAGTGCAAACATGACAGCGAAAGCCTCTTTGTCCCACACTGACCAGTTCCTCTGCTCCTCCGAGAACTTTCGCGAAATGTAAGCGCAGGGTCTCAGCTTCCCCTCCTCATCCCTCTGCATGAGAATGGCTCCTACGGCGACGTCGGAGGCGTCGCATTGGACCACAAACCCCTTCCGCTCATCTGGGTGGCTTAAGACCGGCTCGCTTGTGAACAGTTGTTTAAGCCGGTCGAAAGCCGCCTGACAAGTCGGTGTCCAATTCAGCCTGGCCCCTGGTCGCTTTGCCTCCTCCCCCTTCCCCTTCGTCTTCAGGAGGTCTGTTAGGGGCAGAGCGATCTGGGCGAACCCCTCAATGAATGTCCTATAGAAATTGGAGAATCCGAGGAAACTTTGGAGCTGTCTACGTGTCCTCGGGGGGGCCCACTCTAGAACTGCCTGAACTTTGGCTGGATCCATGGCCAGCCCGTCCCCAGACACCCGGAAGCCCAAATAGTCTAGTTCCGTGCGGTGGAACTCGCATTTAGACAGCTTGGCGTAGAGCTGGTGCTTCAGCAGGGTGGCCAGCACTTCCCTCACTAGTTTCACATGGGATTGTTCGTCTTGCGAATAAATAATGATGTCATCAAGGTACACCACCACCCCCTTGTACAGAAATTCCCGCAATACATCATTTATGAAATTCATGAACACCCCCGGTGCCCCTTGCAATCCAAACGGCATGACTAAATATTCAAATTGCCCCATCGGGGTGTTGAACGCCGTTTTCCACTCATCCCCCTCCTTGATGCGCACTCGGAAGTACGCGTCCCGCAGGTCAAGCTTTGTGAAAATCTTCCCCCCCGCCACCGTGCTTAGCAAATCTTTGATGAGGGGGATGGGGTAGGCGTTTGACATGGAAATCGCGTTAATCCCACGAAAATCCGTGCAAAGCCTAAGACTGTGGTCCTTTTTCTTTCTAAACAACACGGGGGCCGCGTGGGGGGCCGTCGCGGGTCTGATGAACCCCCTTTTCAAGTTCAAGTCTAGGAATTTTCGCAGCTCCTTCTTCTCAGCCCACCCCATTTGGTAGAGCTTGGCCCTGGGAAGGCTTTCCCCGGGGATTAGTTCTATCGCACAGTCTGTGCTCCTGTGGGGGGGGTAGCTGGTTGGCCTCCCGCTCACTAAATACCTCCATCAGGTCGCGGTAGGCGTCCGGGACATGGTGCACCTCTTCCACCAGGACGCACGCCCTCTCCCGAGCGGCTGGCGCTCGTGGCCCCCATGCTGCCTGCCAAAGGTGCTGGTTGCAACTTGGGTCGGGAAATCTGATGGTCTGGGCTCTCCAGCGGATGAGGGGCTCGTGCTTTTCCAACCACCCCACTCCCAGGACCACGGGGTAGCCGCAGGCGGGCGCGATCACAAACGTCTCTGAGTCCCAGTGATCCTCAATCCCCAGGGGGCACGGCTCAGTCTCTTGCGTGCAGGGTTCCCCCCCCATTACTGACTCATCCATCTGTTCAAAGTGCATGGGGTGGGGCAGTTGTAAGCGTTTCAATCCCAGAGCTTCAATCCCAGAGCCTCCATATGTGTTTCAGTCCTTCAAAATGTCAAGTCGGCTGAATTCAATAACGAGTCTCTTGATAAAGTAGCAAGTTTATTGTAATCAGAACTGTGGACCATGGCAGAGATTGAAGGACTGAAACACATATGCACTAATCCAGTATTTAAAGTATGAATCTAAAGGATTCCTACGGGGGGCAATCTATGCAACACATCTTCACACTAGGATGCTACTTCTTTCGTTCCCAGACCGAAGTCTTGACACCCCATACTCCCCACAGAGAACAAGGCTGGGAAGGCGCCACTATCTTGTTCACAGGTTAGCATTTCAAAGCAGGTTACACAACAAAGGCATTTCTAGAGAGGGGGCAGGAGAGTGAGCTAGCAGCCCCCGGTGTACACTGTAAAGTACCCAGACTCCTTCACTTCAGAACCAACCTTAATACAGATATTGAGTAACCCATAGCAGACTTGACACGTAGACTGGTGGAAATCACTGGAGAAGGGGTGGCTTACCACCAAAACCCAATTGGAAAGGGTAAAGCAATCCTACAAGGAACAATTTGATAAAAAGTACGCCAAGATGTGGAACTTCAAACCTGGAGACAAAGTTTACATCTCCACAGAGAACTTACCAAACAGTCAGCCCTCTAAAAAACTGAGACTAAAGTACTTGGGGCCATTCCCCATCCAGAGGGTTATAAAGCCAGTGACTGTAGAATTAGACTTACCCAAAGCCTTAAAGAATGTTCATCCTTGTTTTTATAGCAGTTTGCTGAAACGCGACCCTAGACCCTTGCAGTGGAGACCTCCAGTGGAAGCCCCTCCCCAATCCTGGTTTGGGGTCAGATTCACCATGAAGTTCAGGACATCCTTGATTACTGAATGCAACAGGGAGAGCTCTACTACTTGGTAAAATCGGCTCACTTCACCATCAGTGAGGCAGAATGAATCCACAAATGCCTCTCGCCTTATCAAATCTTTCCACCATCAATACCTGGACAAACCCTGGGGGTGAAGGGGGCCTTTGGGGGAGCAGTATGACAAGAGGGTCTCTTGCCATTCTTTATTTTATGCGTAGTAACCTCATGCTTGGTGTAAAAGTCTGACATTGTTTACCGAAGCTCTAGTTAAGGACTTGAGAGTTTCAACCCCCTTGTCAGTCAGCCCTTATTGTTTATGTAGACGACTTGATGTCGGCAAGCCCTACCAAGGAGGACTGTGTTAAGAATTCTATGGCTTTGCTTTCCTTCTTAGCCTCTAAAGGGTATAAGGTATCAAAATCAAAACTGCGATTTGTAAAATAGGTTAAGTACTCCTGCTTGCATCCCCCCCTGCTGGCTGGTGCTATCTCTTCTCTGTAACAAGCACAAGTATCGTTCTGCCTAGTTTCTGGGGAGCCAAGGTTGTTGTCTGACAGCAATGAAGATCCTGTGAATTCTGTGCAGGGGGTTGGACTAGATGACCCTGGAGGTCCCTTCCAAATCTATGATTTTATGAATTAAGTCTGCACCTGCAACGGGACATCTCCAGTATTTCAATAAACAAATCTTGTTCAACCATAGGAGCATGTTGTTAACTGGAAATCTGGGGACTTGACAAGAGGGAGTGTTGTCACTCACAGCCACATCAGCTGCGAACGCCCAGTTCCTCCCCAACCTTCCACTGAGCTGTTACAGAGACTCAGGAAGGAGCTTAAAAAGTATGTTGGGCTGGGCACAGAGGAGGAGGAGATGCAGCTTGAGAAGTGCTCTGATGGAACAAGCTCCTGCTTGAGATAAGGCCCTTGCGGGATATAAGAACATAAGAAGGGAAGCCATGTTGGATCAGGCCAATGGCCCATCCAGTCCAACACTCTATGTCACACAGTGGCCCAAAAACCAGGTGCCATCATGAGGTCCATCAGTGGGGCCAGGACACTAAAGCCCTTCTACTGTTGCCTCCCCAAGCACCAAGAATACAGAGCATCACTGCCCCAGATAGAGAGTTCCATCAATACACTGTGGCTAATAGCCACTGCTGGACTTCTGCTCCATATGTTTATCCAATCCCCTCTTGAAGCTGTCTATGTTTGTAGCCACCACCATCTTATGTGGCAGTGAATTCCATGTCTTAATCGTCCTTTGGGTGAACCCTTGGTGTTAATCATCCTTTTGTCCATTCTAACCTGACTGCTCAGCAATTTCATTTAGTGCCCACGAGTTCTTGTATTGTGAGAAAAGTACTTTTTTCTCTACCTTCTCTATCCCATGCATAATCTTGTTAACCTCTATCATGTCATCCCTCAGTTGATGTTACTCCAAGCTAAAGAGCCCCAAGTGTTTTAACTTTGCTTCATAGGGGAAGTGTTCCAACCCTTTAATCAGTGTAGTTGCCCTTTTCTGGACTTTTTCCAAACCTATAGTATCTTTTCTGAGATGCGGTGACCAGAATTGTACACAGTACTCTAAATGAAGCCACACCATCGATTTATACAAGGGCATTATGATACTGGCTTATTTGTTTTCAATTCCCTTCCTAATAATTCCCAGCATGGCGTTGGTCTTTTTTTATTGCAATTGCACACTGTCTTGACATTTTCAGTGAGTTATCTAAAATGACCCCAAGATCTCTCTCTTGTTCAGTCTCTGCCAGTTCACACCCCATCAATGTGTATTTACAGTTAGGATTTTTGGCCCCAATATGCATTACTTTGCACTTGGTCACGTTGAACCTCATTTGCCACGTTGACACCCACGCGCCCAGCCTTTGGAGTGCCTCACAATCCTCTCTGGTTCCCACCACCCTGAACAATTTAGCGTCATCCCCAAACTTAGTTGCTTTGCTGCTTACTCCCAACTCCAAATCATTAATGAATAAATTAAAAAGCATTGGACCCAGTACTGAGCCCTGCGGCTCCCCACTGCTTACCACCCTCCACTACGAAAATTGCCCATTTATACTCTCTGTTTCTTATTAATTAGCCAGTTTTTGATCCACAAGAGGACTTGTCATTTTTACCCCATGACTTTTGAGCTTGCTTAGGAACTTTATCAAAAGCTTTCTGGAAGTCAAGGTAAACAACATCTATTGTGTCTCCTTTGTCCACATGTTTGTTCACCCCTTAAAGAACTCTAACAGGTTAGTGAGACAAGATCTTCCCTCACAGACCCATGCTGAGTCTTCCTCAATAACTTTTGTTCATCAATGTGCCTATTAATTCCCTCTTTAATAACCAACTTTCCCGTTGGTATTGAAGTCAGACTGACTGGCCTGTAATTTTCCAGATCTCCTCTGGAACCCTTTTTAAAGATGGGGGTGACATTAGCTACCTTCCAGTCCTCAGGAACGGAGGCAGATTTCAATGAAAGATTACATATTTTTGTCAGGAGATGCACAAGTTCATCTTTGAGTTGTTTCAGAACTCTTGGATGTATGCCATCTGGGCCTGGTGACTTATCAGTTTTTAAATTATCTGTCAGTCCTAGGACCTCCTCTCTCATCACCTCAATCTGACTCAGGTCTTTCAAATGTAAAAGTGAATGCATGCTTATAAATTTCACCTGGTTGCAACCTTCTATAGCGATAATGTCCCCTATAGCTATAGTATCTAGCCTATTATTTCCCCATTGTATAGCAATATAGCAGCATATTTGTAACTGACCTCTCCTAGGGTCTTCTGGTAGTTGTCTGGTAGTGGAGTCAAGACCTTCCTAGGCTTCTCCTGACTCAACTGGTCTTTCTCTCCTCTTTTTATGCACCTCTCCAAGATATCTGACCACCCAATTTAGCCAATCAAAAATGAGGGGTCAACTGTAGCTGGAAAATCCCCATTACCAACATCTCCTGGAGTTTTCCTCATCATCAGGGTCCTTCCACATCAGAGATGGCTCATTTCTGCCCAAATGTCATTTTAACTCTTGGGTATTTCCAAACTTTGATTTCCCCACTTCTTTTGGCATCTCTTCAGATAGTCAGAGGGCTTCATTTTTATATCAAAGAATCCATTTTAAATATTACCACTTAGACACATTCTAAGTTCAGAATACAATTTTTCCCATTTACTTACCATGACAACATTTTCACTAGAAGATGTAGATGGAGTTCAGACCATCAGAGTGACCTAAGACTCTCTTCCTTGCTTGAACAGATAGTGTGCAATGAGGAAGCATGAACAGACCATAGAATAATGAGTATAATGTGTGCATATGTGTTGCCACTATCATTGAGATCTTAAGATTTCCATCTTTTGTATTGTTCAAATAGCCCAGTAGCATTTCCAAGATACCTTTAATCACTTCAGATCAATTCATAGTTTTCAAAAACATACTGTGATCACCTTCTTCAATAACAAGTATCCATGTTATGATTAGATAACTCTTACAACAATTCTATACAAGTAATATGCAGATATATGGCTGAAATCTCTATGAAAAAGGCTGTGTCCTATATTTTAACCTTTTACACAAATCCAAGCAATCTCCTCCCCACTCCTTTCTCTCTCAGCTGTAATGCTGGATCACTGCCCTTTTCAGATTTCTCTTGATATGTTTAATATTAAGGTTTAAAATTAGTGTCATTCTCTTCCCGAACCTTTCCCCAAACAGCAACATTATTGGGGTATACAAACCTTTAAAAACTTTTAAAAGTATATAATTCTCAAGTATCCCAGCCACTTCCCCCCCTTTCTTCTCATAAGAAAGATTTTCGTTGGCAGCAGGTCGGGTTGACAGATGGGTGTTTCAGTCCCTGGCAGGGTTTGCCGATTGAGTTGATGTTTGTTCTGCAACACAAGTTCATTCTGACTCAAGTTGATTTTATTGCGATTTTACTATTCATGTTGTGCTCCACTCTGAGCCCTTATGGGGAATGGGCAGAATATATATATATATTTTAAAAAAACGTTACAGGTACTTTTCAGTGTTTTTCCCATTTGTGCTCAGAAATCCAAGCCCATACACTCAGAAATGTATTTCACAGATATGCTGGTGAGAGCACCCCTTGGGAGCAGTGGCCATAATACTTGCCAGGTTTTGATCCACAAGAGGACCTGTCCTTTTACCCCATGACTCTCAAGATTACTAAGGAGCCTTTGATGAGGGACTTTATCAAAAGCTTTCTGGAAGTCAAAGTAAACCCCTCTGTCCACATGTTTGTTCACCCCTTCATTAATGATTTGGAGTTGGGAGTAAGCAGTGAAGTGGCTAAGCTTGCGGATGACACTAAATTGTTCAGGGTGGTGAGATCCAGAGAGGATTGTGAGGCACTCCAAAGGGATCTTCAGTTGACTGAATACGCTGAAAGCAAGTCCCCTTCCATGATGAGAAAAGAAAAGATGCTCTCCCCACCTTACAGAAAAACAAGGAGACTGCTCCTCACAAAGCAGCGGTGAAAAAAGAACTGAAGTAAGGGGAGGAGCCTCCTGCTGAAGCATGTGATCATTTGAGCAGGAAAACAGCTGCTAGAATGCTCTGGATGGGAGGGGCTCCCCTGCTGTTACTGGGCTAGAGACTCTGCTTCTGAGTGGCTGCAGAGAAGAATACGATGAAGCACCATTATCAAGAGCTCGGCAGAGCATGGGCATCACTTCCATTCTAGAGTCATTCTGCTGGCTGCCCCTTATTTACTGAGCTCAGTTCAAGGTGTTGGCTGCTATCACATACAAAGCCCTTCATGGTCTTGGACATTTGTTATCTGCAAGACCCCCTCTCCCTATACGCTGCCATGCCAGCTTCCCTCACTGCAGCAGGGTCTTCTGCATGGGCCAACCTGTGAATGGCCAAAACAGACAACTGCCTCTGCCACACCTTGTGCCGTCTCTATTGTGGCCCCCACCTTGTTGGGATGGCCTGCCTGAGGTCAGAAAGGCTCCCACTCACCTGCAAAACTGAATTATTTAAGAGGGCTTTTCTGCGCAGGCAACAGGAAACCACTGTAAAAAATGCTTCATAGTTACTTGGATAAATGACTGGGAACCGTGGTCTCCTGCTGTGTAGAGCTTGTTGGAACGAGGATTCTACTGTGGACTTTTGCATCATTTAAGGTGTTCTGTTAATATTTATGCATTGCTTCAGTTGTTGTCAGACTCCTGGTTGGTTCTACAGCCCTAAATCTATTGCATTGTTTATTGAATGTCTCATCTGTTGATTGTATCGATTCTGTCGTCTTGCCATGAGAAAGGCAGACGATAAATAATGTAAATAAAGTAACAGACACCAGGTGAACATCAAGGGGGCAGAAATTCCGCAGACAAGATGCCTCTAGGAGAAAACTCTGTTTCTGGCTCCCGCCCACCTCACCTCTGAAGGCTCAATGGCAGGCAGGGTCACAGGAGTGTATGGAGGGGGTCCTTCAAGGGCCATTCAGGGCTTTAAAAGGAACCACCACTCTGAATTTTGCCTGGAAACAAATGAGCAAGTGGAAGAAGAGTTGGTTTTATACCGTTCTTCACTAACAGCAGTTTCAATCTAGCTTCCCTCTCCCCACAACAGTCACCCTGAGCAGAATATAACTGCTGCTGTCTTAAAATGGGCTATGGCCAGTGCAAGCCCTTGCGTGGCCTCAGACTGCTGCCAAGCGGGGCTTCCCGTGTTAATGAGGCAGGTGGGGCTGAGAGAGAACTGTGACTGGCTCAGGGTCACCTAGCTGGCTGCATGTGGTCCACCACTCTTAACCACTAAGCCATCCTGGCTCTCCAGCAGAACTTTCAGCACTGGAGTGATATGATAGCACTTGTTTGCTTAAGTTTTCTGATCATTTTCAAAGGTCTCAAAATTACTACCCTTTACTGAGGAAGATCTCTGAAACAAAAGATGGCTACTCTGGACTCCTTGTTCCCTTGCTAGGTGATTTGTGGGTTTGAACATCTTTGAATAGTGCTTTGGACTTATGACCTTCATATGGTCATATGGACTTTAGACGGAGTTTAAGAACTGTTGTCATTTATTTATGTGACATTTCTTGTCTTTGAACTGCATGAGATATAGTTTGCCACTTATCCTTATATGCATTAGCTAGGAATAAGAAGAATACAACGGGCTCTAGAAAGAGGCTCTGGGTGAGTGCCTCCCCTTTACTGTCTTCCCACTCATCAAAGTGAAGGCATTCACTCCCCCCCCCCAACCTCAAGAGGAGCTGATCTCTGCCATCTAGAGAGCAGTTGTGATTCTGAGTGATCTCCAGCTCTCACCTAGAGGTTGGCCACAGTGGTTTCCCAGGAGGAAATGGCACTGTACCTGTCTGAGGTCCCAGCCACAGGCCCCTCAAACCCCACCATCTCCAGGTCTCACCCCTTAAATCTCGAGGAATTTCCTAACCTATCTCCTTCCCTACATCTGCCCGACTTCAGCTTTCCCTCACCTTCCCCCTCCCTGCAGCCTCTACATAAAGAAAGGGCAGTCTTTTCTTATGGGGGGCAAACAAAAGCAGTTTACATCATTCTCCTCTCCCCTCTTTGATCTGCACAACCACCCTGCGAGGTAGGTTAGGCTGAAAGTCTGTGGCTGGTCCAAAATCACCCAGTCAACTTCCACAGTAAGAACCTGGATCTGGCAGGCCCCATTCTGAAGCCCTAACTTTTATGCTATACTGTCACAGGGGGCTGCTATTGAACAGTAGCAAGTCATGCCATTCAGGAGGCATCATCACCCAGAGGGTGCTGCCAGGCCTAGGGTAGCCAGTCTCCAGGTGAAGCCTGAAGACCTTCTGGTATCACAACTGAACTCCAGACAATAGATGTCCCTGGAGAAAATCTTCTTTGGAGAGTAGGCTTTATGGCATTATATTCAGCTGAGGCCTCTCCTCTCCCCAAATTCCATCACAGAATCTCCAGGAATTTCACACTAACTTGGAACTGATGTCATTCGTCAGGACTGGCCCCAATGACTTCTCCCTCAAAGGCCTTTAGTGACCAACATTGTCTCTCTGACGTCATTGGTCTTAAGCACAGGACTTCAATCTCTGTCTCTCGCTTTCCCTCCCTTCCTCTCTGTATCTGTTCTGTTGGATAGGGAGTCCTCAGCCAATCAAGGGAAGCCTATCTCTGGCTGTCTCCCTCCTTCTCCCTCAGCCAATCAAAGGAAGGTTTTCTTTCTCTCTTCTGTGAATCAGTGAGACAGGCAGCTCAGCCAATAGGAGAGTAGGGAGAGCCAGTAACTGCCAGAGCTATTGTTGTTTGCCTTTCCCTGAAAGAACCAGCTTTGCTGGGTAGCAACAGCCACTTGGGCAGGAAAGAGGAGCGGACTCAACCAACGGCATGCAAGTACTCTCAATTGATAGTTTGACAGACCAAAGCTTGATGCAATGCAGGTTGCTTGGATTTGCCAAGACAAAAGGGTTTTTATCATAAAGGATAAGATATACATAAATTTTGATAAGTAATTCTTTATTGGTGTTTATTTTTGCACATTCATCCGGTTTGTATTTTTTTTCCTGTTTGCAACTGTGGTTCTTCTAGGTTATTGTAAGCTAGGATCACACAGCACCCCCAAGACACAAACCTGCACCTTTTTTTGGGGGGGGGGGAAGTCCCACCCCAGGAGAGGCCACGTCTGCAGTTCCTGAGCAGCTTGAGTTTACTGACCCTTATCCTTCCCATTATGTTCTTCAGGCACCTGCTCAGGATTTCCCACCAGATCCAACAGGTACGGAGTAACAGAGATGGGTGTCACCTGCTCCCCCTTTGCACGGGAGGGCAGCCTGATGTACAGCCACATTTTGTTTCATGGTGCACAGGAGGCAGATTCCAGTGCAGCAAAGCCATGGCTCTCCATTGCAGACTACAGCAGATCCCCCGACACTGTTGCAGGGGCAGCAGCCTTCAGCTCATGGCTCAGCAGTTTCCAGGAGCTGCTCCAGAGCCAGAGGCTTTTACAGAGCTACCATATTTTTAATCTTGCTGCTTTTTACAAGGTTATGTAGACAGCAGGAGTGCTGCCTTTCTGTCTTTGCATATGTGCCACCAGGAGCCGCAGCACAGCAAAGCGCTGTCATTCGCTTGTGGAGAGGCAGGTCCAAAGGTACTCCCTTCCCTTCAGCAGCTCTCCCTGCACTGGCCCAGCCACAGGCCCCTGCAGTCAGTCCCCAGGCTGGGACCCCTGTATTTTCAGGACCGCCTCTCCTGATAGACTCCGATTGATAAGAACCTACTGGTGGTCCCCGGCCTGAGAGTCCCGAACCAGAGTGCTTTCCGCCCAAGCCTGGCTCTGCTGAACAACATCTGTCCCCCGTGGGACTTAATGCCGTTCCACAGGGCATGTAAAGCAGAGATGTTCTGCCAAGCATTTGGTTGAGGATGGCGATGATTTCCCATCTGGCTGGCACTCCTGTTTCTCCTGCCTCCCCACCACTAGGCAGTGCCATACTCTGGCCGTCTTATCACCATCTTATCGGTTATAGGCTTACTACTGTCATATCAATGTAAATTTATGGATTTCTTATTGTGCGTATTGTATCAAATGGATGTTTTTACTGGGACACAGTGCCCTGAGCCCTGTTCTATTTCGATCTAAAAATCTGAATAAATAAATGCTCTGAGCACATCAGCACTGTGGAGCCCAGTCCATCAGGGAAGTCCTTCTCTCCTTGTCATGTGACCTTGTCCTTGTCATGTGATTGCAGCCCTGAAGCCCCTATGCCTCTGTCTGGGTGCTGAATGGACCTCAACCTGGATGGGTGGGAGACTATTGCCATACAGCATAGAAGGATGACTTCTGCCTGACCTGCATTTCAGGGACCCATGGCTTGCCATTTGAAAAGCAAGCTGGTGTAGTAGCCCTCAATCAACCAACTGCACTTGGTTTTCAGCTCTCTCCTTTCTCAGATTCCCCCAACCTGGCCCGGCTAACCCATGCATTTGTAACCTTGTGGCTGGATGACTGAAATGTGCAGTCTGGAAACTGCTACTGGTTCTGAACGTGGCATTCTCAGGGGCTACTTGACAGATTCTCTCACTGATTTTAAACAGTTCACTTGGCAGCCTGTTTCCCCCCAAGTCCAATTCAAGGTGCTGATTCTGGCCTTTAAGCCCTTGCAGCTGAGGAGCCACTGATCCGAAGTCCCTTCCCAGGGGGGCCAATTCCAGTCCTCAGGCTGCGGCCTGCTAACTTAGGGTGGCCATCTGGCATCAAGGAGAGCTGGTGCTTCCCCAGCTGTAGCTTCCCAACCACGGGAGAGAGAGAGAGTCCCTGAGGAAGAGGTGCTGCTGGGCCACTACATTTGCCAGGCACTTGGGGCTTTACTGCAGTTTGTACCTGCCCTGAGCCACGCAGGGAATTAGGGTCAGAAACATTTCCATAAACAACGCTTCCAGAAGTGGAGAATGCGCAAATCAAACGGGCTGGATGCTCAGTTTGGAATAAAAGATGTGCCACTGCATTTCCAAAGTTTGCCTTATGTCCCTTCGCATAGTTCTTCAATTGACAGACCAAAGCAGAGAGCTGCTAGAATACCTGTTAGAAACATTTTAAAGTTTCTTAAGTAAATACATACATTTGCTACAGGAATGCTTGGGATCCTGCCAGGAGGGAAAGCACCTCCTCAATAAAACACTGCGTAGTAAAATCCCTGATGGCAGAAATTAAAGCTTCCCGTGGGCACAGCCAGACACTCCTGGCCCCAGCCCTACACGGAAGGACGGAAGTGTTTCACTTTCCAGCGTTTGGACCTCACCCGGAAGAAAAAGAATATGGCCATCAAAAACAAGGACGATGCTACATAAAGGACCACGCACAGACTCATATCGATGTTAGAGAATCCAATCCCCAAGAATGATACCGCCTGTTTCATTTCTTCCTCAGCGAGGGACTCCACAGCGACTTTGTGACCTCCTCTGGCTTCAGGGACATCTCGCCCTGTCCATCCATCCAGAACTCCCAACTTTGAGCCTAACAGCTTCTCTAGGGCTGGGGTCCTGCTTTCTTTCTGGACGACAACCTTCTTCCTCTCTCCCCAGAGTTCTCTCTCATTCAGGTTGCTCTGGCCCTCGGTGTATGTATACAAAATGTTGTCACCACCATAGTGATGCTTCAGAAACTGCAGCACTTGGACTTTGTTCCAGGTGTGCAAACCTTTAATTTCTTCATGGCATGCGGGACAAACATCTGGAGTTGGCCACTGGACTTTTGGATATTCTGGATCTTCACTCAAATCACCTAAAAAAGCAAATGGAAAACTGTCAATGTTCACATTTAATTGAGGAGTCCAAAAGTAATCTATCAATTCTGAACAAAATCTCTAAAAGGCAAGCTTGCTTGATATAGGTTATCAGTAGCCAAAATGCCAGGAAACTTTTAAAGAATGCGTGAGCTAGTCAGAAGAATGTTGAAATGGAGAATGAAACCCTGGAAGCTCTTCACCACCATGCACTGCCAGGATGCATCCTTGGAGGCAGAAGAGCAGGAGGCAAATCTAGTAGCAGCTTCAAGAGCAAGAAAAGGGCACGAGTGTTCGAGAGTCAAAGCCCCCTTGGTCAGATATCAGTTTTGCTGCTCCAAGTTTATAACCGGAAAATTATGCTGACCTTTAAGGTGCTGCTGCTGCACTAGAATCTTGTTCCTCTAACTTCAAACCAACAGCTCCCACTTGAAACATACCTCAAGTTAGGAAATGTACCACCAAGTCTAGTTGCCTAGTTAACGACACAAATCAAGGAAACCATAAGAGAGCCAGTTTGGTGTAGTGGTTAAGTGTGTGCAGACTCTTATCTGGGAGAACCGGGTTTGATTCCCCACTCCTCCGCTTGCAGCTGCTGGAATGGCCTTGGGTCAACTCTCGCAGAGTTGTCCTTGAAAAGGCAGCTTTTGTCAGAGCTCTCTCAGCCCCACACACCTCACAGGGTGTCTGTTGTGGGGAGGAAAGGTGAAAGAGATTGTAAGTCACTCTGAGACTCTGATTCAGAGAGAAGGGTGGGGTAAAAATCTGCACTCTTCTTCATTTTAAAATGGGAAGGGTTTCATGAATGAGGTTAACAGAAAGCAGCACAGGTTCTGGCAAAACTAACGTAAGTTGACCATCAGGCAAGCAAAAAGAGAATTGGAAGAGTCAACATTATGATAAAGAATAAGCTTTTCTTCAAAAATATCAGGAGGGAAACCTGTCAGGGACCTCTGGGTGACAATGGGATAAAACAGGGGTGGCCAACGGTAGCTCTCCAGATGTTTTTTGCCTACAACTCCCATCAGCCCCAGCCAGCATGGCCAATGGCTGGGGCTGATGGGAGCTGTAGGCAAAAAAAACATCTGGAGAGCTTCCATTGGCCAGCCCTGGGATAAAAGGATTGCTTATGGAAGGTGAAGGAGATGGCAGACAAATTAGATACATTCTTTACATCTATTTTCACTGTCAAAAACATAGATTATGTATCCATGCCTGAGTCTCTGTTTTTGGGGAAAGTGTCTGATGAACTGAGTCAAACTGCGTGATGAAGATGAAGGTCCACCTGGCATACTCACAGAATCCTAGAGTTGGAAGGGACATCCAGGGTCATCTAGTCCAACCCCTGCACAATGCAGGAAACTCACAAACACCTCCCCCAAAATTCACAGGATCGTCATTGCTCTCAGATGGCCATCTAGCCTCCGTTTAAAAACCTCCAAGGAAGGAGGGATCCCAAGACTTCTAAGGGAGATCTCCTTCAGAGCCTCTAACCAAATTAAAGAGGGGAGTCCTGTATTATCTAGTTCAGTGGAAGCATTTTTTGCAAGGGCATAATGAATGGGTTGAAGCTTCTGAGGTAAATGCTAAAAGCTTGATACAGAAAAAAGGTGGGAAGTGAGATGTGAGGGGAGGCTCAAGCGGAATCTAGGTATTGCCTTCAGTAAAAAGCGAATGCTGGCTCTTAATGTTACTTTTTGGTCATGAAACTTAATAAAGGGGTGGTTAATAAAAGGGAGAGCTTATCAAGGAGGCAGGGGCCTACAAGCTCAAGGGGTGGGAACCTCTCTGAAACCTCATGTCAGATGTCAGACTCTCCACCTACTGGAGCATGAAGGGCAGAGATTGCTACGACATGGACTTGAACAGAAGATACTGATAAACTTGTGCTCTTCAATGACAGTAAATATTCCAAAACCAGTGAAAATGGGACACTTAGTAGGGGAGAACTATTTGCCTTCGAACCAGGGGTCATTTTGTAGAAAAAGAGGTGCTGGAGGGAAACAACTCATTAGCACACTCATTTGCATATGCCACGCACCCCTGACATCACTGGAAGGTGCACTAAATTACATCAGCTCAACATCTACCATCAAATGCTTCTTGAATTACAATTGTCATAATAAAACCTTACTCCCATCATACTTTTAAAATTACTTTCTCCTGATGATTTCCATCTGTCTGCTTTATATGTTTTGGTTATTTCCCCATTTGTTGTGAGGGGAAATATTAGAAAGTGTGTTAAATCTTGGAGTTCTCATAGGGGATTTGGACAATGGCGGCCAGAAGCAAGTATTACTCTTGTGAGCTCCTGCCCCAAACGAGGCCTGCTTCCAGCCCAGGGGTGAAGCGTTTCCGTTTGTCCAGCTAGAAGGATGCAGCGGATGGCTTGGCCTGCAGCACTGAGAAGAGCCAGCCTCAGTGACTCAGCGGAGAGATGCCCTGTGGACCACCAAGCACCTAGGCAGCCAGCTGCAGATGCTTCGCCTCCAGTTGGGAAGTACCCTGCAGACTCTATTAATGGAACCTGGGGTAGATGGATGGACACGCCCTTCAACAACCATAGCAGGACCTGCAACCAAATCTGTCTTGGCCCAAGGGAATGACTAAGATACAGTGGGAACTGTTTCTGACTAATTCGAACATGACTCTCCCTATCAAAGGAATGGGAGGGAAGGCATAAAATAAGGCCTATTCAAAACTAGTTGAACAGCATCCCTTAGGGGAGAGTGGAGTGCTAGACCCACTCTTAAGCAAAAGGAGGGGGGGAGCTTTGCACTGAGCCTTGTGGCAAAAAGGTTTCCCATCAGGGAAAGATGGGGGAGATGTAATCCTGGTGTATGGACCATTCATTCGTGTGTGGGTTCCCCAAATCTGCAAAGTCTGCTGTGATATTTCAAACCAGCAACATGGATGGCCTGAACATTCAGTTTATAACTGCCCATTCCTAAATGACTGTGGCCTCCTGGCATAAAGGGAGGGATGCTGGAACTCACCCACCCTGCTTGTTGACATAAAACATGGCTGTGGTGTGGTCTACCTGCATTTGGACAGAGAAGACCTGCAAAGGAGTTACGTGCAAAACAAATAGCTCTCCTTTCCATCAGGCTGATGTGCAGACCTCTTTCAGCCTCATCCCATGCATCTCTGATGCATCTATCCCCACAATGAGCACCCCAAGCTGAAAGGGATGCATCTGTTGTTTCTGTGACTTGTGAGGGAAGGAACCCAAATTGAACACGGGGCAGCGGGTTAGAACCAAGGGTCCACCATACCGTCAAATGGAGAAATGCTGATTCTAAGAAAGGACAGGGTGGTTAAAAACCTGTATGAACCAGTTCTGTAGAGGCTGCATCCGGAGATGGGCAAAGGGAACCACAAAGGTGGTGGAGACCATTAAGTATAAGAGTCTCTGAAACCAATTAGGGGTAAGCTGGCTGGCCAGACTTTTGATGGTCAAGGCCTTGTCTCACCGCAAGGAAAATGGTGCTGCAGTGGTGTCTACCCAAGCTCCTATAAAGGATGCCTACTGAGAGCAAACCAGGTATGATTTCTCCCAATTAATTTGTAAACTTAACTACTGGCATGTTTCCAGGGCTAATGACTCTTGTGTCTGTAATGTGGGCTTAGAAGGGGCAGTAAATATTCATTCGACTAAGGGAAGACGGAGCATCCCTGAGACTTCGAGTGACCATTGCTGCTATACTTTTAGTAAAAACTTGAGGGGCAGTGGCAAAACCAAAAGGGAAGTACATGTAATTGTACAGAACTTCTTGAAATTTAAAATGAAAGTATTTCCTATGCTCAGGATGAATGGAAATGTGAAAATTCACATCCTGGAGGTCCAAGACAATCTCCTGGGTTGAGCAATTATGACATCGAAATGAAGGAGACCATTCTGGATTTATGAACCCTAAAGAAGAAACTGAGATCACTTAGTTCCAAAATAGGGCATAAGCAGCCATGGTTTTTATTAACTAGGAAAAACCTGGAATAATAACCAAAACAAAGGATCACTGGGAGTTAAATCCTGAACTGCACCCTTTCCTAATAAAGCATTCAACTCTGAAAACAACTCAGAAAAAAAAATCAGCAATGGCCTGGACATAAGATAGTGAGGCATTCCAAGAACAGGCTACAAAGTTCTCAAAGTGGCCATGAGGAATTTCAGTCACCTGGATAACCTGTTGGAAGTCCAACTTTGGTAGCCTTGGAGCTTCAAAGGGTGAGGACAGGAGTTTTTGGGGGGAGAGGACACCCCCGCAAGCCTGATTAAAGCCCTGGGCAGGCCGGTTCTGGCCCATGGGCCGGACATTTAACACCCCGGCTGTAAATATCTGAATATCAGTGTTTGGAGGCCTTGGTTTCTGTCACAGTTCCAGGGTGCCTGGTTGGCCAGTGTAAGAAATGAGATGCTGAACCAGATGGAGCACAGGTCTGATACAGCAGGGCCCTTTGACTATTCTGTTTAATAATCCAGAAATGACTAAATGAGGCAAACATGGAGCTCTTTCCTTTCTTGAAAGGAAGAGACTAGGAATTCTGGGAAACAACTTACAAGTGAGACAGAAGGCTTCATTTGCATCCTTCCATCACACTCTTGTGCTTTAAAATGTTGGGCGACATCTTTGTAATGCTTGCCATTGCAAGACCAACATACAGACATCTTCAAAAGTTCTGCACATCTTGTAACTAAGTAGCTAAATAAAATAAAAAGTGCCCCCTTACGTCATAAACAGATGCCACCTAAATGTCTGCAAGCAAGTAAAAAGTAACCATTTTTGGCTACTGCTTCTGTTGTATGATTTGGAAATAAGATGGATTACACGCAGCCTAGCCCTTGGTGACCAAGTGTGACAGACTGTACCCTAGAGCAGGGGTGGCCAAGGGTAGCTCTCCAGATGTTTTTTGCCTACAACTCCCATCAGCCCCAGCCAGCAAGGCCAATGGCTGCAGCTGATGGGAGTTGTAGGCAAAAAACATCTGGAGAACTACCGTTGGTCACCCCTGCCCTAGAGAAAAACAAGCCATCTTTAAAGAGGATCCAAAGGAGAGTGATGAGTTCAGGTCAGTTGAAGGTTGTCTCTCCTCCAGCAGAGGACCAGATTTGAATCAAAACGTCTCCCAGAAATCAAACGGAACAGAAATTTAGCCCCTGATTCTACCTGCTATTTTAGAAAAAAGAGGAAGAGATCTTGCCCAAGACACCAGTTTCTGATTTCCAATACTACCCCTTTCTACATTTAGAAGCGTTACTTCTAGATAAAAAGTACTTAAAGAAGGTTTGTAGTTGCATGTATTGAAAATTAAATGCACAATCTGCATATAAACAGAGAATGAAATCAGATTTACATGAAATATTTTCATCTTTCAACTAAGAGTTCAATTATAATGAGTAACGTAGATGCCCCAAATCTCCAGATTATTTGCAAAACTCCCATGTAATGCAAAGATAAACAAGCACTACTTAAATAGCTGTGTAAGAAAATGCTGAAGTATTTTGTCTGGTGCTATTTCTGCCAACTCTTCTCTTAGGTGAAAGAATTAAAGACTCTCTTAAAATGCATAAGCCATATAAAGTTTTTGAGGGTTTCCTCTAGCAGCGCATATGACTGACCACCATCAGTCATTTAAGCAAAAACAATTTCTCATAGAAACTCTGATCTATTATCATTCTCAAACATCCAATGCAAACAGGTCGGAAAGCAGATGGTTTCTGTACAATTATGAAAGAATACTTCAAAGACAAATTAGCCTAGAGGAACTGGATCCATTTGACAGCCTCTCAAATGTTGGAGCAATTAGATTCTTTCCATTAGTATTTGGGCCTTTCAGATCTTTAAGGTTACAATGCATGATTCTGCCTAAGATGTACTGTGTATGAAAACTGATTTCAGTCTGTTACATGAGAGAGAATGCTATCACTACTTATTTTTCTCAATATAACTCTACTCCCCACTTCCTTTATTACACAAGTATTTCCTTCTGAAATTTAATTCAAACTGCACAGCAGAGTTTTCTCTTCATGTTTGCCCCACATCATTCCCTGAAGATTCCCCCTTCTGCATGCGCGCATGCTCAGCTCTCAGACTTCCTCTTTAGCTGCTCTTCCCACAGGAGTCACGAGAAGGAGTTGAGATCCAGAACACTGCCCATGCAAATCTCATCACAGCCCCAAACAGTGGCTTCTCAGCCCCCAACCCACAAGGCAAAAGAAGACTGTACAGGGCAAGGGAAAAGATTCCTGAAGGGAGGGAGGCAGAGCGCTCGGACATGGAAAGCACAATGCAAATATGAAGTATATAATTATAAAACCCAACATAAATTATCCACCTTGCATGTAGGCTCATGAAACAAATGCTTCAGAGTGATCTCCAGCACCATCCCAAGCAGCTTCGCACCCTTTCAAGTCAACTGAGCTTGGAAGGGAGTAGCTCTGCTTAGGACTGCAGTGGGTGTCCAGCCGCTTGCTGCAGGACGCCATTGGGACATCCTGAGGGAAGGTTCTGGAAGATCATCACAACCGCTGGAGCTGCTTCTGTTGAACACAATCCCACCAACTACACAAGTTGCACCTGCTTCTCTTGGCTAATATAACTGCATACGTGGGGACTTATTGGCCAGAACTGTGTCCAGTCCAACACAGACTTTAGCAAATGTTCCTGTGGTAGAAATCCCATATTTTGTCTGGTTCATCACGACTAGAAACTTACTCACTTTGGCATTCAAGTCCTTTCTAATTTTGATTTCAGTCTCAGAATATATTTCTCCAATTTCAAACAAAAGGTGTTTTATTAAACCATGCAATATACTTTTGATGAGTCAGTATTAATTAGCACTTTTTGTTTATTAAAAACCAACAGAATCTTCTTTGGTTTCCCATGCAGAGGGTGGTGACAACACAATGTGTGCCCAATGCCCATTCAGAGTGAGTGCAGGGAGCCTGGCCTTTGCTCTGCATTGGTTTTGGGACACTGGCTATGTGGTCTGTTGTCATGCTGACTGCTGCCTCCACATGGCTGGGAGTTCTTCCCAGCAACACGAAGACTGCAGACTGGCCACTGCAAAGGCTTTGAGGTGGGAAAGGGAGCACATCACTCCAAATACTCTACAGAGCCTTAATATAAGCACATAATCCAACTGGAATTCGTTAACCTGATGTTTTAGCTGATCAGTTTCTAGTGTTTCTATTGCAGCAGAAAAACTACCACAATAAAATTCTCCTTGTGATCTGGAATAGGCGGAGGGGGGACTTTTGCCTCTACCTGCCAGCTTGGCATTCACCACATTGTGCTTCTCCCAGAGCCACAGCACAGCCTCCTCCAGTGTCTTCACCCAATGGAGGGACTCCTGGGCCATTTCTTCAAAGTGTCGCGCACAAGCCCTGCACCCGAAAAAAGCCTGGACATATCTCTGCATCAACTGCAGGACCGCCTGAGGATTCTCTTCTAAACCTGCAAAGATGGGATATAAAGGAAGTACATTATTAAGGGAAAACCCCTCTGTGGCTTGACATCAAGGTGAAGTGCAACAGCTCAGTGGCAGCGGAGGGCGGGGCACGCAGGCCCCATCTGAGGCGCATTCAGAAGGAGAACAGTTAGAGCCTTTGGGAGCTGCAGCAAGGGGAGGTCGGAGACGGGTACTTTCCTGGGAGTAACCTCCCTTGAATAGACTGGAGCAGAACTGCTTAGGATTGCAAGGTAAAAATGTAAGGCTGTATCAACCCCAAATGGCACCTGACATATGATCTTAACAAGATTAGCTGCTCTTTGAACAAAGAACACAAGATGGGGATTTGCAAGAGGTGGTGCGGGGGGAGGAGCACTTGCTGCTGCCTCCCGGAGGCTGGCTCTGGCCGGGATCACTGACAATCTTGGTTCCCTGGACAGGCAGCAGAAAAATGGCTATAAACTATTATGACTTGCTTCAATTATCCAAACCACTGCCTAACCCCTTCCCACCCCCCTTAAAACAAACACTTCCCTGCAAAGCCAGGGCTTCTCCCCTCCACTCACGCTGCTCAATAACCAGGAAACCCTGAGTGGGGAAGCAGCTGCCTTGCCAGAAGTAAGGAAGTCCCCCACTTCTCTCTCACGCACACACTGGCCACCAGGACTCAGGACATCTGGAGGCATCTCAGGGCCACAAAGGACGAGTCCATCCCCAATCCAGTGGCGGTTCTTTGCAAGAGCAGAAGGTCTGAAGGGACTCCTTGTAATGCCTTGGCTGGCCCACTCCCCTCCCCCCCCCCCGACAGGGCTCAGGATTGCTGCCCATTGCCTTCCGGGGTTCATACCAGGGCCTGTGAGAGACTGCCTCCCTGGTTACAAAGTCTGCACATCTCACGAGCTCTGGGGGAACCATACTTTGGCCCGTTATGTGCAAAGCCACTGGGGACTTCCTTGGACTGAAATTAGGCCACGGTAAACATTTTATGATAAGCAGGGCTTTTTTCCTAGCAGGAGCTCCTTTGCCTATTAGGCCACCCACCCCTGGCGTAGCCAAATATGCCACGGAGTTCCTGCTGCAAAAAGAGCCCTGGTTATGTGCCAGAACATCTGGGCAGCTTCTGCAAGCAGCTCCCTCGATAGCCCAGGAGAGGGAGACTTGTGGGTCCCTTGCAAGGAGGAAAGTGGGGCACGCATTCCGAGCAGAGTCTCTGCTGTGTTTGCATCCTGTTCATCATTCCCCCTTCCCTGCTTGGGGGTGGTGGTGGTGGGGTCCTTTGAGGCAGGTCTGCCAGTACGGAGGGGCTTCACTCAAATTCTCACTGCAGAATTATTTCAGAAAAGGTTGAATTCTTTTTCACAACAATTCTAGGGAGCAACACTGAGGCCAACCCACCTAGCAAAATATAAGACAAGTTACTTGTGGGAAAGCATGGACCATTCCCTCTGAAACATTCTGGCCCCTCGCACAAGCCCCTTCCCATTCCTTGCGGTTAGTGTTTTGCTTCTCGGCCCAGGGCTGCTTCTTCCACCAACAGCTGCTGCGCCTCCCCGTGTCATAATCTCTCTTCCCTCTCAAAACTGTTGCAATTCAGGGTAACCCTAATCTTTAAAGTGGGCAAGAACCATAAAACCCCACCTGTGATGAGAAGGATTAGGCAATCAGGCTTTTTAGTAGATGGGAATTAAAACAAGCAATAAGGAGAGGAAAACCTCCCAAGACATAATCCGGCAGCCTGAGGATGACCCAATTCTTTTGCCATAAGAAGTGATCATCAAAAATATGGCCTGGTTTAAAGGGATGGCTCAGTACGCGGGAGACACACAAACACGGGGCCCAGAAAAGCATCCTCACTGCTCTCCGATGCAGCAAAGCCAGGTCCAGTAGAACTAGCTCCAAATGCCGAGGGCCCAGCAGAGGTTCCCAGAAACAGAGGCCCACCTTAAACTACTCCAGTTGCCTTTCACTGTGGCTCTGAAGACAAGCACATTTTGAAGATGGAGACTGACAAGGCACAGCAGCTATGGGATTTCCAAAGCCAGCACAGCCCTCTCCTTTTCCTCCACCCAGCTCCATCTAGGGAGTTTGTTGCCCGCAGGATCCAGCTACCAGCAGGAACAGAGAAGGCAGGTTTCCATGGTCCTGCGAGTCACAAAGGGGAAAGCAGGAGACCCGGCTGTCAAGCTGGGTCCGAAGTCATGTGAAAGCAGAAAGCCTCAGAGAATCAGCAAGCAGACCGTGAGCCACCTGCTTGGAGACTGGCTGTGGTTCCCTTCTCAAGCAGACCCCTAGTGGCCCCGGGAGGTATGGCTGCATGCAGAGCACAGTGGCCCTCAGAGGGGGAGGGTCCAGCCTCTACCCCTTACAAGGACTTGCCTCCTGCTGCTGCAGGCAGCTACAGATGTGGCCTCCAGTTCAGATTTGTTTGTGCCTTCTGTAGTTTCTGGAATGGTCCTCTCAGACAGATAGGGAAAGAGAGCTGTTCTCTTGGGAGTTAATGTGTCCAGTCCCCAAATGCTTCCCAACACGTCCATGAGGCTCCTGAACAAGACCATCCTCAGCAAGAGGCCGGTGGCCCTCAGCTATCTATCCTGAGCAAAGCTTGCTGTTGTGGCCGGGGGTGGGGGGGGTGGGGAGGGGGACAAGACAGAGGCGAGGCTGGCATGGAAACCAGAGGCTCTCGAGGAGATCGACATGCCTGACTGGGATAGGGTGAGACTCAGCACATCAGAGGACAGTTTCAAGACCCAGCATTCCTCTTACAGGAGCGGGCTGGTATTGTTGCTAGCAGCGCCTCACACCATCTTCATCTGGTTCATAAATCACCCTGATTTTGCTACGCTTTTCTAATTTCTTAGTCGGATTACTATAACAGGTTCTCTGTGGGGAGACCCTGGAAACAATCCTTGAAACTTCTATTACTGCAAAATATGGCTGCCTGGCGCAAGCTACAAGACGCCTCGGTCTTCACCACGACAGAGTTCACTCGGTGGAATTGAAGGCAGCAGATCTGGGGAGCTGATCTTGGGATGAATTCATTAGTAGCCTAATCTCTTTGTGAACCTGATGCCTGCAAGCAGCCCCTGCAGCTGACGACAACTGACTTGCTCCCCCTCCCATTGAAAAGGTGCAAGTAAAACAAGGACGGGATCACAAAAACCAAGGGAGCGGGTCAAATGCAATGCCTGAAAGTGGAGCAAGCGGCAATCCTTTTCCTAGCTGTAAGACTCATTAAATAAAATGGGAATTATTTCTGAGTGAACCATTCTAGGACTGCCTTTCCAGTTCCCAAGGTCTGCAATGACAACCCACGGACTGGGCTACAAGGACAACCACAGGGATTGGAATGAGCACTATGGGGAGGGGGGCCTTTTGTTTTCCCAGACTGCCCCTCCAGTTGGCTTCCCCTTCTATCTGATGGCTTCCCTGCCAGGAAGAAGGATCAGATCCCGAGTCCATCTTAGACTCACTCCCATGTTTTTCTTAGGAACTGTCTTCAATTAAGCAGGTCTAGAACTGCAGCTTTTATTAGCAAAGTTTATCAGTATTATGTGTAGAAAAGGAAAGTACAAAACGGAGCGAGAAGGCTCAGCATTGGCTGAAGGCCTGGGCTGCTACTTCCCCTTTCCCCCCTCCCTTGTGGCTGAGGAGGAGGGGGATCTGGGGGCATGTCTTGGCCTCCCGGTCCAGCTGAGCAACTGGTTACAGCTAAACTGTAAGCAGTGAAGCCGTGTTGACCATCTATACTCTGCATTCATTAATGAGAACAACAAAAAGGTTGATTCATTTTGGAAGACAGATGTAAACATGCTTGAAGATACAATAAGCATGACTCTGCAACAGATGTAAGAGACAACAACACAAGTGCCTTGGAGCAAAGTGTGTGTAAGTGCTGTGGTGCAGCCATCCCCCTCCCACTCCAGAACCCAATCTGATCAGGGATAAATCAGTGGCAAATGGGCACCATCGGATCCAAAGAAATTTGAGCATTCCTAGTGTAAGCCACTGGTCACATAGGATGCCACTTTTAAAACAGTTGTGTTCATACTTTGTAGGCTGAATTCACAGTGACAGTTCTTAAATGTCTTGAGTATTTTGGGTAATGTTTGTGAATAAAACACACCCATCAAGTATGTTGGAGGTTTTCCAGGAGAGGCTAGATGGCCACCTGACAGCAATGCTGATTCTGTGAATTAGGCAGACCATGAGTGGGAGGGCAGGAGGGGTTGCATCAGTACTGAGTTCTCTTGGCCCCTTCTTACACACTCAGGGAAATGCTGTTCGCCACTTCAGGGTCAGGATGCATTTTTTTCTCCAGGCCACTTTTGCCGGGGATCCTGAAGAGGTTTTTGGGGGGGAGGGGGGCATCTTCTGGGCAGGTCAAGAATGTGTCTTGTCGGATGTAACCATGTTGATTTGCTTTGTTTAGATAACTTGCTGACTAATCTTCTGTGTTCTGTCTGTAACTGTGAACAAGTAACTTTCCACTCTCAGAATGCGTAGCACGACTACGCGTTGAACAAAAAAGGGTTTGTTTCTTATGTTCAGAGTAAGAAAAAGAGCAAGGACATGGTAGGCCCATTGTGAGGGCAAGAAAGTGAAATTGTAACAGGTAATGAAGAGACGGCGGAACTGCTCAATTCCTACTTTTCCTCAGTCTTCTCTTCTGAGGGAAACGATGCTCAACATGGCAAAAACAGAACATTTAATGAGGATATGAAGTTTCAACCTAGGATCAGCATAGGAGTAGTACGTAAACACCTAGTTTCTTTCCATGAAACAAAGTCCTCAGGGCCAGAAGAATTGCATCCAAGGGTTCTAAAAGAGTCTGCGGATGTAATTTCTGAGCCTCTGGCTATTATTTTTGAGAATTCTTGGAGAACAGGAGAGGTGCCAGAAGATTGGAGGCGGGCGAATGTTGTCCCCATCTTCAAGAAGAGGAAAAAAGACGATCCGGGTAACTACCGACCCGTCAGCTTGACGTCTATACCTGGAAAAGTTTTACAACAAATCATCAAACAGTAAGTCCTGGAACATTTAGAAAGAATGGATGTGATTACTAAGAGCCAGCATGGTTTCCTCAATAATAAGTCATGTCAGACTAACCTGTCTCTTTTTTTGAGAAAGTGGCTACTTTTCTGGATCAGGGGAATGCTGGAGACATCGTTGATTTCAGTAAATCTTTTTTGATAAGGTTCCACATACTATCCTTGTTGACAAGTTGGTAAAATGTGGTTTGGATCCTGTTACCATTAGGTGGATCTGTAACTGGTTGACAGATCGCACGCAAAGAGTGCTTGTGAATGGTTCTTCATCCTCTTAGAGAGGAGTGACAAGTGGAGTGCCTCAAGGACCTGTCCTGGGACCTGTTTTGTTCAACATCTTTATAAACCATTTGGATGAAGGAACAGAGGGAATGCTTATTAAATTTGCCAATGACACTAAATTGGGAGGGGCTGCAAACACAGAAGACAGAAACAGGATCCAGGATGACCTTGACAGGCTGGAAAACTGGGCTAAAATCAATAAAATGAATTTTAACAGGGATAAATGTAAAGTTCTGCATTTAGGTAGGAAAAATCCAATGCATGGTTATAGGATGGGGGAGACTTGGCTTAGCAGTAGTATGTACGAAAAGGATCTAGGGGTCTTAGTGGATCAAATGCTGAACATGAGTCAACAGTGTGATGCGGTGGCTAAAAAGGCAAATGCAATTTTGGGCTGTATCAACAGAAGTATAGTGTCCAGATCACGTGATGTGATGGTATCTCTTTACACTGCTCTGGTAAGACCTCACCTGGAGTATTGTGTTCAGTTTTGGGCACCACATTTTAAGAAGGATCTAGACAAGCTGGAATGTGTCCAGAGAAGGGCGATGAAGATGGTGAGGGGTCTGGAGACCAAGTCCTATGAGGAAAGGTTGAAGGAGCTGCGGATGTTTAGCACAGAGAGGAGGCAGGTGAGAGGTGATATGATCACCATCTTCAAGTACTTGTAGGACTGTGTAATAGAAGATGGTGTGGAATTGTTTTCTGTGGCCCCGGAAGGCAGGACCAGAACCAATGGGTTGAAATTAAATCAAAATTGGGTTGAAATTAAATCAAAAGAGTTTCCGGCTCAAGATTAGGAAGAACTTCCTGACCGTTCGAGCGATTCCTCAGTGGAACAGGCTTCCTTGGGAGGTGGTGGGCTCTCCTTCCTTGGAGATTTTTAAACAGGCTAGATGGCCATCTGGACCTGAGTGGACGGCTCCCTAGGTGTCGAAGGCTCTCGTTGGAGTGGAGACACTGGAGAGACCGTTGGCTCCTTGCGAGGTATAGAGACTTCTCGAAAGGAGTGTGCTCCAAGTAGGTTAGCTCGTGGACTCTGAGGGCATGAGGACTCTAGGGATTCAGTGTCTAGAATGTTTTCTGGTAGGGATCCATGAACCGATGGAGATCTAGATCGGATACAGACGACCTCGTCATGTACAGCATCGATGGGAGTCGAGAGCTCTGGTGGAAGAATCTGTGGCGTCGGCATCGAGGTAGAAGTAGAAGCAGTCGAGTATGGTGCCGAAGTCATGGCGGAGGACTTAAAATCCGAAGACTGACAATCTGTCTTTGGCTTTGATCTCGAGGATGTCGAATCCAAGAGGTTTTTAGAAGTCAATTCCATGCGGTATTTCTTTCTGGAATTGTCAGACTTCTTACAGTGTTTTCCAGACTTATGCTTGCTGGGAGCCAATGCCATGGAAGCTGCTGGTCAAGCCACGTCCCTTTGTAAAGTTAGGGAGGATGGCGAAGTTTGGGATCCCGAAGCATGGGACATTACAGGCCGTAGTGATGACTCTAAAAGGTGGCTTTTAAGTCTTGCTGCACGATTTTTTCGAGCCTGTTTCCCAAATTGGCTGCAATGGAGGCAGGTATCAGTTCTATGGGTCTTCCCCAGACAGAAAAGGCACAAAGAATGTTCGTCTGTCGATGGAATTTTGGCCCCGCACTGGGTACACTTCTTAAACATAGTTTTGGAATCTTTCCCTTCCATCCGCCCGGGAGGGGGGGGGGAAGAGGGAAATAGGAAAGAAGATAAAGTTCTTTTTTTTTTTTTAGAATACCAGAGAGATGAAGATGAAATTTGGAAAGGGACGAAGAAACATGGTGAAGATCGCAGAGAAGTAAGGAGATGGAGCGAGGTAGGTGTATCCCGAACGGCGGTAATGAAGAAACTGGGTGGGTGGAGCGCCTTCCTCTCGCTCTAGGCATGCACAGTGGATGCCTCCTCCCCAGACCGAGAGGGAATGCGCGCCAAAATTAACGCCTAAGATTGCTTTGAAATCTCCGAGGTCGCGTTCGATCCAGGTGGATAACCCATGTGTGGGATTGCACAGAGACCACGATGAAGATCACCACTATATCTATATTAAAAGAATTTTTGGCCCTCAAGGTCCTATAGAGATCTAATAAAGCATAAGAAGAAGAATTTACATAAGAATTGGAGACAGGCCATAAAATCCAATAATAATCCAACATTTGGGGCTATTATTAATAGGGCATTAGAGCCCACGACTGTATTCCTTTTTGTATTCAATCAGAAGTGTGGGGGACATATTTCAAGGGTCTGTTTGCTACTCCTAGGGAAATGTCCACAATTGAGGTAACTGAACCAGCTGGTCCTCTCCTGAGGTGACGTCCTCTCAAGTTGAGGGTTTGATCTGCTGCCTTTGCTTTGGGAAAGCTCCAGGAGGAGATCTTATCCCAAATAAAGTATTCAAGTTAAGTCCATATTGGTGGGCAGATATCTTTTCACAGATAATGCTTCTGAGGTTATCCCAAATTTTGGAGGTACATGTTCTAATTTTTAAGAAGGATCAGTGTCCAGACACAAGCCATAACCGGGAGACTGGAATTGGCGCCGCACTGCAGGACACGTTCGTGAGGAGCTCTCTAGCGAACGATCCTGAATCAGGTGATTGGACAGCCCCCGACCCTGGGGACTGAAGGGGAAGCCTTGGCAAAGCCCCCCCCCCCAGCAGGTGGCTTGACAGGAGACAGTGGTCTGAGTGGCGGTTTGGTCCACAGGTCTCCAGTCGCCACGAAGCTCCTTCACTGAGATTGCCTGGATCACTATCTTGGACAAGAGGTGACTTCCGGACTGTTTTCAAACTTCTCTGTTTATCTGCATCTTTGTAGCCTAATTTCTTGCCTCTACAAGAACTGAACGTTTAAACTTCTGATTTGCTTTGCTTATGGATTTATAACTCGAGCATAAGTTTCATTAAGGGGGAGAAACTCAGATGGTTGCAGAAAAGGGGGAAGAGGGAGAGGCTACCCCCTTTACCTCACCTCTCGGCTTTTAAATTTCTCCAGTGATATTTTATGTAAATTGAAGAAGTCGCCCCCGTGCTGGATGTGTGTGCTTTTGTTAGGAAGTTATTGATTTATTAGAGAAGGGGTGAGAGAAGGGTTTTTAGGGCATGCCCAGCTCTTCTCCTGCCGAAGATTGGTATTTCTGCATTTTTTGTCTGGTGGTGTTAATTTTCAACAGTTACACTGTTACAATCTCAGAAGAGCTGCCTTCCTTGCTGTGGTAAAGCATCAGGTCCTGATGGTCTACCAGCAGAATATTACAAAACTTTTGAAGATTGTTTAACTCTCCCCTACAAGCTGCTGTTAGACAAAATAGGAGATGAAGGTAAGATGCCACCTTCCTGGCAAGAAGCCTGCATTTTGCTGATTCCTAAAGAGGCAAAAGACTTAAAAGAGATTAAAAATTACAGACCAATTTCTTTGTTAAACGTGGACTATAAGATTTTTGTGGAAATTATCCATCCAGATCAAGCAGGTTTCCTTCCCAAAAGACATCTGAGCGATAATGTGAGAGTTATATGCAACATCTTGAAGCCCACCCTGATAAACAAATGCGGAGAAGGCCTTTCTTAATTGGCAATTTATGCTGCAACAATTAGAGTTTATGAACTTCTTATTCCTTAAGAATATTCGAGCTATCTATTCCCAGCAAAAAGCAAAAGTTGTAATAAATGGAGATTTAACGGATTCTAAAGGTACAAGACAAGGCGTCCTTTGTCCCCCTTACTATTTATTCTTACGCTGAAAACACTGAACAATCATATCAGAGAAGACTCTAATATAAAGGGACTTTCGTTTAGAGGTGACTTTACATTGAGAGCATTTGCTGATGATACGGTCTTCGTCTTAGAACAACCGGCTGACTTCATTAAACATCTGGTGTCGAATCTTAAGCAATTTGGAGAAGTGGCAGATATGAAGATTAATTACCAGAAAACAAACTTTCTAACAAAAAATATGACTATTGATCAAATTAAGAGCTTTCAACAAGAATCAGAATTTGCATATGAGAAGAAAGTCAAATACTTGGGTATTCAACTTACTAATGAAGTAAGTACCTTATATAAAGAGAACTATGAAAAACTAATTAAAGAAATAAAAAGATTTGGAAACATGGAAAGACTTGAGTATTTCGTTGATAGGAACAATTAATCAGGCGTTATATACCATCTATAAAACATTTTATAAATATTTTCTTTAAAGGTAATAGCTCTGGTAAGTTTTATATGTGATTTCCACAATGTGGAACAGCAAAAATTAAAATGAACATACTGCCAAGGATGTTTTTTCTTTTCCAAACTATTCCTATAGTGTTACCAAAGGTGTTCTTTCAAGAGCTAAATAAACTACTAGTTTTATTTGGCAGAACAAAAAAACCAAGAATCAAGTTGAAAGCGCTTCAAGACTCCAAAGAAAGGGCAGGATTTGCCCTTCCTGACTGGCAATTATACTATAAAGCCTGTGCACTAACATGGGCGAGAGGCTGGATACTATTAAAAAATAGGAGATTGTCATGATTTTGTTAAGGGATGGCTTTTGTACCTGTGGTACCAGAAAACAGATACTCAAAAACGTTTCAACACTCATTTAATTAGAAGGTTTAATTAGTCAGGTGTGGTCTGGTTAAAACCACAAATTTACAACAAGGTCCCTAAGTGGGTCTCACCAACTGAAGCTTTTATTCAACCAACATTACTGTCATCAAATATGATACTTACATATGAAGAACAGTGAAAGACTAATGACGAACTGAAAACACAAGAAAAGTTATTGACCTACAATGTTACTCTCGACTGGTGGACCAGGCTTCAACTAGAGTCAAGATATGCTAGAGACAAAGTAACAGGATTTATTACTGATCAACAAGGTTTTGATAAAATTATTTTGGGTCCACACCAACATCGAATAAAGAGAATTTATTCAATGCTTCTTCAAATAAAGCTACAAGAAGAAGAAGTGAAAGGTACCATGATAAAGTGGGCACAAAATTTGGGCCATAATATTAATATAGGGGTGCGGGAAACATTGTGGAAATCACATATAAAACTTACCAGAGCTATTACCTTTAAAGAAAATATTTATAAAATGTTTTATAGATGGTATATAACGCCTGATAAACTGTCTAAAATGTATTCTACTGTATCTAACAAGTGTTGGAAATGTATTTCCCATGTTGGCATGTTTTATCATGTGTGGGGGACATGTGGGATGATGAAAAAGTATTGGATTACGGTACATGATATGTTACAAATGAAGGGAAAAGACACAGAATCACTTCAATTCATAAAGCAGAACATTTTTTAGAGAAATACGCTGGCAAAGATAAGAAAAATAAAGGAGAAGAACACAATTCTACTAATTAATTTATTTTCTCTCTCTTTTTTCAATTGCCAAGCCAAATAATTTCCCGTCTTGTTTGCCCCTTCAAACGATTTCTGTTGAAGTCTTTTCAGATTCCATTCCACTTCTTTATTTAAAAATGTCTCAATTGAGTTTGTAATATTGAAATTTCCCTTAGAATTTTCTTTTTCCCTGGTCTTTTTCTCAACTTCCCTTCTTTTTTCTTTATTTCATTTTGAATGTCCAATAATTGTTTTTCTTTTTTTCTTTTGTCTTTATTATTCAAAGTAATCAACACCCCTCTCATTACTGCTTTGTAAGCATCCCAGACCATATGAAAATCTATATCTTCTTTATCATTCACTTGGAAAAAAGCTTTAGTTTCTTTTTCTAGAAATGTCACTGTTTCTTTGTTCTGTAGCAAATCTTCATTCAATCTCCATCTTCTCGATTTCTTGGACAATTTTTAAATCCACATTATTGGGTTGTGATTGGCCCCAATTTTAGGTATTTTATTTATTTATTTATTATTTATTACGTTCGACTTATATCCCGCCCTCTCCGCAAGCGGACTCAGGTAAAATCTCTATCTTCCTTGTAATTAAACTTAAGTCCTTAGTTCCCCACAGCATGTCAATTCTAGAAAAAGTTTTATGTCTTGCAGAAAAAAAAGTATTGTCCCGCACTTCAGGGTTAAATTTCCTCCATATATCTTCTAAATTTTCTTGTTTAACCAATTCAAAGAAAGACTTTGGCAATCTCCCTTCTTTCCCATCCTTTTTTCCCCTCCAGATCTGTCCAATGAATTCTCAACTGTTCCATTAAAGTCTCCCATTAACAATACTTGGTCGTAAGTCAACTCATCTAACTGTTGTGTAATGTCTTTTAAAAAAACATTCTTTGCACCTTTAGGCGCATATAGTCCCAATAACGTTTTTTCCCATTCAATATTATCTGCTACAAATCTTCCATCTTTATCTTTAAATACTAATTTTGGCTCCAATTCTTGTTTAATATATGAAACTACTCCCCTTTTCTTCTGTTCAGCTAATGAAAAAAACTCCATTCCCAATTGTTTGTTCCATAAAAATTTGTAATCCTTCTGTTTAATGTGTACTTCTTGCAAACAAATTATATTACAATTTTGTTTCTTAATCCAATGAAATGTTGCTCTTCTTTTTTGTGGTGAATTTAGTCCATTAACATTCCAAGACAATAATTTGTAATCCATCACGGTGCAAATTCCTTATTTTCTACAAAAAATCTACTCAACTCCAGAGCATTCGTGATTGTGACTCTCTTCCCCTGGAGTTCAAAGCTCAAACCTTCAGGTATTATCCATCTGAACCTTGTGCCATTGTCTCTCAATTTATATGTCAACTTTTTGTATGTTCTCCTATCATTTATCACTTGTCTTGGCAGCTCCTTCATGATTCTCACTTTGCTGCCTCCCACTATCAGTGTCTTTTCAAAGTTTTTATTCATGATCCTTCCCACCATTTCCTTTGTCATATATCTTATGACAACATCTCTTGGTAGGTTATTTTTCTTGGCAAAAAGTGAATTCACTCTATACATGTAGTCATACATATTTTTGGTCTCATCAGGGTCTTCCTCTAAAAATTCTGCAATTATTTTTATTATATATCCTTTCAGATCACCATTCTCTACTTCTGGTACTCCTCTCAGACGTATCTGAGTTTCCATTAATTTGCAGTCGTGGATTGTCACTTTTTCTTGAATTTTCAACAAGGTGGTATCATATACTTTCATTTTCACTTCCACCTCCTGCACTTTCTTAGCTGTTTCCCCAGTTCCTTTTTTGAGATCTTCCATTTCTTTTTTAATCTCTGTAATAATTTCTTCCTTTGATTCATCTTTCATTTTCCTAACTCCTTTCATTATCCTGGCTTCCACGGCATCCAATTGGTCCTGCATTTTCTCTAATGAAAGAGCCCTTTGTCGGGTCTGTTTGGGTTAAGACATTTAGGCAAAGAAAAAAAAAATACCAAAAATTTTGGTCTCACAGATTACAAATGTAGCTATCACATTCAAAAGATCTAAATTTACTCTTTATAATGAACTTTATTCCATCTTCCTCTGAGCTTCCTAGGCCAAGATATAAATTTTAAAAAAAATTTTAAACCCTAAAAAAAGACGAAATTTTTGACCTCACCAATTTTTAATCTGATAGTCAGATTCAAGAGATTAGGACTTGCCCTTTCTAGCAAGCCCAATTTCGCTGGTTTCTGAGCCCCCAAAGTCCAGATATTTACTAAAAGTCTTTAACATTTCCAAAATGGCGGCCGCGACTTTTTACTCCTTCTTCAAATTTTCCTTTTAAAGCTTCCCTAGGAGCCCACAAATAATGTGACCAATACTACTTGTCGTCTTACCCTTTTTCCAGTTGATTCTGACAATTTTTAATGTCCCAGATTCTTTTAAAAATGATGTTTTAAATTTAGCCTACCATCAACGGCTGCCGATGTTTCTCTATGGTATATTTTGCTAGAGTAGTTTTTCTTCTTACTGCTTCCTGTTTTTGTCACCATCAACTCCCAAGAAGATCTCACGATACTTGATGTACTTCCTGTCTTGCTCAGATGTGCTGCAGGTCTGTTCCAGTGTGACAATGTTGCTTTTACTTCCAAACCGCAAGTAGACAAAACAATAAATTCCTTCTCACTTTTTAGCAGTTTTTAGCACTGTCCTTTATATTTATAAAATCCAAACTTCACCCCTTCCTTCTTCTTCTTCTTCCAAGCTTTCTATAGTTCCTTTTCCCACCTTTTAATTTTGTCCCTTTAAGCTATAAATAGCTCCGGAGTGAAAAAAAAAACCTTCTGTACCTTTTCTTCCAATTATCCAAGTTTCCACTGGTCTTTCAAAGCTTTAGATGTTTAGAAATGTCCAAGAAGGTTAGGATCCTGACGAACTTATGTCAAATAAATGACTCTGGGCACTTCTGCAGACGATGACTATGCAACTTCCCGAGACCCCTCAAAGCCTCAAGAAAGACCCTCTCCAGGGCTCCCTTTAAGCCAAGGTAAATTTCTTTTCAAAGTTTCTGTGCATGTCTTGGACTCTTTCTCACTGAGAAAAGTAGGCAGTAGGCATTAATTTGCCTTCTACTACCCCGAACAGAAGTTCCAGCCTGCTCCCGTTATGAGAGACAGCTCAGCTCGGCATTTTCCTTCCCCGGAAGTCCTGGAGACAATGGTTTTGATACCATATGTCAGACTCTGTTCATTGATACTATTGCTGAATGCTGATTACTAACCACATTGATTAACTCGCATATATGCTCACTAACCTGTGTTAGTAGAATAGGAGAGGGGGGCCAAGTAGGGAATAGCCAAAGAGCAGCTTCCCAGGGACATCAAAGGTTGCTAGGCATTCTTTGAAGTGGAGAATGCCCAGCAGAATCTCACCTCCTCCCTAGAGGTAGCAAGGACATCGCCGCCGGGAAATGTAACCACTAACTGTAGAAGATAAGGGGGAGCTGTGTGAAAAGTCTCACATGCAAAAGCAGCCTTTGTTTTGGGAAGGGGGGGGGGGTAGTTGTAATTGCTTTAATGTAGAATGTTAAATACCAATGACCCAAACTGCTTGCCATCAGTTTCAATGCCTATCATGCTGAAGTAACTTTGGAGTATACAATAAATGCAACTTTGTTTCAAATAATCAAGCTTGCTTACCTTGGGAGCTTCAATGAACCTTCGCTGACACCATAGTGTAATGCTTAGGGCATCAATAGAGACTCTCACGGGGTCGATAAGACACGTCCTCATGGTACCAAGGACGATCCTCACGGTATACGTGCTCCCGATGTGGATGATAAAGCACCTCACGGTATCGAGAGTCCTCACGGTATCGAGGGTCTTCATGGTACCGATGGGAATCCTAGGAAGGTGATCTGTAATATTGCTGGTACCTATGAGGAGATGGTGATCTGGACCTAGCGATCTAGTAATAGCATTCCCGATGACGACTTCGAGATCTCTTGGCTCGGACTCGAGTGGATGGCTCTCTCGGTGTCGAGGGTTCTCTTACGAGTGGAGATGCGGGTGTCGCTATCTGTTGTTTGCTAGACGTCTGTCTACTAGGCATCGAAACTTCCCGGAAGGAGTGTGTGCCGAGAAGGTTAGCACACTGACTTCTGTGTGAATCTGGAGATTTGGTGTCAATATTTTCTGGCAAAGACCCATGAAGTGATGGGGACCGAGAATGGATATGTATGACCTCGAAAGGTACGGTATTGATGGGCGCCGAGACCTCCACTGAAGTCGGTGCTGTCTGTACCGAGGCCGTGGTGTCGACAGTCGGGTGCGATGTAGAAGTCATGGTGGGAGACTTCGAATCCGAGGACCTATGGTCCGTCTTAGATTTGGTTTTCGGTGATGTCGAAATCGAAGGATCTTTTTAGAAGTTGATTCTGTGCGATGTTTCTTTCTAGAATCGTCAGACTTTTTTGAGTGCTTCCTGGACTTAAGCTTGCTGGGAACCGAAGCCATGGAAGCTGCCGGTCGAGCCACTCCCTTTTGAGTAGATAGGGAAGATGGCAAGGTTTGGGATCCCGAAGTATGGGACATAGTAGGGCACAGTGACGACTCTAATAAATGACTTCTGAGTCTAGCCGTGCGTTTTTTTCTTCCTTGCTTTCAAACTGACTACAATGCAGCCAAGTGTCGGTACGTTGGGCCTCACCCAGACAAAAAGGCATAAAAAATGTCTGTCTGTGAATGGGATTTTTGAGGCGCACCGAACACACTTCTTGAAAGTGATTTTGTCTTTCCCTTCCATCCGCCCGGGGGGGGGGGGGAGGGGGAAGGAAAGGGACGAAGGTAGAAAGAGGGTAGAAAGATAACAAATTTTTTTTTTATAACGATACCGGTGAAGTTGAAGAAGGAGATGAAGACAAACGGTGAGGAGAAAGTGCAGGAAAACAGATGAAGATCGCAGTGAATAGAGGAGACTCAGTGAGGTAGGTGTATCCTGGGCAGCGGTAAAGAAGAAACTGGGTGGGTAAAGCGCCTCCCTCTCGTCTAGGCATGCGCAGTGGATGCCTCCTCCCCAGGACGAGAGGACGTGCGCACCAAATTAACGCTCCAAGATTGCTTTGAATTCTCCAAGGTCGGGATCGATCCTGGCGGATAACCCCATGTGTGGGACTGCACAGAGACCACGATGAAGATCCCCTAGATCCTTTTCGTACATACTACTGCTAAGACAAGTCTCCCTCATTCTATAACCATGCATTGGATTTTTCCTACCTAAATGCAGAACTTGACATTTATCCCTGTTAAAATTCATTTTATGGGTTTTAGCCCAGTTTTCCAGCCTGTACCCTGTTTCTGTCTTCTGTGTTTGCAACCCCTCCCAATTTAGTATCATCTGCAAATTTAATAAGCATTCCCTCTATTCTTTCATCCAAATCATTGATAGATGTTGAACTAAACAGGTCCCAGGACAGATCCTTGAGGCATTCCACTTGTCACGCCACTCCAAGAGGATGAGGAACCATTCATAAGCACTCTTTGGGTGCAATCTGCCCACCAGTTACAGATCCAACTAACGGTAACAGGATCCAAACCACATTTTACCAACTTGTCAACAAGGATAGTATGTGGAACCTTATCAAAAGCCTTACTGAAATCAAAATAAACAATGTCTACAGCATTTCCCTGATCCAGCAAGGTAGTCACTTTCACAAAAAAAGAGTTCAGGTTAGTCTGACATGACTTATTCTTGAGAAACCCATGCTGGCTCTTAGTAATCACATCCATTCTTTCTAAATGTTCCAGGACAAACTGTTTGATGATTTGTTCTAAAACTTTTCCAGGTATAGACGTCAAGCTGACGGGTTGGTAGTTTCTCTGATTGTCTTTTTTCCCCTTCTTGAAGATGGGGACAACATTCGCCCACCTCCAATATTCCGGCACCTATCCTGTACTCCAAGAATTCTCAAAAATAATAGCCAGAGGCTCAGAAATTACATCTGCAAGCTCTTTTAGAACCCCTGGATGCAATTAATCTGGCCCCTGCAAAACAATGCTCTTCTGCCAGGCACCTGCTAAGATCAAATGACAACAACAGACATTGAACCATCTGGCCCATAACAACAGACATAATCACAATCTAGTAAAATGACAATAACTGGTAACATAAACTCGCAGGTAAATACAGAAACAAAAATCTCAGGATACTTGGATTCTGATGTCTCTACACTATTGTGCAGGGTATGGGAAACAGGCAAGAGGAACAGGTAGGGGACTATGACCAAACAGGCTTTACTGAAACTTGGTGGGATGATACGCACAATTGGAATTTTAGGATTGAGGGGTACAACTTATTTAAAAGGGACCCTCAAATAAGGAAGGGTGGAGGCATAGCATTATATGTGAAGGAGGTATATGCTTGCGAGGAAATTTGGGAATCTGAGCATAGAAGTTCAGCTAAGAGTCTCTGGGTAAAAATAAAAAGAGTAAGAAATAATAGTGATATTATGGTTGTGGGGGGTGGTTGCTATAGATTAGATACTCGTACAATGGATTGCAAAGTTCTCAAAGGAAAGGGACACAGTGGTCATGGGAGATTTCAATTACCCATGCCGGATTCCTCGTCTGATGAAGCGTGCTTAGAGCACACGAAAGCTTATGTTCTAAATAAAACTTAGTTGGTCTTAAAGGTGCAATCGACTCCTATTTTGTTTTACTACTTCAGTCCAATACGGCTGCCTACTTGGATCTATTCAATTACCCAGACATCTGTTTGAACTCCAATTCTACTAAAAATGAAAGGTCAAAAAATTCCTGACTTGTCATGCAGTCAACTTCATTTTCCAGAAAGTGGAGAGGGAAACTATGGGTTTTGGTATCTTGGACTTGATTCTCACTGACAGTGAAGAACTGGTTGGTGAGGTGAAAGCATTGAGCACCCAGGGTAGTAGTGACCATGTAATTTTGGAATTTACACTCTTGGGGAAGGAAAAAGCTGTACACAGTGAGACATTTAGGTTGAACTTCCAGAAAGCAAATTTTGACAGATTTAAAGTTATGCTAGGTAGAATCCCATGGCCAGAAATACTTATGGAAAAGGGAGTTCAAGAGGGGTGGGAGTTTCTTAAAAGCAAAATATTGAAGGCACGATCACAAATGATTCCTATGAGAAGGAAAAATGGGAGGAGCCTAAAGAAGCCAAGGTGTCTCCATAAACAGCTTTATAAGGGCATGAGGAATAAAAAAGACTCATTTAGGAAAGGGAAGGAGGGCCTTATAACCAAGGATGAAGATAAACAGACCAACAGGGCTTGTATTTGCTCACATTTCTATCCTGCCCTGCCCAAAATGGGCTCAGGGCAGGTCATGTCAAGAAAAAAAACAATTACAGAAGATCTAAAACAACTAACTAAAACATAAAACCAAAACAGATCCCTTTGAGAGCAACGCAGGGCTGACCCACCTCAACGCAGGTGTCTCCAGCTGCTTTCTTCCAGCTCTGAGGGCCCCTGTCCAGACTCAGCTGATCCAGCCACCTGAATCCATAACAAGACTAGAATACTGGAATGTGCTCTGCCGAGATGTGCTCTTCACATCATCTCAGGGACTCCACTTGGTGCTGCTGATGGATTATTATCCTGAGCTATGCAGAGCCTGCAATATTGAGCTAGTTCTGCCACATTGGCTACCAGGCAAGCTGCCCCTTATAGCCTGAGATGCGCAGGACTGACAGTTCCTTTATTCTGTTGTCTGCACAGACTGCAGCCATCTTGAATTTCAATGAGAAAAGCCACCTTAGAAATTATGGATTTTAATTTTGGCATACTGTCAGCTTCTGGAAAGGCACACAATGCTGTGTTTTAGTCTGAGACCTGAGCCGCCCTGAGCCTGCTTCGGCGGGGAGGGCGGGATATAAATAAAATAAAATCAATCAATCAATCAATAAAATAAATATAAACATCTCAATAAATAAAAATGTCCACCATGGCTATCCCCCCGCCCTCCACTTTCCTAGCCGTCTCCTACCTGTCTTATGCAAGGCCTCTGGGTGAACTGCTGCTTGAACGGTTAAAGTGTGGAAGAGCTTCCAGAAAGAACAAGGGTAGCCTCTGAGCTCTGGCCTACTGCCCTGGCAGCCAACCCACTGGATGTGGCTGGGGAGGAAGGGTCCAGAGATCTAGAAAGAGTGAAAGGTCTATCAAACGCCATGCCTGACCACACGCAAGAAGGATAAAAGGACCTGCTGTGCAGATATGTGTGAATCAGCTCTGGGGGAAACTGGCCCTTAAAATGATGAGTCAAAAAATCATCATCATATGATTGTGCCCATTTCCATCCTTCAGGCTTTCTGACACATTTCCAATTGCCTCACACGTGTCATGGTTTAGAAAAATCGTGCCACTTTTATACTTTTGTTTACTTCAAGGAAACTCCCAGTATACTCATGGTTTTCTTGCAAGCCAGCCAGCCAGCCAGCCAGCATTTCAGACCAGGACTTGGCAATCATATGGGACTTGCCCTTCTTCAGAAGGGGGGGGGGGCGCTGCCACCCGCATCACAGAAGCAGAAGAGAACAGATTGGATTGGATTTATACCCCGCCCTTCACTACCCAAAGGAGTCTTAGAGCAGCTGACAATCTCCTTTCCCTTCCCCTCCCTACAACAGACATCCTGTGAGGCAGGTGGGGCTGAGAGAGCTCAGACAGAAACTGCTCTTGAGAGAAACAGCTCTGTTGAGAACTTGTGACTGACCCAAGGTCACACCAACAGGTCCATGTGGGGGATCCAACCCAGTTATCCCTGAAGAGAGCGTGCAAGAGAGGAGGCTCCTGGGGGTCCTAGGGCAGGGCGAGGGAGAGGTCCATTGTTTTCCCTGGAGAGCCAGAAGTGTCTTGGGTTGAGTGCACCACCAGCCTTTACCAATGCTATGTTTGAGGCTGAGACCTGGTATTGACTTACCCGCATTTTGTTGTTGACTAGATCAAGAATGGCATCGTAAGGTATTTTGTCTAATGGGAGGCTCACCAGCCACATTTGCAAAGTTTCCAATAGCTTTATCACAGGCTGACGACCAGGAAATAACTGTGAGAAACAAGATATCAGACACATCTTTAAGCTCTGTTCCCAGGACATAAGGTGGTTTAACCAAAGAAGGAACACCTTCTCCACCCAGGTTTTTGTCACAGGCTGGATGCTGCTGGGACTTTCCGCACCCCCCCCCTTCCCCAGAGCACAATGGAATATTCATTCACCTCTGAAGTTTTCTCTGATACTTCCCCTGTTTTGCTGCAAAGTTTTGGGAAAGATCACAAAAGTCTGGATTGCTGTGACTCAAGACCAATTCAGCAGAACAGATTTCTAAAAGGGACTCCAGGAGGACGACGCAGAGAGAATCAAGACAATCGACAGGATGGAACATTCCCTAAACAAACAGGATTTGGGTTGCAGAACCAGGAATTTATAGGAAGCAGGACTGGAAGCATGGCAAATGTGTCAACATGACACACAAAATGATGCCAAATTACATGGCAGGATCGAAGTCACAAGGATCTACATAGTCGTGGAGGTCACAGACCTCAAGCATGATGGTGCCAGTGCTCTCCTCTTGCCTACCCCAGCCAGGACAGCCTGACCTGGGGAGCTAAGCAGGGCTGGTTCTGGCTAGTATCTGGATGGGAGACCGCGCCCCCCCCCCCCCAGAAATATCAGGGCCACGATGTGGCAGAAGGCAATAGCGAACAACCTCTAACACCTCTTGCCTTGACAACCCTGCGGAGATGCTAGCAGTAGGGATCTATCTATTTAGTAATTCCATTTATACCCCACCCTCCCCATTGGCGGGCTCAGAACTGAAGCATGGCAAAAGTGTTTGCATGAAGCATAAAATGGCATGGGCCAGATGGGAATGAACCAGCTGAAAAACCAAAGTTCATCTTGAATTTTGGCTAGCTCATGAAGCGACGTTTCCGAACTGAAGAACCGCTACAAACTTCCATGGGGTTTTTGCTCTTCATGAAAAACAGCTGAGCAGTAGGGAATTCCCCGCTGTTCAGCTGTTTAGTTAAATGGCCCCAAACCATTTAAGCCACTGATTTCTCCTTCCCACGAAAAGTCATGGGGAACAAACAGCAGAGGTTTAAACTTTAAACGACTCACAAACTAACTCAGTTTGTGAACTGGTGTGTGGGGCTGGTGCCCATCCCTAGCCATAAGTCTGTCTTCCCACCACTGTCCTGTTGCCTGCATAGAAAAGCCTACTTGGGTCATTCGGTGTTGCCCAGTTTGTGGGAAACCAGGTGAGGGGAGCCTTTTGGACTTCATCAGACAAGCCAATCCCTAAGGTGGGGGCCACAACAGAGAAGACACAAAGCATAGAAGAAGACGACAATGACGACATTGGGTTTATATCCCACCCTCCACTCAGAGTGGCTCACAATCTCCTTTATCTTCTTTTCCCCCAACAGACACCCTGTGAAGTGGGTGGGGCTGAGAGAGCTCTTACAGAAGCTGCCCTTTCAAGGACAGTTCTGCGAGAGCTATGGCTGAGCCAAGGTCATTCCAGCAGCTGCAAGTGGAGGAGGGGGGAATCAAACCCAGTTCTCTCAGATAAGAGTCTGAGCACTTGACCACTACACCAAACTAGCTCTCTGGTGTAGAGAGGCAGTGGTTGATGTTGCCCATTTGAAAGATGTCACGTGCAGAAGGCCGTGTTCAGATGAGTGAAGCTGTTGTGGCAGAACACAGGGGGAAAGAGATGGACTCGCAGATACAAGGGTCCAAGGCCATGAAGGGCGTTGTATGTGAGAGCCAATAACTTAAACTGAGTCCAGTGCAGTCTGTCAAAGGTTTGGGCGTGTTTTTGGATGCCTCCTTGAATATGGAGGCTGGCGTTATTCCACCTGCATCCAGCTTGGCAACTGGCTCCTTTCCTGTCGCGCCCTGACCTAGTCATGGTAATCCATGCAACAGTCACCCTCAGGCTAGACTACTGTAACTCGCTTTATATTGACCTGCTCTTGAGGCTGACCCACAAACTCCAGTTGATCCAGAATGTGGCAGTGTGAGTCCTGTTGGGAACATCACAGATGGCACACACAGCCTTTGCTGCACTTCCTTCCAGTGGAGTACTGAGTCAAGCTCAAGGCCTTGAGCTGCCAGGGACTGATGTACCTATGGGATCATCTCCTCCGGTATGTCCCCAGGAGCGTGTTGTGCTCTTTGAAGCTGGTGGTCCCTGGCCCTACAGACATCCAGATGTCCTCAACCAAGGCCAGGGTCTTTTCAGTACTGGCCCCAACCTGGTGGAACTGCTGGGGACCATCAGGGCCCAGTGGGATCTTATGCAATTCTATAGGACCCGTAAGGCAGTGATGTTCTGCCAGGCTTTTCGTTGAAGGCATCCTGGCTGGCTCCCTCCTTTGCTCTCCGCACTGCCCTGCCCTGCCCCCCGAGGTGATCGGCAGTCTGAAATTGGGAAGCAGCGATGACATTCACCATCTGATTCTTTTAGTTTTGTTGTACTAGTATTATATTTTTATATATTTTGTCCCATGTTTTGATGTTCTTATCATTGTTGTACATCCCCCAGAGCGCTGCCGTAGCAGGGACAGCAGGGCGATTCACAAGTTTAATAAATAATAGTAATACGAACAACTGATCGGCAGCCAGTGAAATGACTGTAGAAAGGGAGTAACATGCACGCTCCATCCAGCTGTCCATAATAGCTAAGCTGCAGTATTCTGCACCAGCTAGAATTTCCAAATTAATTTTGAAGAGAAATCAAAGTGCGGAAACCATACTGCAAATACAGGAGAATACAGATTTAGAAAAGCAGAATCACAAGATATGAGAACAATGCAAACACATTATATAATATGTATAGAAGGATTCCTTTGTTGCAGAAGCTGGCTACTTAGAAACACACATGCTGATCTTTTGTGGAAGGGATGACAGTGAAGTAAGCACGGTGCTCTACCAGCACTGCAGTTGTGCAAAGCCACCTCTCCGCACTTCTTTGCGGGAGGGTGTCGTTCTGGCCACTGTGAAACAATCCTCCTGGAGAGGGCATTCCTAAACCTGAATGACTAAAAACTAGGATTTTGTAGCCAACCTTCCATTCTCAATAGCCAGGAGCTCAAGCAGGTGGTGGCTGAGGGAGATGGATTATCTAGTACTGATTCAGGTCTGGGTTTGGAACAGAAATGGCCTTTGCAGCCCAGACTAATCTCCGCCAGATACCGACTGGAAGAAGGAGATCCTATTGATGACACCAAGCTTGCAGCAAGTGTCACTTGGTAGTCCTAATGGGAGACAAGATACAGGGACTGTTCCAGGATCTCCCCACAGATACTGATTCTGGGCCACTGGGAAAAGGGCAACATCCCCAGCCTTAACAAAAGCTTGAAGAAAATTTCCCAGGTCCCTGTGGATGACAGGACTCGAGCTTCTGCTCCCCAAAATGGGAGAAGGCGTGTGCTGGTAAAGACAGGTTGCTTACCTGTAACTGTAGATCTTCGAGTGGTCATCTGTGCATTCACACCCATGGGATAGTGCGCCTGCGCCGATCCCCGAATCGGTACCTGAAAAGTCCGGGATTTTTCCGCGCTCGGCGCCAATGGGCATGCGCAGGCGTCCCAGTACGCATGCTCACCGGCGCGGGGATCCTGCCAGTTCCTTCCTGACCGCTGGAAGCCCCTACTGGAGGGAGACCGTCAGCGGTGGGGAAGGAGGGCGGGAAGTGTGAATGCACAGATGACCACTCGAAGATCTACAGTTACAGGTAAGCAACCTGTCTATCTTCTTCATGGGCTCTGTGCTTCACACCCATGGGAGATTAGCAAGCAAAGCATACCTGGAGGAGGGAAGACGGTCAACCTGAAGAAACAGCTTGCAGCACCGCAGTTCCCAACCGAGTCCTCTGCTGAGCATGCACGTCCAGCGCGTAATGCTTCATGAAGGCATGCGGAGAAGACCAGGTAGCAGCCTTGCAGACACCGGAAAGGGACACACATCTCAGGAATGCCGCTGACATGGCCATCGCCCTTGTGGAGTGCCCACGAACAGGTCCAAGTAAAGGCTTCTTCGCCAACAAATAACAACGTTTAATCGTCTGCGTAAGCCATTTTGAGAGCCTCTGAGACGAAATCGTGGACCCTAACTTGGGAGCAGCATATGAAACAAAAAGCCGCTTGTCTTTACGAATACCCCGTGAACGATTTAAATAAAACAGTAGAGCACGCTTAACGTCCAGCGCATACAATCTACGTTCCTCGTCCGAGGAAGGGCTAGGGTAAAACGTAGGTAACCAAACTTCTAAATTAAGGTGGAACTGAGAGACCACCTTGGGAAGAAAAGTAATGTCCGGAGCTAGGGAAACCCCAGCTTCTCGAAAAGCGAGGTAAGGATAGTCACAACGCATCGCCATGAGCTCCCCCACACGACGTGCTGATGTGATGGCAACTAGAAATGCAGTCTTCCATGACAAAAGTTGTAGGGAGCACGTTGCCATAGGTTCAAATGGATGATGAGTCAACTTGTACAAAACTAGAGTCAAGTCCCACAATTGTGGGGGGAAGACCTCGAGGGTGGATGTAGCCTGAACAAGCCTTTCAGGAACCTTTTAGACTGAGGGTGAGCAAAAACAGAGTACCCCTCCACCGAATCATGAAAAGCAGAAATAGCTGCCAGATGGACCTTGATGGAGGAGAAAACCTCATCCACTAAGGCCAATAAAAATTCAAAAATTGCTGAGAGCCCCACACTGCCAGGCGGCACAGGAGAGTCAGCCAAAAACTTTCTAAACTTCCTCCACTTCCTTCCATAAGAAGCATGGGTGGACGGCTTCCTACTGCTCAAGAAGACTTGCTGGACCCTGTTAGAAAAACCTACTGGTTGATGAACCATGCTGTCAGCTTCAGATGTGGTACGTTGTGGTGGAACACATGCCCGCCCTGAGCCGACAGCAGGTCCGGCTCCGCCGGGAACTGGTAGAAGACCCCCCTCGATAGCTGGAGCAGGATTGAGAACCAGTTCTGACGGGGCCACCAAGGAGTCACCAGAATGCAGCGTGGCCTTTCCTGTGCTAGCCTGTTGACCACACTCGTCAGCAGTGGCAGAGGCGGGAACATGTAAAGGAACCGACCTCCCCAAGGAAGTAGGAGCCCGTCTCCCAGAGAGGCTGGATCCGCTCCCCCTCTGGTACAGAACAGAGGGCACTTCTTGTTCTCGGCTGTGGCGAAGACATCCAGCTGCGGGTACCCCCAAAGCTGGAACACAGGCTCTAGGAAACGCCACTGCAGCTCCCATTCGTGTGGAGAGGCCCCACCCCTGCTGAGAGAGTCCGCCTGTATGTTGAGGACCCCCGGTAGATGTGTCGCCTTTACAAAAATGCCGAACTGGAGACACTCCATCCAGAGATCCATCGCCAATGCACAGAGCCAACGAGACACTGTCCCCCCCGCCTGTTGATATAGCACAGGGCAGTGGTATTGTCCGTAAGCAACGCCACAGTCTTTTCCGCTACCAGCGGGCGGAAGGAGTGAAGGGCAAAGTGAACCGCCAGCAGTTCTAAATAATTTATATGACACCGAGACAGTCTCGGTGGCCACTGACCTCCCACACAGAAATCTTCCAGGTGGGCCCCCCACCCCCACAGGGAAGCATCGGTAGTGATAGTCACAGTAGGGGTCGGAAGATGGAAGGGAGCTCCCTGACAGATGTTGCTCTCCGACTCCCACCATTGCAGTGATTGAAGAGCTGCAGGCGGGATGGTGAACCTCTTTCGAGGTGAGTCTCTGAGAGGACGAAAATGGCGCAGGAACCATAGTTGAAGACCTCTCATTCGCAGTCTTGCAAAATGTAACACGCTTGTCGTCGCCGCCATCAACCCCAGCATCCACTGAAGCTGTTGGGCTGTGCCCCACTGCCGCCTTTGGAGAAGCTGCACCAGACTGATGTCTTTTGCCCTCTGCAAAGGCAAAAATGCCCGGTGTTGGTCTGTATCCAGCAGAGCCCGTATGAACTGCACTGTCCTTGATGGAGTAAGATGGGATTTCTCCAGATTGACCTGCAACCCCAGGGTGTCGAGAAGACGCAGAGTAATGACAATGTGCGTCGATAAAATCTCCCTCGACTTCGGCACAAGAAGCCAGTCGTCGATGTACGGGAAGACAACAACTCCCTGAAGACGAAGATGGGCAGCCACAACGCTCATCAGTTTCGTAAACACCCGAGGAGCAGTAGACAGGCCGAATGGAAGGGCTCTGAACTGGAAGTGCCGAGCACCCACTGCAAACCTTAAGAAACGCCTGAACGCCGGATGGATGCTGACATGGAAGTAGGCATCCTTGAGTTCCAGAGTCGCCATCCAGTCCCCTTGGTTGATGAGGGGCAGGATTGTTTGCAGCGTGGCCATTCTGAACTTCTGGTACAGAATAAATTTATTCAGATTCCGAAGATCCATGATAGGCCTCAAGCCCCCGTCCCTTTTGGGGACCAGGAAGTAGCAAGAGTAAAAACCTCCCGTCCTGGCTTCCAACGGAACTTCCTCTATGGCTTGTTTCTGTAGGAGGTTGCTCACCTCCGCCAGCAGAGGTGGGGAAGGGGGAGTGGTAACTAGAGCCGGTTTGGTGTAGTGGTTAAGTGTGCAGACTCTTATCTGGGAGAACCAGGTTTGATTCCCCACTCCTCCACTTGCACCTGCTAGCATGGCCTTGGGTCAGCCATAGCTCTGGCAGAGGTTGTCCTTGAAAGGGCAGCTGCTGTGAGAGCCCTCTCCAGCCCCACCCACCTCACAGGGTGACTGTTGTGGGGGAGGAAGGTAAAGGAGATTGTGAACCGCTCTGAGACTCTTCGGAGTGGAGGGCGGGATATAAATCCAATATCTTCATCTTCAATATCTTCTACCACGGACTGATTCGGGGTCTGAACAAACTCTATTTTGTAGCCCTCTTTTACGACGGACAGAGCTCACCTGTCTGTGGAGATCAACTCCCAGGCAGGCAGGAAACGGCATAGGCGGATGGATGTTACACCAGTGGGGGCGATAACGCGTGCTAGAGGAAAGTCAAAGCCCCTGCTTCTGGGGGCGAGCACCCTTGGACTTGCCCGTTGGTTGGGACCCGTAACGGCTCCTGTTGTTGCCTGAATAGGAGGGTCTCTCAGCTTGCGAGGGGCGAGGACGCCATTGCTGCTCAGGGGAAAATTTCTGGTAGGGCTTCTTGGCCCAAGGCTTATGCCATTGTTTCGACCTGGGAGTTTTAGAAGTGGCCTGCACGCCCAGGTTCCTCGAGGTTTTGACACTCTTGTCAAACTCCTGCAGCGCTGTGTCTGTTGTGGTGCTGAAGAGCCCATCACCCTCAAATGGCAAGTCCTCCACAAAGGTCTTAGTATCCTGGTGCAAAGAAGTCGATCTAAGCCAGGAGTGGCGCCGGATGCAGACAGCGGAAATGATGGCCTTAGCCGAAGCCTCCACCATGTGCTTTGCTGCAGCCAGTTGCTGCCTGGCTACAGCAAGGCCCTCTTTCTGTAACTTCTTGGCGGCAGCCTTTTTATCCTCACTCAAGGAAGAGAGAAGAGGGGAGAGTTGTTCCCACACGGAGTACTGGTATCTAGCCATGCAAGCTGCATAATTAGATACCTTCACTCCGAGTGCCCCTGCTGAATAGACCTTGCGGCCCATGCCATCGATCTTCTTCCCTACCTTATCTGGTGGAGAGGAATGGACTTTACGTGCCTTAGAGGAGGAGGAGACGACCACTGAGTTTGGCCTCGGGTGGGTAAAGAGGAACTCAGCTCCTGCCTCCTGGACCCTATATATGTGGTCCAACCGTTTGAAGGAGACTGGCGTGGATGATGGTCTCTTCCAGGGCTCCTTGACTGCCTGGAGGATCACCTTGGTGACTGGCAATGCAATAGCTGTGGATGTGTTCCTTTGCATTATATCGAACACATTATCGTCCACAATTGGTTCTGGCTGAGTCACAGGCAGGTTGAGAGTGGCTGCAATTCTCCTCACAAGGTCCCCGTATGACTTCAGATCCTCCAACGGCGAAATTGGAAGATCCTCAGCCGTCTGGGAGACCGGTGAGGGCTCCACATCCTGGGCTTCGCTGTCTGAGGCCAATGACGAGGATTCCTGGTGGGCAGAGTGCTCCGATAACATCGGCGTCGATTCCCTCGGGGGAGACCCGATCGGCGGCGATGGTCTTTGATGAGATTTGAGCAGGACCATATGCCTTTCCAGGGGCATCGATACCGATGCAGGCGCCTTTCGGGATCGGTGCGAGACCCGAGACATGCAGGAAAACTCCGACTCCCGTTCCCACTCCGGGAATTCTTCTGGGTACCACTGGTACGGCGGGTAATAAGAGTATGGAGGTTGCCACCTACGCTGTTCCCACGGTGGTATCGGGAAGCGGCAAGGTGCCGGGAGGGGTTCCACCTCTCGTCTCTCTCGGGACCTCATCGGTATAGGCTGGACTATCGGTGTCGAAACCTCTACCTCTGACGCCGACCCGCTCGCGCTGAGTCGACGCGATCCAGAAAAGGAAGATCGCTGAGTCAAATCGATCTCAGGCTCATGCTCTGAGGTCGACTGACGTGGCTGAGTCAGCGAGCTGTGGCGCGGGGAAGCCAGGATCTTCCTCGGTGGTGCTGAGGTCACCGGGGCCGAAGCGTCGACCGAAGGCGAAGGAGTGCGAGGTCGCTTCCACTTTTCCTTCGATTTTGCCTTCTTAGGAACTCGGGTCCCCGAGTCGTCTCGGTGCTTTTTAGCGGGCGTGTCCACCGAACCCTCACGGGAACGCTTTGTGGAGCCGCGCTCTTCCGGCAACTCGGTCAGAGTCGGAGCCGCATCGGCCGATGCGCGCTCCTGTGCCGGGGTGTCCGCCATCTTCGGTGTCGAAAAGGTCGCCGTCGATCCCTGCGGGCGAAGCGCCGATTCAGTCAACGCCGCCAACAGTCGGGCCGCTCGGTTTTTTCTCGTTTGTTTGGAGAAGCGAAGGTAGTGCGGGCAGGCCTCCACGCGATGCACTTCTCCCAAACACAGTAAACACAAGAAATGGCCGCAAAGTAATTTTTCTTTGCAGCCTTGACTGCCATCTCATAAGACCTCATAAACGTTCTATAGGATGTTCTCGTCGCTTTGTCACGAGTATGCTGCCACTGCCTCTCCAGTCGACTGAGCCCTTGTTTCAGCTGTCGTAGCTCCAAGGTACACCATGGAGCCAGCTTCACATGAGGGCATAGAGGTGCAATCTCGTTGATAGCCCTGGATAGCCGGTTTTGCCAGGCCTCAACCAGGTCATCAAGGGAATTGCCAGGGGGCCAGGGATCCCGCAGAGCCCTTTGAAACCGTTCCGGGTCCATCAGGCTCTGCGGGCGAGCCAAAATAGGCTCTCCGCCCATACAGGGTTGAGGTGGCGTCTCCATATGGGCCTTGAGGGCTAGGTGATCTGACCATGGTACCGCTTCTGTCGCGATATCATTCACCAAAATCCCGGATGCAAAGATCAGATCTAGTGTGTGCCCTGCCTGATGCGTAGGAGTCATAACAAATTGAGAGAGTCCTAGTGTTGCCATGGAAGACACCAGGCCCATCGCCTGACTGGAGGCAGCGTCATCGGCATGAACGTTGAAGTCACCCAGGACCATAAGCCCTGGGTACTCCAACGCCCAGCCCGCCACCGCCTCCATCAGGGATGGTAAGGCGCTGGCTGGTGCGTTAGGTGGATGGTACACCAGCCAGATCGCCAACCCCTCTCCGACATCCCACGCCAGACCAGCACACTCGATACCATCGATCGTTGGGGCCGGGAGAGCCCGGAAGGAGAAGAAGAAGAAGATATTGGATTTATATCCCGCCCTCCACTCCGAAGAGTCTCAGAGCGGCTCACAATCTCCTTTATCTCCCTCCCTCACAACAGACACCCTGTGAGGTGGGTGGGGCTGAGAGGGCTCTCACAGCAGCTGCCCTTTCAAGGACAACCTCTGCCAGAGCTATGGCTGACCCAAGGCCATTCCAGCAGGTGCAAATTGAGGAGTGGGGAATCAAACCCGGTTCTCCCAGATAAGAGTCCGCACACTTAACCACTACACCAAACTGGGAGGAGTAACCCTCCCGTATGAAAAGCGCCACCCCTCCCCCCCTGCCGATCCGCGATTGGTGAAAGACTGAGTAACCGGGGGGGGGGGGTGTCATCTAGGAGAGTGCAACTGTCTCCCCATCCCGCACCCAGGTCTCGGTCACACAAGCAAGGTCCACGTCCTGCCGAAGCAGGAACTCCCTAAGGATCGAGGTCTTATTATTTACGCACCTGGCGTTGCATAACACCAATGACGGAGACAGGCAATTCCTCTTGGCCCCACTACCTGTCACCGTTGGGATGGGAAGTAGACTGGAAGAGGGCCGAGCACTGTTTTGTCTCCATCTCCTTTCCTTATACTTCTGTCCCTTCCCACCGTCATACCTTCCCCTCCCCAGGAGCACTGGAATCCCCTGGCCGAGCATCCACGTCTCTGCCCGGTATGATCTTATTAGTGCCAAGGCGGTCTCGCCTTCCCAATCAGGTTCTCCCAACTCACAGCTTAGATTCCCGCCCTGATACTGCCTGTCATAGCCCTGAACGTATTAGAAAAGACTATGTGGCTCTGGGTCAGAAAGTGAAGGAGCTGGCACACAGTTTATATTCTTGTCAGTTTTTCCTGTTGAAGGCAGTGGCTTAGGACAAGAAAGAAGAATACTTCAAATAAACAACCAGCTATGTCGATGGTGTCGTCAGGAAAGATTCAGATTTCTGGATCAAGGCTTATGCTTTCAAGATGGTCTTCTATCGGGAGATGGTTTGCACCTTATAAAGGTAGGGAAAAGAGTGTTTGGTAACAGCCTTGATAACCCAATAAGGAGGGCTTTAAACTAAATTGTATGGGGGAGAGAGACAATAATTAAAAGCCTCGTATGATGTTTGAAATTGGGGATAAGAACACTAAAGATTTGCAGAGAGTGGTGCATACACTAGGTAATGTTAACTTGCAGGTATGTACGGAAACTAAACCATAAAACATGTATTCTGATGTCTCTACACTAATGCACAGAGTATGGGAAACAAACAGGAGGAACTAGAAGTCCTAATACAGGAAGGAGACTACGACATAATAGGCCTTACTGAAACGTGGTGGGATGACACTCCCAACTGGAATATTAGGATTCAGGAGTACAACGTATTTAATAGGGAGGAGGTGTAGCAGCATATGTGAAGGAAGTATATACTTGTGAGGAAATATGTGAATTTGAGCATAGCAGCTCAGTTGAGAGTCTCTGGGTAAAAATAAAATGAGTAAGAAATCACAGTGATATTATTGTGGGGGTCTGCTATAGACCACCAAGCCAGGCAGAGGACTTGAATGAGATACTGCTACAACAGATTGCAAAGTTCTCCAAGAGAATGGATACAGTGAGCATGGGAGATTTCAATTACCTGGACATCTGCTGGAAGTCCAACTCTGCTAAAAATGAAAGGTCTAATACATTCCTGACTTGTCTTGCTGACAACTTCCTTTTTCAGAAAGTGAAGAAGGAAACAAAGGGATCTGCTATCCTGGATTTGAATCTCACCAACAAGGAAGAATTGATAGAAGAAGTGGAAATAGTGGGCACCCTGGGAAGCAGTGACCATGGGATTTTAGAATTTACAATCTTGGGGAAGGGAAAAGCTATATGTGGTCAGACTTATAGGTTGGACTTCAGAAACGCAAACTTTAATAAACTTAGAACTATGCTGGGTAAAATTCCATGGTCAGAAATACTTAGGAAGAAAGGGGTTAAAGAGGGGTGGGAGTTTCTTAAAAGCAAAATACTGAAAGTGCAATCATAGATGATTCCTTTGAGAAGAAAAAATGGAAAAAGCCTAAAGAAGCCACGTTGGCTCCATAAACAGCTTTCTAAAGACTTGAGCAAAAAAAGGAGACTCCTTTAGGAACTGGAAGGCGGGCCTTATAACCAAGGATGACTATAAACAATTCACCAATGCTTGTCGAGAAAAAGTTAGGAAAGCTAAAAGCTCAGTATGAGCTTAGGCTGGCCAAAGATGCTTAAAAACAACAAAAAAGAGTTATTTTATTATGTTCAGAGAAAGAAAAAGAGCAAGGACATGGTAGGCCCATTGTGAGGGCAGGAAAGTGAAATTGTAACAGGTAATGAAGAGAGAGCAGAACTGCTCAATCCCTACTTTTCCTTCTAACAGATGTCTGGGTAATTGAAATCTCTCGTGATCACTGTATCCCTTCTCTTGGAGATCTACTTTGGTGTTGTGGTTGAGTGCGCAGACTTTTATTTGGGAGAACCGGGTTTGATTCCCCACTCCTCCACTTGCACCTGCTGGATGGCCTTGGGTCAGCCACAGCTTTCATAGGAGTTGTCCTTGAAAGGGCAGCTGCTGTAAGAGCTCTCTCCACCTACCTCACAGGGTGTCTGTTATGGGAGGGGGGGGGGAGGTAAAGGAGATTGTGACTGCTCTGAGACTGAGATTCAGAGTATAGGGTGGGATATAAATCCAATATCATCATCATCTTCTCAGTCTTCTCTTCTGAGGGAAATAGTGCTCAACATGGCAAAACCAGAATATATAATGAGAGTATGACGTTCCAACTTAGGATCAGCATAGGGGTAGTACATAACACCTAGTTTTTTTAAATGAAACTAAGTCCTCAGGGCCAGATGAATTGCATCCAAGGGTTCTAAAAGAGCTTGTGGATGTAATTTCTGAGCCTTTGACTATTATTTTTGGGAATTCTTGGAGAACAGGAGAGGTGCCGGAAGGAGAACAGGAGAGGCGGGCGAATGCTGCCCCCATCTTCAAGAAGGGAAAAAAAGGCGATCCAGGTAACTACCGACCCATCAGCTTGACGTCTATAGCTGGAAAAGTTTCAGAACAAATCATCAGTCGGTCCTGGAACATTTAGAAAGGATAGCTGTGATTACTAAGAGCCAGCATGGGTTTCTCAAGAACAAGTCATGTCAGACTAACCTGATCTCTTTTTCTGAGAAAGTGACTACCTTGCTGGATCAGGGGAATGCTTTGCTTGATTTCAGTAAGGCTTTTGATAAGGTTCCATATACTATCCTTGCTGACAAGATGGTAAATTTGGTTTGGATCCTGTTATCGTTAGGTGGATCTGTAATTGGTTGACAGATCGCACGCAAAGAGTGCATGTGAATGGTTCCTCATCCTCTTGAAGAAGAGTAACAAGTGGAGTGCCTCAAGGATCTCTCCTGAGACCTGTTTTGATCATCATCTTTATAAATGATTAGGATGAAGAAATAGAGGGAATGCTTATTAAATTTGCAGATGATACTAAATTGGGAGGGGTTGGAAATACAGTAGAAGACAGAAACAGGATACAGGATCGCCTTGACAGGCTGGAAAATTGGACTAAAACCAATAAAATGAATTTTAACAGGGATAAATGTAAAGTTCTGCATTTAGGTACGAAAAATCCAATGCATGGTTATAGGATGGGGGAGACTTGTCTTAGCAGTAGTATGTGCAAAAAGGATCTAGGGGTCTTAGTGGATCATACGCTTAACATGAGTCAACACTGTGATGCGACGGCAAGAAAGGCAAATGCAATTTTGGGCTGTATCAACAGAAGTATAGTGCCCAGATCACGTGAAATGATGGTATTGTTTTACTCTGCTCTGGTAGGACCTCACCTGGAGTATTGTGTTCAGTTCAGGGCACCAAATTTTAAGAAGGATATAGACAAGCTGGAACTGGTCCAGAGGAGGGCAATGAACATGGTGAGGGATCTGGAGACCAAATGCTATGAAGAAAGGCTGAAGGAATTGGGCATGTTTAGCTTGGAGAGGAGGCGGCTGAGAAGTGATATGATCACCATCTTCAAGTACCTGAAGGGCTGTCATATAGAGGATGGTGTGGAATTGTTTTCTGTGGCCCCAGAAGGTAGGACCAGAACCAATGGGTTGAAATTAAATCAAAAGAGTTTCCTGCTCAACATTAGGAAGAACTTCCTGACCTTTTAGAGCGATTCCTCAGTGGAAGAGGCTTCCTCGGGAGGTGGTGGGCTCTCCTTCCTTGGAGGTTTTTAAACAGAGGCTAGATGGCCATCTAAGAGCAGTGAAAATCCTGTGAAGTTAAGGGGAGGTGTTTGTGAGTTTCCTACATTGTGACTCTGGAGGTCCCTTCCAACTCTATGATTCCATGAATATCACTTTTTTTTCTTTTTATAGAACAGATACAAAGTTCTAGAAGAGACAGAAAATGGTGGTGTTAAGAAGTTTGATTCACACAAAATGGATTCTGCTTCAGAAAGTTTGGTCAGGCCATTTGTGACCTGCCTGCTCATTTTTTCTCTTGTCTTGCACACAGTAACCTTGTCCAGAAGCAGTAAGGCCAGCTGCGCCGTGCCTTCTCAAGTTGCTTAGCTGCCCTGAATATTTCATTCAACTAGCCATGTGGGAGTGGTGCATTAGTTGGCCGCAGACGATTCTTCTCCCTTCTCACATGGGCAGAAGCTATAATGATCATTCATTGGCTAACACATTTGACCACAGAACCTTGCTTGGATCCCTGATTGGTATGAAGGTCTAGCAGCACTTGGGACTCTTACCAATAAATGCAGCATCTAAAATTCTATTCTTTAGCCTGGAAGGTGCCTACACGCTGACGTAGCCTCTTAGCTCATTTGGGCCATTTTGGGACTTTGCTGCATGAAGTCAAAACAGCACTGGCTTGCTGAACTATGGCAAGGAGTTGTCATGGAACCTGCAACTGGAAGGGTAACAGCTTGCATTTGCAAACCATTGTCTTTTGAAGTAGTTTCTATTTCTATTTCTTATTCTCTCCTCACTGAACTGTTTTTAAAGTATCCTTAATATACAAATATATTTTAAAATTCATAACTCTGGTTATTTGTCTTCACAGCTTGCAATATCTTCTAGTGCCTTAGACTGGCAAAACTACCTACCCCTGAACTTTAACTCTTGAATTACTGCTGTGAGTCAACCTTCCCAGTAAGGTCTGGAGTTGGTCCTTTGGCTCCTGACTGGAGGGAAGAGAAGGAAGCTGGTGGCAGCTCTGAAGCTGAGGTGCACACAGGTGAATCCCAACTGTTTGGAATTTGTTAACCTGCCTGCATGAACCCAAAAGTTACTTGGCTGGGTGACCTTTCTGACAGGTGGTCATAGGAGATTTCAATTACCCGGATAGCTGCTGGACTCTGCTAAAAATGAAAAGTCAAATAAATTCCTGACTTCTCTTGCTAAAAAATTCCATTTCCCAGAAAGTGGAGAGGGAAACCAGGGGATTTGCTACCTTGGACTTGATTCTCACCAACAGGGAAGAACTGGTTGACGAGGTGAAAGTAGTGGGCACCCTGGGCAGTAGTGACCAGGAAATTACAGTCCTGGAGAAGGGAAAAGCTATACATCGTTAGACATATATGTTGGACTTCAGAAAAACAATTTTTGACAAACTTAAAGTTATGCTAGGTAGAATCCCATGGTCAGAAATACTTAAGGAGAAGGGAGTTGAAGAGGGGTGGGAGTTTCTCAAAAGCAAAATGTTGAAGGCACGATCACAAAAGATTCCTATGAGAAAGAAAAATGGAAGGAGCCTAAAGGAGCCAAGGTGGATCCATAAACAGATCTCTAAAGACTTGAGAAATAAGAGAGATACATTTAGGAAATGGAAGGAGGGCCTTAGACCTAAGGATGAATATAAACAAATCACCAATATTTGTATCGAGAGGGATAGGAAAGCTAAAGCACAGTATGACCTTCAACTAGCAAGAGATGCTAAACACAACAAAAAGGGGTTCTAATGCATGAAGTAAGAAAAAGAGCGAGGACATGGTAGACTTATTGTGGGAACAGGAAAGTGAAATTGTAACATGTGTTGAAGAAAGGGCTCAATTCCTACTTTTCCTCAGTCTTCTCTTGTCATGGAAACAGCTCTCAACATGGAAAAACATAACATATGATGAGAGAAGGGAGTTGCAATCTAGGATCAGCATAGGGGTAGTACATAAACACCTAGTTTCTTTACATGAAACCAAGTCCTCAGGGCCAGATGAACTGCACCCAAGGGTACTAAAAGAAGTTGTGTGAGCTTCTGGCCATTATTTTTGATAATTCTTGGAGAACAGGAGAGGTGCCGGAAGATTGGAGGCGGGCGAATGTTGTCCCCATCTTCAAGAAGGGAAAAAAGGAGGATCCGGGTAACTACAGACCTGTCAGCTTGACGTCTATACCAGGAAAAGTTTACCTTGATTTCAGTAAGGTTTTCATAAGGTTCCACATCGTATTCTTGTTGACAAGTTGGTAAGATGTGGTTTATATCCTGTTTCTGTTAGATGGATCTGTAACTGGTTGACAGATCACACCCAAAGAGTGCTTGTGAATGGTTCCTCATCCTCTTGGAGAGGAGCCATAAGTGGAATGTTTTAAGAATCTGCCCTAAGATCTGTTTTGTTCAACATCTTCAAATGATCTGGATGAAGGAATAGAAGGAATGCTTATTAAATTTGCAGATGGTGTTAAATTGAGAGGGCTAGCAAATACAGTAGAAGACAGAGTCAAGATACAGGATGATCTTGACAGGCTAGAAAACTGGGCTAAAACAAACAAAATGAATTTTAACAGGAATATGTGTTAAGTTGTGCATTTAGGTAGCAAAAATCCAATGAATCATTATATGATGGGGGAGGCTTATCTTGCTAGTAGTATGTGCAAAAAGGATCTAGGGGTCTTAGTGGACCATACACTGAACATGAGTCAACAGTGTGATGTGGTGGCTAAAAAGTCCAATGCGATTTTGGGCTGTACCAACAGAAGTATAGTGTCCTACATCAAGTGAAGTGAAGGTTCTGGTTAGACCTCACTTAAAGTGTTGTTTTCGGGGCACCTCAATTTAAGGAGGATATAGACAAGCTGTAATGGGTCCAGTGATGGATCTGGAGACCAAGTCCTATGAGGAAAGGCTGAAGGAGCTGGGCATGTTTAGCCTGGAGAGGAGGCAGCTGAGAGGTGATATGATCACCATCTTCAAATACTTGAAGGGCTGTTATATAGAGGATGGGATAAAATTGTTTTCTGTGGCCTAGAACCAATGGTTTAAAATTAAATCAAACACATTTTCAGCTAAACATTAGGAAGGACTTCCTGGCAGAGCAGTTCCTCAGTGGAACACGCTTCCTGGAGATGCGGTGGGCTCTCCTTCCATGGAAGTTTTTAAACAGAGGCTAGATGGCCATCTGATGGCAATGCTGATTCATTGAACTTTGGCAGATTATGAGGAGGGCAGGAGGGGTTGCATCAGTGCTGAGTTCTTGTGGCCCTTTCTTACATGCCCACGGAAATACTGTTTGCCAAAAATTGTCAGGCAGCAATTTTTCTCCAGGCCAGTTTCCAGGGATCCTGGATTTGTTTTGGTTTTTTGCCATCTTCTGGGTATGGGGAAAGACTTAATGGGGTGCGTGGGGGGAGAGGTCTTTGTGAATTCCCAGCATTGTGCAGGGGGTTGGATTAGATGACCCTGGAAGTCCCTTTGAGTGCCATGATTCTATCCTTCTAAAGAGGCTTTGGTGGTTCCACCCTAACTAGGAAGTGCTGCTCAGCCCCGGGGTATTTGGGCTGTCTGGTACCACCAGGAGCTGTCCTAGCATCCAAGTAGTTTATAATAAAATTGCTGAGAAAGATCACCTAGAAATCTGGGATGAGGCAACGCTAATGTGCAGATGATCCAGAGCTCTGTTTCTCCTTAACTGAAAAGCAGGTGGGGGGGTCTGTGGGAATCCTGAGCAGGGCCTTGCTGGAGGGAAGGGGACGAATGAGGGCCAAGGAACTGATGCTCAGGCCTGACAAGACTGCAGGGCTGCTGGCCAATGGAGAAGCTGTGGGAGGACTGCAGAGTCACCTTGTCTTTGACGGGACTGCACTTCTTCTAAAGCAGGCATGTCAAACATGCAGTTCGGGGGCCAAATCAAGCTCCTGGAGGGCTGTGATCAGGCCCCTGAGCAATAGGCTGTCATCTGCTTCCTTCTCCCTATATCTTACTTCCTTCTGCATCACAGCTTGCTTTGCAAGGTTTGCTCAATTGCACAGGAGCCACAGAGCAAAACCTCTATTTTCTCCATGGGCTGAGGCTCCTCCCTTGGGGAGGAAGGGGGGAGGAATAGCTTGCTTTGCCAGGCTCTCCCATTTGCACAGCAGGGCTACTGAGCCAAGCCCCTCTTCCTTCTATTGGCTGAGAATCCCTCCTCCGCAGTCCCCTGGGGAAGGAAGGAAAGAGCAGAGCTTCCTTTGTCCAGTTCCCTGGATCCAATGGGAGAAATACAAAAAAAGCATCTTTATGACCAATGAATTCTAATGTTTTAAGTTTTTAAATATATATATTTGTGTTTGTCTGTGTTCTGTATAAAATTTATATCTCTGCTACCTAATCTTAAATAGGTACACCCAAGGCCCGACCCAACAAGGTCTCATTTATCCATCCCTCATAACAAATGAGTTTGACACCCCTGTTCTAAAGGGACAGATTTGTAGCTGGGGAATATGGCTGGATGCTGGCCCACAGCACCTTTTGTCAGCCCCCGTCATTCCTTGAAAAATGGTCCCTGTTCTTGTCACATCCAGATCCATCCCTGATTTTAGAGCACTGGCCTGTGCCTCTAAGCCCCTGAAACGAGGGGGAAGGCGAAGAGAAGTGGCTGAAAGAGGCATTGCATAATTAAAAGAAGAAGCTGGACTGCAATGCTTTTAAAGCCTTTATATATCTGTTATAAAGCTGTATGCCTTTATTGTACATCATCCAGAGCCTGGCACAAGTTGGAATAGGGCAATTAGCAAATCAATCAATAAAAATAATATTTATAAATGCATAGAAGCTGAGCTCAATTTTAAATGACTGGGGGGGTTGGAATTAAAATATATTTCCTCAAATATTTAGGCCACATGCCAGCAGGCTATACTATCTCCTGTCGGCACAGATAAGATGCAGACATTGCAGCCTGGCACTATTTCCAGAGCTGGCCAGTTCTTTTGTCACACAGACCTTTTCCCAGGCCCTGGCACCAGATTGCTGTAAAATGCTGCCGTCTGGGCACCTGGGCTCAGGTTCCTCCACACAAAATGGAAGGGCAGATGAGTGTGTGCAGAAAGCCGGGAAAAGTTTACTTCCCTGACTAGCAGAAAGAGTTCCACATGTCTGCTGCCCTCCCCTTCCCACTTAGCAGTTCCACCAGTGTCTAGACTGAGACATGCACTTTTGAGGGTCACAGCTGAGGCCCCTGTCAGTTCCCTATAAGAAAGAGGGAACTGAAACAGAAACCACGTCTCTCCAACTTGCAGCTCCCGGCTGTATCCGGACTCTGCAACTTTCTGTCCCTCGGAAGAAAGGGGAAGCTGGTAGGCATCCCCTTGCTCTTCTGTGTCTGTTTCCGCCCCTTGGAGGGAAAGGCAGGGCTCTTTCTCCAAAGCCACACCCATGACAATGCCCCCCTCCCTCCCCCATTTGCCATCAAAGAGATCACCAAACAACATCCAAGGATAAAGCCCCAGGAGGAGGAGGAGGAAATAAAAAGAACAGGGAGATTTTCAGTGAAGGGCACAAGATGGAAAAGAAAAAGAAAAAAAACCTACAGGGCCAGAATCATCTGAAATTGCTGGGAGGGCCAGAGAGAGAAGCACAAGTGTATGTTGAGGACACACCCATCTGTCAAGAGACAACAGCCACTTTCCCATGTGCTGCAGGAAGATGCAGCTATGGCTTTATGTGACCTTTGCAACAGGCAAGAGTTTAGCACTTATTAATCCTTCTTCTCCCTCCGCATAAAATGTATCAAAGTTTGCTTTATTAGATCTTTCTGGCGGCTTGGAAAGAGGATTTATGGCCCTCTTGCAAATGCAATCAACAGGTCATTTTTTTTTTACCTTGGAAAGAACAGTAACAAAATCCTTGAAAGTCTTCAGCGCAGCTCCCTCAAGAGTTCTGTGAGTGGCAAGTTCTACCCTGAGCAGGTAATGCAGCCCTGACTCAAGGTCAGCCATATACAGCTTAGATCTGGGGGGAGGGGGAAAGAAAAGGGTTGTTGGTGCAGGTCAGACAGACAAGACTTCTGAACAGTAAGAACCAAACACACTCTAAACCATGGAATGGATCCCGCCTCTCTGCAGCCGGAGGAGCCAATGAAGTTGGAAGGAGGCTGCAAATATGAGCCAAAAGGAGGAGCAGGAGATGGCTACTGCAATGTTCAGTGGAGGGGAATGATCCACAGCAGCCTCTTTCCTCACGGCCTCCTCTGCCCCAAGGCTACTGCGCCCCATCGGGGAGACTGAGCAGCCTTTCCCTGACACTGCAGACCACCCCTCCCACCCCAGGCTTTGAATTCAAGACTCCGCCCACTGTGGACCGTCCCTCCCTCCCCAGGCTTTGAAATCAAGACTCCGCCCACTGCGGACTGCCCCTCCCACCCCAGGCTTTGAAATCAAGACTCCGCCCACTGTGGACCGTCCCTCTCACCCCAGGCTTTGAAATCAAGACTCCGCCCACTGTGGACCGTCCCTCCCACCCCAGGCTTTGAAATCAAGACTCCGCCCACTGCAGACTGCCCCTCCCACCCCAGGCTTTGAAATCCAAGACTCCGCCCACTGTGGACCGTCCCTCCCACCCCAGGCTTTGAAATCAAGACTCCGCCCACTGTGGACCGTCCCTCTCACCCCAGGCTTTGAAATCAAGACTCCGCCCACTGTGGACCGTCCCTCCCTCCCCAGGCTTTGAAATCAAGACTCCGCCCACTGCAGACTGCCCCTCCCACCCCAGGCTTTGAAATCCAAGACTCCGCCCACTGTGGACCGTCCCTCCCACCCCAGGATTTGAAATCAAGACTCCGCCCACTGTGGACCGTCCCTCCCACCCCAGGCTTTGAAATCAAGACTCCGCCCACTGTGGACCGCCCCTCCCACCCGGGGCTTTTAGATCAAGACTCCGCCCAGGTCTGCTTTTTCTCTGTGCTCAGCTCAACCCTGAGCAGTTTTTGCCTTTTTCCCACTGAGTATCATGTAGCAGAAAGTACTTCTAGCATCCAGACAACTGCAAACCCAGTTAGGGGCTGCAGTGCTGCTCTCCTGACCTCAGGGAATTGATTCCACAGCCCTATAGCTAGACCCTGGCCCAGAATGGTGAGCAAGCAACTGCTCTCATTCATCATCAAATGTGAAAGAGCTCCTGGCTTCTACGGGGGTAGACCTTGCAGCTGGCATCTGGAAGCCTGGGCTTCCAACAGAAAACAAGGGCCCTTGCAAAACGGAAGGGCACAGACCCCACCCCCCACCTGCTGGTGCTGGCTCCTCCCTCTACTGTTGGCCTTGGGGGTGCGGCAAAGATAGCGGCCCAGAAACCCCAGAATTTGACAGATATCCCCAGAACAGAATCCCCAAACAGTAACTACTCTTCTGAGAACCTGGGCTGATGAAAGCCTGAAACAAAATTCATACGAAAAGAGCGCTCCCACATGCAGAATGTCCCCTTCTCCTGGGTGGCAAAGTACTGCCCAGTGCAGGTGAGTGGCTGCTTCACCCCAGCTGCTCTGGAGTCCCCAGGCAGGGAGAGCTTCTGACCACAGCAATAGCCTGGACAGGTGCAGGTGGCAGCAGGAGCATCTTCCTGCTCTCCAGTGCTCGCTGCTGCTCGGCTTCTGGGCTCAGGCGGTTGCCTGTGAAGTCCTCCTCAGCTTCAAGCCCCTGGGGGAGCCCACCTGTCCCCCAGCTAGAAAAAGCACATCAGCGTCCCACACACAGACATCCCCTTCGGGGTTTGGTTTTTTAACTATACCACAAACTGCTTGTTTAACCATTTAAAGAACTCAAAAAGAAAACTTGCAAAGCTGAGCCTGAGGCCTCCCCATAAGCACTCAGCGGACCAAGGCCTGAGTCCAGTCAGGCACCTTTAAGACCAATGAGGCTTTATGCTGGGCAGAAGCTTCCAGGCACCCAGAAGCTCCTCCCCAGAATCCAGCTGTGTGACTCTCCCCCATGCCTGGCTGGACTTGGGCTCTGCTTGGCTGTCCTCCTGAAGCCCCCCATGAGTTGTGAGCCCGGAGCTCGACTGGCTTACTTGTCATGCTCTCGCCACTCCGGAAGGGCTGCCTGTCCTTCTTTGCTTTGCCTGACTGGAGCTGGGAGCTGCGAAGGATGTTTTCTTCTAACACCAGGCAGTGACTTTAAACAGGAAGAAAAGAAAGACCGGAGAGGCTTCAAACTGTGTGCGGAAGGACAGCACAAAGGTTAAGAATAACCTCCAGATAAAGATTCTGAGAGGAATAACAGCATCTACAGAAATCAGGCACTTCACTTTGCTAGACAGTGCTAATTTTCCTTCATCACTTAGTAATATAATGTACATTTTTCTTTCAGGCGTAGAAAATTGCTACAAGCAAGCGAAGTAAGCCATGAGAAGCCAACTCACCGGGCAAAGTAAAATGCATCCCTCTTGATAATGTGACGTATTTCGTCTCCCGCTCAGCAATCACAGGAGCCAAGAACAGTTACTAGCAGTTATGGGAACAATCTGCACTTGTTTTCTAAGAAAACAGGCTGTTCACCTGCAACTGCCATTCTTCAAGTGGTGATTTATGCATTCACAACTGATGCACCCACACACAGCCATGACTCAAAAATGTCTAGAGTTTTTATTTCGTTAGTTATTATTTTAGGTGTGAAGAACTCTGTCCCTCAGATATGAAAACTGTGCGTGGTGAAGGAAACAGCTCTGAGCACTAACCTTTCCAATGCTGCAACTGCTTTGGCTCTGGTGGAAGCCTGAGCTGCAGGGGCTGTTCTGCAGAGCTTGGGAAGAGTTAAGGCGGCGGCTAAAGATATGGCAACAGCTCTGAGGGAAGGAGATCTGGAGTGTTTCAGGAAACGTCAGTGACCCAGCAAAAGGCCCTCATGGCCCTTTCTTTGGACCTGAGGGGCAGAAGTATAAAGCCTTGTTCTGCCTGTGAAATCGACACAGAATGACAGCTCTGTGGGCCTTTCTGTGTTGCTAAGGCTAATGGACCCTGTGGGTGGGCATTTGCAGAACCCGGGGTAACCACCACGGATGCGGTCAGTATGCACAGAGAAGAATGCTGCCGTCCATGCAATCCTTAGGGGACAGGAAAGCAGGCATGCGACTGGTACCCCAGCCATCCAAAGAGCTTGAAGGCATTGCTCAGGAAGTGATCCACAGCATCTGCCCTGTTGGTCACTCCTGGTGTGCCCCAAAGACAGCAGCTGGACTGCAGGTGCCGCTGGAGGGCCAACAGTGGCTGAGGTCATCACGAGCCACAGGGCAGACCTGAGGCATCTCCTCCTTTGCAGGGAGGGGCCAGCTGTATGTTGAAGCAGCATGTGGTAGTTAGGCTCTCCACAGCCACCTGTCCCATTCCCCTGCAGCCTGGGAAGAAAGGCATAGAAGGAGAGGACGTTTGGGATTGGGTGGGAAACCTGGCCGCACCTTGCCCACTGCAAGGAGGCTCCAGCTTGGAGTCTCCATGGGGCAAGATGGCTGGGGAGGCAATGTCCAGTAGGTCAGATCAGCTGCCCAGGACACGCCCCCCTCCCCCAGCACAGGCTTATTCAAGGCAGCAGGTCCCAGGATGGCCAGCTCCCGGTGGCCTCCCTCTCTGTGGCCGGTGTGAACACAAGCCCACTCCCCCCCCCCCCCGAGTAAGGCGTTCGTTCGCCTGAGAAGTCCAAGCAATGGCCATGCAGATTGTCCTGACTGCTGCTCCCAGGGAGCTGAGCATCACCTGCAAGGAGGCGAAGAACGAAGCCTGGAGAGAACCTTTTGGCCCTGAGGAAAGGTGGTGCACCTAAGGGCTGTGTGAGCCTGTTTAAATTTCCACAGCCCCAGGCTGAGGAGGCAGTGGGGGGGTGGGTGGAAAGAGAGGGAGGGAGAAATGCTGACACTGCAGAGAGGGAGCAACACAAGAAAAGAGGGGCCCAGGTGAAACAGAACCCTTCCCATTCCACTCCTGAGGTCAAGGGAAGAAGTGGCTCCAAGCCTGCAACTGGGGAACAGGAAGAGGTTCTGGCCACGGGGGCCATGAGTCTGGTCTGTGGTTCTGCTTGAGCAAGCGGAAATGAAAACTTGGATTTCCAATAAGGGTTGCAGTCCTTTCAGTGCATCAGATTCTCTGTGGAGGTACACACTGAATCTCCCCCCCTGAGCTCCCAGAGTAGAGATCTCTTTTTGTCTGCTTGCTTTTTGTAGTCCTCCTTTGTCTCTTTAACTGGGTCCCCCTGTGCAGCTCACTTGGGCCACCAGTCTGCACAATCTCCTGCCTGGTGGTCCAGGGAATGCTTTCCCCTCCAACCCCTGCACTATTTGAAAAGAGGAGGCCCCCACCACGCAATGGATGCTATTGTGATAGCAACAGTCTGCAATGGCAGCAAGTCCACCCAGTCGTTCTGTTGCACCTTTGGAACTGTTCTAATATTTGATCAGCCCTTTCCGACTGCCTATCTGTTTTGCATTGCTGGACACTTTAAGCATGATTTTCTCTAACCAATGAAGACTCAGTTATGGTTTGCCATACCAAAAAAATAGAACACTGTCAAGCCACAATATAGCCCAGGTTACTGTATGCTTATTTAGAACGCATATCCTATCTGACTACTCCCTTAAGCCAGATGACTGAACCCCCCCTTCCCTCTCTGTCCTCAGCAGATGAACCCACAAAGTTAGGAGAAGAACACAACTGGTGACAGCAAAGTCTCTTTCCAGAACCTTTATTTTTAAAATGACAGACTAAATACTTGATAACATATAATTTAAATTGTTAAAACTATTTTTAATATTTGTTAAAGTTTCTTTTTATCTGACCAGTTTGGTTCATTTAAGCTTTATCAAAGACAAAGTTTTACTATCTGTTAAGCTTCCAGCTATTTAAATAAGGCTCTCACTTAATGAATGAACTATGATGTAAGCTGTTTTAACTTGTAATGGCCAATGGCTATGCAATGCACTTTACTACTATTACACATAACTATGGAGCCCAGTGGACTATGCACCTCTGTCATGTGTTTGCTCCACATATACAAAATATTATTTGGGAAAAGAAAAAATTGTAGAATAAAAGCTGTTCTGCCCCAAAGTCCCCGAAGAGCCTAAATCTTGTCCACATTAATACTCACATGCTAGCTAATCCATGGGATCCATTCGGATAGATGAGATAAGTTGAAGGGACAGAGGTAATGCCAAGTTGGTCAAGAACAGTGGTGTCTGAATTCAACATTCGCTTTACAATGATGTTTTCATACTGAATCAGATCTAGAATCACCTGGGTTACAAAGAACAACAATAAGGACACACATCTTTATGAATTTTGTTGAAAGTTTAGTAACGCTGAAGACAGACCAATTTCAAACATGCCTTTCAAACATAAAAATTAAAACACAAAGAGTGTTTGTAACTGAGTGAACATTATACCTAAACTAAGAATGTATCCATATTGTGGATTTCCTTTTTCTACTACTGAGTCTAACACCACAGGTTTCACAAATTGTGAGTCACAAGAAAACACATTTTCTCCAACCAGTCTTCTTCTGACAAATTCTTCTAGATTCATGCAAAGAAACACCTAACTGCTCTCACTATATCATGCACAATCACCTGCTGGTTATTTGGAATGGAAACCTTGTAGCCAAGGAAAAGTAGTTCAGGTTCACAACTTCCTTTACACTGAATACCACAAGATACACCACCCTCACCATCAATAAAAAATCCCTTTCTTATTATTTACAGTCTTAGAGAAGGGAAAAGCTATACGTTGTCAGACTTTTAGTCGGACTTCAGAAAGGCAAACTTTGATAAACTTAGAACTATGCTGGGTAAAATCCCATGGTCAGAAATACTTAGAAAGAAGAGAGGGGTGGGAGTTTCTTAAAAGCGAAACACCGAAAGCAAAATCGCAGACAATTCCTATGAGAAGAAAAAAATGGAAAAAGCCTAAAGAAGTTGAGTTGGCTCCATAAACAGCTCTCTAAAGACTTGAAAAATAAAAAAGACTCCTTTAAGAATTGGAAGGAGGGCCTTATAATCAAAGATGAATATAAACAAATCACCAGTGCTTGTAGAGAAAAAGTTAGGAAAGCTAAAGCTCAGTATGAGCTTAGGCTGGCCAAAGATGCTAAAAACAACAAAAAAGGGTTCTTTTCTTATGTTCAGAGTTAAGAAAAAGAGCAAAGACATGGTAGGACCACTGCGAAGTCAGGAAAGTGAAATTGTAACGGGTAATGAGGAGAGGGTGGAACTGCTCAGTTCCTATTTTTCCTCAGTCTCCTCTTCTGAGGGAAACGGTGCTCAACATGGCAAAAACAGAACATATAAGGAGGGTATGAAGTTCCAACCTAGGATCAGCATAGGGTAGTACATAAACATGAAACAAAGTCCTCAGAGCCAGATGAATTGCATCCAAGGGTTCTAAAAGAGCTTGCGGATATAATTTTTGAGCCTCTGGCTATTATTTTTGAGAATTCTTGGAGAACAGGAGAGGTGCCAGAAGATTGGAGGCAGGCGAATGTTGTCCCCATCTTCAAGAAAGGGAAAAAAGACGATCCGGGTAACGACTGGGTACGGTAGCTTGACGTCTACTGGAAAAGTTTTAGAAAAGATCATCAAACAGTTGGTCCTGGAACATTTAGAAAGAATGGATGTGATTACTAAGAGCCAGCATGGGTTTCTCAAGAACAAGTCATGTCAGACTAACCTTATCTCTTTTTTTTGAGAACCTGACTACCTTGCTGGATCAGGGGAATGCTGTAGACATCGTTTATCTTGATTTCAGTAAGGCTTTTTTTTTAATACTTTAAATTTTTATTAATTTTCCGACCATAACCAACAACTTTTAAACACAATAAACAACAAAACAAATATAATAAATACATATACTATACATAAGGCACTATTGTCATTAATACTAAGTAGAGCACTCCTACAGTCTTCTATCAATTCATAGTTTTGCATATACCACCCATACTTCAAATATACTATCTTTCATTGTATAATATTGCATTTAGGGAAAAGGTCTTCAATAGTACGAGAAACTAATATATTTTTTTTGAATATGTTTTTCTAATTCTTCTTCTGAATTTATATAGTTGAAAAAGGGGAACCATTTTTCAATACAATTATTGTTCTTCCTTTGTATGTCAATTACCCTAATTTGTATGGCTAATTTATCTAAAGCTGCTACTTCCCATACTTTGGACATCCATTGTTGTTTGTTAGGGGACACATCTCGCTTCCAATATTGGGCTATCAGAAGTTTAGCTGCCATCAATAGTAGAGTTGCGAGTTCTTTTTTCAATGGAGAGAGTTTTGTATTTGGCCAGTAATTCAAAAGAATTGATTCTGGAGTAAAAGGAATATTACCCTCCAGTAACGCTTTTGATAAGGTTCCACTAACTATCCTTGTTGACAAGTTGGTAAAATGTGGTTTGGATCCTGTTACCGTTAGGTGGATCTGCAACTGGTTGACAGATTGCACCCAAAGAGTGCTTGTGAATGGTTCCTCATCCTCTTGGAGAGGAGTGAAAAGTGAAGTGCCTCAAGGATCTGTCCTGGGACCTGTTTTGTTCAACATCTTTATCAATGATTTGGATGAAGGAATAGAGGGAATGCTTATTAAATCTGCAGATGGTACTAAAGTGGGATGGGTTGCAAATACAATAGAAGACAGAAACAGGATCCAGGATGACCCTGACAGGCTAGAAAACTGGGCTAAAACCAATAAAATGAATTTTATCAGGGATAAATGTAAAGTTCTGCATTTCGACAGGAAAAATCCCATGCATAGTAATAGGATGGAGGAGACTTGTCTTAGCAGTAGTATGTGCGAAAAGGATCTAGGGGTCTTAGTGGATCATATGCTGAACATGAGTCAAGTGTGATGTGGTGGCTAAAAAGGCAAATCAATTTTGGGCTGTATCAACAGAAGTACAGTGTCCAGATCACGTGAAGTGATGGTATCGCTTTACTCTGCTCTGGTACGGCCTCACCTGGAGTATTGCGTTCAGTTCAGGGCACCACATTTTAAGAAGGATATAGACAAGCTGGAATGGGTCCAGAGGAGAGCGATGAAGATGGCGAGGGGTCTGGAGACCAAGTCCTATGAGGAAAGGTTGAAGGAGCTGGGGATGTTTAGCATGAAGAGGAGGCGGCTGAGAGGTGATATGATCACCATCTTCAAGTACCTGAAGGGCTGTCATATAGAGGATGGTGTGGAATTGTTTTCTGTGGCCCCAGAAGGTAGGACCAGAACCAATGGGCTGAAATTAAATCAAGAGTTTCCAGCTCAACATTAGGAAGAACTTCCTGACCGTTAGAGCGATTCCTCAGTGGAATAGGCTTCCTTGGGAGGTGGTGGGCTCTCCTTCCTTGGAGGTTTTTAAACAGAGGCTAGATGGCCATCTGACAGTGATGACGATCCTGCAAATTTGGGGTAGGTATTTGTGGGTTTTCTGCATTGTGCAGGGGGTTGGACTAGATGACCCTGGAGGTCCCTTCCAACTCTATGTTTCTATGATTACCAATTCCTTTACTGCTGTTAATAATGGGGAAATATGTGACACTAGATCCAAGTAGGCAGCCGTGTTGGTCTGAAGTAGTAGAACAAAATAGGAGTCAATGGCACCTTTAAGACAGCTTAGTTTTTTTCAGAACGTAAGCTTTATTTATTTATTTATTTATTTAGTGAACTTATATTCTGCCCTTTCCCATAATGGGATCATAAAATGTATACAGTAAGGCACAATTGTCATGTGTATAGTATCTTGCCCTTAATAGGCTCTTTAACAGTCAGTCAGTCAGTTTATTCCTCAGTGGAACAGGCTTCCTCGGGAGGTGGTGGGCTCTCCTTCCTTGGAGGTTTTTAAGCAGAGACTAGATGGCCACTTGACAGCAATGAAGATCTTGTGAATTTAGGGGGAGGTGTTTGGTTTCCTGCATTGTGCAGGGGGTTGGACTAGATGACCCTGGAGGTCCCTTCCCACTCTATGATTCTATGGTCTGTTGGAACATCACCTCATCGATGTGGGAATACGTGGGATAACCCTGCAATGGCTTTCCTCTTTTCTCCACAGGTGGAGACAGAGGGTAGCGCAGGGGAGGGAGGTGTCCCCTAGGCACCCCCCGCTATGTGGAGTTCCTCAGGGTGCACTCTTCTCTCCAATGTTATTTAACATCTACATATGCCCCCTTGCAATGGAAAAACTCATCCGAGAGCTACTGTTTGCTGATGATGCTGCACTCGTCTCCCACTCGGTATCAGCTCTGCAGCATATGACATCCTGCTTTGCAGAGGCTGCCAAGCTATTCGGCCTAGAAGTTAGTCTGAAGAAGACAGAAGTTCTCCACCAGCCTGCACCCCAGGAAGATTATCACCCTCCCTGCATCACTGTGGGTGAATCAGTTCTGAAGACAGTCCAGCAGTTCAGCTACCTGGGGTGCATCATCTCCTCAGATGCCAAGATCGACAAGGAGATTGACAACAGGCTGGCAAAGGCAAACCGTGCATTTGGCCGACTGCACAAAAGAGTGTGGAGCAACAAGCATCTGAAAAAAGGCACAAAGATCAATGTTTACAAAGCAGTTGTGATGACAACCCTCATCTATGGCTCCGAATCGTGGGTTTTATACCGTCATCACCTGCGACTCCTTGAGCGCTTTCATCAGCGCTGCCTTCGCACCATCCTCAACATCCACTGGAGTGACTTTGTGACCAACACTGAAGTCCTCAAGCGGGCAGAGGTTACCAGCATCGAGGCACTGCTTTTGAAGACGCAGCTGCGCTGGGCAGGGCATATTTCTAGGATGGAAAACCACCGCCTTCCCAAGATTGCCCTGTATGGCGAACTCTCCACCGGCCATCGAAATAGAGGGGCACCGAAGAAGAGGTACAAGGACTCCTTGAAGAAATCCCTTAGCACCTGTCACATCAACCATCACCAGTGGTCTGACCTAGCCTCAGATCGCAAAGCATGGAGGCACACCATCCACCAGGCTGTCTCTTCCTTTGAGAACGCACGCATAGCTGGTCTTGAGGACAAAAGGAGATTGAGGAAGAATCGCACTGCTACAGGACCAACCCTAAATCAGACTTTTCCCTGCAGCCGCTGTGGCCGGACCTGCCTGTCCCACATTGGTCTTGTCAGTCACCAGCGAGCCTGCAGCAAACGTGGACTATTGCACCCTTCTTAAATCTTCGTTCGCGAAGCCAAGCCGAGAGAGAGATGCCCCCTTGCCCAGTTGACACAGAGTTTTGGGCTTGGGTGTCATCTATATGCAGATGACACCCAGCTATATCTGCTATTGGGGGGCTGGGCAGTCTCTATCCCACAAGATCTGGCTGGGGGTTAGAGACCGTGGTTGGCTAAAAAAGCTAAAAAAAAAAAAGGAGGCTGAAAAAGGAGTTGGCTAAAAAAGAGTAGGCTGAAGCTGAACCCGTCAAAGATGGAGCTGGAGCACAGGTTACCAGCTCTTGATGGGACGCCACTGACATGGGCAGCGTCTGTCAAGAGTCTGGGTGTGGCACTGGATACCTCTCTCTCAGTGGAGGCCCACATCAATGCAGATTGCCAAAGTGGCTTTTTCCACCTTTGCCAAGCCCGGCAGCTGGTTTCCCTCCTGTCCCGTTTGGACCTAGAAACAGTGATTCATGTGATGGTCACCTTCAGACAAGATCACTGTAACTCGCTCTATGCTGGACTAGCCAAGACTGACCTGGAAACTCCAATGGGTCCAGAATGCAGCAGTGCGAGTCCTGTTGGGAACGCCACGGACAGCACATGTACAACCTGTGCTGTGCCAGCTACACTGACTTCCAGTTGAGTGCCGAGTCAGGTTCAAGTTTTTGACCTTAAGGCCCTGAGTGGTCTGGGACCAATGTCTCTATGGGACTGTCTTCTCCACTATGTCCCTAGTAGGGTGTTGCACTCTGATGCTAACAATCTGCTGGTAATCCCTGGGCCTAAAGAAGCCTAGTTGTACTCAACCAGGCCCAGGACTTTTCAGTCCTGTTCCCTAACATGATATAACTCCCTTTTTTGCCTATCCCCCCCCCCCATCAAAGTTTCTTCCCTCCCCAATATGTTCCAACAGTCTGGTGAGAATGAGCAGAAATTAGCAGGATGCCATCCGGGTTGGAATTCTTACTGTTTTATTGTTTTAAAATTAACTAATGTTTTAATGCTGTTTCACTTTTACTTAATGTACATCGCTCATAGTCCGGCTGGGATGGGGCAATACAACAACTGCTGCTGCTAACTACAACTACTGCATTTCTCACGCATCTCCTAAGAAAAATATGCAACTCACTACTAAAATTACACTTTGTCTGGAAAGGAGGAAATAATTCACCAATTTTTTTAAAAAAGATCCACAAGGGACACAGGAAATTACAGGTCATTTAGCTTCTGGGTAGAAGAAGAGGAGATTGGATTTATACCCCGCCCTTCACCTGGAGTCTCAGAGCAGTTTAGTCTCCCTCCCTCCCTTCCTCTCTCCACAACAGACGCCCTGTGAGGCAGGTGAGGCTGAGAGAGCTCTCAGATAGGGTTGCCAGGTCTATGATGGAAAATACCTGGAGACTTTGGGGGCAGATCCAGGAGAGGGTGGGGTTTGGGGAAGGGTACATAATATGGTACAGTGCCGTAGAGTTCACCCTCCAAAGCAGCCATTTTCCCCAGGGGAGATGATCTCTGCATGCTGGAGAATCAGCTGTCAAAGCAGGAGATCTTCAGGCCCCACCTGGAGGCTGGCAACCCAACAACTGCTCTTGAGAGAACAGCTCTGCAGGAACTGTGGTTGACCCAAGGTCACCCAGCAGGTGCATGTGAAGGAGTGGGGAATGAACCCCATTTCTCCCAGATTAGGGTCCGCACACTTGACCACTAAACCAAACTGGCTCTCAAACTGGGTAAACAGGTGGAAACTTATTACTAAGGACTGAATTATTAACACATAGAGGAATAAGCACTACTGGGTTAAGAATCAGCACATCTTCTATAAAAGGGATGTCAATGTCTCATCAACATCTTGGAGTTTTTGGAGAGGGTAAACAAACATGCAGCAGGAGCGGAATGATCTGGCAGACATTATAAGCCTGAGTTTCCAGAAAGCCCCCCCCCCAATAAAGCTATTCATTCAGAAAACCAGTTACAGATACTGTTAGAAGGTTGTACTGATATAACAATGTCAATTGCCAGTTTAAAGAAGAACTGGAAGGCTGGGGGGAGAGTGGGCAGGGGCTGCCAAGAGTCCCACCATTATTGCTGTGTCAGCAGCCATGCCAGCATCAGGGAAACCACCCAAGTTGTATTGAACGCGTGTTTCTTAAATTAACAAACTATGGATGTTCTCAAAGTTAGCAATATCCGAGGCTGAACGAATTCTACAATCCGTACGCTATGCACTGGAACTTCGAATTCCAAGATGGAATCAACCCATACATATTTTACGGTATGCCGACGATAGAAAATCACTTTGAAAATGGATTTGATTATAAGAGCTTGTGTTATCATCTATTAGATAACCATCACATTTTAAATGCCTAGGGGGGAAAGAAGTGCTTTGGTCTAGCTAGCCTCTAAAGGACAGCAAAGTTAAGTGCCAGGCAAGCCTGTTCAAAGTGGAGGAATTCTGCAGGCAAAATGTTACCACTGAAACAAACCTGTCTCCAGGGTCTCTGCATTACTCAACACTTTTTTCATATTGATACTAATTCAATCAAGTTGTGGCTAACTTGATTAGAGAACACACACCAGCTAAGATTTTTATGGATTATAGACCCAGAATATGACCTGCAATTGCTAGAGACATAGACAATAATGCTGACTTTCAGCCTTCCTACTGAAACCATCTTTCCTATCACCAACTCCTGGCTCTTGACAGCGTGCTTCTAACACCAGTGCCAGCTGTCGAAAGTCTAGGCGTGATTCTCCCTTTCAATGGAGGCCCAGGTCACAAATGCAGCCAGACTGCACCTGGTTAAGTGACTGGTCCCCTTCCTGCCTTCCTCTGACTTAGCCACATCATCCACGCAATGGTCACCTTCAGATTAGATTATAGCAATTCTGTCTGTGCAGGGCTACCCATGTGACTGATCCAGAAACTACAGTCAGTCCAGAATGCAGTTGCACATGTTCTGATGGGAACTTCTTTGAGAGCCCATATCCAGCTGGTGCACCGCCATCTGCACTGGCTCCAGACTGAACACTGGATCAAGTTCAAGTTTTTGGTATTAACCTTTAAAGCCCTAACTGGTCGGAGATCATACCCCACAGTGCTATGCTCCAGTGATAACAACCTGCTGGTGATCCCTGGCCTAAAGAGTGTCTGGCTGTCCTTAACCAAAACCAGCTGTCAATCTTCCTCTTGCCTGCTTATTGTGCCTCAATGATGCTGTAAAAACAAAAGGGGGGAGGGAGATGCTCTTTTGCTTTGTAGTTTAGTCCTGGCATTTCTTAGCTTGTAGCTTCTTTTGTTGCCAAGGAGACGAGGCTCTGGCACCTGGAACAGAGCATTCCTCCCACAACTGGGAAATGCAAATGGCCTTGAGGTGCAAAGGGAAAGGACTGTGGCGTCTTCTGATGATTTACAACTGACAACTGGGTGTGAGACCAGATGGAGGGGGGGGGGGGACCGTTAGTTTCATTCCTAGCAAAATCCAGCCTCTGGGCTGAAAGGTCAACTCTCATGTCGACTCTACAGATGTTTCCATAAGTTGAGAACTGGTCAGGCCTTCCACAAGGGTTTTTTCAGCCCTGGCTCTGACCTGGTGGGACACACTGCTGGGTGAGATCTGTCCAGATGGAGTTGAGGGCAGTGCTGGTTTTTCAACCTTGGACTGGCCTCCCTTCCTCTTTCCCTCCTGGGATAAGGAGCACAAGGCTGTGCCCCTTTTCTACATCACCAATTAGTTGTTGCTGTATCGTATTATAGAACTGTTCAGATATTTTAACTGCATTATGAATGTTGTTACCCACTATGAGCCTTGTTATTCAGGAGTGGCCTGGCTACAAATTGAATGAATAAATAAAAAAAAACTAAGGTTGGTGCCACGTAACATAGCTCTGGACAGTGTTAGGTAGTTGAAGCTAGTTTTACTTTGTTCTGTATGATTTCTGAGTAATTTTCCTTATTAATGTTTTTAAATCAACTTATTTCCTAAGCAACAGTCTGGTTCTTGTGTCACTTGCCCTGGGAGCCCACAGGATCAAGCCCAGCCTTCCGCTCACATCAACTAAACCTCATGGCATAAAGAGCAAAATGTTCAGTACACAGGACTGTATCAGACGCTGCTGAGTATTAAGTAAGTGCTGGTTCACATTACCTCTCGCCCCACATAAGAGTCTGCAGCCTCGAAGATGACAGCAGTGTAATGCTGAGCATGTTTCCCAAAGAGAGCAAACAGGTCTTCTGGCCTATAAGAAAAGAGGGCAACAGCCATTTAACAATTTCACCAATTCAGGACTGTTTCTAGCAACAATCCCAAACTTTATCAAAATCTACCCCATTTTGAATGGATTTTAACTACAGTGTTTGGTCTTATATTAAATTAGCAAAACTGGGAAGATTGATGTGGTTCACCCATTGCATTAAGCCCTAATTTAAACAAAATATGGTTTAAGTGATTGTCCAAATGCCAGCCACTCCATTATGTTTAGGTTAAATTTGAGGAAACCCTGAAAAAAACCCTCCTACAATCATTTTTCTGTGTAATGTGTGAAATTATATACTTTACTTTAAATTTGTAGTAAGAAAATTTTTATGTGGGACAATCTACAGCAGGGGTGGGGAACCTTTTTTCTGCCAAGGGCCATATGGATATTTATAACATCATTTGTGGGTCATAAAAAATTATCAACTTAAAAAACAGTGCTCTGCTAAGGGAGAATGATTCTGGCCAGCAAAATTAATGCAAATAATGGTTTTTGAAGTCATGTGGGGAGAGCCTAATCTGGCACACACACACATGGTCCACCGCCCTAGGCAAATGCTAGGTCGAGGGGTTTTTTGTAGAAAAAGCCCAGCAGGAACTCAGTAGCATTTTAGACCACATCCCCTAATATTAGCATATTAGGTCACACACTCATTAACATATTAAGCCACACCATCTGGGATAATCAAGTGCAAACTGAACTGTGACAATAACTTTTCCAGGCCCTGCAGCAATTCTGGCCGGCCGGCCAGGCCCCAGGGAGGCTGCCGCACAGTACATCTGGGCCCTGTGATCCCTGCCTGGCCCTGGGGAGGCTGCTGCACAGTGCAGCTGGGCCTCACAATCCTCGCTGGCCAGCCAGGCCCCAGGGAGGCTGCCACATGGCTCGGTTCAGCCCAGCAATCCCTGAAGGCCACACCAAGTGACCCATACGGCCCTCGGGGCGGAGGTTGCCCACCCGATCTACAGCACCATAAAATGATAATGTTTATGTACACTATAGACATATATCTCATGTTGAAGAATATTTTTTTAAATGTGCATAAGTTTGGCAACAATTAATATCCTATATAAGATGTAATTATTATTAAATAATTTAAGCTTTTCAATTGTATAGCTTAGTTTAATATCCAAATAGTCCTATATTATTTGGACAAAAAATCTCATACAGGTTGTTAACTACAGAATTTTGTTTTCTGCCTTCAACTTTTATTTTTTTTATCTTCCTGATGGCAAAAACGAAAGATGCACAAGCCTTTGGGTAGCGCAGGGCACAGCGAGTTGCAAGCCCTTCTCAAGTACTGGATATACTTCAATTTGCTTCCAAGAAAATAAAGTGATTTATACTTTTAAATTCCATCTATATACCAAACAGGGCTGTAGCCAGGATTTCATGTTTGGTGGGGCCTGCAGCAGCACTTTTTTTGACGGGGGCGGGGGGTTTGGGGGGGGCAGGGGGCCACTCAGTTTGGCCCTAAATACTTTCTCTGCTTCTCAAGTAAAGCAACAGCCCCCCCCCCCCAATTTGTCTATTTCAGTAAACCTTCCAGGGCGATCTGGCTTCAAGGAGGCTCCCTGCCGCCTCCCCATGCCAATCTGAAGCCCCTCCAGTAGCAGAGCTGCCTTGTTCAGGGCAGTGGGGGTGAGCAAAGGGGGCAGACTGGAGGCCCTCCAATGGAGGGGCCATGCAGATGGGGTGTGTGTGTGAATGGAGTGGCCTGGCCCCCCTGGGCCCCACTGCAGCTACCGGCCTGATACCAAATACCACAATTGTATATGCTAACTATGTTATCAATGATGTGTTTGATCTTGTTATTTAATCAATAAAAGAATGGGAGGCAAATATTGAATATATTTCATTCCACAAGACCCCTCTCCCAAAAACAGAATTTTCAAAAAGAGGAGGAGGATTATAAGTGCAAAGGAAATGCATTACCGCCTTCTTTTTTACCTCCCCCCAGCCCTTTATTCTGAGCAAGACCTTACGCAATTGGCTCCAAAGGAGGGCAAGCAGGTGGTTTTGTTTCCCGGGAGTGGTTCTGCAAAAACTCGATCATTGACTGACGGACCAGCTGAAGTTCCCGATCTGAGCCTGATACAAAAAGAGGCCACATGTGTGGGCTACTTCCAGACCCAAGACTTCCATAGTCCCATAAGATACCAATTGCTTGCAATCACAGCGATCCACCCACACATACTACTGGTGCATGAGAGTCTGGGAAGGCCAGCAGCTGAAGTGATGGTGAAACAGAGGTAGCCTGAGGCAAATCTTGACCAGAGTGGTCTGTGCCCCCGCCCTCTATCTGACACCTTTGACCCAAGTGACTGCTGAAAGTAGGAAGGAAGCGGGGGGGGGGACAGGAGAATAAGAGAAGAGGAGAGCTGGCAGGGGAAACGCAGGCTTGCTGGGCCCAGGGCAGTGAACAACAATTCAATAAACACCTAATCCATTATAATAAAATTAAAACAATTAAAAACACAAATGTGCCACAGCCTGATTCAGGTGGTGTTTACATGCTTTCCCCGTGAGAGGGAGGGAGGGAGGGAGGGCAGGCCTGCAGGAGGCCAGGCTCAGCCTCGCAGAACATCTCTGTTCCCTGGCAAGCCCCACGGGGCATGCATGGCATTCGGCAGAGAATTCCACCAGGCGGGTGCCGGGGCCTTTTCTGGCCAAGAAGGCCAGATCTTTCCCCATTATTCACCTGTTCTGGGAAGTAAACCCTACTGTAGATACTTGATTAGGATTTTAAGCAGATCAACATGATATGTGGCTCCACAAGTCATACCAGAGTTCCCCCAATCTGACTTTCATTTCTTGAAGCCACACAGCAGGTGAGAGGAAAACTCAGGGCTTTTTTGGGTAGAAAAAGTCCAGCAGGAAGTCATTTGCATCAAGCCCTGGGAAAACTTATTTGCCCAGGAAAATATCTGGACTGGTCCCACAGCACATGAGGAGGAGGGATTGTAGCCCCCACTGTTTTCCTGCCCCCAAATGGCCCAGGAAGCTGCTTTATGCCCTGCAGACCCATTTGGGGCCAGGAAAACAGTGAAGGGTGCCTTAGAACTGTAGCCCTATCTCCACTGCAGTTGCTGTATAAACTGGGCCTCGTGGTGCTCGTAAAATCAGGTCTCCAGAGAAGAAGACTGCAGATTTCTACCCCGCCCTTCTCTCTGAATCAGAGACTCAGAGCAGCTTACAATCTCCTATATCTTCTCCCTCCCACAACAGACACCCTGTGAGGTGGGTGGGGCTGAGAGGGCTCTCACAGCAGCTGCCCTTTCAAGGAGAACTCCTGTGAGAGCTATGGCTGACCCAAGGCCATTCCAGCAGCTGCAAGTGGAGGAGTGGGGAATCAAACCCAGTTCTCCCAGATAAGAGTCCGTGCACTTCACCACTACACAAAACTGGCTCTGTGGTTCTGAGTAATGTGAGTCAGGCCAGGACAATCCCAAACATATCTTGTGTCATTCAGGTCTCAGACTGACTTCGTTGCTACTATTTAGATCATAATTAAAACACTTTAAAATATTTTTCTAGCAATTAGTTGGAAAGCAGCCTGATTTCTTAGAATTAGTATATCAACATTTCAAAGGTCATTGAGTAAGCCTCCAGGTGCTGGACATTGTGGGAAATCACACCTGTGGAGGGAGCAGTTCTCTTACCGTGCTGGTTTTCTCCTGTTGTGAACTGTGTTGCAAAAGCTCTGAAGTACTGTGAGGAGGATTAAAGGAGAGGTTTGGATTAGAATAGCTGTCAATCCAAGCACCTTCAGGGCAATGCTATCCTGCATCAGAAACAGTCTAACAGTCCCCAAGGTCATCTTCAACTGGTACCTGCTGCCCAGATCTAGGAATACAGGGAGAGTGAGAACAGACCCACAAGCAAAATCACAGCTCATATAATCTTTAAACCATATTTTAAACAAAGAAACAGACTGAATGATGGTGTATTTTCAAACTTTCCTGGAGACATTACTGAAAGCTCCATCCAAAACCAAGATATGAGACTGTAAGATTGCACAGTGTGTTGCAGATACATGCAGGTTGGTTTCAGTCACTTCAAGCTGCAGCAGAGGTGCGGGGGCAGGAAAGTTGCCCTTCTGGAGACCAAGACCCTTCTTCCACCTGAGGAAAAGGAAGGCTGGATCCAATCCAAGCAGTTAGGAGGTTTGTGGAAGATGACTCTCTGATTACTCCGGATTCATGGCTAGAAGACTGCCAGCCCTCCCTCTGCTAACAACCCCCTAAAAGATATTTCTAAAATGGGGGGAAGAGGGTGTCCTTTAGGGAAAAGCCACAAACAGCAAAATTTCATGAGGTTCTTTTCCAAATGTTTTCCTGGTGGTATTGACAATGGTTCCCTTTGGCACAATTGTGCACAAATTGTAAAACCTTCCTTTTAAAAGAAGCTTTTACCATTTAAATAGGATTACAAGGTATTTTGTGGGTTTTGCTTTTAAATGAGTTGCACATTTATATGTTTTTAACTTCATTATTTTATCATTTTAACTGTATTTTAATTGTTATACTGTCTTATTTTTTATGCTCATCAATGTATGGACCCTGATAGGGTGAAAAACAGCATTGATTTTTTAAAAAAAATAATTTATGTATAGTATTATTATACGGTTATTTATGGAGTCTCAATTATTCAAACTGAGGAAATCACAAATACTTTTCAGCAGACAGTATCCTACTTGTAAGGTTTTCCTTCATCATATAACGGAATGACTAAAGCTGTACAGTGTTTGCTGACTCTGAAGGAATCTGAAAAGGTTCTCAGATAGGAAAGGAGCATCTACATAGAAGCAGGGGTTGCTTTGTAGAAAAATAGGTGGTGGAGCTCATCCAGGGATTGTTATGCAGCTGCACCTACTATTCAATGGACAAGGAGGTGGAACTCTCAGAAAGGTTCAGGAGCTGTGCTCCTGTGAGCTCCCACTGAATCTGAGGCCTGCACAGAAGTATGCCAATTGCTCGTAGACCATCTCTGACCAATTTGGCTAGATCCCTGTAAATGGTCTAGCTCTTTTTAAAAGGCACGCATGCAAGAAGTTAAATAGTTGGGTAGGGACAAGGAATGTTTCCTTGTATTACTGAGCAACCTTCCTTCTCCTGGAAGGCAGACAGACAGAGTCTTCTGCAAAAGCAAGGTAACTCATTCAGTGAGTTCCAGTGCACAAGCACCCAATCAGTTTCAGAACTTCAGCTTTGCAATCAGACAGCTGAAGTCAAATCTTGGAACCTAGCACACCCAAAACATTAATTGACACTGATTTTATTAAATATTTCTTGATTTCAAGATTAAGTTTATCTTTATTTCAGTAAGACTTTCCACATGATATTCTTGTAGATAAACCGGAAAAAAATGCAGTTTGGATCCTATTACCGTTAGGTGGATTTGCAACTGGCTGACAGACCACACCCGAAGTGTGCTTGTAAAAGATTCCCCATCCTCTTGGAGCTCCTCAGGGATATGTCCTGGCTCTGCATTGTTCAACATGATAAAAGGAATGCTTGTGCCTTTAAGAAACAGATGCCCTCAGTAGCCACTGCCAGGCAGCCACAACACTACTGTCATCCTTTGAACCTTCGTTGCTATCAGTAAAAAGCAGGCCTTTGTGGGAAGACTTATTGGGCCCAGACTCATCAGTATCAACCAAACTACTTGCTACCCACCAACTTATATGATTCACTCAGCTCTGGCTACTTGCTACTAGGGGTGTGCATTCGGTTCGGCCGAACTGAATCAACCGCCGAATCACCCGATTCGGCTGCATACGGAATCGCATACAGCCGAATCCAATTGTGGCCCATTATGCAAAAGCCGAGTATGGCTCCCGGTATACTTCCGTATAGATATTTGGAAGTATACGGAATTCAATGCAAAAGGCGGGAAAGGGGCTTCTGCAGCCTCAGGGGAGCTGCTTGCCTCCTTTCCCACCTTTGGTAGCCTTTTCCCGCCTCTCCCATAGCCTCCCTGGGATCGGGGGGGGGGAGGGGGAAGAGGAGCCCCAGCAGCCAATCCAAAGCATGCATTTGCAAAATGCATTGCAAATGCATGCTTTGCAGGGCTGTTGTGTAGCTGATCCCCCAGCCATCAGCAACACTGTTGTTCTTTTGATCTTTTGCTTACTTGGGTAAGGGTCAGGGCTGCCAGGCCGGCTATTGCTGGGCCTTGCTGCACGCTGAAACAGTCGATGCGCTGTGCACGGCGGACACTCTCAGAGCCATCCTCTCACAGCAGTTAGAGGGCTGGGTAGGCAGCGGGGACGTCGCCATGGGCTTCGTGGTGACTGATGGTGGCTCCAACAGCAAGGCGGCTGTTCAGCGTCAGGGCCTAAAATGCCTTCATTGCGTGGCCCACCTTCTCCACCTCGTGGTTAAGGATGCATTGGGCTAGATGAAAAGCCAGGATCGTTGGTATCTAGCCGCGACCCATGAGTACCGACTTCTGCTCCAGAAGTGTCGGCACATCACGGGTCACTTCTCACACAGCAATAAGGACTCGTATCGGCTGCGTGAGAAACGGACACTGACAGGCGTGCCAGGGCACTGCCTGATCGGTGACGTCAGCACACGCTGGAACTCCACCTGTGCCATGCTGGAGCTCATGGTGGAGCAGAGAGCAGCCCTGGATGCCTTTGTCTCTGAGACGAGGGTCTTTCGGGATGAGAACCGTCTCACCCAAGAGGATTGGGTGGTCATTTCTCAGACTGTGGAGGTTCTTGGGCCCTTCAAGACCCCAACAGAAATGCTCTCGTCTGACATGGTGAGCATCACACTGGTCATCCCCAGTGTGGCCCGTGAGGACCTGGCCTCGTTTCTAGTACCAGCTCAAGGCCGTGCAGACGTTCTTCCAGCGGAGCGCACCTTGGTTGTTAGGCTGCAGGAAGGGCTTGAGGCCCGCTTTCAGACTTTCACCCAGGATAAGGTCTACATGATGGCGATCATATTAGGCCCGCGCCTTAAGGGCACAGTCGCCGAGCGGGCCAACGAGCTTGATCGCTGGTGAGGCGAGCTCCCAGAAGGTCGAGCGTTCCAGTGCCGATAGTTGAGGAGGGGGTGGAAGCAGCTCATCTGCCACTTCCACTGCTGTTGTTCATCCCCGACCTCCCCAGCTAGGCAGTGTTTCCCACCAGACAGCAGCCATACCAATGCTGAGGTCCCTCTAATGGGGACCTAGTTGATGAGGTGTGAACTGGCAGAGACTGACCAAGAGAGAGATCTTGAGGTCATGGTAGATAACTCACTAAAAATGTCAAGACAGTGTGCGTTTGCAATAAAAAGGCCAACGCCATGCTGGGAATTATTAGGAAGGGAATTGAAAACAAATCAGCCAGTATCATAATGCTCCTGTATAAATCGATGGTGCGGTCTCATTTGGAGTACTGTGTACAGTTCTGGTCGCCGCACCTCAAAAAGGATATTATAGCATTGGAGAAAGTCCAGAAAAGGGCAACTAGAATGATTAAAGGGCTGGAGCACTTTCCCTATGAAGAAAGGTTGAAACGCTTGGGACTCTTTAGCTTGGAGAAAGGTTGAAACGCTTGGGACTCTTTAGCTTGGAGAAACGTCGACTGCAGGGTGACATGATAGAGGTTTACAAGATAATGCATGGGATGGAGAAAGTAGAGAAATAAGTACTTTTCTCCCTTTCTCACAACACAAGAACTCGTGGGCATTCGATGAAATTGCTGAGCAGACAGGTTAAAACGGATAAAAGGAAGTACTTCTTCACCCAAAGGGTGATTAACATGTGGAATTCACTGCCACAGGAGGTGGTGGCGGCCACAAGTATAGCCACCTTCAAGAGGGGTTTAGATAAAAATATGGAGCACAGGTCCATCAGTGGTTATTAGCCTCAGTGTGTGTGTATATACAATTTTTTTTGCCACTGTGTGACACAGAGTGTTGGACTGGATGGGCCGTTGGCCTGATCCAACATGGCTTCTCTTATGTTCTTATGGGACAGTGATGCTGGTGTGTTGCTGAGCTGAGAGAGAAGGAATGGTTGCCTTCCTGTCACACAATCTGAGGCTCTCCCAGTGATCTTCCTCATTTGGGGTGCAATTCTGGCTTGCCTCCTCATGGTGCACCCTGGGTAAAGCAAAAGAGCCTGGACCAGCCAACCATCCTTCACTCAAGGTAAGCCAAAATGCTTCTTGCTTTGTGTCAGATACAGAATGATGTGGAGCTAGGTGTGGTGGTCCACCACTTCTCTTGTTTGAGAGTTGTGTTGTTTGGGGCAGGGCTGGAGAGCTGGCATCTGTAGACTGTGTGTTCTGTGGCAGGGAAGCTGGCACCTGGGTGAGAGACCCAGAGCCAGCATGCTTGTTGCGCTTGGCCAGCTCTCCCCACGTTGTTTGGGGCAGGGCTGGAGAGCTGGCATCTGCAGATTGTGTGTTCTGTGGCAGGGAAGCTGGCACCTGGGTGAGAGACCCAGAGCCAGCATGCTTGTTGTGCTTGGCCAGCTCTCCCCGTGTTGTTTGGGGCAGGGCTGGAGAGCTGGCATCTGGGTTTGCTGCAGCCAGGTCTGCAGAGCAGACCTTGAGCAGATTGTGTTTTGTGTGGCAGTGATGTTGGCAGCTGGGTTTATATTGGTTCCAGGCCTGCAGGGTTCATAGAGTAGATAGAGGGATGCAGTGCATTTTGGTCCTATAGAGATTCTCTGGTGTGAAGTTAGGTTTGGCTTTGGGTGCCCCAGGAATTGGACCCCCCGGGTCTAATTTTTTTTGGCCTTGTGGGTTTTGTGTGGGACAGTGCCCTGAAGCTGCACAGCAGTTTGGGGGGCTCTCCTCAAAACCTCCTGCTCCCCAGAGCCACTTTCCCCACGACAATTACAGTGAGGAAGTGGCTCTAATTGGTTTTTTCTCACCATTGGGAGCAGTGTTCCTTTTGGGGTGCCCACAGATGGGTGCAGTCTTTTTGGGCCAGGGGGGTTTCATGCTGGGGAGTCCCCTGAAGCTGCCCTGCAGTTTTGGGGCCTCTCCCTCAAACTCCCCTCTGGCCAGAGCCACTTTCCCCACAGCAATTGTAGTGGAGGAAGTGGCTAATTGGGCTTTCCCCATCATTGTTGGCAATGAGCCTTTTGGGGAGCCCAAAGACAGGGACCCCCTGGCCCAATCTTTTTGGGACTTGGGGGTTCTGTAGGGGAGAGTCCTCTGCAGGTTCCCTGCAGTTTTTGGGGCTCTCCCTCAAACCCCCTGCCCCCCAGTAGCCTCTAATTATGCCCTATGTTGCCATTGATTTCAGCAGCCAATAGGGTATAATGGTGGAATAGGGGCACCCTCTTTGGGTGCCCCTGGAATGGGACCCCCTGGCCCAATCTTTTTCGGCCTTGGGGGATTCGTAGGGGAGAGTCCCCTGCAGGTCTCCTGCAAATTTGGGGGCACTCCCTCAAACCCCCTCCCCTCCAGGCGGCTTCAAATATACCCTATTTGCTATTGATTTCAATGGCCCATAGGGTATAATGGGGCCGTATATTCGGAAATAGCCACACATCTACCATATATGCGGCTATTCCGACTACGGAATTCAGAAATATACGGGATTCTGTATTTTCCCCCCTGTATATTTCCGAACCCATGTACTACCAATTTTTTTTCCCCCATCCCTACTTGCTACCAGCCAACAGCAGCGACCCCACAAAAGCCAGCATGGCCATGCAGGATCTTGGAGGCCCTGTCAGAAGTTCCCTGGCTGATGGATCTTGGGTCTCTCTAGTCCTCCTCACAGGGCCAGAGAGATACATGATGTCAGGCACTTTGGGACACTATCAATGAGAAAGGCAAGTTATAAATAAAATAGACTTTGAAAAGCTGATGTAAAAAAACAGGATGTAAATCAGTGCACTGTACATATTTTTACTTTTCATAAGCCGAATTTAGTACCCCAGAACTAGCTGTTAAAATATCAATGGTCCATTATAAGGATGCATTGGATTTTTTGTACCTAAATGCAGAACTTTACATTTATCCCTTTTAAAATTCATTTTATTAATTTTAGCCCAGTTTTCCAACCTGTCAAGGTCATCCTGGATCCTGTTTCTTCTGTGTTTGCAATTTCATATCATCGGCACATTTAATAAGCATTTCCTCTATTCCTTCATCCAAATCATTGATAAAGATGCTGAACAAAACAGATCCCAGGACAGATCCTTGAGGCACGCCACTTGTCACTCCTCTCCAAGAGGATGAGGAACCATTCACAAGCTCTCTTCGGGTGCAAGCAATCTGTCAACCAGTTACAGCTCCACCTAACGGTAACAGGATCCAAACCACATTTTACCAACTTGTCAATAAGGATAGCATGTGGAACCTTATCAAAAGCCTTACTGAAATCAAGATAAATGATGTCTACAGCATTCCCCTGATCCAGCAAGGTAGTCACTTTCTCAAAAAAAGAGATCAGGTTAGTCTGACATGACTTGTTCTTGAGAAACCCATGCTGGCTCTTAGTAATCACATCCATTCTTTCTAAATGTTCTAGGACTGTCTGTTTAATGATTTGTTCTAAAACATTTCCAGGTATAGATGTCAAGCTGACAGGTCGGTAGTTACCCGGATCGTTTTGGCCTGGCATTCAAGGAAAGCGACACAGGCGCAAGACAAATTTCAGGTGGGAGGGCATCCTCAGGTAAGATGCTGGCACAGAACCAGCCTCTTTCCTGTCTGCCACCCGCCTCTACTCTGAAGCCGGGGGAGGGGGGAGGCACAAAGAGCAGGTCTTGTGAGGCAGGTCTTCACTGGCAGCCAGGACAACAGAACAATTCCTGTTACGTTCTGTGTCTGCCTTTCTCCTATAGAATCCAGGCAGAGCAAATCAATACAATCAGCAGGATGAAACATCCAGTCAGCAGTGCAATAGGGTTGTCTGTACGCAACTATTACTTTCTAGATACTGTTGTAACCTAAGCTTTCGGTCCCCAATACAGTTAGTTGCCCACTCTCATGTTCTTAACACGCAGGAGGAAGGGTAGATGGCATGCAGGTCAGATGGTCACCATAATTCATTTATGAGGGAAGCTCATTTTTAAACCTTGATCCAAGTCATAAACTGGTTATGACTCAGGTTGTAAAAACAGTACAAAGTTAAAAAAAAAAAAGATAAAAATAATCTGTCTTCAGGGATGAAGCTGCTTACCCTGAAAGTGGGATAGTGCTGAATTCCATACTCTTTACAAACTTCATAGTTTACTCCATCCCCACAATCCAGCACTCCAATTCTTATTGCAGACTCCCATCCTGAAAGCAAACAGAAGTTTTATTCTAACATTTCTGCACAACAGCAGGAGCATAACCCTAGTCCAGCTTCCCCAAGGACATCAGACGTGGCAGGATGAAGAAAAATCACCTTCTCAATTCATTAACGTAATTTACTTCATTTCTACATACCTCTCCCCACAGTGAGGACACAAAGTGCCCTCCCTTTTACTCTCTGAGGCTGAGAGAGGGTGCCTGGCCGAAGGTCACCCAACAAGCCTCCATGATGGAGCAGGGATTTGAACTCGAGTCTCCCAAATTCTAGTCTAGTGCTCTCCCCACTACATTGCATTGGCTCCCAAGCACATTTTTATTGCCACTTGTCTCACTAGTGTGACTTTTCCAGTTCTTGTCAGTGAAGGTTCATTGAAGTTTCCAAATAAGCAGACTTGTTATTTGAAACAAAGTTGCATTTATTGTACTCTCCAAAGTTACTTCAGCATGAAAGACATTGGAACTGATGGCAAGCAGTTCGAGTCATTGGTATTTAACATTATACATCAAAGCAATGGCAGCTAACCCCCAATTCCCAAAACAAAGGCTGTCTTTGCATGTGAGACATTTCACATGGCTCCCCTTATCTTCTACAGTTGGTGGTTACATTTCCCGGTGGCAATGTCCTTGCTGCCTTTAGGGGGGAGGTGAGAATCTGCCAGGCATTCTCTACTTCAAAGACGGCCTCACAACCTTTGATATTCTTGGGAAGCTACTCCTTGGCTATTCCTTACTTGGCCCCCCTCCTTTTCACTATTTTATTATTACTGGTTAGTGAGCATCTATATTCATTAATCAATCTGGTTAGTAACAAGCATACAGAAATCAGCATTCAGAAATAGTATCAATGAACAGAGTCTGACAGTTCTGGTCTGTCTAAAGTTTAGTGCAGGGGTGGTCAAACTTGCTGAACAAAAGAGCCACACAGAATAAACGTCAGATGTTTGAGAGCCATAAGACATGAACTGTGCTCTTGTGCAATTCACTGTGCAATCATATATTACCACGAACAAGGACCATTGTGGAGAAAAATACAACAGGCTCTAGAAAGAGGGTCTAGGTGAGTGCCTCCCCCTTACTGTCTTCCCACCCAAGCGAAGGCACCCCCCCTCCAACTTCAAGGGGAACTGATATCTGTCATCTGGAGAGCAGTTGTAATTCTGAGTGATCTCCAGCCCTCACCTGGAAATTGGCAACAGTGGTTCCCCAGGAGGAAATGGCATTGTACCTGTCTGAGGTCCCACCCCTCAAACCCCAATCTCTTCAGGTCCACCCCTTAAATCTCCAAGAATATACTAACCTGGAGTTGGCAACCGTATCTCCTTCCCTTTATCTGCCCCTCTTTATCAGCTTTCCATTACCTTCCCCCTCCTTGCAGCCTCTACATAGGAAAAGCAGTCTTTCTCCAGAATGTATGGGGGGAACCAAAGCAGCTTATATCATTCTCCTCTTCCCCCTTTGATCTGAACAACAATCCTGTGAGGTAGGTTAGGATGGAAGTCTGTGACTGATCTGAATCTGTTTTGCAGACCCCACTCTGAAGCCCTAGTTCCTATGCCCTCCTCAAACGCTACCATAAAATCTCCACCAATCAGGATTGGCCCCAATGAGTTCTGCCTCAGAGGCCTTTAGTGACACCTTTCAGACCAACAGTCTGCCTCTGAGAACATTTTTGGTCTTAAGCACCGGACTTCAATCTCTCCCTATGTTTCACTTTCCCTCCATCTCTCTCCCTCTCTCTGTATCTGGCCTGTTGCCACAGGACACCATTTGTTCTCCTTTCCAGAGGATGAGTCCTCAGCCAATCAAACCTTTCCGTGGCTATTTCTTCCTCCTCCCTCCCTCAGCCAATTGAGGAAAGGGTTTCTCTCCTCTGTGAATCAGTGCAACAGGTGGCTCAGCCAATGGGAGAGTAGGGAGAGCCAGTAACTGCCAGAACTAGGATTGGTTGCCTTTTACTGACAGAATCAGCTTTGCTGGCTACCAACGGCCACTCAGGCGGAAGAGAGGAGTGGACTTAACCAATGGCGCACAAATACTCGATTGACAGTTTGATGGAGCAAAGGTTGATACACCATTCCCACCCAATCAGGTTGCTCGGTTCTGCCAAAGTGAAAGGGCTTTTATTATATTATAGATTACATGTATCCAGAGAGAGCATCAGGAAGAATAAAAGCAACCTTGAGATGCTGGCACAACACCGTATTTATTTCAATTTTTAACTGATCTTTGCTGGTATTATTATTTAACTTAACGAATCGCCCCATTCTGGCCAGTGCCATGCTCTGAGTGATGTTTGTACTGTGTAAACTGCATATGATTTTGGTGTCTGTACCTTTAAATTGTGTAAAGTGGCTGCAAGTGCTTCCTGGCTGCCAGAGCTGTTACCACCAGCTCTGTGCACAGGCTTTGTAAAAATACTTTACTGTTTTCTAAATATTTATTTGATTAAAACTGTAAGTATTGTGTTAAAAAGATGGTGACGGGTTTTCTTCTTCAGCTTCTATTTTACACTGAGAGTTCCTATTATTCCCCCTCCAATGGCAACTGCTGGGGGGGGAGGGGAGGGGAGGAAAAGAGGAATATCTTGTATCATGGGCAGAAATCCTTCAGCTTGTAGAAATATTATTCTGGATCCAAGCAGTAGTAGCCCTGAGCTATTATAGCACTGTGCCTTGCTTAGCATACACATGCTGTGCTTTTTAAAGTTCAACATTAGATCCCGAGTTCCAGAGAAAGCTAATTCTGCCTCTGCAAGAGGAGTGCTGGTAATTCCAAGGTGCTGTGCTCAGGAGCAGAGCATCTGCTTCACCTGCAGAAGGTCACAGGTTCAATCTCTGGCACCTTCAGGTAAAAGGTGCTGTGAAAGGCTGCGCTGAGATCCTGCCACTGACAGACCAACAACCTGATTCTGCATAAAGCAGCTTCAGGGGACGGCGCAGATAGAAGACTAGACACACACAAGTTCTGCAAGTTTTGAATCCATGAAGAAAAAAACGGAGGTGAGGGAGGCCTCCCCTCTCCTGGCTTCCCACAAACTATGGGAAACTGAATTATTCAAGAGGGCTTTTCTGCATAAGGCAACAGAGCTGCACTCCACTAAATGATTCACAAAGTTCTATTAGGGACTGAGGTCTATGTGACTGCGTTTAGCTTACTGAAGCGAGGATCCCACTAGGTCATTTTTTGTATCATTTAATGCCTCATGGACAGACTTATGCTTTGCTTCTTCTGGCTGGCTTCACAACTCTAACTCTATTGTGCTGTTTTCCTCAATACTTCTGTCTTCCTCAGGCAGGTCATCCCACAAGGCGGGGGCCACAATGGAGAAGACACAAAGTGTCATGGGGGCAGTTGTCGATTTTGTCCACTTGCAGGCTGGCACTTGCAGAAGAAGACTTTGCTTAGATGAGTCAAGCTGTTGTGGCAGAGCACAGGGGAGAGTCAGGCTGGAAGATAATATAACTTAAGTCACTGTGGATCTTTTCTGAATAGTGCAAATCTTATAAAGCTTTTTGAATACAAACATGCTGCACGTGGATGCATAGCCACTTAAGGATTTCCCCCTAAATAAAGTCGGAAAAAAGGAAGATAACATTTCAGGCATCTTGGCTAGGAACTCAAAAGTTATTGTTAAGTACAAACTGGGGGTAGTGGTACATTTTTCTTTAAACAGCTGTACCCTAAACCATGTCATATGACATTTCTGCGCATGTGCTGGGGAGTGCATTGCTGCATGGTAGAACACAACTAGAAAAGCCTTCAGCTAGCAGAATCCATCAACTCCCCCTCCAAGGACACACAGCCTCCCCTCCAAGGACACACAGCCCTCCATTTTATCAACACAACTCTGCCATGAGGTTGGGGGGGAGTGTGGGGGGGAAGGGAGGGAGGGACAGACAGAGACTCTGACTGATTGACTGGGCATTTTGCAGAAATGCATTTCTACAACAATGCAGGTAATGTGGAGTAAGGGTGGTGTTTGACACTGAATACTTTCCCAAACTTTCCGCGTCCTTTTTGTGTAGAAACAAAAAGAGTTATTTCTCCTTGACTGCTGCTTTTCTTTGAAAATGTAGTTTGTAAGATTCAGACAGCTAAACAGGCACCAGGGTATTCAGGCAAACACACAAGAGGTAGGAGGCAGCTTTGGCAAAGGAAGCACCAGCAAACCAAGGCTGGTCCCGTTATCTGCCTGCCTGCCTATTCTCTGCTGCTGCTCTTTCCTTTGCCACCTGGCTCAGCCCCTCCAACAACAATGGACAGAGGCTCTGAGAAGCTGATGCAAATGAATTGCCTCACAACAATGCAGGCCCATCTCTTAGACAAATGCTTGGTTAAAGCGCACCATCTGGAAAGGCGAACTGTTCAGAGTTCACAAAGGAGCTCCTTAAAAGAAAATGCAGCCATGTTTACAAGCTTTATTCTCAGTCTACACTGGTGGGTTCGATGCATCAATTGCATATTTGGTGATGACTTCCTAGCATATTGATAGAAATCCTGCCAACTTACAGATGAAAATCGGTTTGCACTATTGGCAATGCTCATCCCCCTTGCTGCAGGCCTCCTCCATGTCCCAGATTACAGAGGGGGACTTTTGAGGGAATATAGTTTGCATACTGGAATTTACTGAGCCCTTCAAACCCTTTCCTTATGTCCCTAACCAGAAGCTCATTATGATAAAAATACAAGAAATAAAAATGATGTTTTAACCAATGGCATGATGATAAACACTCAGGGAAAAATCAAGTCTTGGCAAGATATTAAAAATGAAGGTGTAAACATTCAACATCTGCTATATTACCAATTAGTCTCTCGAGATTAAAGGAGATCATGAGTAGTGAAGGTAGAGTTTAAGAGATGCAACTGAATTTGGGCAGCTGATTAGGAACCAAAAAGAGGGTTTATAAGATAGATAAATGGATATAAAAGATTTTACTCCAGCTAGAAAAGATGAATAAACGAAAAATGTGTGATTAAGTAAGTGTAAAAATTTAAATAACAGATATCTATGCAACAATGGGAACAGATAAGGGGGAAAGGTATCAAATTTACAGTCAGCCAAACACAAAGAGAAAATTGTTTTTCAGATGGTATAACTTTAGGGACATTCAGAAAGCACATCAAACTACAAAGGAAAATGCTGGGACTATCAAGACTTAGATGGAACCTTCTTTCATACAAAATGGAATTGTAAAATATATATATATATATATATATATATAGAAAAGAAATATTATTATTATTAGTTATTATTAATGATTAGTTATTAATGATTCAAGAAATGGATATTGCTACCATATGTTACTAAATAAAATTGTTTTAACACAAAAAGAAATACACCAAAATGCAGAATCTGTTATAGTTTAAATTCCCAGTGGAAGGCAAGAGCATGCTATTAGGTGTTTTGCTAAACAAATAACCAAAAATTTAGAAAAGCTATTCAAATACAAGGTGACAGCAGCTAGAACTATTCACACAGCAAAAAGGAAACTTGCTATCTGTCCACATTTAGAAGAACTGGAAAATAAACTTGCTGAATATGCAGTAATGGCAAAATTAACAATCTATTTGAGAAACAGGTCTATTATCTGAGGAAAGATGGAGTTTGTATTATATGTATTATGCTAGCAGAAAACAAACTTGAAGTGAGAAAATATATACAAATGTATGGTAATAAAATAGTAGAATTAAAATCTATTCCAAATGTAATATCCCAAATATAAATGGGTTCTCTATATGAGATATGCAATATACTTTATTTTTGATATACTACATATCTACTAAAGATTCTAACAAATATGTAGAAGTAGCAAAAATATGTTATGCTATATTAAATAGTAATGATGAAACCCATAAAGTCAAAATAGATCAGTTATGAAGTTTGATACTTAGAACTTGAAATGATGCATGCAATTGTGCCCCAACAAAAATAAGAATTATTGTATTTTATAGATAATACCTTAAAATTATAATGAAGGGGATGAAAAGGAAATTATTCTGTCCTATACATTATGTACTACATGAAGAAAAAAGGAAGAGACTGGATTGATACCCTGCCCACTACTCAAAAGAGTTTCAGAGTGGCTTCCAATTTCCTTTCCCTTCCCCACCCCACAACAGACACCCTGTGAGGTGGGTGGAGCTGAGAGAGCTCGGACAGAAACTGTTCTTGAGCAGAACAGCTCTGAGTGACTTATGACTGACCCACTGTCTCTCTAGCAGTTCCAGCTGTTGCACATGGAGGAGGGGAATCAAACCCAGTTCTCCCAGATAACAGTCCATGCATGCACTTAACCACTACACCAGACTGGCTCTTCTCTTTGACAAATGTAATGATGTCGTACAGCTCATTTCCCCCCTTTTTCTTTTCTGCCCCTTCGCTATTTTTCTGAAACAAAGAAACAATAGGAACAAAACACTAAAGAACCATACAGAAGAGATGATGGATTCCTTCCAAAAGAGATGAAAGGGCAACAGATTCTTTCAAAGAAGAACTTTTTGAAGACGAAACTACTGTTTTAGAAAGCAAAGTGAACCCTGTACTGAGAGCAATTGGAAGAACAAATAATCAGGAGTACTTATTTTATTTATTTCTGTTGGCTTTATATTCCGCCCTTTCCCGTAAATGGGCTCAGGGCAGACAACAACATAGATTAAAACAATTTAAAATGTACACATTAAAACCGTATAACAGCACAATAAAACCAAAACAGTAATATACTCCATAGGTGGCAGTTTCCATTGGGCACATTCTACAAATAAATACATCTATAGGTCCAGGAATATAATGGTAAGATGGTAATAACATCAAAGCAAAGGAGGCCAAGCAGATGGAGTAGATATCAATACAGCTATTCCAAACCACAGAAATGGAGCCCAACAAACTCTTAACAAGTATATGTCAATAAATATGGAAACAAAACAATGGACCACAGACTGGAAACAGGCAATTTACATTCCAATTTTTAAAAAGAAGATCAAAGTAACTATCGCATCGCATTAATTTATCATAAGGAAAGTGATGTTCAAAATCTTACAACGAAGACTGTCACCACATACAGAATGAGAAATGCCCGATATTCAGGATGAATTTAGAAAAGAGGAGGTAGAGATCATATTGCAAATATACTTTGGTTACTGGAGTATACAAGAGAATTGCAGAAGAAATCAGCTTGTGTTTCACAGATTACAGCAAAGCTTTTGAGTGTGTGGATCATGAAAAGCTCTGGTTGGTTTCAAAAGACACGGGAAAGAGATCACGATGGCCCGGGGGTGTCTCCCAACAAGGATGCATTTTTGTCTCCTGTCTTTTCAATGGATATACAGAACCTGTCATCAGGTCAGCTGGATTAGACTTCGCTGAAGACAAAATGAAAATTGGTGAAAGGGACGTTAACAATTTCAGATGTGAATGAAGCCACAATACTGGCTGAAGACTTGAAATAACTATTTGTGAAGGTTAAAGCAGAAAGTACCAAAGCAGGATTACAGTTGAACATCAAGAAGCAAAAGTGATGACTACTGGAGAATTATATATCTTTAAGGATGATGAAGAAATGAAATTGTTCCAAGATTTTCTATTTCAGCACCAACCAAAATGGAGATTGGAACCAATAAATTAGGAGACAAATAAAGGGGCTAGAAAAGATTCTTCAGAACAAAGCAGAACCTTTAAGATAAAAAAATATTCAGAATACAAGCTTCCATCATTCAATGGAATGGGGTACAGTAAGCAGAGCTGCTTGTAGCTGGTGGGCAGTGGTGAAGAATGCAAAGTAGTGCAAAGCTAGAATCCAATGGCCAAATAGTGAAATGAACAAACTGAGAGAACATTTGGTCTGGACAGCATTTCTGTGGGAAACCAACAGAACAGAAACATGTCAGAATGATGGTGAGAAAGTCGTAAGGCAATAATTGCAGCCTGCTAACTGCTCTACTGCTTGCAAGTCTGGGTTAAACTGAGAACATCTCTCCCACTGGTATTCCTCTGCACCTAGTTTGCTTTTTAACATGTAACATACGTTACAAACATCATTCTAGTTTGCCATTAACACAAAGTGGAAGATGGGTTTGCAACGACCCCTTATTTGAGTAGGTGAATCCAAAACCCAGGATCCAGAGAGAGGGGGGCAGCTGCTTCCTCGCAAGGGGCGTTGCTGGAGAGCGCGTGCGCAGCCCAAGCCCGGCACGTGGCCCCCTCCCCGGGAGTCCTCGCGGGGCCCCTCCCTCCCCGGCTCACCTCGCAGGTCGAGGGCGAGGGCGGTCCAGGCGGGGGCGAAGGCGACGCAGTGGCCGCAGGCCGAGCTGTAGAACTGGAGCAGCCAGGCCGAGGCCGAGCCCAGCAGCGCCGCCCGCACCGACCCCGCCTCCAGCACCCGCACCGCGCCCGCAGCCGCCGCCTCCTCGTACAGCCCCGCCGACGCCCGCGCCCCGCACGCCGCCGCCCACGCCAGCGCCACCCAGCCCCAGCTCGCCATGGCCGCCGCCACAGCCGCACAGGCCCAGGCCGGCCTCTCCCGCCGCCTAGCAACCGCAGCCACGCCCCTCCCTCCTTGCGCGCCTGCGCGGACTTCTCCGGCTCCGCCCCTTGTGCTCTCCGCGGGACCGGAGCGGCCCTCTGCTGCCCCCTACAGCGCCGCGAGGGCAGGACTCCCGCTCGCTCCTACGTCGGTCAAACGTCAGAGGAGGGAGGTGCCTGAGCAGAGGAGAGAGCGCGCAGGCGCAGCCAGCCCACCACCCACCCGCTCCACGAGGTGGCGCACAAGCGCCTGCTGGCCACGCGGCGGCAAGCCAGGAGGAGGGGGAGGCCCGCCCGGCCCCGCTTCCTCTTCCGGTTCCCCGCCCCGCCCCTTGGAACCTTGGCCTCCGAAGCAGCCGGGTGGGGGGGAGGCGCCGAGGCTCCTGCCCCTGATGAGCGGCGGGCCGGGCGGCCACCTCTGCCCTCCCCCGAGCACGGCGCTCCCTTCGGCGGCGTCGCCCTCCGTGTCAAGGGCTTCTTCCCAGCGGCGCCCACGGACAGCAAGGCCAAATAGGGGTGGCGTCTGCAGAGACGCGGCTTCAGGCATTCCAAGCAAGATAGTTTAATAAAGAAAAATTAAAAAGAGTGCATATGGTCTCTTCAAGCGTCATAGAATCGTGCAAGAGTTGGAGGGCGCCTCCAGGGCCATCTACTCAAGCCCCCTGCACAATGCAGGGAATTCACAAATGCTTCCCCCCCCCCCACGAGCACGCGCACATGCCTCCCAGTGACCCCTGCTTCGTGCCCCTAAGATGCTCTCCTGCGTGCCCTCCTGGGGACATACCAGAGGAGACAGGCCCATAGAGACGTTGGTGCCTGACGGCTCAAGGCCTTAGAGGTCAACACCATACCATACCAAACCTTTAATGGCATAACAGTTGCAAATAAAAATACACCGAATATAAAATTTAAACATTGGAGATAAAATCAAAACGAAACTGAGATTATAGATGCATTCATACATGGTCAGATTAAATTTAAGGATGTCAGCCAAAAATTTTGCCAGAGCCTTGCTAACCTCCCACTCAGTATCATTCAATAAATAATAACAGGGTGGCAGAATAGTCAAATCTTGGGAGAAAGAAAGCTTGCAAAATAAATCTTTATGGAGGTTATGATAAATGGAACAATCAAACAGTATATGCTGAATTGAGTCGGGAATATTCGCTCCACAGGAACAGAGTCTGTCACCTAAAGGGACTCAATGATATCTCCCTTGTAGAACTTTAGTCTAGCCAACATAAATGTCCTGCGATGATTTGGAATGGTTGATAGATAATGGGGCATTTTGCCACAGAAAACATAAAAACCTAAGGATGCTGGAGAGCAAATATAAGGGTCTGTTGGGCGTAGTTTCGTTTCCTCCAACTCCAACAATCTCAATTCAATACATCTGAAGATACATGACTCATCAGATGTAAAAAAATTATCAACCTCTATCTCCAACTGGTTAAGTTTGGACATAAGAACTGCTGACCAGGATGAGATATATGAGTCTCTTTTCAGACAATCAAGAAGGCTGTTAGAATCTGTTCTAAAGTGAATTTTGAGCCAGAATTTAAACACTGTGATCCAGGTTTTTGTCTCCACCAAAGACTGACCCACTTCAGAGCAGAGAGCAAAGTAGGACACACATTTCAGCATACCAAGAATTTGTCTAAAGAATGAGGCTTGAATGCCCTCCACTTTCCTGGTAAATGCTGAGATCCATAAAGGGATACCATAGAAAATTTGAGCCAGTGTTTTAGCTTTGAACACTTTAATTGCTGCCGGAACTAATTAGTTGCCCCTTGCAAAGAAAAATTGTTTAATTTGAGCAACCGAGCATTTAGCCAAGTTGACGGTGTTGTTACGATGTGAAACCCAGCTTAACTTATGATTAAAAGTGATCCCCAAGTATTTAAAATGTTTTGTTTGCTCAGTTGTTGAGTTGCCAATAAACCATCTCTGTGGGCGCCAGCAATTTGAAAAGACAACTACTTTAGATTTGGTATAATTGATAGAGAGTGAATTACAATTACAGTAGTCATAGAAGGCATTCAAATACCTTTGCAGGCCCACACTTGTGCAAGAGAGGATGGTACTATCATCGGCATAAAGTAATAAGGGGACTGCTCAGCCTGCTAGTTTAGGCGGATGACCATTAATAGGGTTCAAAAATTGTGCCAGGTCAGTTAAAAATAAATTAAAAAGATACGGGGCCAGCACGCAACCTTGTTTAACCCCCTTTAACACTGGGATTTTACTAGTCAGGTCATCACTAGAAGAAAATTTCACTTGGCAAAAGGTATTGGAATGAAGTTTCCTCAAGAGAAACAGCAAACGAGCGTCCATTCCCAGGTATCCTAGCTTAATCCATAGTTGGGCTCTATCTATTGAATCAAATGCGCCCTTCAGATCAATGAAGGCAGCATCTAATTTTTTTGTCCTGTTACCCACTTCAGAGCAGAGAGCAAAGTAGGACACACATTTCGGCATACCAAGAATTTGTCTAAAGAATGAGGCTTGAATGCAAGGAAGGCCATAGCAAATTTGCCTTTGGAGAAGCCAATCTGTTCAGGACCTATGATGTTATCTAGGCGCATCCACTCAGTTAATCGGAGTTCTAAATCTTTGGCATACAATTTGCCCACTATAGATAATAAACTAATGGGGCGGAAATTTTCTGGTAACTCCAACCCCCCCCCCCTTTTTTGTAAATTGGGATAATTATAGAATCAAGCCAAGAATCTGGGGTGGAACCATGCAGATCAATGAAAGAGAACAACTTTGCAAGGGGCAAAAGCCACCAGTTGGCAAACTTTGTGAATACCTCAGTGGGAAGGCCATCGGGGCCTGGTGCTTTACCTGCTTTTAAATCCTTCAATAAATCACTGATTTCCTCTATAGTTACTGGAGGCCAGACCGGCATATCAGTAACTATGGGATTTTCTAAGATGGGAGGGGATACACATGGAGCAGCAAAAATGTTAGAGAAGTAATCAACCCATGTTTGCACAGAAATAGTTGGGTCAGTAACAGAATTGTGTTTTTTGATTACCCGAAGTGATTCTCCAGAAAGACTTATTATCATTAGATTTTATCGAGTGGTAAAGTTGGTCCCATTTATTCTGAAAGAAAACTTTCTTTTTGGATATAATAAACTCCAGGTAGGCTGTCTTACAAGCAATATAGGCCTTAATATTTGTTGGGTCTTTGGAGTGACAGGACTCTTTAGATAGTGCTCTCAGTTCTTGTTTCCGAGCTAATCAGTCTGTATCGAACCAGCTAGAGAAACTGGACTTAGACAAAATCACAGGTTTAGCTTTAGCACTACAGTAATCAATTAATAATGAGAATTCTGAAAGGATTGTATCATCTGAATTGGCATTTATGATTGAATCCCTTAATCTGCACAGAGCTTCAGAGCCAAAGAGGGAAGAAAACTCCCTTTCTAGGGCCGGGGACCACTTGATTTTTTTTAGAACATTCTCAGAGGCCTTCACAGATTGGGAAGATGATACCATATTAACCTCTGGATCCAATCTTAAAGCTAGAATTAGGGGCAGGTGGTCACTTTCTGTGTGCAAATCAATGTAAATGTCATCAATAGATGACAGAAGGTAGTGTGAACCCAAACAAAAGTCTATCACACTGCAACCCCGTGTGGAAAAAAAAGTAAAATCAGTTGCAGCCGGAAATTTGGAGAGATCATTAAATATTATAGCATTGTGTGCTATACATAATTCAATTAGTCTAAATCTAATTGGTTAAAATATCTTTAGAACAACGGGGCAAACATAATTGTAGTGGAAGGGATTCAGCTGCTTCAAAGCCAAAATGAGAGATCCATTTCTGATTATTACTGCCTATCCGAGCATTAAAATCACCAAAAATCATGAGCTGAGCAGTATGGAATTTCCTAGACAAAGACATCACATAATCAGAAAATTTCTCCCAGACAGCATCAAACTCCAAATGGGCAAATGGCGGGCAAGGATCCAAGAGAACCACCTTAAATGATAAGTTGGATTTCACCAAAGCAGCCAGGCCTGCCTTACTGCAACCTTTAGAGTGAGTTCTATAAGCAGGGAGATTAAAGACTTTAAAATCCGTCAGTCTGGAACTGTCTTCCACCAATGTTTCCTGAAGGGGTCTACGGAAGATGAAGTAGTGAAATCTCAAATGATTAAGTGGGCAATTAATGTAAATAAAGAAATACAGATGGACACATGGGAATATTTGTGGAAGAACTCTATGAAACTCTCAACATGTCAGAGTATTAAAGAAAATTGTTTTAAGATGATGTACAGATGGTATATGACTCCTAAAAAGTTGGCAAAGATGAACAATAAGATGCCAGATAGATGTTGGAAATGTAAAAAACTTGAAGGTTCTTTCTACCATGTGTGGTGGACTTGTGAAAGAGTGAAAAAGTATTGGCAGATGATTCAACAAGAGATTTCTAAGATCTTGGGATACGAATTTAACAAAATTGCAGAGATTTTTCTGTTGGGATTACGCATGGAAAAATTTCCAAAAGAAGATAGAACTTTAATCTGGTACTTGTTCTCAGCTGCTAGGACATTGTAGGCGCAGTTGTGGAAGCAAGAAAAAATACCAGAGAAATGGGATTGGATTGTAAAAGTTATGACATGGAGTGAAATGGACAAGTTAACAAGAACCTTAAGAGACTATGATTTAGAAGTATTTAAGATGGAGTGGGAAAAGTTCAGAAGATATGTAGAAAAAGAGTGGAAAATAAAAGGACATTGGACAATTTTTGATAATGACTAAGTACAAGAGGGAGGAGGATATTAATTTTGGTTCTTACTAATTAAGGGTACCTTTAATATTAAGATTTTAAGTATATAACACCGGCGGGGGTCAAGTAACGGGGGAAGGGGTGGGTAGAAAGTAATATATGGGATAGATAAAAAGTAATTATTAATGATGTAAGAAATTGAAATTTATTACCATATGTTACTAATAAAATTGTTTGAAACCAATGTTTCCTATAGGAAGACACAGTCAAAGGATTTCAAAAACTTCAAAAAATCTGAGTCATTCATTTTACTCTTCCACCCAGCTATGTTTCAGGAGACAATGTGGATATTCCTTGTGGCTTCCCTAGCTGTTAGTCAATCGATATTGGATATCCTTTCTAGCACCCTGGCTTCATCAGTGAAAATACAGCCATTATGTTGGGGCGCCCTTGAGTCAGTTGGAGAGACTTCCATAATCAGATCAATTAAGTCAGATGGGGGACGAGACAGGGGGTTGCTTGCAGGATCCAGGTTGGTTGAAGGAACTGATCTCCCCAGCTCTGAAAACCTTTGCAGCTGCCGCTTAGTACATTCAAGTCTTACGAGAATCGCCTGTTGTTCTTTTGCGGGAAGGCTCCCAAATGAAGGTCATTTTCTACTTAAACATTGAGGGGACTATACATCACATCTATAGAGGGCTGCACTGATGACTCATTATTCAACTCGAGGTTTGATTGGGACTGACCAGACCATGCTCTGGATTCCTTAAAACACATCGAAACCTGATGTTTTGCCACTGAAGTTGATGCCTTCTTCAAAAGATGAGGATTACTCCGCATACTGTCCCTTGAGGATAGGTTAGGCAGCAGAGCATTAGTTTGAGAGTTAATAAAGGACCGCACGGGAAAACCCCTTTCAACCACAAGTAATTCTTTCACCTCAAAATTAGAGAAGGAATGTTGGGGAATTGAAAGGTAAGCAGAATCATCTGCATTTGAGACCGATCATTAAGTGATTCGATGGTAAGTCAATTTTGTGATAGTTCAGATGAAGAAGTTCACAGAGATGAGATTTAACTAAAAGTTTACTTCTCCAGCATGGGGTCTTCCCACCATAGGAACAAACTGTGATGCTTACCTTATTGGTATTGTTGCACGTTCCTTTCATGGCCCACACTGACCTCAGACTCCATATAGGTGCCCCGGCAATCCACATCCTAGATTGCAGACGGACACCGCTTTAAAGGGGTTAAAGCTCCAGTAGAGGTATCATCCAGTTGGCTAAGTGAACTTTATCCATTGACACTGATAGTCTCTTTATTTCCAAAGAAAGGTCAAGAATTTGATCTTCTATTCCCTTTAACTTTTTAAAGATACATTCCACTGTGCTTGCAATCAGGGTAATTGGGGGGAGCTCGTCAGAAGACACAGATCTTTCTTCATTATCACAGCATATTTGTGACTCATGCTGTCTCACCCCAGACTGGAGTTGAGAGTCTACAACATCTTCGTGATCAGACTCATTAGTCAGTTCCTCCTTTTCTGCTGGCTCTAACTTGTCTTCTAGAGGGGAGAAGCGATTTGATGTTTTAATAGCAAATGACGGCAGAGCAGATTTGGACTTCTTGTTTAAGGTAAAAAAGTTTGTAAACTGTTTGCAAACTGGCAAAGAAGCAGATTTCTCCTCCACTTCTCTTGGTCACTTGCCCGAAGCCATTAGGAGGGTTCTGTTGGATGGCAATTGGCACTGTTCTGATAAAAAAATATAAATAAAACAAATACCAGACAACTAAGGTCTTAAGACTTACCGATAAAAGCCACAACGTCTGCTAAGAATATCTTAAAATGTCTTTAAAAGCCAAATTTGTCAGAGCCAACGCTGTAGCTGACTGCACTCCGCCATGTTGCTTCTCCGCTCGGCTCTTTAAATCACTTCTCCGAGCCAACAGGTCAACACCAAAACCTTGAACTTGACTCGGTCCTCCATTGGGAGCCGGTGCAGCTGGCACAGCAGAGCTCATAGATATGCCACCTGTGACGTTCTTGATAAGTCTCTCGCTGCCACATTCTGATCAGTTGGACTTTCCGGGTTAGTCTCAAGGGCAGGCCATGCTACATGTTTGCTTTATGTTTCTTCATTAAAGCTTCTGCATTTACTCAAGAAGTCTTGTGATAGATTCTGGGCAAAACCTTACACCCATTGTAAGTGGATCTGGTTTCAACCTGCTCTGCTTCAGCCATCCAGCCACAGCCTCCAAACTCACAGCCAAATTTTGGAGGTGGCCATCCAAGAGCAGATATATCTGGGTGTCCTCACCATACTGATGGCACCCAAGCCAAGCCTGAAGCTCTGCACCATCTTAGCAAGGGACACATATAGATGTTAAACAACACTTGGGAGAAGTCAAGTTGCACCTTTAAGACCAACAAAGTTTTATTCAGAACATAAGCTTTCGTGTGCTCTCTAAGCACACTTCATCAGACAACAATACCTGACCCCCTCGTCTGATGAAGTGTGCTTAGAGAGCACATGAAAGCTTATGTTCTGAATAAAACTTTGTTGGTCTTAAAGGTGCGACTTGACTCCTGCTTTGTTAAACTGCTTCAGACCAACACGGCTGCCTTCTTGGATCTATCAACACTGGGGAAGGGAGCACCCCCTGAGGAACCACATATATCTAGGGGACACACTTTCACCCAGGGCCATTCTTTGTCCTCGGCCATGGAGAAAAAAGCTAAGTCAATTAATTGCCAACCTCCGAAGTCCTACATTGGCGAAGTGGTGGGTCATGAGACTGTAATCAACCATGTGGAATGCTGCCCTCAGACCCCCCCTCCCCTCAATAGAGACTACATTATAAACTTGGTATCAAAGATCTGCAAAATTTTAGCCTACAACTGCTGTTTCAGCTGATTAGATGAAAAGTTTTGGGTCAAAATTTAAAGCAATTGAAAATAATTCTTGACAGTCTTAGTTTAAAATGGGTAAAAGTAAAATAAATAGTCTGTTAAAAGTGTGTGTTACCAAGTATGAATTGTCCAGCAGGTAGCAGTAAAAGAGTCTGAGAAGCTTTTCACACTTACCAATCAAACCCAGAAGGGACTCAGTCTTGTGCTGTCCTGGAGTGATCTGGGACAGGGATGGGAGTTTCAGACGTGGTTTTCTTTCTGGTAGGGATCTATGCGTGAAGCGAGCCATTTCACACAGTTTTGCTTTTATTTCGCTTCTAGGAGCACTGGCTATTTTCATGCCCTTTTTGGCAGACTAGTGCATGATCACAATTTTTTTAATGACCTGCTGAGAGCACTATAGCGCTATAAGGAAGCATCAAAGCAGTGAAACAGCTGCAGCATTGAGATGCCAGGGGAGGGGGCTCCACGGAGATGCCTGACTCTAACAAGGACCTCATTGACGTTGTGATGCGATGTCGCCCCAGAGTTGGAAACAACTGGTGCTTGCACAGGGGACTACCGACTTTTACCTCACTGGATACACAGTTCAGGCAGGAGATCAGGGCACCAGGCATTGCTAGCAAAAAAAGGGCACAGAAACAGCCTTCCAACTCCATGATTGTAAATGGGCTGTGTGTGTGTTCCAAATAAGCAGGAATGCCTGGACAAAGAACCAAACACCAAGACACTTAAGAATAATGGTCTTATGGATAGTTCAGGATGGTTAGAAAAAATCAGATTTGCAATGGAATATTGTGGTACAATGTGGAAATAAGTTCTATGCAAGTTTAAAAGTATTTTTTTGTAGAGCCATTGGATGAGCCACTGAAGGAGAGGTGTATTTCCACCTCTTCTAAATGAAATGTTTTTGTCTGGGATGTCTGAGCGGAGCGGAGCCAGGGCCTGAGGCTGGTGCAAGAGGGAAGTAGGGATGTTCTTCCTTCTCTTCCCGGCCAGCAGAATTCAAAAGCAGATCCCCTAAGCTGCTGAACAGCAACATGCATGGAGACATCAACACATTTTGTCCTGCATCAAAGTCTGCGTTTTCTTCTGGATACGAAAGGCAAATTTCTTCTGAGGAAAGGATCAACTTGGAGCATAACAGCAGCTCCGCTGGAGGGAAACAATTGTCTGTAGGCCAACATTCGGGTCCCCACAGCAGCCGATCTGATGCTTCTGGGAAGCCTAAAGCACAGCAGGAAAGGGAGAACTTCCCCAGGCAACCCCTCTGACTTCCCACAGCAGGAGCAGCATCTGTGTGGTGAGACAAGCCTCGTTTCCAGTCATCAGTGGATGTAAGATGCTCTTCCCCCGTGCCAGGCAGGCTCGGGTGCGACCCCCCCAGGAAGCTGTGCTTGCTGCCCTCGTCATTCGATTCAGTGGCCACAGCCCAGGTGAGGCTGGAGTGGGGGGCTGTGAAAGGGCCCAAGGCAGCGGCCGCATCGATCTAGTGGCAAGAAAAGCTGAGCCTCGTGGAAGAGGGATCGGCACTCAGAGGAGCTCATCGGGACCCTGCCTCCTGCTAGTGGCCAGCTTCCCTGCACAGATTAGTGTGGAACGCGTGGAAAGAACATTTATGGATCTGGGGAAGGTTCAAAGCCAAGAGGGGAAGCAGATGAAACTGTGGCAGATGTTTCTGTGCCCCTGGAGAAAATGTTTTTATTTCGTCAGCAATCTTCTTAGGGAAATCTCATTTCATTTTCTCATTAATAAGCTTTTGTTTGCTTTTTCCTGCCATGGAATGACCTAGAAACAACTCAAAGCAGGAGGCAAGCCTGGGTGCTGAGAAGCTGCAGCCAAAAGACTGGGGAGGGGCAGCTGGGACCACCAGAGGCCGATGGCTCCAGGGAGGGGGGCAAGCGCCACTGCTTGACTCAGCTCTTCCTTTCCCTCTGTAGCCCCCCTCCCCCCAGTCCTTTCAGCCAGCCAGCCTGTCCTTCCACTCACTTCTTGCCTCCAGGCAGCTCCCCTTCCCCTTTCTCCTGAGCCCCTGCCGCCTGGGAGCTTCGGGGGCCTCGCTTGCCCCTGCTTAAGTGCATGGAAACCCCACCCATCACTTGGGTGTCCTCTTCAACCTCCAAAGACCACTTGTCACAACAAGACTATTCCGCTCCATACTGACAGTTGAAATTTGGCATACCTGCTCTTATTTTGCCCAAGGGCTAAACTTGACCTCTCAGTTGGACATGGTGGCACTGCCAGTTTAAAGCATAAAGCGAGTGGTTTTAAAATGCCACCCTGCAGTACAGTGGCAGGAGGTGCTCTTCCTCTCTGCACCCCTTTTCAGGTGGTGAGTGTTATGTAATATACAATTCCTGCCAGTCTCATTGGAACCAGGAGAGCAGAGCTTGGGGACTGGAGAACAATGGACAGTAGGATCCAAATACCTGCTGCCCTACACCAATCACAGACCCCTGCCTGTTTGAATGAACCAATGGCATGCGTGCGTGGGAACTTAGAGTTGCATATAGGTTTGGCCTGGAGGCCCTTAGCTTTATCTTGTTGGAAGCAGCCCTTTCCATGCTGCCTCTAATAAAGAGCTGTTATCCCTGTTGCCTCTTCTCCTCGATGCTGTGAACCCACTATATTATAGTGAGATAGGTGGAGGTGGGGAGAGCTGTCCTGAAACTAGCCAACCAACCAGCTACAGCCAGGGATTCTGAGGCCCAATCCTTGCTTTTTGCTCACCACGACAGCCTGTGGCTCTGGTGTATTTCTCTCGACTGCACCCAGCACTGGCAATAACTATAGTAAGGGACTTTTTCCAGTCCAGTCCAGAATGCAACCACCAGGTCCCCTGTGTCAATTGCAGTGCTCACGGCAAATCCCATAATTGCAAATGGCCTGTGGGAAACACCAACATTCCCCCCCCCTTACAAAACAGGCTGTGTCTTCTCAGTAATCTTGGTCTCTGGCCTGCCCTTGTGACACACAGAGGGTTCTGCTGAGAGAGGAGAGGTCACGCTGAGATTTGGGCTGGGCTCTCCCAATATGCAGACGGATTCTCAGCTCTGCCTCTCACTTCCTTCGAGTGGATCCCAGGGAGGGAGGAGGCAGACCCTGTGAACGGACAGACGCCTGGAGGCAGTCTGAGGACTGAGGAGGGCTCACAAGCTTGATCCCAACACAATGGAGGTCTTGCTGCGGGCAGGAAGGATTGATATGGGAACTGCAGTGTCTCCTGCTCTGGATGGGGTTGCAGGATCACGGCCCTCTGTGGCTTGGAACCAGCATACCCCATGGCCCATATGAACCTCCCAGGTCAGTAAAGCCTTCTTGGGGCATTCCTGCCACCTGAGACTAGACAGGTGGAACCTGAGAAAGGACCTTCCATGTTGTGGCAGCACAACTATTGAGATTTGCCTGTTCCCCTCTTTCTATCATTATCTTCTGCTAGCAGGCAAAGACTTCTGTTGCTGTTGTTGACACTCCCTCATGAATTCTCTTCCTGTTTCTTTGTCTATGTGTTTTGTTTTTAATTCCCCCCCCCCCCCCCCGGTATCTAACGCTCTAGAAATCCATGTTTGCTTGCTTGTTTATTGAACTGATCAACTGCCCTTTCCAGTGAAAACAGGCTTAGGGTGGTGTACAACACAAAGAAAACATTGTTAAAACCAGGGCATTTTTGAGCAGGAAGGCGCAGGAACGCAGTTCTGAATAGATATTCGGAAGTATACGGAAGTCCATGGAAAAGGCGGGAAAGGAGCTTCTGCAGCCTCAGGGGAGTTGCTTGCCTCCTTTCCCGCCTTTGGAAGCCTTTTCCCGCCTTTCCCATAGCTTCCCTGGGATCAGGGAGGGAGGGTGAGGGTGAAAGGAGCCCCAGCAGCCAATCCAAATCATGCATTTGCAAAATGCATTGCAAATGCATGCTTTGCAGGGCTGTTGTGTAGCTGATGGCTGGGCTAATCCCCCAGCCATCAGCAACATTGTTGTTCTTTTGTTTACTTGGGTATACAAGTAAACAGTGTTTTCTGGCTAATCACAGAGCAGTGCTATTTTTTGAAACTGCTCTCTGTAGGGCCAGAGAACCTTTTTAAGGAGTCTGCCTGGCAGGACTCCTTTCCATTTCTGCTGTGTTGGTGTTGGTGTGTGAGAGAGATTGTGCTGCGCTGGCCCTTGGCCTCAGCTGCTGCTGCTCTCTCTAAACCTTGCCTGACTTGCTTGGAGTAGAGAAGATGTCTAAGGTAAGACATTATTGGGGTTCTTGTTTTTATTTTAGTTAGTAAAAGGACTTTTTAAGACTCAAGAGTCCCTTTACTTATCCAGATTTGGGTGGGTGAGTACTGGGTACCTTATTTGGAGTTAGGGTTAGAGGGTTCTGCTGGGGATGGGGGCCTGGGGTGGGGGGGTTGCCAATTTGCCCATATCTTACTTTAGTGAGAGGACTTTTAAAAGTGCAGGGTCCTTTTACTTTTCCTGATTTGGGTGGCTTGGATTTCTTGGGGTTAGGGTGAAGGGTTTTTTGGGGTGGTGGTGGTAAAGTTCCTGTATTGTTAAAAGTCAAGTTTTTTACTGTTTTAAAAGGATTCTGTGTTTGATTTGTTGCTGCTGTGTTGTGCTGCTGTTGTTCCTTTTCTCTTCTGGTTCTGGTTCTTTGTGGGAGGGCTGTTTGGCCTAATTTTCATTGTTGAAAAGGTCACTTTGAGTTTGTTGAGTTGAGTTTGTTGGCCTTTTCTCAGTGATCTGTTTGGTTCTATTCTCTGTTGCTGCATGTTTTGCATCCTCCTGTCCTATTGTCCCTTTTCCTGGTTCTGGTTGGGGGGGGGGGTGTTGTTGACTGATTTGGCCTGAGGTTTTTGTTGAAAAGGTCACTTTTTAAACAGTTGAGTTTGTTGGCCTTTTGTCTGTGATCTGTTTGGATCTATTCACTGTTGCTGTGGGTTTTGCATCCTACTGTCCTATTGTCCCTTTTTCTGGTTCTGGTTTTTTTTTGGGGGGGGGGGGATGTTGTTGACTGATTCGGCCTGTTTTTGTTGAAAAACAGTTGAGTCCTGGTTCTGTTTTTTTGGGGGGCGTGGGTTAAAAGTTAAGTTTCTTTCTGTCGCATTTTGGTTTTTTAAAAATTACCTCTGGTTGGTGTGTGGGCTGTGTGGGGTGGGTCACTTTCATGTTTTTATAGAGTTATTTTTGGAGTCTGAGTGTGCTTTTGGTTTGGCTAGGGCCACTAAATAGGCTGCCACACTAATAAGGGTGTTTTTAGGGATTGTGTTTTTTGAAATTTTTTTAAAAAATAATCCAGTTTAGGGCTTTATCTTCTTTCAAAATTCAACTAGGCCAGATAGGGGTGATTTAAAAAGATTTTAGGTTTCTCATAAAAGGCAGCATGACTACTAGGCCACATCGGGCTCCCTTTTAAAGAGACTAGGGTTGCAGTGAATCTTGCTTTCAGCCACTGAAAACTGGTGCATCCTTAGATTTCCATAGGGTAAACCACAGCTTCTCTCAAGTTATAGGGGACACCTGATTTCTAGTTTGCAAGGAAATCCAGTTTGTCCCAGGATCTAGTTAGGAGAAGTTTAACTAGGAGGATATAACAAGGATTGCCTTCATCTCAAGGTAACCTTTTAAAAACTGTAGCCAAGTAGAGGCAGGATCACCTAGTCTCCTAAACTCTACCAGATTACTACTACCCCAACCCAAAGAAGGACAGGTTAGGGACCAAAAAAACAAACAAAAGTTTTGATGGGAGGGTTTTTAAAAAGAAGTCAGGGCACCTGTTGGTTCAGGGTACAGTGCAGTGAGTTAGGTTTGTAAAAAAACTCCACTCTCAGTTCAGGTTGTGTGAGACTGGCCAAGGGTGACATGAGTGACAGACAGCAGAAGAGGGGGCCTGGGGGCAAGGCCAAGGAGAAGACTAGAGGGGTGGAGGGGAGGGGGAGGACCCAGGTCTCCCCCCCACCTGTGCATAGGGCCACTCCACAGCCACCTTCCAGCATTCTGACCTCTGGCCGGAGTGTGATGAAGAAGAAGGCCGCCTTGGGCCCTTCATTGAGGTGCCCCCAGCAGAGGTGCCTTTAGGTGCTGGCACTGAGCAGGGGTCTGCTGCTCGGGCAGTCTCTCCTCCAGCTGATGTCGCTTGGCCACAGCAGCCGGAGGAGGGGCAGCAAGAGCAGCCCTTCTTGGAGATGAGCGTTGGGGACAGTTTTCTGTACAAAATGATCACCCCAAGGAGGGTGCAGAGTGTCTTGCAGGAGCTGGAGGAGAAGCTGGTTGAGGAGGACCAGCCCCCTTATTCGGTTCCTTCGGGCACCAGCAGTCCTTCAGGGGATGGCCAGGAGGTGAGGCCGCATGGGGTGGAGGGGGAAGAGATGGAGAAACACAAGGTGCCTCCATCTCCGCCAACTTCCACTCGGTGCCCCTCCTGCCACCCAGAGACACGATGTGTCTGCCCCGAGCCCCTCGCAGGAGGTGGCTCCGGACACCCAAGCTGCCAGTCAGCTTGGGCATCCATACACCTCCGAAGTCTGGAAGCATTTCCGAGTTATGGAGGATCCATGCTATGCGCAGTGCCAGCTGTGCACGGCCCGGATCAGTCATGGGCGGGACCCTGTCCACCTGACTCCGGGGGGATGTGGAACCACCTGCGGAAGCACCACCCGGCGGTGCTTCTTAAGGGGGAGAAGCAGGCTGGTGCTGGGGTGCCCAAGCAGCCAACAGCACACAGCCAGGAGGTCTGTCCCATTGCGACTACCTCCAGAGCTCTCCAGGAGAGTTCCGTGGCAGTGCAGGGATGCCAGCCATCTCTGCTTGAGATATTTGGTGGGGGTGGCACCTGTGTGCCAAGAGGGGGAATCAGGTATGGCAGAAGGGCGATCGCCTGGAACCTTGCCAGGTCGATTGCCCATGGGCTTCCATTTTCAGTGGTCAAGAATCATGGGGTGCTAGGATTGCTCGAGTACCTGGTGCCCTGGTACAAAGTTCCCGCTAGAACCACCATTAGCAGGACCATTTTGCCAGCTGTTTTCAGGGTGACCAGATCGGTGGTGAAGGAGCATTTGTCCTGTGCTGCTGGGGGGACTGTTCATTTCACCTCAGATATCTGGAGCTCCCAACATGCATTCGAGGGGTATCTCTCCCTGACTGTGCATTTGTGGCAATCCAGAGAGCTGCAGGGTGGGGATGGCACTGGCAGTAGCGGCAGGCAGGGTCAGGGCTGCCAGGCCGGGTATCTCTGGGCCTTGCTGCACACCGATGCAGTTGATGCGCCGCACACGACGGACACTCTCAGAGCCATCCTCTCACGGCAGTTAGAGGGCTGGGTAGGCAGCGGGGACGTCACCACGGGCTTCGTGGTGACCGATGGTGGCTCCAACATCAAGGTGGCTGTCCAGTGTCAGGGCCTACAACGCCTTTCTTGCGTGGCCCACCTTCTCCATCTCGTTGTTAAGGACACATTGGGCCAGACGAAAAGCCAGGATCGTCAGTATCTAGCCGCGACCCATGAGTACTGACTTCTGCTCCAGAAGTGTCGGCACATCACGGGTCACTTCTCACACTGCAATACTTCAGTGATATTGTTGGGCCTATAAAAGCTTCAGTTGGGAAAAATAATTTTTTTCAGTTTTCACAGAGGCAAGGACAAAATATAGCACTATCTATATGCTCAGATCAAAAGATGAGACTCTTGATAAATTTAAAGAATATGTTGCCATGGTTAAAAACAGATTTGGGCGTGTACCTCAAAGCTTGCTGGCAGATGGAGGTGGTGAATATTGCAATATTGAGTTTAAGAAATTTCTGGAAGCAGAAGGGATTGAACACAAAGTGACTGTCCCATACACTCCACAGTAGAATGGGAGTGCAGAGAGACTTAACCGTGTATTGCAGGAAATGACCAGAGCAATGCTCATGCACTCTGGATTACCTAAAGGCCTGTGGGCTGAAGCTGTAAATGCAGCAGTGTATATTCACAATAGAATACCTTCAAAAGTAACAGGAATTATTCCGTTCCAGGCTTGGTTTGGCAAGAGGCCAGGACTTAAGCATATCAAAACTTTTGGAGCAAAAGCCTATGCATATGTTCCTAGAGAAAATAGAGGGAAGCTTGATGCAAGGACTGAGATTGGATTCATAGTAGGATATCCCTCAGTGGGAAAAGGCTACAGCGTCTATGATCCAAAGCTGAATAAGACAAAGCATTGTAATGTGTTTGTGGATGACAGTAATTTGCCTAGAGCACCCTGTGTATCTGAATCTGATCCTGAGGTTAATGATGATGCTTCTGAAGCTTGGTGTACCTGGTTACCTGTAGTGACCATCAGTGAACCGGCAGGTCTACCTTATGAAGACTCTACTGAACCAGCAGGGAAAATGGGGACCGCACCACAGGGAGTGACGATCAGAAAGGAGCACAAAAGGACAACCACCACAGAAATATGGATACTGTGACACTGTGAGATCTATAGAGACTGTGAAACCTAAAGAGGAACCCAAGAGCTGGAAACAAGTGTGTGATTTACCTAATGAAGAAAAGGAGAAATGGATTCAAGCAATGGAACAAGATACTGTCCATTTAGGAAAAAGATGTATGGACTCTTACAAAGCTACCTGTAGGAAGAAAGCCTGTTGGATGCAAATGGGTCTACAGAATAAAGTACAAAGATGATGGAACTATAGACTTGTACAAAGCAAGGCCAAAGGCTATGCACAAGAAGAAAACATGATTAAAACATTAGCACTGGTTATTCTTAAAGGTGCTTTAAAAGTGTGCAGACTCTTATCTGGGAGAACCAGGTTTGATTCCCCACTCCTCCACTTGCAGCTGCTGGAATGGCCTTGGGTCAGCCATAGCTCTTGCAGAGCTCTCCTCGAAAGGGCAGCTTCTGGGAGAGCTCTCTCAGCCCCACCCACCTTACAGAGGGTGAGGGAGGAAGGTAAAGGAGACTGTGACCACTCTGAGATTATAAGATTCAGAGTGAAGGGCAGGATATAAATCCAATATCATCATCATTTGTTTTGGGAATATGGGGGAGTGTGGACTGTGGCTGCTTTGCTCTATCTGTGTAACAGTTATAAATATTTCTACCCTGTGGAGAGGTTTGGAGCTGCCTTCTCAAGGCCGTCTTATCTCATCCCAGAGCTAGCTTAAATTGCTCATTGTCTGGGAGGGGAGAGATGTCAGTGTGAACCAATTTGTATTGCTTTGTGAGGGCTTTGCACTGTAAGTTTTGGCGGGCTGCGCAACAGCCCTAGAGAGGGTATAAAACTCTGGCCACCTCTCAGGTGAGCCAGATCTGACACAGATGTATATTGCTACTGATCCTATCAATCAATCAAGCCAACCTTCTGCAAACCTGGAGGTCAACGACTCGGTTAGGGTTGCCAAGTCCAATTCAAGAAATATCTGGGGACTTTGGGGGTGGAGCCAGGAGACATCGGGGCAGAGCCAGGAACAAGGGTGTGACAAGCATAATTGAACTCCAAGGGAGTTCTGGCCATCACATTTAAAGGGACCGCACACTTTTTAAAATGTCTTCCTTCCATAGGAAATAATGAAGGATAGGGGCACCTTCTTTTGGGGCTCATAGAATTGGACGCCATGGTCCAATCGTTTTGAAACTTGGGGGATACTTTGGGGAGAGTCACTAGATACTATACTGAAAATTTGGTGCCCCTACCTCAAAAAACAGCTCCCCCAGAGCCCCCGAAACCTCCAGATCAATTCCCCATTATATCCTATGAGAATTGATCTCCACATAGAGAATAATGAAGTACTCAGCAGACTCCCCCCCCCCCCCAATTTCTGGCAACACTGAAGGGGGATTGGCCTCTCTACTCACGAGTTGCTGCCAACTTCTTCAAAGTAACGCAGACAACCCATCCCAAGAGGAAGCCTTTCAATCAGCGACTGAAGCCTCCGGAGGTAGAAACGCACATGGTTCTCTGGGGGCGGAGCTCCCCCCCTCCGCCGGCCAGACTCCCCGAGGAGATGCCTGTGGCAGCCGGAGAGGACGCAAGGACTACGAGTCCCAGCATGCACCTCGTGAAGGGAGGCCGGACTGGAGTGACTAGCAGGCCGGCGGTGGGCGGGTCTTTGTGACCCGGAGGAAGGGAGAAGCCTAAAGCCTGCGAGGGAGGGAGGCAGGCAGGGAAAGAGACATGGTGCCATTTTCCCACCCCCACCCCCGCTTCCAGATGTTTGGAAAGCGGGGGAGGAGGCTGCTAATCCAGGGGTCCCCCGGCAGGGGGGGGGGGGTTGGGAAGCCTAGACTCGGTGCTTGCAGAGGGTTAGCCTTTACCTCTTTAAAATATCTTTTCCCAGGATGTTTTGATCAAGTTACACTCCCACCAACAGTGTATATAAGAAGCTGTAGTACCACTTGCTAAACTTCTCCCCCTTTCCTTCCTTGTCCCCGCCCCCATATTTTTACACTTTGAAGTCAGGCCTTTTCATTTTACTTATATTTCTGTGTAAAATGCCATAAATCTATTCTGACAAATCTACAAAGACTAAGAAAACAAAAAATTAAGTATTGCACATCCATGCAGAAGGCAGCATCTGCCAAGATAAATGGAGTGGTCTTTAGAAAGAGGCACATTTGCCCAATTCACTTTCTGGGAGTCATGCAAAACACCTTTACTAAAATGCAATCTGTGTACACTTTTTCCTGAGACCATTTATTAAAATTAGAACATGGAAAAAGAATCAGAAGGAAAGAAAGAAAAAGACAGTTTGGACTGCTGCCGCCCTCATTTTACAAATTATTTCTTTTTTCACAGTCAGCTGCAAAAAAGTGGGCTTCGACAGACCACTTATTGCTGTGGTATATTTGCCATAAAAATCCAGCATTTACCATTCTGACTCACAAAACCCTTCTTATCCGTTTATTTGGAAGCAAGTCCCACTCAACAAATCCTACCCAGAGATACCTCCTGTCTCCGGTGTTCCCCCAGGCTGCCTCTAGAACTCCACACAGCCTCAAAGAGGACATAGGAATACTCAGCATTTTTAACACTTCAGGCATGTATTTTGTTGTTAAGGTACACCAGTCATTATTGCCATATTCAGTCTTCCACGCAAGTACTTATTGGATGTCACATCCTTTTCATTACAGTGATTTGCCCTGTCTAATTCATCTTGAGACTCATTGAGAAAGACAGACTATAAACAACGTAAATACCAGTTTGTAAAAAAAACAGCCATTAGACTAGGGTTGCCAAGTCCAATTCAAGAAATATCTGGGGACTTTGGGGGTGGAGCTGGGAGACATTGGGGCGGAGCCGGGAGACATTGGGGTGGAGCCAGGAGCACGGGTGTGACAAGCAGAATTGAACTCCAAGGGAGTTCTGGCCATCACATTTAAAGGGACAACACACCTTTTAAAATGCCTTCCATAGAACATAATGAAGGATAGGGGCACCTTCTTTTGGGGCTCGTAGAATTGGACCCCCTGGTCCAATACTTTTGAAACTTGGGGGGTATTTTGGGGAGAGGCACTAGATGCTATACTGAAAATTTGGCACCTCTACCTCAAAAAACAGCCCCCCCAGAGCCCCCGATACCCGCGGATCAATTCCCCATAATTTTTTATGGGAATTGTTCATGGAGGTGCATAATGGTTGTGGGGGTGGGGCTTCCCCCGCCGGCCAGCTGGGTGGGGGAGGGGGAAGCCTGTAAAACCAGGGAATCCCCTGCTGGGACCTGGGGATTGGGAAGCCTACATTAGACTTTACTCATAGGGATTTGGTTGGAGGCAAACACTCGCCCCTTCAGCAGGCCACCTTTCCTGCTCTCTCCCAGAGCTCAAGCGACTCTTAAAATCACCTATGATGACATTTTCCCTGTTCTCTGTTTTCCACCTTGCGTCTCAGTGAGAAAGATGGGCTCTAACAAATAAATAGGATTACGAATTGAAGTGAGGAAAAATATTGTTAGTCCTTTTTAAATTGGGAATGGGAATGGATTTGAGAGAATATGGCAAAAAGTATAAACAATGTCCGTATGACACTGAGTTGAGATACACTCCAGTTGAGATGGTGTTTATTTGTCTGATGTTCTTTGCCTGGCTTCTGGGCCCCTTTCTCACCAGGATGCCAGGCGGGTCTCACAGAGTAAGTCAGGGCCATCCACTGAGGAGAAAAGCCCGGCTGGGGTGGGGGTGGGACCTGTCCCCAAGTCACTTTTGGCAACCCTATGAAGTTTCCAAGGCCCATCCAGTAGTGGTTTGCCCTTGCCTGCCTCTGCCTCACCCCCCTGGACTGCCCTGGCGGTCTCCCACCCAAGACCTACTCCCCAGGGCCCACCCGGCTCAGCTTCCGAGCTCTAGCGTGGCCTCTCTGCCCGGTCAGTTCAATAAGATTAGGACTGTAAAATCTGGACAGGGTTGGCAGAGTAATTAATGCAGCAAGGGTGCACCACCTGATCGATGAGTAAATAAATTAACACACTTGGTAGGAAAGAGGAGGGACGGAGCTGGGCCCCTTTCCTAACAACATCTCTGGCTGAGAAAGGGGCTGAGATGGACTGTGACAGACAAGGCACGGCACTTGGCAGGAGAGAGAAGGTGCTGACCCCACTTTCCTCCCCCATTGTCTTCTTGCTGTCGTCTGCACTGAAGGGTCTTCTTCTCTAGTTCTTCATACACCAGACATTGCCTTTTTCAACAGAGACAACCAGAAATCTAAGAAAAGAAATCTGAAACAAAGCTTAAGTATTAACCCTTAAATCAACAGGCAATAGCACAGTATTTTTAGTCAGTATCCAAGAAATATCTACAGTTTCAGCCAAGCAGCATTAACATTTGCCAAGTCCAGTCCATAAATCCAGTTCCAGAGTAGGGGGGGGGGGTACTCCCTCATACTCTGGCACAACAGCTGTGCCTGTTTCTCTTGTGAATAAGATACCATGTCCTGTTTGAGTTAGGCTGTGTTCAGCCACTGCTGATTTTTCAGGTTGGCCAAACTCAAGACTGCAGATTTGAAGACTGTGCCTATGAAGGGACAAGAATTTTACCACATCCAAAGACAGGACTGGACACAGTGCTGCCAAAATATCCACCATGGAGAGGCTTGCTGGGGTTCCTGCTTCCACAGATCTCCTCCCACCCCACCCCGCTGCCTCCTCCAGCTGCCGCTCAGCTGGGGGTGGGAGAGAGGGGAGGGATGTGGTCATTGGTGTTGTTGGGGTTGCAATGATGTCAAATTTCTGGTGACCGGAAGTGATGCCATCACAGTGCCATGGACACTCTAGCAGTCAACCAAGACTTTGTGGTTCAACTGCATGATGAGCCAGTTGCCATGGAAGCACCATCACAGCAGCACCAGTCACATCCCTCTGCCATTTGCAAGGCCCCCTCAGGTTGGGTGAGTCTCCTGCCGGAAGGTGCACCAGGTGGGCTGCTCAGCTGAGCCAGCAAAGTCTGCCTGGAGTCCTGCATCTGCCCTACATAGGACACCTGGCCAGGTGATTCAGCCTTCAGGCCCATTCCAGCCAGCCAAGCAACCCAGCCATGTCCACACAGTCTTCTTCCCCCTCTTTCTATGGCTAGATTAATATTTTATAGTCCACCTGACTTAATTCTTTAACTGCAGCAAATTCCCAATTCATCAAACCTCCCAGTATTTTGACTCTGACCTCCGCCTTCTCATTCGTCTCCCCTCAGCCCTGACAGGGACAAATGGCTTGTGCAGATTCCCACCGACACGGACAGCTGCAGTGATGAATGTTTCACAGCACGAGACAATTATGACCTGGTCTCGGAGGAAGAAGTTCAGGCCCCTTTTCAGGCAATCCATTAAAACAAAGCAAAGGAAAGAAAATTATTTTATATTTCATGCATTTAAATAAGTGTAACAAAAGACCCTTCTGCTTAGAGCAGCAGCAGCAGCCGCACATTTTGATGGGCAACACTGTTGCTTCAGATGTTGCTTTGGTTCTCCCTTCTCCCACAAAGTGAAGGTGTGCTATTTCCCCCCAAACCTTTGGGAAGACAGAATACTGGAGGCCTTTCTTGCAAACATAAAGTAAGAAAGGGCTAATTCTGGGACAGTGACTGATGCAGTGGAATCCGTGCATGTCCTCCAGGCTGTCAGGCTCAAAACGCAAAAAGCTGTTTATCCCAAACAGGATGCCCTCTAGGCTGAGTTAGTGTGAGCTAGCTCACAGGTTTTTAGCCTCTGGCTCACACATTTTTAGCTCACAAAAAATGGTCCCAGAGCAAATTAATTTATGCAGTAGCTCACAATTTTAATGCTGGTATCTCACAAAGCAGAATTTCTGCTCACAAAGCTCCACAGCTTAGAGGGAAGATTGATCCCAAACCATTCTGTTCATACATACAGTGAAGTGAAATGATGCTTTACACACAGGCCTGTCTGAAAAACCATAACATTGGATGGTAAGTATACAATCTGCAATTTAGGAGTCCAGGAGTACCTTTAAGACTAGCAAAGTTTTATTCAGAATGTAAGCTTTCATATGCATGCAGACTTCTTCAGACAAGGAATGAGGTACAGTGAGCAGAGCTACATAGAGTTGGTGGGCAGTGGCTTAGAATGCAAAGTGGTATAAAGTTAGAATCCAATGGCAGAATAGTGAAAGTGACTATCTGGACTCCTGGACTCCTCCTTTGTTCTATTGCTTCAGACCAACACGGCTGCCCACCTCAATCAATCTGCAGTGTGTTAATGATCACCTTCACAGGTGGAGGAGGAGGAAGAGAAGAAGAGTTGTTTTTGTACCCTACCCTTCACTACCCAAAGATGTTTCAGAGCTGTGACTGCAGTGACAACATAAAGAGATAGCAGTTATGGTTGATTTCCCCAAAGCTCTACTTATTTCATTTGGCGATATGTTTATCTTGTCCTTGCTCTGAGGAACTCTGGGTGACATGCAGGGTTCCCCCTCCCTCCCTCTCTCAGTGTTATCCTGATAACAGCCTTTGAGGTGGGCAAGGCTGAACAAGAGGCGGAGGGGCAGATGATGTTACCCAGTTGCTGGTAAACGTGGCAGCCCTCTCCTGTCTTAGATGTTATGGGCAAGTCGAAACAATTCTGTTTTTCAGGTAGGCTTCCCAATCCCCAGGTCCCAGCGGGGGATCCCCCGTTTTGACAGGCTTCTCCCCGCCTCCAGCCAGCTGGCCGGCGGGGGAAGCCCCACCCCCACAGTCATCCTGTAGTTTTAGAGCTCCTGCAGGTTTAGAAACCTGCAAACAGTTTTTAAAATGTGTGCCTTTAAGGCTGAGCAGGAAGTAGGAAACAGGAAGGGCTTCATGGGAAAGGATCAGTAACAGTTTCCTCAGATAACAGCCCCTCCCTTTCTTTTGCTTTCATTTTCAGAGCAAGTAAAGTTCTGCAGGAACAAGACCCAGCAAGTATTTGTGTGTGAGAGAGAGGGAGGGGGCAGGGGATTCCCTGGTTTGGAGGCCCTCCCCTCCCCTCTTTAGAAAGTGTGAGGGGGGAGGGAAATGTCTACTGGCCACTCTATTATTCCCTATGGAGAATGATTCCCATAGAGAATAATGGGAAATTGATCTGCGGGTATTGGGGGCTGGGGGGGGCTATTTTTTGAGGTAGAGGCACCATATTTTTAGTATATCATCTAGTGCCTCTCCCCAAAATACCCCCCAAGTTTCAAAACGATTGGACCAGGGGGTCCAATTCTATGAGCCCCAAAATATGGTGCCCCTATCCTTCATTATTTCCTATGGAAGAAAGGCATTTGAAAAGGTGTGCTGCCCCTTTAAATGTGATGGCCAGCACTCCCTTGGAGTTCAATTATGCTTGTCACACACTTGTTCCTGGCCCCACGCCAATGTCTCCTGGCTCCACCCCTAAAGTCTCCTGGCTCTGCCCCCAAAGTCCCCAGATATTTCTTGAATTGGACTTGGCAACCCTATTTTCAGGCCCTGCAGAATTGGGAAAGATTCCACAGGGCCCTGATAGCCTCTCGGAGGATGTTCTATAGTGCCGGTGCTGTCACAGAGAAGACCCTTGGTCCGCGGATGGAGAGGAAATTTTGAGCTCCTGAACACAGTGCTCTGTGGGGAACGTGTGGGGAAAGGTGGTCGCATATATAGGCAGGTCCTCAGCCATATAGGACTTTAAAGGTCAATACCAGCACCTTGAAACAGATTCAGAATGCAACAGGCAGCCAGAGCAGCACTTTTAGCACAGGTTGAATGTATTAAAAAAAATTATAGAGAGAGATTTTTATACAGAGTATCATTGCAAAGTGCAAGTGGTTTGTTAAGACTGCATTATAATTAATGGGTTGAAATAAATCAAAAGAGTTTCCGGTTCAACATTAGGAAGAAATTCCTGAGCAATTCCTCAGTGGAACAGGCTTCCTCGGGAGGTGGTGGGCTCTCCTTCCTTGGAGGTTTTTAAACAGAGGCTAGATGGCCATCTGACAGCAATGAAGATCCTGTGAATTTAGGGGGAAGTGTTTGTGAGTTTCCTGCATTGTGCAGGGGGTTGGACTAGATGACCCTAGAGATCCCTTCCAACTCTATGATTCTAGGTTTTTATTTTGATGCCTGTTTGTTGCTGTTAGCCGTGTGCAAGCCCAGGGTTCCCTACTGGTTTAATGGCCTGATCCACCCTCTCTTCTGGCTCTGGTGCTGGAAATTTCAGCTTTTCTAGTGACACCTAAGGCCTAGAATCCAGGTGTGGCAGAACAGCCCTGCTTTGACCTGCAGGCCCTGTTCTTCCTGGTCTTCCAGCATTTTCCCAACACCCAGAGAGGCTTTTTGATTTGTTCAATTGGCACCACCATCTGGCCTTTGTAGGAATCGCCCACAAGGAGGGCCAAGATCCCTCACTTCCCTTCCAAATTCTGAAGCCTTGTAAAAGGGTGTCCACTTCCCTCCCTTTGGGGCAAGATTTTCTCCGTTTCTATTTCCCGTGTTAAAACAATTTTATTTGGTAACATATGGTAACAAATTATATTTCTTGCATCATTAATAACTTCTTTTATCTATCCCATATATTACTTTCTACCCACCCCTCCCCCCGTTACTTGACCCCCACCGGTGTTATTTACTTAAAGTACTAATGTTTAAAGGTACCCTTAACTAATAAAAACAAATTTTAATATTCTTCTTTTTTCTAAGACTTATTATCAAAAATTGTCCAATATCCTTTTATTTTCCACTCTTTTTCTACATATCTTCTGAACTTTTCCCACTCCATCTTAAAAACTTCTAAATCATAGTCTCTTAAAATTCTTGTTAATTTGTCCATTTCACTCCATGTCATAACTTTTACAATCCAATTCCATTTCTCTGGTATTTTTTCTTGCTTCCACAACTGTGCATATAATGTCCTAGCAGCTGAAAGCAAGTACCAAATTATAGTTCAAGAGGGGTTTAGATAAAAATATGGAGCACAGGTCCATCAGTGGCTATTAGCCACAGTGTATGTGTGTATATAACATTTTTTGCCACTGTGTGACACAGAGTGTTGGACTTGATGGGCCGTTGGCCTGATCCAACATGGCTTCTCTTATGTTCTTATAGTTCTATCTTCTTTTGGAAATTTTTCCATTTGTAATCCCAACAGAAAAGTCTCTGCAGCTTTCTTAAATTCATATCCCAAGACCCTAGAAAATTCTTGTTGAATCATCTGCCAATACTCTTTTGCTCTTTCACAAGTACACCACATATGGTAGAAAGAACCTTCATGTTTTTTACATTTCCAACATCAGTCTGGCATCTTATTATTCATCTTTGCCAATTTCTTAGGAGTCATATACCAGCTATACATCATTTTAAAACAGTTCTCTTTAATACTATGACACGTCGAAAGCTTCATAGAGTTCTTCCACAAATATTCCCAAGTTTCCATCTGTATTTCTTTATTTACATTAATTGCCCACTTAATCATTTGAGATTTCACTACTTCATCTTCCGTAGACCATTTTAAAAGTAATTTATATAATTTTGAAATTAATTTTTCGTTGTCTCCAAGCTAGGGTGGCCATAATGTCTGAAGGCCAGCCAGGGACACCTTTGGGGGGGGAAGGTAGGGGTGTGCGCGCGCAAAGCGCGTGCGCCGCCGGAAACCGGAAGTGACGTCACTTCCGGTGATGGCATGCCACCGCTGGAAACAGGAAGTGACATCACTTCCTGTGACATCATTTCCCCCGCGCCACCTGCCGGAAGCAGGAAGTGACATCACTTCCTGTGACATCATTTCCCCAAAATGCCACTGCCGGAAACAGGAAGTGACTTCACAGCACTTCCTGTGATGTCCCCAAAAATCCCCCAAATATCACCGCCGGAAACACCAAGATTATTTATAGAGAGGGAAAGGGGGAAATAAAGTTAAATAAAACTCTTTTTTTACTTTTTTCAAAGTGAGAAGACTAGAGAGAACGGGTTCCACGCTGAGAAGCCAGTCAGATTCCAGTGAGATTCCAGTGAGACTGTGCTGCATAATGCAGCCTATTTATTTTGTCCTGTTTGCTCTGTTGGCTCTATCTGCGCCACCTTCATCACTTTCGGGGTGTGGATCCCCCAGTGGGGTGGTCTCCCAACTCCCTCCGCCGGCTGTTTCTGATAGCCCTGCACCCCCTCTTTCATTTGATATGTGTCCCGTGCGGGTGCCACCCTCCCGCCGGGACATGCTGCAAAATGAGCCCCCTTGAGGCTTATGGCGGCAGGGCTCGGGGGAAGCGAGCTAGACTGCTGTTCTTTTGAGGGGTTATAGAGTGTTTCGAGCCCGTCCCTGTGGCATCGGTCCCATCGTTGTGGGACCCAGGGGGCCGGCGCAGCGGCACACCGAAGCAGCCTGTCACTAATAACATAGGTCGAGATGCAGGACAGGAACCTGGAAGTGACCGACAGGCTGCTTCAGCGTGCCGCTGCTCCGGCCCCCTGGGTCCCACAACGATGGCCTCTGGAGGGCCTCCAGGGACCAGCGCCGGCCTCTCCGCGGCCTCCGCTGGCCTCTGGAGGCCCTCCAGGGACCAGCAGCGGCCTCTCCGCAGCCTCCGCTGGCCTCTGGAGGGCCTCCAGGGACCAGTGGCGGCCTCTCCGCGGCCTCCCCGGGCCTCTGGAGGCCCTCCAGGGACCTGCGGCGGCCTCTCCGCGGCCTCCCAGGGCCTCTGCAGGGCCTCCGGGGACCAGCGGCGGCCTCTCCGCGGCCTCCCCGGGCCTCTGGAGGCCCTCCGGGGACCAGCGGCGGCCTCTCCGCGGCCTCCCCGGGCCTCTGGAGGCCCTCCAGGGACCTGCGGCGGCCTCTCCGCGGCCTCCGCCACCGCCGCCGGGCCCCGCGCGCGGTCGGGGAAGGCGGTGAGTGAGGGAGCCAGCATCCCTGCGCGTGCGCACACCGCCGTGCGCACGCGCAGGGACGCTGGCTCCCTCACTCCCCCTCTCCGCAGCCTCCGCGGGCCTCTGGAGGCCCTCCAGGGACCAGCGGCGGCCTCTCCGCGGCCTCCCCGGGCCTCTGGAGGCCCTCCAGGGACCTGCGGCGGCCTCCCCGGCCTCCGCCACCGCCGCCGGGCCCCGCGCGCGGGCGGGGAAGGCGGTGAGTGAGGGAGCCAGCATCCCTGCGCGTGCGCACACCGCCGTGCGCACGCGCAGGGACGCTGGCTCCCTCACTCCCCCTCTCTGCGGCCTCCGCGGGCCTCTGGAGGCCCTCCAGGGACCCGCGGCGGCCTCTCCGCGCCTCCCCCGGGCCTCTGGAGGCCCTCCAGGGACCTGCGGCGGCCTCTCCGCGGCCTCCCCGGCCTCCGCCACCGGGCCCCGCGCGCGGGCGGGGAAGGCGGCGAGTGAGGGAGCCAGCATCCCTGCGCGTGCGCACGTGCAGGGACGCTGGCTGCCTCACTCCCCGTCTTCCCCGCCCGCGCGCGCGGCCCGCCGCCTCCCCGCTGGCTATACCGGGATTTCTAATGGTCCCGGTATAGCCAGCCCGGGAGCCGGGAATTGGGGGCCAGAACCGGGAAAGTCCCGGGAGACCGGGACGGTCTGGCCACCGTACTCCAAGCAGAACTTTTTCCATTTCTGTTTGCTCTTTTCTTATTCCTTCAGTTTTAATGTCATTCTCCACCAAGCTCTTTATTTGTTGCATTTGAAACCAATCATATTTATTATTCAGCTCTTCAGCAGTTTTCAATTCTATTTTGCCACTTTGTATTTTTAATAGCTGATTATATGAGAACTACTTTTCTTCACCCGTCTCAGCTGTTATTTTTATCACTTCTGCTGGCACTATCCATAACAGTTTTCTCTCATCTCCATATTTCTTATATTTCATCCATGTATTTAGCAAGCTGTTTCTTATATAATGGTGAGAGAAAAAGCCGTCTATCTTTGTTCCCCCATAATACATATAACCATGCCAGCCAAATTTATTTCCATGACCTTCCAACGCTAAGAGTTTTTTGTTTAACAACATTATCCATTCTTTTATCCATACTAAGCAAACTGCTTCATGATATAATTTTAAGTCTGGTAATTGAAATCCGCCTCTCTCTTTTGCATCTGTTAAAATTTTCATTTTAATTCTTGGTTTCTTCCCCGCCCACACAAACTCTGAAATTTTTCTTTGCCATCTATTAAATTGTTTACTGTCTTTCACAATCGGAATAGTTTGAAACAAATACATTATTCTTGGTAGAATATTCATTTTAATTGCGGCTATTCTACCCAACAGTGACAAATTAAGTTTATTCCACTTTAACATATCTTCATCCATTTTACGCCATAGCGTCTCATAATTATTTTTGAACAAATCAATATTCTTCATTGTTATCTCCACACCCAAATATTTTACCTTGGAGGTAACTTCACAGCCCGTTAGTCTCTGCAATTCTTGTTGCTTATTTATTTGCATTTTTTACATAAAAGTTTTGATTTTTCTTTATTAATACAAAGTCCCGCCAACTCCCCATATTCTTGTATTTTGGCTAACCACAAAGGTGTGACTTGTATGGGGTTTTCATTTATAAACATTATATCATCTGCAAATGCTCTGTATTTGTAAGCAAATCCTTTTACTTTTAATCCTTCTATTTCTTTATCTTCTTGAATTTACATCAGTAATATTTCAAGAGTCATTATAAACAACAGTGGTGAAAATGGACAACCTTGTCTTGTACCTTTACTAATTATCATGTCTTCTGTAAGATCAGCATTTATACATAGCCTTGCACGTTGTTCAGTATATATTGCTTTTCTCAATCTTATAAAGCTTTCTCCCAGCTCCATTTTCTCCATTACTGCAAACATAAAATCCCAATTTAAATTGTCAAATGCTTTCTCTGCATCCGCAAAGAATAATGCTACTTCCTTTTCTGGATATCTTTCATAATTTTCTACAATATTTACAACAATTCTGATATTGTCTCTTATTTGCCTTTTGGGAAGAAACCTCGCTTGATCTTCCTTTATAAAGTTTATCAAATATTGTTTAAACCATTCTGCCAAGATTCTTGTATGTATTTTATAGTCATTATTTAATAATGAAATTGGTCTATAATTTTTTACGTTCGTAACATCTCTATCTTCCTTTGGAATCAAAGAAATAACAGCTTCTTTCCACGTATTTGGTATTTTCCCTTTTGTTCTTATCATATTCATCAATTTCTGAAGTTTCGGGATTAACTCCTCTTTGAGGGTTTTAAAAAATTTAGCTGTATATCCATCTGGCCCAGGTGCTTTTCCATTTTTCATTGCATTAATTGCTGCTTCAATTTCTATTTTTTCAATTGGATCGTTCAAAACTTTTCTCATATTTTCTGCTAAGGGTGCTATTTTTATCTTTTGTAAGTACTCATCCATCTTTTCTTTCCTTATTTTAACACCTTTAAATAACTTGGCATAATACTTAAAGAATTCTCTTTTTATTCCTTCTTGATCTACCACCTCTCTTCCATCCACCACAATTTTATTAATAATTTTACTTTTTCTCTTTTTCTTCAGTTGCCAGACCAAATATTTTCCGGGTTAGTTTGCTCCCTCAAAAGATTTCTGCAGCCATCTTTTCAGATTCCATTCCAGTTCTTTATTTAACAAATGTCTCATTTGCGTTTGTAATATTGTAATCTCCCTTATACTTTTCTTTTTCCCTGGCCTTTTTCTCAGTTCCCCTTCTTTTTTCTTTATTTCATTTTGAATGTCCAACATCTGTTTTTCTTTTGCCCTCTTATCTTTGTTATTCATTGTAATCAATATTCCTCTCATTACTGCTTTATAAGCATTCCAGACCATCTGAAATTCTATATCCTCTTTATTGTTTATTTGGAAGAAAGATTTAGTTTCATTTTCTAGAGATGTCACTATTTCTTTATTCTGTAGTAAATCTTCATTCAATCTCCATCTTCTCAACTTCTTAGACAATTTTGTAATCCACATTATTGGGTTATGGTCAGCCCTAATTTTAGATAAAATCTCTATTTTCTTTGTTATAAGGCCTAAGTCTTTAGTGCCCCACAACATGTCAATTCTGGAAAAAGTTTTATGTCTTGCTGAAAAAAAGGTGTAGTCCTGCACTTCAGGATTAAATTTCCTCCATATATCCTCCAAATTTTCTTGTTTGACCAATTCAAAAAAAGACTTTGGCAAATTTCCTTCCTTATTATCCCCCCCCCCCGACCTATCCAGTGTGTTCTTAATTGTTTCATTAAAGTCCCCCATTATCAAAACTTGGGTCATAAGTCAGTTCATTAAATTGTTATATAATGTCTTTTTAAAAAGCATCCTTTGCACCATTTGGCTGTATATCCCAATAACAAGTTTTTTTTTTGCATTTAATATTATTTCTACTGCTACAAATCTTCCATTTTTATCTTTAAACACTAATTTCGGCTCCAATTCTTTAATATAGAAAATCACTTTCATTTTCTTCTGTTCAGCCAATGAATAAAATTCTAGTCCCAGTTGTTTATTCCATAAAAATTTGTAATCCTTTTGTTTGATATGCACTTCTTGTAAACAAACTATATTACAATTTTGCTTTTTAATCCAATGAAACGTTGCCTTTCTTTTTTGTGGTGAATTTAGTCCATTTACATTCCAAGATAATAATCTGTAATCCATCATGGTGGAAATTCTTTATGTTCTTCATAAAACCTACGCAGTTCCTGTGTGCTTGTAACTGTAATCCTTTTTCCTTGCAGCTCAAAGCGCAGACCTTCAGGTATTATCCATCTATACCTCATTTCATTATCATGTAGTTTTTCTGTCAATTTTTTGTATGCTTTTCTGTCATTTATCACTTGTCTTGGCAATTCTTTCATGATTCTTTCTCTGCTGCCTCCCATTATCAATGTCTTTTCAAAATTTTGATTCAAGATTTTTCCCACCATTTCTTTTGTCATATATCTTATAACCACATCTCTTGGTAGATTATTTTTCTTGGCATATAGTGAGTTCACTCTATACATATAGTCATATATGCTTCTAGTTTTTTCAGGATCTTCCTCCAAAAATTCTGCAATTATTCTTATTATATATCCTTTCAAATCAGTCTTTTCATCCTCAGGTACTCCTCTCAGACGTATCTGGGTTTCCATCAATTTGCAGTCATTCATTCATTCATTAGACCTTTATTGGCATTAAACAATTTGCAGTCATGAATTGCCACCTTTTCTTGAATTTTTAGCAAGGTGGAATCATGTACTTTCATTCTCTCTTCCACCTCTTGCACTTTCTTTGATGTTACCACAGTCTCATTTCTGAGGTCTTCTAAATCTTTCCTTAGCTCTTCAATGTCTTTTCTAATTTCTTTTTTAGAAGCAGTTATCATGTCTGTCACCCCTTTCATCATCATGGCTTCCATTGCTTCTAATTGCTCTTGCATTTTCTCCATTGAGGCAGTCCTTGCACAGGTTAACTTATGCTCTGACATTTAAAAAAACACCGAAAATTTTGACCTCTCCAAATTAAATTTAAACTATCAGGTTTGATAAAGTGACTTGCCCTTTTCAATAAGCCTAATTTCGCCATCCTCAGAGCCTCTTGGGCTCAGATATTAATTTTTAAACTTTCTGCTTCCCTTTAAAAAAATGTTTCCTTCAAAAGGCTTCTAAAATAATTATCAGCGATAATGTCCAATAGTATTTACCTTATAATTGTCACCTCTGTCAGCTTCACCAATTTTTAATGTCCCGAACACTTAAAAAACTTTGTTTAAATTTTGACCTCCTAGCAATGGCCGCCGATGTTTTTCTATGATATTATAGTCCTAGAGTAGGCTAGCTGCTTCAATGATTTCCCTCTTCCATCTGACACTTCCTGCTTTTCTTACCACAAAATCCCGTTTTCACTGGTAAAAAGATCTCGTGATGTTTGGCATATTTCCAGTGTTGACTGTGAGAGCTGCAAATCTGTGACGATGGGGCTTTTTCACCAAAACCACAAGTAGACAAAACAATAAATTCCTTTCCACTTTTTAGCACTGTCCTTTAAATTTACAAAGTTCAAATTTCGCCCCTTCTCCCCTTCTTCTTCCAAGCTTTCTGAATCTCTATTTCCCACCTTCTGATTTTATTTTGTTTAACTTTAAATAGTCCCAGATTGAAGATAGTCATCAGTACCTTTTTCTGCAGGTATCCAGATCCAACACCGGTCTTGTATAGCTTTAGGTGTTTAGCAGTCTCAAAGAAAGTTAGGATCCTGTCGAGCTTATGTCAAATAAATGACTCTGGAAACCTCTGCAGATGAATATGCAACTCGTCTCTGGAGACCCCTCAAAGCCTCAAAGGAGCACCCCCCCAGGACTCCCTTTTAGCCAAGGTACATCTCAGAGTTTCCTGTGCATATCTTGGACTGATCTCTGACTGAGAAAAGTAGGCAGTAGGCATTAAATTGCCCTCCACTACCCCGAACAGAAGCTCCAGCCTGCTCCCCTCCTGAGAAGTAATTCAGCTCGGCGTTTTTCAACTCCGGAAGTCCTGTTTCTATTTCCCTTTTGTGACAAAGCCACCCTAGTTGTCTGTTTTCTTTTCCTGAAGAATTCTGGTTGTCACATCCTGTCACAATAAAATATTTTGAGGGAAGGAATGGGAGCCCCTGTGACTTAAATAGCACTTCAAGAAATTTTTATATTCCAAATTAACAAAATATTTGATTCAACATAGAGGTCAGGTGACATGAGGGGTAAAATTTCAGAGGTAAAACCAGTCCATGCACAGACTGTAGTTCTTTTGTTTCAGGCTAATGGAAGTTTCTTAAGCTTTTAGAGTGACTCAGCTTTTTATATTGAGAGGCTTTTGTTCTGGTGTTTTCCCCAAACACTCCAGCACACTTTCCTTGAGTAGTCGCTAAGCCTTTTGGTTTCCAGAAGGCTGGTACAACCCCTTTCCAGTACTGAAACCCCTTGTCTTGAAACACCAATACTCATTTTGAGAGTTTTAATTGACTTTTTTTGTCAATCAAAACTATTTCATTTTAGCTTACTCTTATGGTCTCCAGAATGCATGTCATGGCTTGTGACATCTGTGGGAACAGTCTGAGATTGTAAAACCTGAACACGCAATGATTTCAATATTCCACTCAGTTCTCCCCTTAGCCATTTTAGAGGGGCCGTAAGGAGGAGGAGGAGGATATTGGAGTTATACCCTGCCCTTCATTGGAGTCTTAGAGCCGCTTCCAATCTCCTTTCCCTTCCCCTCTCTGCAACAGACACCTTGTGAGGCAGGTGGGGCTGAGAGACCCCTAACAGAAACTGCTCTTGAGCAGAACAGTTCTTTCAAGAACTTGTGACTGATTCAAGGTCAGTTCAATAGCTGCATGTGGAAAAGTGGGGAATCAAACCCAGTTCTCCCAGATTAGAGTCCATGCCCTTAACCAGGACTCCAAACTGGGTCTCATCTATCAAGTTTTGATAGAAAATAGGCCATGGCCCACTGGTATTGGGGAGATTGAAACTTCAGAACATGTACTACTTCACTGCCCATTTTATCAAGAGATTCGTATTAAGTTTGTTGTTCCTTTACTTCAGGGGTGGGGAACCCTTTTTCTGCCAAGGGCCATCTGGATATTTATAACATCATTTGCGGGCCATACAAAATTATCAACTTAAAAAACGGTGTTCCACCAAGGGACAATGATTCAGGCTGGCAAAATGAATGCAAATAATTGTTTTTCTATTTGACGTCATGTGGGGCGAGACTAATTTGGCGCACTGCCCCCCCCAGCCTGCCGCCCTAGGCAAATGCCTAGGTCCAGGGCTTTTTTGTAGAAAAATCCCAGCAGGAACTCATTAGCATATTAGACCACATCACTTAATATTAGCATATTAGGTCACACACTCATTAGCATATTAGGCCACACCATCTGGGATAATCAAGTGCAAATTGAACTGGTGGTAGCTTGTTCCCACCCCCCACCCCAGCCACCCCTTCCTCTCTCCCTTCATGCAGAAACTGCAGCTGCTCCCAGCAGACCTTTAAAGGCACCCACACACCCCAGCAGCAGTCCTTCACAATGCCCACCACTCAGGTTCCACAGAGAGAAAGAGAGGAAGGAAGGGATGAAAATAAAGAATTGGGGGGAAGAAAGGGATATGAAAGGGAAGGGAAGAAAGAGAAATAAAAGGGGGGAAGAAAGGGGAATATAGGGAAATAAATAAATGAGGGGAATAAAGGGAAGAAGAAATTAAAAGAAAGGGAAATAAAATGGGGGAAGAGGAATAAAGGGAAATAAAGAAATGGGGGGAAGAAAGGGAATGAAAGGGATATAAAAAGGGGGGGGGGAGAAAGGGGAATTAAGGGAAACAAAAAAATGGGGGGGGGGGAGAAATAGAATGAAAAGGAAATAAAGAAATGAAGGGGAAAGTTACCTGAACTATGATAGTATCTTTTCCAGGCCTCACAGCGATCCTGGCCGGCCAGCCAGGCCTCAAGGAAGCCACTGCACAGTGTGGGTGGGCCCCGCAATCTCTGCCAGCCGGGCCGCAGGGAAGCGGCTGCACAGCACAGCTGGGCCACATGATCCTCATCGCCCAGCCAGGCTCCAGGGAGGCCATCATGTGGCTTGGCTTGGACCAGCAATCCCCGAGGGCCGGACCAAGTGATCTCGAGGGCCTGACATTCCCCACCCCTGCTTTACTTAATAGGTCCTGGCTGCTCTGAATCAGTGTATACCAGATATATTAGGATAGATGAAAACCCACTTGTGACAGCATGTAGTGAAAAGTTTTATGCAGTAGCTTATAAAATCTGCCAGTTCATGGAGATTTAAAAAGTTTTAAAAATGTGGCCCACGTTAATGTGGAAATTAAATTTTAAATTCTAAGTTTTTTTAAAAAAATGTATATATGTTTTGTGTTGGTTAAGGACCATTTTCATAAAGATTTGATTTGATTTATTCCACACAGTTGTAATACATATTTCAGTCAGTCAAAATTGATTGTGTATATTATATCACGAAGCAGTTTGCTTAGTATGGATAAAAGAATGGATAATGTTGTTAAACAAAAAACTCTTAGCGTTGGAAGGTCATGGAAATAAATTTAGCTGGCACGCTTATATGTATTATGGGAAAAAAAGATAGACGGCTTTTTCTCTCACCATTATATAAGAAACAGCTTGCTAAATACATGGATGAAATATAAGAAATATGGAGATGAGAGAAAACCGTTATGGATAGTGCCCAGCAGAAGTGATAAAAATAACAGCTGAGACGGGTGAAGAAAAGTGGTTGTCAGCTATTAAAAATACAAAGTGGCAATATAGAATACAAAGTGGCAATATAGAATTGAAAACTGCTGAAGAGCTGAATAATAAATATGATTGGTTTCAAATGCAACAAAGAGCTTGGTGGAGAATGACATTAAAACTGAAGGAATAAGAAAAGAGCAAACAGAAATGGAAAAAGTTCTGCTTGGAGACAATGAAAAATTAATTTCAAAATTATATAAATTACTTTTAAAATGGTCTACGGAAGATGAAGTAGTGAAATCTCAAATGATTAAGTGGGCAATTAATGTAAATATAGAAATACAGATAGAAACTTGGGAATATTTGTGGAAGAACTCTATGAAGCTTTCGACGTATCATAGTATTAAAGAGAACTGTTTTAAAATGATGTATAGCTGGTATATGACTCCTAAGAAATTGGCAAAGATGAATAATAAGATGCCAGACAGATGTTGGAAATGTAAAAAATATGAATGTTCTTTCTACCGTATGTGGTGGACTTGTGAAAGAGCAAAAAAGTATTGGCAGATGATTCAACAAGAAATTTCTAGGATCTTGGGATATGAATTTAAGAAAGTTGCAGAGACTTTTCTGTTGGGATTACAAATGGAAAAATTTCCAAAAGAAGATAGAACTATAATTTGGTATTTGCTTTCAGCTGCTAGGACATTATATGCACAGTTGTGGAAGCAAGAAAAAATACCAGAGAAATGGAATTGGATTGTAAAAGTTATGACAAGGAGTGAAATGGACAAATTAACAAGAATTTTAAGAGACTATGATTTAGAAGTTTTTAAGATGGAGTGGAAGAAGTTCAGAAGATATGTAGAAAAAGAGTGGAAAATAAAAGGACATTGGACAATTTTTGATAATGATTAAGTCTTAGAAAAAAGAAGAATATTAATTTTTGTTTTTATTAGTTAAACATTAGTACTTTAAGTAAATAACACCGGCGGGGGTCAAGTAACAGGGGGAGGGGTGGGTAGAAAGTAATATATGGGATAGATAAAAGAAGTTATTAATGATGCAAGAAATATAATTTGTTACCATATGTTACCAAATAAAATTGTTTTAACCAAAAATGTATTGTGTATATTGACCAAAATAAAACACGAACAGCAAAGTTCCCAAATAATACCTTAAAAGCTCCCCAGAAAGGCCAACCTCAAGAAGTTACAGTGTTTGATATCACTCTTGCTCTTATCTTCTTAGTTGCAAGGGTAAACCAAGCGACTCTATAAGATACAAGAGGATCATTGTCAGATAACAGAAATATAATCTTTTCAGTTTCTGAGTGTGCTTTTAAGGTGGTTATTCTGGCCAAAAAGTTAATCCTGGAGGCATTGTAGAGTGGACAAGACAGAATATAATGGGGAAGGTTCTCTGTCATAGGCGAACCACATAGTTCTGTTGGGGTGTGAGAACATAGAATCATAGAGTTGGAAGGGGCCATAGAGACCATCTAGTCCAACCCCCTGCTCCATGCAGGATCAGCCTAAAGCATCTCCCGTCAAATAATCATCCAGATGCGTTTTCAAGACTGCCAATGAAGGGGAGCTCACCACCTTCCTAGGCAGCTGGTTCCACCTCTGAATTACTCTGACTGTAAAAAATTTTTACCTACTATCCAGCCGGTACCTTTCTGCTTGTAATTTGAGCCCATTGCTTTGGATCTTATCCTTGGCTACAAAGTGGAACAGCTCCTTGCCCTCCTCTAAATGACAGCCTTTCAAATATTTAAAGAGAGCAATCATGTCCCCCCTCAATCTCATCTTTTTTTAGACTGAATATTCCCAAGGCCCTCCTCAGCCTTTCCTCAGAGGATTCTTCTTCCAGGCCCTTGATCATCCTCGTTGCTCTCTTCTGCACCCACTCAACTTTGTCCACATCTCTTTCAAAGTGAGGCCTCCAGAATTGCACACAGCATTCCAGATGTGGCCTGACCAAGGCAGTACGCAGCAGAGCTAGGACCTCCTTTGATTTTGATGCTATAGCCCTTTTGATACAACCCAGGATTGAATTTGCCTTTTTTGCCATGGCATCACACTGACTGCTTATATTTAGTTTACAGTCCACTAGTATCCCAGGATCTCTTTGGCACACACTACTTCCCAAAAGCGCATCCCCCATCCAGTATTTGTGCTTCACATTTTTGTGGCCCAGATGTGAGACTTTGCACTTATCTTTGTTGAATTGCATCTTGTTCACAACCATCCACTTCTCCAGATTATTCCGATTTTGTTGAATTTTAACTCTATCCTCCTGGGTGTTTGCTACTCCTCCCAATTTGGCATCATCAGCACATTTTATGAGCAGCCCTTCCACTCCTTCATCCAGATCATTGATAAAAACATTGAAAAGAACCGGGCCCAAAACCAAGCCCTGTGGCACCCCACTGGACACCTCTCTCCAATCTGATGAAACTCCACTGACAACCACTCTTTAGGAATGGTCCTCTAACCATTTTCCTATCCACTGAACTGTCCTATAGTCTTCCAGTTTGCCCATCAGAATGTGATGGGGAACCTTATCAGAAGCTTTACTGAAATCCAGGTAATCCACATCAACAGCATTCCCACAATCCTGTTAGCTTGTTTCTTGATTAAAGAAGGAAACCTGGTTGGTCTGACAAGACCTGCTGGAGACAAATCCATGCTGACGTCCTCGAATTACTCCCAACTCCAAAGCATTAATGAACAAGTTAAAAAGCAGGCCCAGGAAGTTCGGACTGTCAGGAAGTTCTTCCTAACGTTGCGCTGAAAATTATTCTGCTTTATATCCAATATATACTTCTTCCCCTGCCCATACACACCAGGCTTCTGCCAAGCGCCCATGACAAAAAAACCCAAACTCATCCCATTTATTCACACAAGAGATCAGTGTGCTGTCCTTCCCCTCCCCGCCCCCCCCCCCCATCACCAGGGCCCACTGCCACCATCTCCTAATAGCTGGTGCCCTGGCACACGACCACTCTGGACTGGCAACTTCCGTTCCTGTTTTCTGGAGCTGCACAAGGAGAAGGGCGGGGGAGGGAGAGCAGTCTTCCTTTTCCCAGGCAGAACAGATGGTACATTTCATAGCCTTTTGGTTGCTGGCACCCAGCACGATGAATGTTTTTGCTCACAGCAACTGTGTGTACAAATGCTTGCATGCCTCGGCAAGTGGCATTTTTCACACTTTGAATGGCAGAGGAACTTGGCAGAAACACCTGCTGTGGCCCACTTATAGCAATTCTTACCATTGTCTTAGTCACAAGGGGCCAACTGGAAGCACCTGCATGGATTTACAAAAAGCCACGTACCCTGCTCTTTTTTGTTCCTACTTCCCCATTAAAATAGAAACTGCAGCTTTTCAGCGTTCTTTAAACGCATCAAGCTGTGAGCCTGACCTTGGTCCAGTATTACCTGCTCTGGGTAATTCTTCCCCTTGCTACTGTGCTATGGGGCTATTCCAGTCTCTCCCCCACCCCAGTCTTAATGTTGGTGAAGCAAAAGAAAGCAAAAGTGTGGTGGCACCTTGAAGCCTAGAAGCATTTCATTATGAGCTGTTGTCAGTCACAACTAAGATCAGATATGTGAAGAGAATCATATAAAATCACATGGAATCACAGAGTTGGAAGGGGCCATACAGGCAACCAAACTTGGTTCTGTCTGTAAAAGGTGGGGCCTTTCCAGGCCTATTTTGGGAACTCACTGGGGCCAGTCCTGACTAGGGTTGTCAACTCCAGGTTTGTGGGAAATTCCTGGAGATTTTGTGGTGGAGTCTACAGAAGCCAGAGTTTGGGGAGGGGAGAGGCCTCAGCTGAATATAATGCTGTAGAGTCCACCCTCCAAAGCAGTTATTTTCTCCAGGGGGAGAGAGATCTGTTGTCCAGAGTTCAGTCGTGACACTAGGAGATCTTCAGGCTCCACATAAAGATTGGCTATCCTAGGCCTGGTAGCACCCTCCAGGGACTTGATGCCACCTGACTGGCATGACTTAACTAGGCTTGGCGGCTTGCTACTGTTCAGACTTCTTCGTCTTCTTCCTCCTCCTCCAACGTAATGGATTGCTACTACCAGGCTTTGGGTGATGTACATCAGTAATACATAAATTTAAAACCAATAAAACAATATAAGCTAAAAACATCTTACAAACCTCAATGGTGCCCTACTAATTTTCTTCTGGTCCAGACTGTTGGACGTTGCATCGGGGGGAGGAGTTCAGAGGGGTGGGGGAGTGAGGTGCCAGCTCGACAACCATCACTGTTGTTAATAGAAAGCCTGGTGAAACATCTCTTACAGGCCCTGTGGAATTGCATAAGATCTCATAAGGCCCTGGTGTCATCTGACACAGAGTTCCACCAGGTTGGGGCCAGGACCAAAAAAGTCCTGACTCTCATTGACAGCTGAGCCTCTTTAGGGCTGAGGATCATCCGCAAGTTATGACCAGTAGAGCGTAATGCTCTTCCAGGGACGTAGTGGAGGAGGTGGTCCCGCAGATACCTTGGTCCCAGACCACTCAAGGCCTTAATGGTCACAACCAGAACCTTGAATCCAAGGGTAGACTTGGAGTGAGTTATGGTAGTTTAAACTGGAAGGTGACTGTCACATGGACTACTGTGGCCAGATCAAAGTGAGCCAGGAGGGGGGCCAATTGCTGAGCTTGGTGAAGTTGAGAAAACATAGCCTTGGCAATATGTGTGACCTGGGCCTCCATGGAGAGGGAAGTATCCAGCATCACTCACAAACTCTTGACAGATGGCACTGGTGTTGGTGGCTGGCAATCTGTGCTCCAGCTCCAGTCCTGTTCCTCCCCGCCACAGAAACTCCGTCTTTGATGGGTTCAGCTTCAACCTGCTTTCTTAGCCAGCCCACCATGGCCTCAGCCAGAGATGAGGGGATAGTGGCTGACCGGTCACTCAACAGCAAATACAGCAGGGTGTCATTAGTATATTGGCAAGGGGGCACATGTAGACGTTAAACAGCATCAGGGAGATGAGTGCCCCTTGAGGGACCCCACACCCCAGGGAGTGTTTAGTGGACCCTTGTGCCACCCTCTGTCCCCATCGTGGAGAAAGGAGGAGAGCCACTGCAGGGCCACCCGATGTATTCCCACAGTGGCGAGTCAGTGGATCCAGAGTGCTGTGAGATCCAGCAACAGCAGCAGCGCCACGCCGCCTCTTTCACTGTTAGGGCGACTAGTAGGCTCTGAGAGGAGCCAGACCATTTCTAGCAAAGGGGTCCCAGAGGAAAAAAATCGGTGGGGCGGGGCCCGCAGCAGTGGGGACAGGAGGGCTCCAGCGCGAACAGCATCCCAGGCAGGCGCCCCCCCCCCTGCCGCCGCCGCCGCCGCCGCCGCCGCCTCCTTGCAGCCCGCGCCGGGGCGTCTCGTTCGGGGAAGCAGCGAGCAGCAGGGGCGGGGAGGGGAGGGGAGGGGGTGGGGTCAGGGGCCTCCTCCCCTGGTGGGCGGGAGCCGCGGGCGCCACGGCGGAGGGGAGGGGCGGGGCTGGCCATGGCCGCGGGGGCCGCGCGGAGGCTGCACGCCAGGTAGGCAGCCCTCCCTCCCTCCCCGCCCCGCCTGCTGCAGCCCCCGGCCGGGCCCGGGCTACGGGGTGGGGGTGGGGGGTCGCTGGCGCTCCGGCTCGCCAGCTGCAGGCTTTAAGCGCCCGCGGTGCAGCTCCTCCGGCAGGGAGAGGGGGGCTCAGCCTGGGCGAGCAGCCGGCGGCACAGAGGCCCCCTCCCCTCCCCCGCAGCTGGGGCCTCCTCCCTTGGGCCCTGCTCGCCCTTCTGAAGCCCGGGGGCACATCTTTGAGCCCAGTCCCTCCTCGCTGGGGACACGAAGGGGGCAGGGCCATGGAGCGCCCTGCTTGGGCCGGGTGGGCTCCCCTTGGGTTGCCAGGGCTGGATAGAGGGGGGCTCTGGGCTCCCCCTTGGCCTAGGAAAGAGACCTCCGTTGCCAGGGGCAAGAGGGGTGCAGGTGCTCCTTTCCCCAGTGCCCCCAAAGCAGCAGGCCCAGCTGGAGGGGAGGACCCCACCCTCATGCCTGGAGGGAAGCCCCACGCTCTCTGTGCCTTTCCTGGCCTGCCTTTCACCTGGTTTATTCCCACAGCTGTCCTGGGGGGGGGGAGGTGCCGTCAAGCCACAAGCCCACTTCTGGCAGCCCTTGAAGGGGTTCTCAAGGCAAGAGACCTCCAGAGGTGCTTGGCCATGGCTTGCCTATTTGTAGCCACCCTGGACTTCAGAGCCAGTCAAATTCATTGTTACAGTCAACGGCCAGCTCACTCGCATAGGGCAGTTAGATAGGAGGCATAGAATCAGTCCCACGGTAACAAAAGAGCCAACCCCCTCCTGGCCTGGCCTTCCTTGGCACTCCCCCCTGCAGGGCTGGCTTCCCTTCGCTCCATGGGGCTGGCCTGTGCAAAGGATGGCCATTGGCTGCCAGCCGAGCTTTGCGGCTGTGGCTGCTGCTGCTACTGCGTGGGGGGTGTGGGGACCCAAGTCTCTCTGGCTGGGGCTGGGCAGGGAAGGCCAGGAGCACTTTGCAGCTGTGTGATGACCCCGTCCCCCATTACCCTGAGTGGAAAGGAGCCCTGCCCAAAGATCCAACACTGCTGGAACCAAGAACAGGTAACTTTCTGCCAATGTTGAGACAAAGCCAGCTTGGTGTAGTAGCTAAGAGTGTGGACTCTTATCTGGGAGAACTGGGCTTGATTCCCCACTCCTCCACTTGCACCTGCTGGAGAGACCTTGGGTCAGCCAGAGCTCTGGCAGAGGTTGTCCTTGAAAAGGCAGCTGCTGTGAGAGCCCTCTCAGCCCCACCCACCTCACAGGGTGACTGTTGTGTGGAGGGGAAGGGAAAGGAGATTGTGAGCCGCTCTGAGACTTCTTTGGGCACTGAAGGGTGGGGTATAAATCCAATCTCTTCTCTTCTTCTGAGTTCAGCAGGCTGCAGTGGGACTTGCTCAGGAAGGGCTTTTAGTCTGACCAGCTCAAATCCTGCCAAGACTCTCCAAAGAGAGCAGAGGAAGCCATTGTTGTAAGGCAGTTCAGAGCCCAACCATTTCACCTGCAGGGGCCAGTCAGGACCCAAGTGTGGCATGCTGCAGACTCAACTTGAGCCAAAACAGCTCCTGGTTCTTCCTGGCAGACCAAGAGCTGTTAGCAGCTGAGCCCTGCTTGGTGCCACTCTGGCGAAGAGGGGGTCTCTCTCTCTCTCTCTCGTCCAGTTTTCAGTTGCAGCAATGCTAAAAGAGCAGAAGAGCTTGTGTCAAACCCAGGCCTGATTTAAACACAATGTACATGTGGCCGTTTTGCAGGGTCAAGAGAGGCTGCCTGAGGGCAAAGCCCTGGGGCTGGTGGTGACCAGGGCCTCAGCTGCTGTCCAGCCAAATCCAGCCCCAGCTTCTGCCCATCTAGCTGCCTCCAGAAACCTGCAGGCAGAGGCCAGTTCTGGGACGGGTGACAGTGAGTTGCCTATGATGGTCTCTGCCTCATGCTGGAAGACGATGGCTGACCCGCCCCCAATCCCTTCTGCACCCAGGGCCTCCTCCTCCTGGCACGGGGACTCCCAGGGCTCTAGCTGCCAGCCACTGAGGGACCTGCCCTCCACAACGCTGTCTAATTAAAGCCATCTAAGCCTTTGGCCATCATGACATCCCACAGTTTAATTCCTCACTAAGTAAAGAATTGCTTACTTTTCTCTGTCTCGTATCCATGCCCCATTGACCTTATTAGGTGTCCTCAAGTTCTGGTATTCTGGGAGAGGGAGGGAAATTAGTTGATATTCATAAACAAATAATAAAATGTCATGACGTATAATAAAAGTTAATATCCTATGATGGTCCCTCTCACTCCCCTGCTTCAGCAGAAGATTTTCCTTCCAGAATGTTGTTCCCTTCTGTGGCTGAGCGGCCCCAAGTAGTGGTCATTTTCTTCTTTGCCTTTAAAAGATTGTGTGTCCCCGAGATCGTTTGGCTTTTAGCCCAGCCTGGGGATCTGAGGGGAGGGGGATGAGGAGCCCTCTCGGGTTGGGCCCTTCAAGTGGCCCTGGAGTCAAGCAGAAGAGATCTTCTTTCAAGGCCAGGGGGAGGCCAAGGGAATCAGGAGCTGTGAATTGAAGGAAGAAGGAAACTGAAGTGAAGAAGGAAACAAGGGATCTGCTATCTTGGATTTGATTCTCACCAACAAGGAAGAATTGATTTAAGAAGTGGAAATCGTGGGCACCCTGGGCAGTAGTGACCATGTGATCTTGGAATTTAGTCTTAGGGAAGGGAAACCAGTTTGGTGTAGTGGATAAGTGCATGGACTCTTATCTGGGAGAACCGGGTTTGATTCCCCACTCCTCCACTTGCACCTGTTGGAATGGCCTTGGGTCAGCCAGAGCTCTCTTATCTGGGAGAACCGGGTTTGATTCCCCACTCCTCCACTTGCACCTGCTGAGATGGCCTTGGGTCAGCCATAGCTTTCATAGAAGCTGTCCTTGAAAGGGCAGCTGCTGAAAAAGCACTCTCAGCCCCACCTACCTCACAGGGTGTTTGTTGTGTGTGGGGGGGAAGGTAGAGGAGATTGTGACCACTCTGAGACTTTGAGATTCAGAGTATAGGGCGGGATATAAATCCAAAATCTTCTTACATAGTCAGACTTATAGGTTGGACCTCAGAAAGGCAAACTTCGACAAACTTAGAACTATGCTGGGTAAAATCCCATGGTCAGAAATACTTAGGAAGAAGGGGTTCAAGAGGGGTGGGAGTTTCTTAAAAGCAAAATACTAAAAGCGCAATCACAGACAATTCCTATGAGAAGAAAAAATGGAGGAAGCATAAAGAAGCCCAGTTGGCTCCATAAACAGCTCTCTTAACGACTTGAGAAATAAAAAAGACTCCTTTAGGAATTGGAAGGAGGGCCTTATAACCAAGGATGAATATAAACAAATCACCAGTGCTTGTAGAGAAAAAGTTAGGAAAGCTAAAGCTAAGTGTGAGCTTAGGCTGGCCAAAGATGCTAAAAACAACAAAAAAAGGTTCTTTTCTTATGTTCAGAGTAAGAAAAAGAGCAAGGACATGATAGACCCATTGTGAGGGCAGGAAAGTGAAATTGTAACAGGTAACGAAGAGAGGGCTGAACTGCTCAATTCCTACTTTTCCTCAGTCTTCTCTTCTGAGGGAAGCAGTGTTCAACATGGCAAAAACAACATATAATGAGGGTATGGAGTTGCAACCTAGGATCAGCATAGGAATAGTACATAAACACCTAGTTTCTTTAATTGAAACTAAGTCCTCAGGACCAGATGAACTGCATCCAAGAGAGCTTGTGGATGTAATTTCTGAGCCTCTGGCTATTATTTTTGAGAATTCTTAGAGAACAGGAGAGGTGCCTGAAGATTGGAGGCGGGCGAATGTTGTCCCCATCTTCAAGAAGTGGATAAAGGAGGATCCGGGTAACTACCGACCTGTCACCTTGACGTCTATACCTGGAAATGTTTTAGAACAAATCATCAAACAGTCAGTCCTAGAACATTTAGAAAGAATGGATGTGATTACTAAGAGCCAGCATGGTTTTCTCAAGAACAAGTCATGTCAGACTAACTTGATCTCTTTTTTGAGGTCAAGGGAATGCTGTAGACATCATTTATCTTGATTTCAGTAAGACTTTTGATAAGGTTTCAGATACTATCCTTGTTGACAAGTTGGTAAAATGTGGTTTGGATCCTGTTACCATTAGGTGGATCTGTAACTGGTTGACAGATCGCACCCAAAGAGTGCTTGTGAATGGTTCCTCATCCTCTTGGGGATGAGTGACAAGTGGAATGCCTCAAGGATCTGTCCTGGGACCTGTTTTGTTCAGCATCTTTATAAATGATTTGAATGAAGGAATAGAGGGAATGCTTATTAAATTTGCAGATGATACTAAATTGGGAGGGGATGGAAATACAGTAGAAGACAGAAACAGGATTCAGGATGACCTTCACACGCTGGAAAACTGGACTTAAACCAATAAAATGAATTTTAACAGGGAGAAATGTAAAATTCTAAGTTGTCTTAGCAGTAGTATGTGCAAAAAGGATCTAGGGGTCTTAGTGGATCATACACTGAACATGGGTCAACAGTGTGATGTAGTGGCTAAAAAGGCAAATGCAATTTTGGGCTGCATTAACAGAAGTATAGTGTCCAGATCACGTGAATGCTACAATACAGGGCATTGAAGGTGGTGAGGGGACTGGAGTTCAAGTCCTACGAGTAAAGGTTGAAGAAGGTACCGGTATGTTTAGCTTGGAGAGGAGGCGGCTGAGAGGTGATACTCTTAGTACTTGAAGGGCTGTCATATAGAGGATGGTGTGGAATTGTTTTCTGTTGCCTCAGAAGGCAGGACCAGAAACTATGTGTTGAAATTAAATCAAGAGTTTCCAGCTAAACATTAAGATCTTCCTGACAGAGCAGTTTCTCAGCAAAACAAGCTTCCTTGGGAGGTGGTGGGCTCTCCTTCTTTGGAGGCTTTGAAGCAGAGGCTGGATGGCCACCTGACAGCAATGCTGATTCTGTGAATTAGGTAGATCATGAGAGGGAGGGCAGGAAGGGTTGCACCAGTGCTTAGTTCCTGTGGCCCTTTCTTATACACCCAGGGGGGTGCTGGTGGCCACCTTTGGAGTCAGGTAGCAATTTTTCTCCAGGCCAGTTTGGTCAGGGACCTGGAGCTCCCCCCCTCCTCTTCTGGGCATTGAACAGTGATCACAGAGGTTGTGTGTGTGTTGCTGTGTGGGGGGGAGGCATTTGTGAATTTCCTGAAATATGCGAGGGTTTGGACTAGATGACCCCAGAGGTACCTTCCAACTCTGTGAATCTCTGAGGGGCATTACACTATTGGTTGTTTTATTTCCCAAGAATCCTCACCATGGTGTTTGCCTTTTTTGCTGCTGCTGAAAACTGAGTTGATATTTTCATTGAGCCATCCCCTGTAACTTGTAGATCTGTTTCAATTTTGACCTCAGCATATATGTAAAGTTAGAATTTTTTTGTTCCTGTGTGCAATGATTTATGGACATTTACCTTAATTTGCTTTCTTACCCACTCACCTAGTTTTGATAAATTCTCTTGTAGCTCTTCACAATCCATTTTGCTTTTCACCATCCTGAATAATTTGATATTGTCCACAGACTGGGCTAGCACACTGCTCAGCCCCAATTCCAAAACATTGTAGACAGTACTGGACCCGATACTGATACTTGTGGGACCCTGCTGCTCTCTTCCCTCCGTTGTGGGAACTGTCCATTTACTCTCCTTCCTGTTTAGAGCCAGTTTGGCTTAGTGGTTAAGTGCGCAGACTCTTATCTGGGAGAATTCCACATGCAGCTGCTGGAGTGACCTTGAGTCTGTCATAATGCTCTCAGAGCTTGTTCTCTCATGAGCAGTTTCTGTCAGAGCTCTCTCATCCCCACCTTCCTCACAGGGTGTTTGTTGTGGGAAGGAGAAGGGAAAGGAGATTGTAAGCTGCGGGTATAAATCCAGTCTTCTTGTCCTTATCGTACTCCTCCTCTTCCACCACCTCTTCTTCCTCCTCCTCCCATTTTTTAATCCTTCAAATGGCCCATCCTCTTACCCCCTGACTGTTCAGCTTATTCCCGTCATGTTTGGTGAGGGACCCTGTTAAAATAAGCCTTTTGACAGTCCAAGTAGATTATGTCTGCCAGATCTCCCGGTTTGCATGCTCCTTAACCTGCTTAACTCCAGAATGTTAGTAAAGCAGCACTTCCCTTGGCAGGAGCTGCGGTGATTTTCTCTTAGCAGACTTTGTTCCTTGATTTGCGAGAGCAATCCTGCCATCTATTTCAGTAGCAAATATACAGACCAAAGGGCAGAATTTTAGTCTTAATTTGAAAAGCTGCTGCTGATTTTTTTTTAACCAATGCAGAAATTAGAACCTTTTTGGCAGGGTCTAGGTTGGTGCAACGACTGGAGTCCTCAGAGGCAAGACAGATGAGAAATGGATGACCAGAGAGGAATGGGAGGGGGTACTGCATCTGACAGCCCCCTCCTCTCTAGCCCTGCAAGTCTCTGAGGAAACGGTCCTCATCTCTGTGTATTTTTCCTCATAGACGTGAAGTGTGGAATCAAAAGCTGTGATTTTTAGATTTTTCATACCCTGAAAAACCCAGTAGAAGTCCAACTAAGAACATGGGTGATTTTAGCTTCTAAGATTATATATTTTGTATATTTCTTCAGGATGGAGGCTTCCTGTTTGGAGTTAGCCCTTGAAGGAGAACGTTCCTGCAAAGCTGAGGATTTCAGAGCTGGTGTGGCCTTCTTTGAAGCAGCGGTGCAGGTGGGCACGGAAGACCTGAAGACACTGAGTGCCATCTACAGCCAGCTGGGGAATGCCTACTTCTACTTGAAGGAGTACGCCAAAGCTCTTGAGTACCATAAGCATGATCTCACACTAGCGAGGTAAGTGCCCTATCTCCAAAGACATTTCCTTTTGGGAGGGGGGTGGCGTCAAGATAGCCTCTCTGGTCCCCGTGTCGGAACTGGTCCTACCCTTGGCCAGGGGGCTCCCTCAGAGGGACACTAGGTCAGTGTCAAAGACCAGCTGTTGCTGCATGGCGAGGAAGGAAGTTTTCCATGACTCCTTCACTTTGAGACTGGATTGTGAGTTTGTTCCCTAGAAGCCCCTTTGATCTTCTGATTGTCTCTGCAGAACAATTGGGGATCGCACCGGAGAGGCCAAAGCCAGCGGCAACCTAGGAAACACGCTCAAAATCCTCGGACGGTTTGATGAAGCCATTGCCTGTTGCAAGAGGCACCTGGAGATTTCTCAGGAGGAAGGGGACAAGGTACTGCCTCTGCTTGCCACAAGGGGTACCGTGACAGACTCTTAGGTAAAACTAGATGGACGCCTCAGATTTTGGGTTTGGAACAGACTACTGAGGTAACTTGAATGAGGGGAATAATTGATTTTGGCTTCATCCTCTTTCCCTGGCCTGCTGGCTGCCTCTAGTCCAGCTTGGCCTGCCTGGCCAGTGGGGCACCAAAGGATGCAGGGGCTGAGGAGTGGGGCGGGGGGAGGCTAGGCAGTAGCAAGGCTGCAGAAGGCAGATAGCAGGAAATGGGTTTAGTGCCGGTTCACAGGCAGCTCCACAAAGAGAGTCGTCCAGCCTGGAGGCCATCAGAGCTTGTCCTGCTTTTTGCTGCCCCAAACCAAGTTGGGCAAGGTTCCTCCATATGTCAGAGGAGGCCTGGATGTAGCTGCAGAGTTTGAGGCCGTCCCTGGTGGGTGGTGTGGCTGACCAGCAGCACCCTCCGCCTTGCCAAGACTGAGTCTCCAGCCTGTGACCCCTTCTAGGCATCTGCGGGCTCCACAGGGGCTGGCCAGTGTGCTGGGAGTGGGGCTTGCTCTTCCTGCCTCTGGGGAGCGGGGCGTGCTGTGTGAAGGAGGCTGCCTGAAACGTGGCCGGTCTGGCTGCAAGCCTGATGGGCCCTGAAATGACCCTCTGTCGAGCCAGACATGATGAGGGGCAGCAGGGGGCAGCCGGCCAGCTGAGTGACTCTCCTGTTGCTTTAGGTAGGGGAGGCCAGAGCTCAATACAACATTGGCAACGTGCACCACGCTAAAGGGAAGCAGCTGTCCTGGAGTCTGCCACAGGAGCCCGGGCGCCTGCCTCAGGAGGTCGAGGAGTCCTTGGAAAAGGCATCCGAATTTTATTTGTGAGTTGAGTTCCAGCCCCTTCTGTGTGCACCTTGGAGTGCCTTGCACAGACTCCTTGGCCCTTCTCTGGGAAACAAACAGCGGCCCCTCCTGCTCTGCTGGTCCGGGTGGGGCCACCCTCCCTCTGGGCGAGCCCCATGCCCAGGCTAGGAGGTCATCTTGGGGGGACTTGAGATGCCTTTTTGGGATACCCACTAGTCCCATTTTGTGATTCCCAAACTTTAGTGAGATGTGCTGATTGGAACAGAAAAACAGAGTGTCCCTTCCCTTCCTGCTTGCTGCAAGGCCTGCAAAACGTGCAAAGATCGGCTGCCTCTGGAGGTTGCCCCCTCCCCAGGGTATGGCCTGGCTGCTGCAGTGCCGCTCTCTGCTCGTTTTCGGATGTGCGGACTGCAAGCTGCCCTCCTTTTCTGGTGTCCCGCAGGAGGAACCTGTCTCTGGTGAAGGAGCTGGGAGACAGAGCTGCTCAAGGCCGGGCCTATGGCAACCTGGGCAACACTCAGTATTTGTTGGGCAACTTCAGCAAAGCTGTCGTGTTCCATAAACAGGTAAGACCTGCTAATATTTCCAAGGAGGCTGGAAGCTGCTTTGTTTCAGGGATCCCCCCTCCCCGCCACTTGTATTTATCCCTCTTCTTTACAGACCTTATTTTTAAATTGTATTTATTTACTTGCGAGTGGTTGGGGAATGCGCTGGCAAGATCTGCTCAGGACTTCTGGAATGTGGGTGAAGATCATGTGACACACAGAGAGAGAGAGATTGTGTCCTGTGGCCCAGGCGGACAGTGTTGCCATGCTGCTTATCTAGGTGTCCCAGCGACAGGGCCGCATCCAGCAGGAGACTGTGCAGCTTTGTGGTGAAGCTGAAGCCTGAGGGGTTCCCTGGTTGCCAGACACCACTTTTGCCATTCCAGCATTGGGGAGAAAGGACCCAGCGGCCATTTGTTTGGGGGGGGCTGCATGTGCCTGGACTGTGTGTCTGCAGGAGACGGCTCCCCCCTTGCAATCTCAGAAACCGCAGCAGGCGAATAAGGCCTCGGGGGGGGGAGGGGCCCCCTCAGTTCCCCATTCAGCTCCTTCTCCAAGCAAACTACTTCCTGCAATGGTAGTTTGATTTTGGAGCCCTTTTCCAGCTTGCCCTTGTCAGTTTTCTTTGGCACAGAATTTGTGTCTTCCTTTTAAGAATTGCTGAGCCTTGGCCGTGTGGCTCCCGGTGGCTTGGCTGTGTTTGCTGCTGCTGTGTGTGTGCATGGGGGGGGGGGGGCGGGGGTGGAGATGCTTCTTCACTGGCAGATGTGACAGAAGCTGAAGCTGCCTGCCTGAATCCCTTGCAGAGACTTGCCATTGCCAAGGAGTTTGGGGACAAGGCAGCTGAGCGGAGAGCCTGCAGCAATTTGGGCAACGCCCACATCTTCCTGGGAAGGTTTGACATCGCTGCTGAGTACTACAAGTAAGCGGAGAGCCCTACGCGGAAGCTGCCTGCACCCTTTTGGGGCACTTGGCAAGGCTGCTGTGATTGGACCACTTGTTGGCCTGCTGGGACTTGATGTTGCCCTGCAAAGATGGGAGCAACTGTCCATTTTTGCCCTTCAGCATAGTTTTCAGGAGCTCTGCATTACAAGCAGGTACCGGCTTCTGTGAAGAGGACAGGAGTGGCTGACGGCAACATTTCCTGTACTCTCACAAACGTCCAGGTCTGCCAGGAAGCATGACATACGGATCCCCCTGCTGCAGGCTGCTGCCAGGAACGCTCTTCTCCATAGCCTGCCTTGCAACTAGGTTGGCTTTTTGGAAACCTGGGACCTAGATGGAGAAGGTGGAAGCCAGAGATGGCAGCAGCTTGGCTGGATGGAGGTGGGCCCCAGGCAGGGCGGAGGGGTCAGGCAGGGCAGAGAGGGAGGAACCTGTCTGCAGAGATGAGCACAAACTGGCTGCAGCAGGTGATCAGTCAGACCGAGAAGGACTCTGTCTCCTTTCCATGCTGCAGCTGGGGCAGGGGAGGAGGGAGAACGCTGGAGCTCCCCCCCCCCCCCCGGACCTCCGTAAGCCAATATGCAGAGAGCGCTGGGGATTACAAACGTGCTAGCCTTGCCCCCTCCCTTGCTCTGTGTGGCGGGGGGGTGGGGCACAGGCAGGCAGGCAGAAGCAGGACCAGGGCATGTGCTGCCCCTCTTTTCCTTTTACAGATGTCCCATGGACAGTGTGACAAAGTGCCCCCCTCAAAAGCAGCCCCCCACAGGAATAACCTGCCCCCCCCAACACCCCAGAAGGCCACGGTGGGACAGGGCAGGCTGTGTAGGCCAAGCCAGCCTAGCCTTGGAGCACTGTCCGTTCCCCACTATGTGGCTGACCAGCTCTTGATGCTCCTCCTGCTTCGGTTGGGGGGGGGGGGAGACCGACTTCGACCTCATGCTTGCTGTGTGCAATGCTGGCACCTTCGGGTTGTGAGGAATTGGGGATACCCAGCTTGTTCATTCATTTTTGGTCCCAGGTGAGAAAACCCCAAACTGAAGATGTGTTCCAAGCTTACTTTTTCTTTAGCAACCCCGAAGGGGAAAGTATCACATCAATACCCTTTCAGTCGCCTTTCCGGGGTCCAGCAGATCCTCCAAGAGGAGCACAAAGCTGAGCAACACTTGCTGCCCTTCGCTGGCATCTTCCCAGAGGAGGAGCCATCTGGGGCTGGAGAGGCCAAAGGGAGGAGGCACCCGAGGGAAGGGCCAGAGGCCTGCTTCAGCATCTGAGGGGCTGCTCCGCAGGGGTCACCTCACCCAAGGGCCTGGGGAGGCCGGCACAGCTGCTGGATCCAGGCGGCTTTCAGAGTATCAGTCCACACCTGCCGGTTCCGAAGTTACTTGTCTCTGAACAGGAGGAGAAGGAGGATAAAAGTTTCATTAAGCTCAAATTACTTTAGCTTCAATCATACTGTTGGCATGCAGGCACATTCCTTTTAGCGGGGTGGGTACACTGCATGCTGGGAGAGCAGCGTGCTGCCGCCTTAGAGTGGGGTTTCCTTTTGTGCTGGCCGCCATCAGTCCCTCCTTGTCCCAGGGTTCTTAAGGAGAGGAGAGGAGAGGGGTGCTTCCCTTCCCTCCTGTTTCTGTCCCCTGGCTGGACTGCATCCACCACGGACAGCTCTGTGTGTGTTGGGCTTTGTCTCCAGCATCCAAGGCTGCCTTTCCTCCATGACATCCGTTCTGCCTGTTTCTCATCTAGGAAAACTCTCCAGCTCTCCAGACAGCTGAAGGACCAGGCCATGGAGGCTCAGTCGTGCTACAGCCTCGGGAACACCTACACCCTCCTCCAGGACTACCAGAGAGCTGTAGAATACCACCTGAAGCACTTGGCAATTGCCCAGGAGCTGGAGGATAGGTGAGGAATTCTGGATTCTGTACAAATTAAGTTTTTGTTCTTTACAGCTCTGTTCTTGTTGGGAGTGGGAGGTCTCCCAAACCAGCTCTGCCCCCCACCCCGCCCATTTCTTTTGAGGGACCCGTTCAATCAGAGGCACCCAGGGACCTGTGAAAGCACCCAACCCCTTGGCCATTTGGCAAGAACATGGGGGTTTGGTAGGGAAAATGGTAGTTTGTGTTGGATCATAGTTTGTTTGATTGCCCGAACCAATGCTTCATGTTGGTTCTTGGTTCATTACAGCCCCATTGTGGGTTAGAGATTCGAGACTCAAAGGAAGTCCTCAACAGGCTCTCCTCCAGCGGCCCTCCAAGTTTGGTGAAGATTTGATTTGGGATGTCCGAGTTATGGCAGCCTCCAAAGCAGGTGCCCCCACGAAAGCTCCGCTCTAGCAAGGAATACCCGCCCAGCCGGGAGAGGCATTTAAAAAATTGTCCCACTATGTGTGTGGGGGAGGGGGGAGGAGTCCCTCAAAGCCACACAGCAAACAACAGTGGAATTAACTCTTCTCTTTTCATGCTGCAAGGTGCAAGCAGCTGAGTCAGGGTGAGTTATACTGGTCTATAATCTGTTCCCATAGAGCAGAAGAGGAGCTCTGTGGTCGACTCCCTGAGCTGCCAATGGAGTGTTTCTAGGGCCCACCACAAGTCCACCCCCAGCATTGCCTAGGAATTGATTGAATCGGTTCCAGGCTGTCTGGATAATGAATCAACCACAAAAATGAACTGAACGAACCACCATGGAAAAAAATGTGGTTCGTTTTATGGTTTGGGAATGATGTGACCAAAGGAACCACAAACTGGGCTGGTTTGTGGTTTGTGCCCATCCCTAGTGTTCTGTGCATTTTCTGATGCAGTGGGCTCTAGACTACCAATGTTTTCCATGTCCCCATCACATTGGTGACACCTTGGGCATGGTCCACTGATGGGGAGGCGGTGGGGCTGTTCTCCCCCCAGACAAACATGTTCATAGCCTTCCTGTGGAGAGAGGAGGAGGAGGGCATGGTCCTTTGTTCGCCTCCCCCTTCCCCACGCTGCCTGTTGGCCTGCTCAGGCGACAGCTCAAGGCTTTCATCAGCTGGCACTTTTGGCCCAGGTGCCCACAGACACCAGCTCTTCGCAGTGTGCAGCTGCTCCAGAGACTGGCCAAGACCCTAACTGGCTTCTTCTGGCCCTTCCCTGGGAGAGGTGTGTAGCCCAGGGGTCAAATAATTGCCTCACCAGGATAGGGACCAAATCGTTCATCTTGTTCAGATGAGGTTCTGGAACACTGAAGAAAATGCCTCACTCTAAAGAGATGTCTGGATGCTCATTTTGGCAAAAGAGCCGCAGGAGGAGGAGCAGGAGGAACCCTTGAGTGGTGTCCAGAATCGCCCATGGACAATAGTCTGTTTGGTGGGTTGACATGGTAGGCCCATTGTGAAGGCAAGAAAGTGAAATTGTAACAGGTAATGAAGAGAGGGCGGAACTGCTCAATTCCTACTTTTCCTCGGTATTCTCATCTGAGGGAAATGGTGCTCAACATGGCAAAAGCATATAAGGAGGGTATGAAGTTCCAACCTAGGATTAGCATAGGAGTAATACATAAACACCTAGTTTCTTTAAATGAAACTAAGTCTTCAGGGCCAGATGAATTGCATCCAAGATTCTAAAAGAGCTTGTGGATATAATTTCTGAGCCTCTGGCTATTATTTTTGAGAATTCTTGGAGAACAGGAGAGGTGCTGGAAGATTGGAGGCGGGCGAATGTTGTCCCCATTTTTAAGAAAAAAGATGATCCGGGTAACGACCGACCCGTCAGCTTGACGTCTATAACTGGAAAAGTTTTTAAAAAGATCATCAAACAGTTGGTCCTGGAACATTTAGAAAGAATGGATGTGATTACTAAGAGCCAACGTGGTTTTCTCAAGAACAAGTCATGTCAGATTAACCTGATCTCTTTTTTGAGAAAGTGACTACCTTGCTGGATCAAGGGAATGCTGTAGACGTCGTTTATCTTGAATTCAGTAAGGTTTTTGATAAGGTTCCACATACACTCCTTGTTTACAAGTTGGTAAAATGTTGTTTGGATCCTGTTACCGTTAGGTGGATCTGTAACTGGTTGACAGATTGCACCCAAAGAGTGCTTGTGAATGGTTCCTCATTCTTTTGGAGAGGAGTGACAAGTGGAGTGCCTCAAGGATCTGTCCTGGGACTTGTTTTGTTCAACATCTTTATCAATGATTTGGATGAAGGAATAGAGGGAATGCTTATTAAATTTGCTGATGATACTAAATTGGGAGGGGTTGCAAACACAGAAGAAGACAGAAACAGGATACAGGATGACCTTGACAGGCTGGAAAACTGGGCTAAAATCAATAAAATGAATTTTAACAGGGATAAATGTAAAGTTCTGCATTTAGATAGGAAAAATCCAATGCATGGTTATAGGATGGGGGAGAGTTGTCTTAGCAGTAGTATGTGCGAAAAGGGGTCTTAGTGGATCATATGCTGAACATGAGTCAACAGTGTGATGCGGTGGCTAAAAAGGCAAATGCAATTTTGGGCTGTGTCAACAGAAGCATAATGTCCAGTTCATGTGATATGATGGTATCGCTTTACTTTTCTCTGGTAAGACCTCACCTGGTTCAGTTTTGGGCACCATATTTTAAGAATGGGTCCAGAGGAGGGCGACAAAGATGATGAGGGGTCTGGAGACCAAGTCCTATGGGGAAGAGTTGAAGGAGCTGGGGCTGTTTAGCATGGAGAGAAGGCGACTAAGAAGTGATATGATCACCATTTTCAAGTACTTGAAGGGCTGTCATATAGAGGATGGTGTGGAATTGTTTTCTGTGGCCCTAAAAGGTAGGACCAGAACTAACGGGTTGAAATTAAATCAAAAGAGTTTCTGGCTCAACATGAGGAAGAACTTCCTGACCGTTAGAGCGATTCCTCAGTGGAACAGGCTTCCTCCTTGGGAGGTGGTGGGCTCTCCTTCCTTGGAGGTTTTTAAACAGAGGCTAGATGGCCATCTGACAGCGATGAAGATCCTGTGAATTTAGGGGGAGGTGTTGGTGAGTTTCCTGCATTGTGCAGGGGGTTGGACTAGATGACCCTAGAGGTCCTTTCCAACTCTATGATTCTGTGATTCTATTAATAAATTACCAGAAATAGAAATTTAACAATAAGATTAACATTAAAATCAACTATGAAATTATTTTTAAACAACCATCAACTAGGTAGCAAAGAAAGATCAAGGTTTTCTGAGTAGCAGGGCGCTCCACACTACGGATTGGGTCCTCATTTGTCCCACTCATTCATTCCTCCACTCTTCAGCATGAGGACTATCAAGTCCCTTTAAAAGGAAGCACCTGCTGCTCTATTGCAAGCACTACGGGTCCCGCAGACCTCAGCACACCTCGACTTCATGTTCCATTGGAGGCCCCACCTGGTGGATGGTTGTGATTTATTGGATGTCATCAGCCTTGAGGGAGAAAGACGAACTGTAAATAATGTAAATGAAGGGAATAGATCAAGGAACCCAGTTCTGGGTGCTAAGTTCCAAGAGGGGGAGGGGGAACTGGAGGTGTCAGTTCCAGGGGTCTCAAGGCACCAAATCCCCCAGCCCTGAAACAAGAATTCCGAAATTACAGAGGGGAGATGTTGATGCACCTCACTGGACGTGATGTAATAAAGATGATTTCCTGGTTTTGCAGAGTGGGAGAAGGCAGAGCCTGCTGGAGCTTAGAAAATGCCTACGCCTCCATGGGGAGCCTTGAACAAGCCATGCACTTTGCAGAGAGACATCTGGAAATCTCCCAGGAGGTAAGTGGAGTCGCTCTGCAGCTGGCAGCTGACCCTCTTCCTCCTCCTCCTGTTGGCTGCTGCTCCAAGCCTCAGAGGATGTTTTCCTCCAGTTTCCCTCAGTGGCCACAAGGTAGTACGCAAGAAATAAAAGCTCATATAATGCAACTGAAAAATAGGAAGGCCCCAGGTATGGATGGCATACCAGCTGAGATGCTTAAAGAGAATGTAAACTGGTGGGCACAGTTTCTGGCATCTTTTTTTACTTATGTTGATCAAACAGGCCGAATTCCAAAGCAGTGGGGGACGGCTATAGTTGTCCCTATTTTTAAGAAGGGCAATCGAAATAATCCCACCAATTATAGGCCCATAAGTCTTTTAAATATTATAAGTAAGATTTATACAAGACACCTTTTAGAAAAATTAGAAATATGGATGGAACAAGAAGAAACCATCCCTTTGGAACAGGCTGGATTTAGGAAAGAAAGGTCGACAACTGAGCATTGTCTGATATTGCAACAGTTAATTGGGAAGTACTCTGATAAAGGAACAACTGCTCTATATGCTGCTTTTATTGATTTAAAGGCAGCATTTGATTCCATCTCAAGGCAACGATTGTGGCAAAAACTAGCGGCTTCTAATATTGATAAAAGGCTGCTATTTCTCATCCGTGGACTTCATGAAGAATCATTTCTTAAAGTGAGATGCAATATGCAGGGATTATTCACAGAACCTATAAAAACTCAGAAGGGTGTAAGACAGGGTTGCCTTTTGGCCCCCATCTTATTTAACTATTACATCAGTGATATGGTGGAACATATGACTGATACTAAATTACACCCTCCAAAGCTGGCTCTTTGCCACCTTTCAGTACTGCTATATGCAGATGATGTGGTACGGTTATCTAGAACACCTATTGGGTTGCGGAGGGCATTAGCTTTGCTAAGTACTGTGAAAATGAATGTTTGGTAATAAATTGTGAAAAAACAAAAGTGATGGCATTTGGTAAAAAAGCCAAGAAGAGGTATTGGACTATGAAAGGGAAGAAAATAGAACAAGTAACAAAATTTACTTATTTGGGAATGGTAATTCAGGATACAGGCGTTTATACTGAACATTGCAAGATGAGGGTGGAGAAAGCGGAGAAATCAATGTATGCTATCCTGAGATTTTTTCGTACTAAGGGGGGCTTTTATGTCCCAGCAGCACTGAAATTGTTTCAATACAAAGTTTTAACACAACTGCTCTATGGTATTAACCTGGGCATTTCGGTTAAAAACAGGCTCTTGAGAAAGTGCAATCAAAATTTCTCCGTAACATCTTGCAGCTTCCACCAGGTGTGCCAAATGCCCTTTTGTGATTAGAAACTGGGCAAATGAGAATTGAGGCCAGAATTATGTTATCTTCGGCATACCAATGGCTAAAGATCCATACAAACAAAAAAGGTCACTTCCCTCTAATAATTCAAGACCCCTGCAGGCCAAGGTGGCTGCAATTGGTCAAAAGCAACTTAGAAAGTATAGGATTTTCACTTGAAAACCTCTTGGCGCAGAGTTATGCCAAAGCAAAAAGTATTATTAAACAAAGAATTTGTGATATAGAGCGACAAAGGGATCTAAAACAGGCCCCTTATTTTTTGGCGCCTACTGAGACTAAATATGTTATGAGGATGGCCAAGTACTTTTCTTATTTGGAGGTATCAACTCACAGAAGAGCCTTTACGTTGGCTCGATGTGCAGTCATGCCCTCAAAGGTGTTACAAGGGAAATTTAGAAAAGTCCCCTATGAAGACCGACGCTGCCCTTGCGCTATGGGAGAGGTGGAGTTGATGACTCATATGTTTTTTCGATGCCCATTCCACCAATTACATAGGGATAGGTTTGTCTCCCCGTTTGTAGTTAATCCAATGGCAGACGCGGACGGGGTGTGTTTGGAGAAACTCTTGGTGGATGCCAGTCCATATATCTCTAGACAGATAGCTAAATTCTGCCATTACCTTGTGAAGTTCCATACTAAGAAACAAAATTGCAGTCCTGTATGAACTGTTGAATTTTAGGTTATATATGATTTTACATATTATGATTTAAAGGATTTTATATAAATTTGAACCAACTTTGGATTTTATAATTGGTAAAATGTATTTTAGTTATCCTGGATCTGTATAGCTGGGGAAAAGTTTTATGTATTTTATTGTGTTTATGTATTTTAGGAAGGTTTTCACGTGATGTGTTGTAGCTTTGATATTGGTCTATGACCGTAATAAAGTTCATTCATTCCTCCAGTCAGGTTTTCCTGGGGGGCAAGGACAAACTCCCCCAAGGGCAGCAGGGCTTTGGGAATTCTCAGTCAAGGGATCTCTGTATTCAGTCCATTTTTCAAGGAATGAAAAGGAGCTTCATTATTCTCTAGAGTGTTCAGCTGAGGTTGGAAGAGCCCAAAGGCCCTGTGGATCAGGCCTGTGGTGGCCACAGGAGCAGTCAGGACCACACTCTGCCCCCCCGCCCCAGGCTCCTGCACTAGAATTGGGGGAGTCTTTCAGCCAACAGAGCAGGGCAAGCCACCTCTTGGTCCCTGTATCTGGCCTGCTGTTCATGCCCTCTGGGTGCCTCAGACAAGTAAGAGTCAGGCACCTACACGAGCAGGAGGCGGAAGAGGGGGAGCTCTCTGAGTCAGGCCAGACTGCTTGCTACCAAACCCCTTTCCTTCTGGGCTCCTAACGAAGGTGGTGGAAATCCTCTCACTAGCCCCGTCTGCAGTGCATCCGTCTGAGCGGCCTGCCCAAGGAGCTGGCCCCCTCTCCTCTCCCCTCGAGGGTCTTGCCAGGTTCAGCAGGTGTGGGGTAACCCAGCCAAGGTTATGACTGCTGTGACTCTCTCACACACAGGTAACCTCAGTTTCCGGGTTCAGTGGGACACGACTTGGAATGAATCTTGCAATAATTCAAAAAGAATAAAATATTTTTACTTTTCACTTAACGTCGTACCATGTAACAAAAACATAGATCTTCATAACACAACAGAACCCCGTGGTGTTTTAAAGTCCAAACAACTTTCCCCTCCTTCACAGCTTGCCACTCCAGAGAAGTCCCTCCCTTTTCTCTTGATGGGGGCCCAGGAAGTCTCCAGCTGAACCCTCCGTGCCCCGGCTTCCAAGAGGAGGGTCCCCCATGAATCCCCCAGCCCTGAAGCAAGTATTCTGAAATTACAATTTAGAGCAAAAGTCTGCTTCCCTTACCAGTTTCCATACACAAATCATAGCTACCTTAAACAAGGCGTGAAGAGATTTCCCTTTTGCATCTAGAGGCTCCGCCCTTTCCTGCCTCATTCTATTATAAGCTAGGGGTGACACACACAAACACACTTACATAATGCTGTTATACTGTATTATTATTTTTGTGCGGATTGTCCTCTAATTTTGAAATCCAGTTTGTTGCATTCTTTGTTGTTTATACTCCTGTCCTGGGAAAAAAGCAACCTTTCGCGCTGCATGTAGCAACCTCCAGCGCAAGCTTCGAGACATTCAGAACGAGTGGTGGACCAAGCTTGCAGAGAGAACCCAGCTGTGTGCAGACACGGGTGATTTAAGAGGGTTCTACGAAGCCCTGAAGGCAGTATATGGTCCATCATATCAGGCTCAGAGTCCCTTGCATAGTGCAGACGGCCAAGTGCTCCTCACAGACAAGGCATCCATACTGAACCGGTGGTCGGAGTATTTTCAGGTTCTCTTCAGTGCCAACCGTGTAGTTCAAGATTCAGCAATCCACCTCACCCCACTTCAACCGGTGAAAACAGAGTTGGATGAGATCCCCACCCTAGAAGAGACTGTTAAAGCCATCAAGCAACTGAAAAGTGGCAAGGCAGCGGGAGTTGATGGAATTCCACCAGAGATCTGGAAGCATGGGGGCACAGTACTACATAGCTCACTTCACAAAGTACTTGTCACCTGCTGGGAACAAGGCAAATTACCACAGGACTTTCGCGATGCAATCATCATCACCCTATACAAGAACAAAGGGGAAAAGTCAGACTGCTCCAACTACCGGGGGATAACCCTGCTCTCCATCGCAGGCAAAATCCTTGCCAGAATACTCCTGAACAGACTGGTGCCCGCCATTGCAGAAGAACTCCTCCCAGAGAGCCAGTGCGGCTTCAGAGCTAACAGGAGCACCACCGACATGGTATTTGTTCTCAGGCAGCTCCAAGAGAAATGCAGGGAACAGAACAAGGTTCTGTATGTGACTTTTGTCGACCTTACCAAAGCTTTCGATACCGTTAGCAGGAAAGGCCTGTGGCAAATCTTGGAACGTTTAGGATGTCCCCCAAGGTTCCTCAGCATGATCATCCAGCTACACGAAGACCAGCGAGGCCAAGTCGGACACTGCAACGACCTCTCAGAGCCCTTCCCAATAGGCACAGGTGTAAAGCAAGGCTGCGTTCTCGCGCCAACTCTCTTTACAATCTTCTTTAGCATGATGCTTCAAAGAGCCGCAGTAGATCTAGATGATGACGATGGTGTATACATCCGCTATCGCACCGATGGCAGCCTGTTCAACCTGAGGCGACTAAAGGCACACTCCAAGACAATGGAAAAACTCATCCGAGAGCTACTGTTTGCTGATGATGCTGCACTCGTCTCCCACTCGGTATCAGCTCTGCAGCATATGACGTCCTGCTTTGCAGAGGCTGCCAAGCTATTCGGTCTAGAAGTTAGTCTGAAGAAGACAGAAGTTCTCCACCAGCCTGCACCCCAGGAAGATTATCACCCCCCCTGCATCACTGTGGGTGAATCAGTTCTGAAGACAGTCCAGCAGTTCAGCTACCTGGGGTGCATCATCTCCTCAGATGCCAAGATCGACAAGGAGATTGACAACAGGCTGGCAAAGGCAAACCGTGCATTTGGCCGACTGCACAAAAGAGTGTGGAGCAACAAGCATCTGAAAAAAGGCACAAAGATCAATGTTTACAAAGCGGTTGTGATGACAACCCTCATCTACGGCTCCGAATCGTGGGTTTTATACCGTCATCACCTGCGACTCCTTGAGCGCTTTCATCAGCGCTGCCTTCGCACCATCCTCAACATCCACTGGAGTGACTTTGTGACCAACACTGAAGTCCTCAAGCGGGCGGAGGTTACCAGCATTGAGGCACTGCTGTTGAAGACGCAGCTGCACTGGGCAGGGCATATTTCTAGGATGGAAAACCACCGCCTTCCCAAGATTGCCCTGTATGGCGAACTCTCCACCGGTCATCGAAATAGAGGGGCACCGAAGAAGAGGTACAAGGACTCCTTGAAGAAATCCCTTAGCACCTGTCACATCAACCATCACCAGTGGTCTGACCTAGCCTCAGATCGCAAAGCATGGAGGCACACCATCCACCAGGCTGTCTCTTCCTTTGAGAACGCACGCATAGCTGGTCTTGAGGACAAAAGGAGATTGAGGAAGAATCGCACTGCTACAGGACCAACCCCAAATCAGACTTTTCCCTGCAGCCGCTGTGGCCGGACCTGCCTGTCCCATATTGGTCTTGTCAGCCACCAGCGAGCCTGCAGCAAACGTGGACTATTGCACCCTTCTTAAATCTTCGTTCGCGAAGCCAAGCCGAGAGAGAGCATGTGGATATGATGGAACCACAGAGTTGGAAGGGGCCAGACAGGCCATCTAGTCCAACCCCTGCCCAATGCAGGATCATCCTAGAGCAGGGTTTCCCAAACTTTTCTTTCCTGTGGCCCAGTTATTTTTATACTTCTCCTTTGTGTCCCACTAAAATTTGGGGGTGGAGCCAGGAGACTTTTGGGGTGGAACCGGCAGATAGGAATTATGTCGTTTCCTGTGGTGTCAAGGACCAAGTGATGTCACTTCCAGGGCACTCCCCCAAACCTGCCTCTACTTCGGAAGTAAATTCATTTTCGGAAAAATCTCTCTGAAACTCATGCTGAGCCAAAATGGGGGTGGAAAGCGGGCGGGCCTCTCTTTTCACCCCCACACCTGCATGCACCTATCTGTTTGTGTATTCTTTTCCAGCTTCCAACCACTCCTAACGCCCATGTTCAATTGCCTGCACTACCTTCATATCCCTTCCTCAACAGCACTGGCCAGCATATGCAATTGGGAGTGCTGTTGCCATTGCCATCAGGAATGCCAGCACTGTGTACCACCCACACTGGGCCCTGGCAGCTGCTCTACCTCAAAATATGCTGACACATTTAGTTGGGCCTTCCTTCAGCTGCTACTACTGGAAGCCTGCCTCAAGCTACAACCAAGCTTGCTTGGAGAAAGTTCTAAGCAGTGTATTCCACAGTATTTCAACACGATTTCTGGATAAGTCAGCATTTCAGGAATCAAGGGCCTTCTACAGGCTGGCATCATAAGAAGAGGAATATCCCATTTCCATGAATGACTTTCCTTCACTTAACGAGGTCCCGATTGTGCTCTTCGATGTGGCAAAGCTCAACTGATTCAGGAGAGATGATCCCCTCTCCTGCTAACATTTTGGGTTCTCTTGGGAAAGTATCTAGAGACCTCTAAACAAATTACCAGGGCAAGAGCTAGCAGATGCAATGGAGGCCTTTTTAGCAGCCTTCGCCACCACCTCATAGGATTTCATCAACATCCTATAAGATGTTCTTGCACTTTGCTGCCAAACTCACTCTTGTTGTCTAGGTTCCCATTTCATCCCCCTGAGTTCCACAGTTGGCCTGGCAGACTTTCTGAAGAAGGCAATTCCCCAAAGAAAAAAAGGGTCTGTTCCCTGGGGCGACTTGCAGCCCACAGAAAGGAAGCTCTCGATGACAGATGCAGCTCCTTTCGTCAGTCAGTTTGGCCAGAGGACCCTTCCATATAGGCCTTGCTTTCATGAACAAGACTCAGGCCCAAAGAGAGACTGCAGGAGGCAGCAGGGTGAACAAGGCGGGTAGAACAGGAACAGGGTGCAGAGTGGGTCTGTAGAAAACGACAGGGGAAACAGTGGGAGAGCTGGAGAAAAGTTGGAAAGATACAGGAAGAAGGAATATAAGAATGGGCAACAAGCATATAACAGGGTTTTTTTGCAGATTCGTCTGCCAGACTCTTAAAACAATGTAATTTATAATCATTCTGAAGACACATCATCACTTCCTGAGAAGCTCATAGGCCTGAGAGGTGATATGATCACCTTCAAGTACTTGAAGGGCTGTCATCTAGAGCAGTGGTCCCCAACCTTTTTGGCTCCAGGGACCAGCCTCAGGGCCGATTGGCCCACCATGGCCCCAGGGCCAGCAGGGTGGGGGCACCGAATTTGTCCTTGCCTCCCACGGCGCTGCGAAGCCTCACTCCCCCACCCCCTGCGCCTCCTCCTCCCTCAGTATTAAGGCTGGAGAAGGGGCCATGAAGTGCCTTCTGGGCTCTGTAAAGGCCGAACCCCCCCACCCCCCCGCTGATCACCTGATCTGTCAGGAGCCCGTGCGAATCTGCAGCAGCCAGCGGCCGCTGAAAAAGCCGCGCTGCCCTTGCCTCCTTCCCACTTCCTTCCTGGGCAGGGGAAGGAAGTGGGAAGGAGGCAAGGGCAGCGCGGCTTTTTCAGTGGCCGCTGTTGCTGCTGCTGCGGTTTCATGTGGTTTCCCCACAGATCAGGTGATCGGGTGGGGGGGGGTCGGCCTTTACAGACCCCAGCCTTAATATTGTAAAAACAGACGGAGGAGAAAGAGGTCCTATGGGGTGGGGGGAAGGAGGCGCCTCGGGCAGAGGGCAGCAAGGCTGGGCGGCCCGGTTAAGGACAGGCCACGGCCTGGTACCGGTCTGTGGCCCGGGGGTTGAGGACCCCTGATCTAGAGGATGGTGAGGAGTTGTTTTCTGTTGCCCCAGAAATTCAGACGAGAACCAACAGGTTGAACTTAAATCAAAAGCATTTTTGGCTAAATATTAGGAAGAACTTCCTGACAGAAAGAGCAGTTCCTCAGTGGAACAGGCTTCCTTGGGAGGTGGTGGGCTCTCCTTCCTTGACGTTTTTTTAAACAGGGGCTAGATGGCCATCTGACAGCAATGCTGATTCTCTGAACATAGACAGATCATGAGAGGGAGGGCAGGGGGAGGTACATATGATTTCCCTGCATTGTGCAGGGGGTTGGACGAGATGCCCCTGGAAATCCCTCCCAACTCTGTGGTTCTACAGCTGAATATTGTTGGAATGAATGCCACATTGTACTCAAATTGAATCCACTTTAAATCAAGAGAATATATCAAAGATTTCAGTTTTTCACGGCTGGTAACATCATTAGGGTTTACAGAATCTTTCGGGCTCAAGTGCCGTGTTCTACTGGAGAAAGTCTGGAAGGAAAACTTTCTCCAGTAGAACACGGCTTTTGAGCCCGAAAGATTCTACAAACCCTAATCAAGAGAATATAATCGTGTAAATAAGATATTTTAAAAATTAGCATTGCTAAAGAAGGTGACCGAAATAAGAGAATCTTCACCCAGGATCCTTGTTTGATTCTTCTGATTCCTTCTGATTGATTTTTTTGGATGCTATCTTTGAAGAGGAATTATTTCCTATGAATGATTCTTTGATGTGGTCTTTCCTCTTTTTTGAGGATTATATTGTAATATTATCTGTATAGTTATAATTAGGAGTTTTAAAGCCCTATATGGCCAAGGACCTGCCTACCTGAGGGACCGTCTTTCCCCATATGAACCCCAGAGAGCACTGAGGTCAGCAGGGAAGAACCTGCTGACTATCCCCAGGCCGAAGGAGGTAAAACTACAGAGTACCCGCACGCAAGCCTTCTCTGTGGTGGCTCCACACCTATGGAACCAGCTCCCGGAAGAAATGCGGGCCCTGCGGGATTTTGATCAATTCCGCAGGGCCTGCAAGACCATCCTCTTCAGGAGGGCCTTCACCAATTAAAAAGAGAGACTGCTGAGGAAATAGCACCAGGATGTTAATTTTATTGATTTTATTAATTTTAGAATCTTAATTAAATTGTTAAACCAGTTATTGTTTTAAACATTATTGTATAAGTTAATGTATTGATCTGATGTTGTTAACCGCCCTGAGCCTGCTTCGGCGGGGAGGGCGGGATACAAATAAAAATGATGATGATGATGAAATGATTTTTTTTATATATATACATTCATATCTGGGATATGGTTTTCATAATAGACTGGATAAACATATATAAAATAGAGAAAAATACTATACACAATATACATTTTATATCATTTATTTGAATGTTTAGCATTTCATTACAGTGGGTTTGGTTGTTGTTACTGACTTTGTATGTACACTGTAATCCTTCTGATATTTCTAGCTTAGATATGCTGTGAGCTAGCTGTTTCATATTACTCTTTTAGGATTTGCCATTAGCTCATTCATTTTCAGTTTGTTTTATGGCTTTTATTGTGAATTTTAATGCACTTTTATGGTGGTTTGTTTCAGTAGTTGCATTGATGTGGGGTATAAAGGTAATTAATGACAACATGCATGGTGTTTTGTAGATTGGCGACCACAGTGGGGAGAGAACTGCTCAGATGAACATGGCACACCTGAAGTCTCTCTTGGGCTTGCAGCCAGGCGAGGATGAACAGGGCAGGCCTGCTGGTTGCACCGGCTATGAAGCGCAAGGTTAGAGTCTTTCTGTTTTGATCCCACCACGCTTCTGCTGCCCGCAGCTACCCCCATGTGGGGAGGGAGGGATGTGCTGAGGCCTGGCGTCGGTCCAGATCCTTGCATCCTGGCTGCATCAGATGGGTCTGCCTGTCTCTTCATCCCTCTGGGATGTCCAGGTCAGGCCTGTGGAATTCAGGCAAATGTTTCAGGTACCAGCAAGAGACATAGATGCTGCTGCTAGTAAAGTCTGAGGCCCTGGAAGAGGCGGAGCAGCCTGTACGTGGTGGTGCAAAGTTATCTGTAGTAAATTGCATAGTCTTGGGGATTTATTAGATGCCACATCGCTACAGAAACCAGACTTCTTTATTTCAACTTCCCCAGAATTGTAGGGCGTTCGCCCTCTTGGACCCGGCTGGCTTTGTTGTGCTGATCCAGTTTTCTGTAACTTCTGGGAAGACATCATGGAAGTTTTTAGTTAATGAAAATGGGGACATCTGGTAGTTAATTGCCATAACATTAAGCCACTTTTAAAACATCCTTTCTGGCTTCCTAGTTGCTTCCAGGCTCATATCAAGATTCCAATTAGTATTAGATTCTGATTAGATTCCGAGAGCCAGTTTGGTGTAGTGGTTAAGTGTGCAGACTCTTATCTTGGAGAACCAGGTTTGATTCCCCACTCCTCCACTCAGGGGCGTAGCTAGGGCTTTCGGGGCCCGGGGCCCAAGATTTATGTGGGCCCCCCTACGTGTGTGCACGCCGCCGGAAACAGGAAGTGACGTCACTTCCAGTGACGGCACGCCACCGCCGGAAACAGGAAGTGACATCACTTCCTGTGACATCATTTCCCCCCCCCCCGCGCCACCTGCCGGAAACGGGAAGTGACATCACTTCCTGTGACATCATCCCCCCCCCCCCCGCGCCACCTGCCGGAAGCAGGAAGTGACATCACTTCCAGTGGCATCACTTCCCCCAAATGACATCATTTCCCCCAAATGCCACTGCCGGAAACAGGAAGTGACTTCACAGCACTTCCTGTGACGTCCCCAAAAATCCCCCAAATATCACCGCCGGAAACAATTTTGTTCTCAAATCCTGTATATACTTCATCAGTATATGGGATAAGGCACTTTCTCAACTGTGCTGCATAATGCAGCCTATTTATTTTGTCCTGTTGGCTCTGTTGGCTCTATCTGCGCCACCTTCATCACTTTCGGGGTGTGGATCCCCCAGTGGGGTGGGCTCCCGACTCCCTCCGCCGGCTGTTTCTGATAGCCCTGCGCCCCCTCTTTCATTTGATATGTGTCCCGTGCGGGTGCCACCCTCCCGCCGGGAGATGCCACAAAATGAGCCCCCTTGAGGCTTATGGCAGCAGGGCTCGGGGGAAGCGAGCTAGACTGCTGTTCTTTTGAGGGGTTATAGAGTGTTTCGAGCCCGTCCCTGTGGCATCGGTCCCATCGTTGTGGGACCCAGGGGGGCGGCGCAGCGACCCACCGAAGCAGCCTGTCACTAATAACACAGGTCAAGATGCAGGACAGGAACCCGGAAGTGACTGACAGGCTGCTTCAGCGGGCCGCTGCGCCGCCCCCCTGGGTCCCACAACAATGGGACCGATGCCACAGGGACGGGCTCGAAACACTCTATAACCCCTCAAAAGAACAGCAGTCTAGCTCGCTTCCCCTGAGCCCTGCCGCCATAAGCCTCAAGGGGGCTCATTTTGCGGCATCTCCCGGCGGGAGGGTGGCACCCGCACGGGACACATATCAAATGAAAGAGGGGGCGCAGGGCTATCAGAAACAGCCAGCGGAGGGAGTCGGGAGCCCACCCCACTGGGGGATCCACATCCCGAAAGTGATGAAGGTGGCACAGATAGAGCCAACAGAGCAAACAGGACAAAATAAATAGGCTGCATTATGCAGCACAGTTGAGAAAGTGCCTTATCCCATATACTGATGAAGTAAATACAGGATCTGAGATCAAAATTGCACCAGAAGACACAAACACAAAGCTCCCTTACACTGAATCAGTGCTTGGGTCCACCAAAGTCAGTATTGTCTACTCCAGGGGTGGCCAGAGTTGCTTAACAAAAGAGCAACACAGAATAAAGGTCAGATGTTTGAGAGCCGCAAGACATGAACATCGGATATTTGAGAGCCCTGGAAGGAAGGAAGGAAGGAAGGAAGGAAGGAAGGAAGGAAGGAAGGAAGGAAGGAAGGAAGGAAGGGAGGGAGGGTGGAAGGAGGGAGGGAGGGAAGGGAGGAGGGAGGGAAGGGAGGAGGGAGGGAAGGAAGGAAGGGAGGAGGGAGGGAGGAAGGAATGGAGGAGGGAGGGAGGGAAGGAGGGAAGGAAGGAAGAAGGAAGGAAGGAGGAGGGAGGGAGGGAAGGAAGGGAGGAGGGAAGGAAGGAAGAAAGGAAGGAGGGAGGGAAGGAAGGGAGGAGGGAAGGAGGGAAGGAAGGAGGGAGGGAAGGAGGGAGGGAGGAAGGAAGAAAGGAAGGAGGGAGGGAAGGAAGGGAGGAGGGAGGGAAGGAAGGAAGGAGGGAGGGAAGGAAGGGAGGAGGGAGGGAAGGAAGGAGGGAGGGTGGAAGGAAGGAGGGAGGGAGGGAAGGAGGGAAGGAAGAAAGGAAGGAGGGAGGGAAGGAAGTAAAGGAGGGAGGGAAGGAAGGAGGGAGGGAGGGAGGGAAGAAAGGGAGGAGGGAGGGAGGAAGGAAGAAAGGAAGGGGGAGGGAGGAAGGAGGGAGGGAAGGAAGGGAGGAGGGAGGGAGGGAAGGAAGAAAGGAAGGAAGGAGGGAGGGAGGAGGGAAGGAAGGAAGAAAGGAAGGAGGGAGGGAGGAAGGAGGGAGGAAGGAAGGGAGGAGGGAAGGAAGGAAGGAAGGAAGGAAGGAAGGAAGGAAGGAAGGAAGGCCGCCCCCTCCCACCAGCCGCCCCCCCCCCCGCTTTCGGCACCCTCCCTCCCTGCCTGCCTGCCCTCCTTACCTGCTTCCAGGGCGGCGGAGAGTCCGGCGGCGGCGAGGCCGCTGGAGGGCCTCCAGCGACCAGCGCCGGCTTCTCCGACGCCCTCCCCGGCCTCCGCCTGCACTGGAGGCCCGCGCGCGGGGCCCTGCGGCGGTCGCGGAGCCGGGGAAGCGTCGGAGAGGCCGGCACTGGTCGCTGGAGGCCCTCCAGCGACCAGCGCCGGCCTCTCCGCCGCTTCTCCGGCCTCCGCCACCGCCGCCGGGCCCCGCGCGTGGGCGGGGAAGGCGGCGAGTGCAGCCGGCTTCTGAGGGGCCCCTTGGCATTGCCAGGGGGCCCCCCAGACCTGGGGCGACCCGCTCCCCCCTCCCCACGCCACTGCCTCCACTTGCACCTGCGGGCATGACCTTTGGTCAGCCATAGCTCTGGCAGAGGTTGTCCTTGAAAGGGCAGCTGCTGTGAGAGCCCTCTCCAGCCCCACCCACCTCACAGGGTGTCTGTTGTGGGGGAGGAAGGTAAAGGAGATTGTGAGCCGCTCTGAGACTCTTCGGAGTGGAGGGCGGGATATAAATCCAATATCTTCTTATTCTTCACAGGGTGTCTGTTGTGGGGGGAGAAGATATAGGAGATTGTAAGGTGCTCTGAGTCTCTGATTCAGGGAGAAGGGTGGGGTATAAATCTGCAGTTCTTCTTCTATCTTTAAGACCATCTGTCCCTGTATGAGCCTGGTACTCCACAGACAAACATTTGCCAATGGTGCCATCTCTCAGAATGGGCCAATATCCACCCCCCATTCTTTTTCTATAGCCGCTTCACTGGCATGGAATGAACTGACTTGGAGATCTCTCGGCTCCCATTCTTGTTTGCATTCAGAGTCTTTTCATTTCAGAATATGATTTTGCAAAGCTGTATCTGCATTTGGGTTTTGTGCATATATCTGCAGATGAAGCAGTGGAGCCAGAGGCCTGGTGGAGCCTCTCCCCTGAGCGCAAGCCCCAGCCAGGCGCATGTGGGCACGAGAGCAGCGAGTGGTTCATTTAGAATGTTCAGGAATCAAAAGTCAGGAAGGAGCCGTTTCCTGCCTAGGTGTGCTGCTGCCCCACCTCAGGCTGCCCAGAGAGAGATGGAGGGATTCAGCCGACTCTTGTGCTGGCTGTCTGGCTGGCTGTCCCTCTCGGCATCAAAACAGAGCTTTCTTTTCATTCATTGATTTATTTTATTTACCTTCGATTTATATGCCTCCCACTCCGCTAGCAGACTCAGGGCGGCTAACAGTTGTATTAAAAACAACATATTCAGTTACAGTTTCAAACAGTGAAAACATGAACAAATAATAATTTAAAAGCTAGATATTTGGTGCTGTACAAAATGTTAATATAGGTGGATCATATTATATTGGATGTCACCAGGCTTCTGTTTATCTGTTTCTGGTCTTCCCATGGAATTGCTCAGTAGCATAACAGTAGCAGCCTCCTCCCTCATTAGTTGTTATAGGCCTGTCAACAGAGTTCAGTTTTACAGGCCTTGTGGAATTGGGAGAGTTTCCGCAAGGTTCTTATGGCCTCTGGGAGAGCATTCCACAGCATTGGTGCTGCCACTGAGAAGACCCTGGCCCGGTTGAGCTTAGTCTGGCATCCTTTGGTATGGGGATAGATAGCAGATGTTGAGCTCCCGAACACAGTGCTCTCTGGGAAACATCTGGGGGAAGGCAGTCCCATAGATAAGAACATAAGAGAAGCCATGTTGGATCAGGCCAATGGCCCATCCAGTCCAACACTCTGGGTCACACAGTGGCCAAAAAACCAGGTGCCAGATAGACAGGTCCTGGGCCATATAGGGCTTTAAACCAGCACTTTGAAGCGGACTCGGTACGCAAAAGGCAGCCAGTGCAGCTCTCTCAGCACTTGTTGAATGTGCTCCCATTGAGGGAGCCTCATTAACAACTGCTGCAGCATTCTGCACTAGCTGTAGTTTCTGAGTCAGAATCAAGGGCAGCCTCATGTAGAGGGCATTACAGTAGTCTATTCTCAAGGTGACGATAGCATGGATCGCCATTGCTAAGTTGCGGTGCTCCAAGAAAGGGGCCAACTGCCATACCTGCTGCAGATGGAAAAAGGCAGACACAAACCCCCTGACCCTCTAGTGAGACAGGAAGAAGCCGCTTGAGCAAAGCCATTTCCCAAGGCCCACTGAGGAGGACATCTGGCATCATTCAGAGCTCCGGCCTCTCCTGACTGAGTCACTGTGAAGCCACAGCCTGCAGGAATAGCCGTCTGTTTCTGTTGAATTGGTTTCGGAATCCTGTAGACTGCTAAGGATGATGTCATATGAGCGGGAGTCGAGGAGCACCTACTTGCTGGCTTGCAGGACTGTCCCTGCAGAATCCAGGAGCATCTTCCCCCCCACCCCCGGTGCTCCGTGCAGCCTTGTCCAGAGTGGGCGGGGGGGGCGCACGGGGTGTCATCTGCAGCATCAGCACTATGGGGGGGGGGGGATGTAGAGTCTGACTATGCAGAGCAGCCCAGCACTAAGTGGGTATGGGTGAGGGTGGCAGCTTGCTTGGACTTTCCAAGGGGCGGGAGGCAGCAGTCTGTGCCATGAACTGCATGTTGTCTGTCTGCCCTGAGAGCTGGATTTTGGTGACGGCTGCTGCTCTGCTTTTTTAAGGGGCCCGACCAAAGAATAGCTGGAGGAAGAGCATGAGCAGCGCTGGAAAGGTAAGGGAGGAGATGCTCCTCTGGGCTGCAGCCCCGCAAGCTGCTGGGAGGTCTGTATGAGCAGATAAGGGGGCGGGGAGGTTAGGCCATGAGAGCTCCTGGGGACCATGAAGGCCACTCCATCCGGGGCTGGACCACGCAAGGCTCTGTGCCTCTCTCACCCCCCCCCCCCTTAGTCTCTGGCTGAGAGTCCTTCAGCATGTTCTGGGAGGCAAAAGGTGGAGCCAGCTGTGATGCTGTCCAGAGCCCCCACTCAGACCTAGGAGAGAGCAGCCCTGGTGCTCAGTGTCAGTGGACAGCATGAGGCTCTGCTTTTGCAGGCTGCGAAGGGAAGCTCCATCCACAGGCCCAGCAGCCCGTTCTGAAGCTCCGTAGTCCTTCCTCTGCAGCTGCTCTGGGGAGTCTCCTTCACTCAGGTGCTTGGAAGTTCTTGCCATCACCCTGCTCTGCTCTGCTCCCCTTTAGTTGTGTTGGGTTAAAAACAACATGGAAACAGCCTCCTGCTCTTGTTCTTTCCAGGACCAGAATGGAGAAAGTCACCCCGTGACAGATTTGTCCCTGCCTGCCAGATCCAGTAAATGCAGGGAAAGCCAAACCATTCTTGAAGCCAAACCTCCAGTGTCTCGCAGTTTCCCACTGGAAGCCAGTGGTGTCCAGGTCCGGTTGGTAAGATGACAATGGTGGTATTTTTATTAATGGTGTCTATCCAAACACAGACAAGGGGCTTTTTTCCTTGGCTTCACTGAGGCTTACTGTATGATGGCAGAGAGCAAGAAATGCAAAGCAGGCCCAAAGAAGCAAGCAGGCCAGAGAGCCCAAGGCCGCTGGCTGAGCAGGGGCACCTCACAGGCCAGGCCAGCCTTGTCTAGATTGGGGGGCCACAGGGAGCAAGGGGGTGGGGTGGGGGCAGGGAGAGGCAACTTTCTAGCAAAGCAAAAGCAAGTTAGATTTTAGAAATGTTTAACTCCTGATTCTGCATTCTGCTGAAGCTGATTTTACAGTTATTTCCCAAAAGTTATTTTGCAGTGAAATTTTAATCTAACTGAACTGCTGAATCTGTCATTGTTGAGTCCATGACTGAACAGCATCGTGGAGCTAAGCTGCTTCCAGGGCTGTTGAAAGCAGAGTTTGGCCCTTCTCAGTTCGAAGGGGGCGGAGAATCAGGCAGATGGAAGACGTGGATCCTGCACTTCATTCTTTCATCTCGGGCAGGGTGGCCAAACTGTGGGTCTCTCACACACATTCTGCAGCTCTCGGAGCCCCCCCTCCCCCGTCAGCCAGCTTGGAGAAGGCATTTGTCTCTTTAAAGCCCTTCTCCAAGCCAAGCTAGCTGGCAGCTTGGAGAACGCATTCAAAGTTGCTTTCTTTCCACCTCTCCCCCTCCCCACCTGTTTTTCTTTCCACCTTTCTTCCTTCTCTTTCTCTCTCTCTTTCTTCCCTCCCTCCCCCTCTAAAGTTAAATGTGTTCTCTAAGTTCTGCCCCATTGCCACGCTGGCTGACTGGTTTGGCTCGGAGAAAGCATTTGTCTCTTTAAATCCTTTCTCCAAGCCAAGCCGGTTAGCATGGGGGTAGGGGGCTTGCAAAACACAAAGTTAAAAGTGCTTTCTTTCCACCTTTCCCTCCCTCTTCCTTCCCATCTATTTACTTTCTTTTCACCTCGTTCTTTCTCTCTCTCTTCCTTCCTTGCTGCCTCCCCCATCTATTTGCTTTCCTTGCCTGCTTCCCTCCCTTCCTTCCCCTCCCTACCTCCCCATCTACATAGATCCCAATGGGCAGCCGTGTTGGTCTGAAGACGTTGAACAAAGCAGGAGTCTAGTGCACCTTTAAGACCAACCAAGTTTTATTGAGAATGTAAGTTTTAGTGTGCTCTCTAAGCACACTTCATCAGACGAGGGGATCAGGTATAGTGGGCTGAAATACATGCAGTTTGTTAAGAGGGCAAAATGATTGTGTAGGTGGACTACAACTAGGCAATACATGTCCTTTTGTGATTTACCTAGATTTGCAGAAACACCAACTGGCAGGAAACTATTACCTTTTATGGCTATCCAGACCAAATGGCCAAGCCACACCGTTTACCATGTGATCCCAGTCAGCTTGCCCTCTTAATCAACAAACTGCATGTCTTTTAGCCCGCTATACCTGATCCCCTCGTCTGATGAAGTGTGCTTAGAGAGCGTACGAAAGCTGACGTTCTGAATGAAACTTGGTTGACCTTAAAGGTGTGACTTGACTCCTGCTTTGTTCATCCTCCCCATCTGTTTGCTTTCTTTGTTTCTCTCTCTCTCTTAACACAGGAGTGTTTCCAGACTGCAGACAATTCACACGGGAAAATGTATAATGTTGTAACTGAACCTCTCCAAGGGCACAGAAAAACTGAGGAATGGGAGGTGAAAGTGGGCCGGGCGGGGGGGGGGGGGGGAGGCGAGGAAGCTACAATGAACCAAAGGAACCTCTTTACCTGACACCATACTCCTCCATTGTGAAAGGAGATTATGAGCCGCTCTGAGACTCTTCGGAATGGAGGGCGGGATATAAATCCAATATCTTCTTCTTCCCCCTCCTCTCGTCCAGCACAGCTGATCCCCGGTGGGTGGGAGACCCTCTCTAGGTTCTGTGCCCCAGAAGCCACCAGAGCCGCTCCCCCCCCCCCCCCCGGTCAACCAGCAGCACATCCAAGGGGCCCTCCGACTCCCGCTTGCCTTCTGGAGCTGCAACGGGCAGAAGCCATTCCAGAAGCCGGGCATGAAACTCCGCCCAGCAACTGCCAGCGGTTGGGGCCAGCTGTTATTGTTGCTGTGGCTAGTAGCCACTGATGGACCTCTGCTCCATATGTTTATCCAGTCCCCTCTTGAAGCTGTCTATGCTTGTAGCCACCACCACCTCCTGGGGCAGAAATGTCCCCATCTTGCAAGGTTCAGGGGGCCAATGGGCTGCCAGTGCTGCTTCCTATTGGTTTATATTATATATATTCATATGTTAGTGTTGAAATTATAGTGGTGTTTGCAGCAGGGTTTCCCAGAATAGATCATTTCACAGGTTTCCCAGTTTCTCAGGGGCAGATTTCTCTGCTGGTTGTTCATGCCAGACCCTGGGCTATGGGTGGGTCTGACATTCATTGTCTCTGACTGACAATAACATCAGATGACTGCTGTTTCTCAAGAACAAGTCATGTCAGACTAACCTGATCTTTTTCTGAGAAAGTGACTACCTTGCTGGATTAGGGGAATGCTGTAGACATCGTTTATCTTGATTTCAGTAAGGCTTTTGATAAGGTTCCTGATGGAAATATGTGTTTAAATTCAGAGGCATGGAGTTTGCATAAAGGAGTCAGAGACGATTGCTTGTCAAAAAAAAATAAAGTTTACTAGAAAACATCAGGATAGGGTACTTGGGATAAAAAAGAAATACAACTTCGTTTACCAGATAGTCTAAATTATGTCTGTCCTCTCCATGGGTACATTATACAACAACCCTTTGTCTAACTTCTTGTTCCCAAAAGCAGTTACAAACAGGAAATAACACAATTAAGCTTGCATAGAAGATCAAAGCATTTCACACCTAACATCCTTTCTGACCAATGTTGTGTTTGTATGCTTCCCGGGCTTAGAAGACTCGGTTTACAATTGGGTTTAGGTTACAGTATATCATTTCCTGTTTCAGGTAAACAGTTAACTCTATAATGTCTGAAATGTGCATAGCTTGTATTCCAACAGACCCCTTCTCAAGTTATGCAACATTTCAGTCACTAGCAATTCCAATCAAGTTCCTACTTTCACGCAGTCGTTCAACTTCAGTCTGTCAAGCGGCTTCATCATGATGTCAGCAATCATTTCTTCAGTAGGGCAACATTGTAATTCAGTCAGTCCTTCTTTAATCATTTTTTGCACAAGTAAACACTTGATGACAATATGTTTGTTGTCTAGTTTTATATTCTCAGCTTTGCATATGTTTATGCATGCTGGGTTGTCTTCATACATGAGTACTGGTTTAGGTTCCTCTATTCCAAATTCCTTAAGAAGAAAAATAATCCATTCCAGTTCATTGCAGGCCCTTTGAGCAGCTTCAGCAGCAGATTGAGCTACTGCTTGTTTCTTAGTGTTCCAGTCAATCACGCTATCTCCATAGAAGAATACGTTTCCACTTGTGGATTTTCCATCTCCATTTCTCCCAAAGTTGGCGTCCATGTAGACTACTAGTCTTGGGTTGTCACATGCTGAAATTAGTAATTTGTAATGAGCAGTTTTAGATAGGTATCTTGCCAGTCTTTTTATGGCATTCCAATCATGATAATATGGTGAACTTGTCTTTCTACTCAAGATTCCAACAGCAGTAGAAATATCTGATCTCGAGATTCTGCTTAAGTAAGTAGTTTTCCAATTGCTTCTCTATACTCACGATTGTTTTCAAGCAATTTTCCTTCTTCCTTCTTGCTGGATCAAGTGGTGTACTGTTTCCCTGTTTCTTTATTCCCATGAATTCAACAAAGTCCATAATTTTGTGGTTTTGGTTCAGCAGAAAACTTCCATCTTCAGCTCTTTCAATTTGTATTCCAAGGTAATGTTTTGTTTCCCAGTTGTTTGACTTCCACATCTTTATTCGGCTCATCAGCAATTTCTTGGATGTCTTCCTTGTTGTAGCAACATAAAATCAGATTGTCAACGTAAGTCAATATGTTCTGGTATTGTCGATTTTTGAGTCTTGTAAACAAACAGGGTTCTGATTTCCCTTGCTGAAAACCTTGCTTCTTTAGTAGTTCTGTCAGTTTATCTGACCAACCTCTTGTGGCTTGTTTTAATCCATAAATTCCCTTTTGAAGTTTACACACAAGTTTTTCTTTTCCAACTCCTTCAAATCCTTCAGTTTGTTCCATGGAGATTTTGTCTGTTAAGTCTCCATTGAGGAAGACTGTTTTAATGTCCACGTGTTCAACTTGCATACCTTTCGAGGCTGCAGTTGTTAAAAGTATTCTGAACGCAACATGACTTAAAACAGGTGCAAAAGTCTCTGTATAGTCAATTCCTTGTTCTTGCTTGTATCCTTTTGCTACTAGACGTGCTTTGTATTGATCCACACTCCCATCAGGATTGTATTTTACTTTTGAGTATCCATTTACAATCAATAGCTGTTCTTTCAAGAGGTAAGTTTGCAAGTGTCCAAGCTTGCTTGTCATGTAAAGACTTCATTTCATCATTCATTGCATCCATCCACTTCTTTCTTTTGGTTTTAACAATTTTATTAATAACATATGGTAACAATATCTGTTTATGTCATTACTATCCCTAACCCATATGGATCGGATAGTTGACTTCTGGATTGGGTAGTTGACTTATTTCTTTCCAAGTTGAGGGTTCTTTGACAGGTTTGTACTGTTGCACAAATACCAAGTCTTGGCGGTGGTACACCTTTGTTGCTCCTTGCTGTCCTTCTCAAAGTAACTGGTTGTCTCTGCTTCTCTTGGACTTCCTGCTTCCCCTTCTGATTCATTGCTTTCTTGTGAAGATGGACCTGCCTGCTCACAGGTGATCTCTGCAGGTGGCCAAATAGCAAATTCACTGAAGGTAAGATCCTCTATAGGATTCTGTACTGTGGATTCAGCTTGCGTAGGAGTTTGCAAAACACTGTTGCCATCTATATATACCACACTGCATTCTTTGAAAGTACGTGCATTAGGGTCTAGGATTCTGTATCTTCTTCCACCATTAGCATAGCCCACAAGTATACCAAGTTCTGCTCTGGGGTCTAGTTTTCCCCTTTTCTCCTTAGGTACAAACACGTATGCTTTGCAACCAAAAGGCCTTAAATGTTTCAAACTGGGTCGTTTGCCATACCAAATCTCAAATGGCGATTTGGATGGAACTCTGTTATGCAAATAAACTGCAGTATTTACAGCTTCACCCCACATATAATCTGGCAGTCCAGATTGCATTAGCATTGATCTGGCCATTTCCATAATTGTTCGGTTCAGTCTCTCAGCTGTACCATTCTGCTGTGGTGAATAGGGTGTAGTAGTTTTATGTTGAATGCCTTGTTGTTCCATAAACCTTTGGAACTAACTGCTACTGTATTCAGTTCCATTGTCTGTGAACAGTACTTCTGGAACTTTGCCAAACTTATTTCTCATAGCAGCAACATAGGATTTAAATTTATTAAATACTTGATCTTTGCTTTTAATTAAATAGACATAGACATATTTTGACTTAGTTTCTATAAATGTTAAAAAGTACCTGCTTGCACCAGCCAATTATTTGATTGGTCTTACAGTATCTAAGAATACCATCTCTAGAAATTGTTCATTGTGTACAGTATTTTTGCCCATATATCTTTTAGACATATATCACAACCAGCTTTCATTTGATCACAATCAATAACATCAACATTACATTCTTTCAACAATTTCTGCACACTTTGCACACTACGGTGCCCCATAGTTATGTGCCATTTAAGAAGATATGATTTGTGCTTGCATACAGATTACATTGTATTATACACTGGCCCAACATTAATTGCATCAGAAATATTTTCAGCATCATTTTGTACATCATCATCATCATCAACATCAAGCTTTGGATAATGAAGACCATCAACTACATCAAGCATAAGTTCAGTTCCAAATTCAGGATCAACAATATTTTCATTTTCCTTCCTTTCTCATGATTTCTTCTGACAATTCGTTTGGTTGAGACTAGGTTGCTGACAGCTTCAGGGGCAAATGCACACACTGTTAGTGTAACTCTTTTAATTTCTTGACTTTCATCCATAGCATTTAATATCACTGCCCCACTTCCTTCAACTTTCAGTAGTTGTCCATTGACTTGCTCTAAATTTGGGCAATTGTTTTCATCCATTCAACAAAATATTCCTTTCGATTACAAACATGAAAATATGTGCCCGAGTCAAGCATCCAATGATTCTCAAGATTTGCATTTGATTCAGTAATTGCATATGTAGGATTTCTATCAGACACATTCTTAGCCTTGGCATTCTTAGCTGCTGGCTTTTCAGATTTAAAATCACGTTTTTGTTGGTTGCTATTCTCCACTTGGCCACTAGATGTCGCTGCTCCAATACAGGAGCTTGCTTTATGATTTTGAACATTTCTATATTTGCAGGATATTGCTTTATGGTCTATTTTCTTGCATATAACGCATTTAATATTTCCTTTCCCAGGATGCACTCTTAAAACTGACATTTTATTGGTAGTTTGCAAGAGTTCTCTTCTATTTTCCTCTTCCCTTAAGTAATTCACAGCATATTCAGGGGTTAAGTCTTTCTGTGACTGCAGTACAACCAAATGACTGTGATAAGAAGGTGGGTCCTCAGATGCTTTAAGTTCAGACGCAGCCTGCATGATATTATCTAAATGCTTTGACATAGATTCACCTTCATGCAGCTTAAAATTGTGCATGCGCCTTCTTAGGAATAAGGCCTGTGCATCTGAGCTCTGCTTTTCCAACATTTTCCACATCTCCTTTGTTGTATTGCAGTCTGCAGGCATTGGGCATTCACATTCAGAGACAGAGTTCAAAATTAGTGTTTTCCCAAGGGGGCTCAAGGCTACTCTGCACCTTCAAGCCGTTCCCAGAACTCCCAGATAGGTAGTCCTTTCAGGGGGGTGCCATTTGCACCTAGCCTCTTCCCTCCTGGCGGAAGACACCTGAGAGTCAATCCCATGGCCTAGGAGTAGTCTCTGGCCAGTCTGAGGTGTCGTGCATCCATCCATTGTCCTGCAGGCTGCCCATCTCCCTCCTCACGTTGGGCCAGGGTGGTGGGAGTTGTGCCCCCGCCCCACTTCTGGCTCACTGTTGTTGGGGCCTGATCTAGTTGGGTACACCTGTCGTCTTGTCATCTGGCTCCTTGTCAGGCACCTTTGCTCTGTGTCTCCCGTGACTAGCCATGAATTGGCTCGGCAGTGCAGGCAAAGTGCTGCTTCATGGAGGTCAAGGAGACAATGTGGATTCTTGGCAAAATGTACCTTCTTATTTTATGCCATTAAAGGTGTTGAATCTGAATCTGACCTTCTGCTGAACAGTCATTGTTCTGTTCTCTTTTAAGAGACAGCACTATTCCAATGCCCGCCGAATTCCTGTCCTGGAAGGGAGGGGTGAGAGCAATGCCTCCTCCTACTTTCTATTAAGAGAAGGGTCTATTGTGATGCCCGCCAAAGAGGGTAAGGACGAGACTAGCATCGCTCCTCTGAGCACTGCGGGGAGAGGTGGGTGGAAGGTGGCTTGCCTGCCACCTAACTGCCCCGCAGCAATTAGGCATTTGTCTTGGGTGCTGGGAGGGGAGAGAAAGCTCAATTTGGTGCCCCCTCTGCCCAGCACCCTAGGCAAATGCCTAATTTGCCCAGTGGGCAAGTTGGCCCTGCGAGCAGGACCCACAGAACAAATGTGAGGGAACCTGACAAAGAAGAAAACAGCCAGTATTCAGCGATTCCTTTCAATACTGAACCATCACAAATCAGACAATGAACCTTCAATTGAAAGTGAACATGAAAAATTAGGAATACTTCATCAGTTCATCCATAGTTCAGGCAATAATAACACTGCTGTAATTCTAGAATTCATCATTCAAATATTATTAACAGTCTCAGTGGGAATGTTGAGCTTCCAACCGTTCGTTAGTCCTTCAGTCTCCATCCAGTTTTCATCTTCAGATCTGTTTTGAGGTCTTCTGGCAGCTCTGAGTACAGCAATAGGGATGGTTCACTTCTAACCAAACAAAGCTTCCCGAAACAGCAACCAGTGTTGGTGCCTGGAGTGACTGAAAAGTGGCTCTGCAGACTCTGTTGCTGACGGGGAGTTTGGCATTAGGGGATTCCTGGCTGGGTTGGGAAGATTTGTGCAGTGCTGTGGATTGGTTTTTTGACCTTGTAAGCCACTCCGCGTCCAGACTGAGCAAAGAGGAGTGGGCCAGCCTGCCTTCCGTTCAGAAACAGATGTGTGGCCAAGCATTGCTTAGCTTTGCGAGTGAGTCAGGTCTGCCTGGATCCAGGAAATGGCCCGTTTGCTGGCCCTGCCCTCTCTCAAGGGCTCTTGGCCTACAGATCCCGTGGAAGAGGGGCCCTCCTCTCTTGACTGCAGCATCATCACTTGGCAAGGAGTGTCTCAGATCTTAAACCTCAGGGCTAGGAAGATGTTTGCAAATCCCCCTTCTGTTTAATCAGCCAATGTAAATGAGAGAGAAATGGACACCACGCAAAAAACCAGAGAGCAGTTTTGGAGGGATGAGGGGAGAAGCAGTTGGGCATGTTTCGGGGGATCGGTGGGGAAGGTGACCTCATCATTACACTGCAAGAAGAGTCTCTCGCCACCCCCCCCACCCCCGTGTCTCCTTTGGGGCTGGGGTGGTCCTCTCTGTTGTGTGCCTGCTGGATACCTGGAAAGCGGGGCTGGGGGCATCCCATGATGGCTGCTGCCTCCTTCAGGCCTCAGCTCAGCCACCAGAGGACAGCAAGGCGAGGTGAGGGGCTGGCTCCTCTCTGCAGGCCCCCCCCCCCGGCCCGGGTGGCCCAGAGCACTGGGGGTGCGGCCAGCTGGAGGCTCGAGATGCCTTGAAGCCCCCCCCCCGTTCTGGCCCCCTGGCCTTCCTTACCTTGGACCCCTCCCTCCCTTCCTGCTGGCCTTGATGGGAGAGGCTGCTGCTGGAGAGACCTGGACATGGGGCACACAGCACAGTTCCCTGGGCAGAGCCTGTGTTTTATTCCCTGCCAGATCATTTTAAAAAGGCTATTTGTATGCAGGAACCATCTTGGTGAAGCTGCACTGCTTTACCCCAGGAAAGGAGCCCTTCAGAAAGAAGGAGGACACCCCCCCCCCCGGAAGAGGCAGAACTCTCCCCTCTCCTTCTGCAGATGTTCCCTGGGACATCCCTTTGTGGTTGATTTGCCAGCTGACCTCTTCGCAAGCCCCCCAAGATGAGGGGGGATGACTGAAGCAGGAGGCCAGAGAGAGCAGCTTCACCCTGGAAAAAACCCTCACTATTCTGAAGTGCCCGCAAACTGGGCGGGGGGCTCCTTTCATAGCAGACTTTGCTCTGGTTTCTCAGAAGGAGAAGTTTAATTGCCCTCCCAATCGGCTTCCAGTCTGCTGAGGGCCATTTTGCACCTCCCTGGCTGCTAATGTTGATGCTGCCCTAAATAGAAGTGGAGGGCAGCTGTGCTGTGAGAGGAATTGTTTTCCTTCGGTTACAAAACCAGGGTGTTCACTCCACCTGTGCTGGCGACGTTCTCCTCCCCTTTGGGGAGCCTTTGAAGAGCCCAGTGGAGGCAGGGCTGTTTCCTGGCTTGGGGGAGGGAGGAGATTTCCGAGGGGCTACATGGCAGAGAAAGTGCTGCGGGGGGTCCTTCTTTCGGAAGATAGCTGGGAGGCCGGGTGGATCGTTTCTCCAAAGAGCTGCCAGCTGGCCTTATTGCCCCTGAGGAGAAGCCATTGGCCTGTCCCACGGAACCCGAGGGAAACGCTCCGTCCCTTGGCCCCTTATCAGGAGACCCCAGATTTGGTGGGGGAGGAGAAAAGCTGCCTTGTGGTGCTTTCACGGGCAGCCATGGGAAATGCTAGACTCTGATAGATTTGAACTTGGAACAGCAACCAATGAGTGGTTTTGGCGCGAAACTTGACCGCCATGATTTGGTATGGGAATTGGGAGGGGGAGTGTTGTTCGCGCAGGCATAGAAGCGGGGGCACGGCCCCACCATCTTGTCTTAGTGTGTAGCTGCTAATACAGCATGTTCCTGGTTGAACCCCATGTTGAGCCCAGTATTGAACACATACGAAAGCTTGCATGCTGAATAAGACTCGGTTGGTCCTGAAGCTGCTGCTGGACTCCTGCTAGAATCTGGGAGAGCCAGCGTTCAAAGAGCGATTGTGCCTTGAAGCTCCAGGTTGGCAGAAGAATCTGAAAGAGATGTCTCTCTGTCTGTGCTTCTTTAAAAACCCAAAGTAGTGCCAGCAACACAGGTAGCTTGACAAAATGAATGCCCATCGAGATCTCACCTGCCTGTCCCAAGAGGCCTCAATGGCCATGGGGGGGGGGGGTTGCTTGGCAACCACCACAGTACTGCTGAGGCCTCCAGGCATCAGTCCTGTCAATCAAAGTGGAGGGGGAAGAGATTGAAAGAGACCAAAGACAGGTAAAAGGGAGATGAGGTGAAGGTGAAGAGGGAGAGAGGAAAAGGTAAGTGGGCGGGCAGGACGGCTGCCAGGGGCAAGGAAGGAGGAAGAGTTGAAAGCTTGGATGGCAGATAAAGGGGGGTGAGTGAGATGGGGGAAAGCAGGGAAAGGTGAGGGGGCATGGAGGCTGCTGGGGGAGGGAAAGGAAATAGTGTGGGGAGAGGGATGCTCTTTGAGTTGAGTGTAGAGACGCTCGTATGTCTTGCAGTTTAAAATATTTTGTGAGGGAATGTGAATTTTACTGTTGTCCATCATGATTACTGAAATCCTGTAAGGACGACATGAGTGAGTCCTTGGTGTCCATCATAAGTCAGTCCCTGCCTTGGTCAGTGTTCATCCCCAGAGAATAATGGAGCACTGAATAATATGGAGCACAGGTCCATCAGTGGCTATTAGCCACAGTGTGTGTGTATATATAAAAATTTTTGCCGCTGTGTGACACAGAGTGTTGGACTGGATGGGCCACTGGCCTGATCCAACATGGCTTCTCTTATGTTCTTAATGATGTGGCCATTTAGTGCCTGGTCTCTCATTTGCCCTTGCTGGGCCAAGGATCGAGAGAGCAGTTACAGAAGGAACTCTCCTTCAGGTGGGGCTGGTGGAGGCACCCAAGGGTCTCCGCTGACGCATAGGCAAGGAGCGTTGTGCCACTCTGGTGCTCATGTGGGATTGGCCAGCAGCCACTGGTTCTGTGGGCCCCGCCCTCTTGCTAAGAAGGCCTTTGGAGTCAGAAGTGAGGCACCGTGGATTGGTTTAAACTGTTCCTGATGAGCTGGCCCCAGAGGACTGCTCTGGGAGGAGACTGCTGGCCATCACCATGTGTCTGGTCTTGTGGGGTTCCTCAGGGATCAGTCGTATCCCTCATACGACTCAATCTCGACATAAAACTCTGCCAAAAATCATTTGTCGTGTTGGAATTAGCAACGATATGCTGAAGCCTCCCTCCTCATGCAGTTGTGCTTCAGGAGTCCTGAGGCAGGGCTTCCTGGCTGGGGTTCAAGGGCTGCAAGCTGAGCTCAGACCCAGCAGATCTGCCTTCTCTCCTGGCTCGCTGGATGGCCTTCATGGCCTCTCATCCGCCTTGAGTGTCAGTGAGAAAGGTGGGCTAGAAATGATTTTTAAAAAGTTAAATAAATGAGGGATTTGCTTCAGTAGTCACAAGTGTAAAGAGTATGAGAGCCATGGAGGGGAGAGGTTGACCAATGGCCGCTGAACTGTGGTGATGGTGAGTGAAAGTCGCCTCCAGACCTGAGAGAGAAGCAGCCAGCTTTTGGGAGGCCTGCTCAGGAAGGCCTCGGCCTCTGCTGGCCCTTTGTGGACCTCTGTGGATCTGGATGCTGGAGGCCCCGTCTGGCTCTGCAGGGCTCTGCCAATGTGCTCTCCAGGTCTTGGACGGGATCCTGAAGGGATGGTTTCCTGCAGTGGTATTCACTTGGTGCGAGTTTTGCCTCACTCCATCCCACCCCCCAGCAAAACCCTCTTCATGTGCTTTTGCTGTGGATAACTGTTGAAACATTTAGTCAAACTAGCCCAGGAACAACTAGCAAAGCACTGGAACTAGGACTGGCTACAGGTTATTTCCATGTCCCATTTTGAAACAGAGAACAGTTGAGGCCTACGTGGTCTACTTCTGGGATTCTCTGATTTAAAGCCAGCTGTGGATTGTGCTGCAATTTTCCCCTTCTTCTTTTTCTTCTTCCCCCCAGAAGCTCAAGCGGGCCTCTTCGGAAGAGGAGTGCTTCTTTGACTTGCTGAGCAAATTCCAGAGCAACCGAATGGATGACCAACGCTGCCCCCTGGAGGAAGGCCAGAAGGAGACTGGGGAAGCTGCCTCCACCCCACTGCCTGTCCGGGAAGAGAGACTATGTGAGCTGCCCTCGCTTGGTGGTGGTCCTTGACTGCCACGGAAGGTGCCCCTCCTCGCCCAGGGGCTGGCAGGCCACGTGAAAGGGATCCAGCCCAGTGTAGAATCTGCAGGAACACACAGCCGGTGTCTGTGGGATAAACCCAGCTATGAGAACAGCCTTGCAAGCGTCAAGGGCCCCTCTTTCTGCCCTGCCTGTGAGCCAGAAGCCCCTCCCCCACAATGCCAGAGGCACTGCCTTGCTGGGGATTTCTCCCTCCCTCCCTCCCGTTTTGCTTTCTTCCTTTTCTGCCCCTGGCGTTTTTGTCAGCTTTGGAGGGGAGGGTTGTGGAGGTCAAGGTTGTGTTTTGGAAAGGGTTTAACCAAAGGAAGCTGCCTGCCTCCCCTTCTTACATTCTTGCTTCCCGTCTCCCAGGCCCAGCTGTTGAGGGAGCGGCAGCAGCAGCAGCAGTCGGGAGGGAGAGTGCAGGTCAGGGGCCTGGCGACTTTATGGCCAGGAGCACAAGCACCTTTCCTAAAAGGGAATGGACACACAAAAGCAGTATAAAAACGTCTTCTCTCCTTTGCAAATTTTGTGTAGGTTTTTCTTACAAGAAAAGCTGTAACTCCTCCCACCCCTGCCGCCACCATGATATTTTCTAGGTTGGGGGCGTGAGACCCCTGGAGAGACCAGTCCAAGGGACAGCACTGTGTCCTCCTGACCCCTTGCGGGCTTTGTCCTGGGGAGCTGCATCTCTTCACCTACTAAATTGAAATACAAAGCGGGGGGAGTGTTCTGTGGCCTTTTGCTCAGACCTGATCTTTTTGAGCCTGTGGGCAGCATGAGAATTCTGGCCCAGTGTGGTGGGCCCAGCCAGAAAGAGGTGGCTGCCACAGCTCCCCTTCAGGGACATGGCGAGGATCCTGGGGTGGGCTGGCAGTTGCTGCCAGAACCGTAATCTTCAGAAACCTGCACAACCAGTCGGATTTTCCCGGGCCAGCCGGGATGTGGCTGGATAAAAGCCCCACACAGCCTCACCCGCTTTCTCTGGAAACCTTCAGCGGGCACCAGGAAAGGCATGAGGAGGGCACTGTGCCCACAGGCACCATGCTGGGGCCCCCTGACCCAGGTTAGACTGCTGGTAACAACGGGGATTCGTGCTTCGCCTCTGAGCTTTCCCAAGGCCAGAGTTGCAGATGCCTGGGGTGGGAAGGCAGCTGCATTGCCAAGTGGCCGGCTTCCACTCTGAGCAGGGTGGGGGTGGGGGGGAGACTCAGGCTGCAGTTTTAATTGGTTTATGGTAAGAAAGAAGCTCAGCTTCTCTTCCTGGGTTTCACCTGTGCCCCTTCTTCTTCCCCTCTCGTCTCCTAGCCCAGTCCTCCTCCTCCTCCATGGCTTCTCCACAGACGGAAGAGCTCTTCGACCTCATCTCCAGCTCCCAGAGCCGGCGACTGGATGACCAGCGTGCCAGTGTGGGCAGCCTGCCCGGCCTGCGCATCACACACAACAACCTTGGCCACCTGCGCATGGAGGGCGAAGCTCAGGAGCCGGGCGACGAGTTCTTCAACATGCTCCTCAAATGCCAGGTCTGCCGGTGCTGTGGGGGCGGAGCTCCGGGTTCCCTCTGCCACATGATCCCCGCAGCTCCTTGCAGCAGGAAGCCAGGCACAGGAATGCAGTGCAGAAGGGACCCAGTTGTGGTCAGGTCTGGGACACAATGGAAGAGGGACTCCCGCCTCCCCCAGCATGTCCCTACACAAGAACAGGGCCAAGAGGGCATCACTGGATGGGCCAGTGGTGCCGCCCCCCTGAGGGCAGGTAATGCTCGCCCCCCTGCATCCCCCCGGCCTTGTTCTGCCAGCCCCTTCAGGGATCACGCAGCAGGAGCAACGTGTCGGTTTCAGGATCTCTGGCATTTCCATTGGAGTGCTTCATGTTGAGGTGTTACTGCAGATGCAGAAGAGGATGATTTTGCCAGATAAGACCAAAGTCCAGCCTCCCCAGAGTTCCTTGTGTCTCTGGCAGGCAGCAGCCCGGAAGAGCCTCAGGCGTGAGGTTTGGCCCAGGTCCCCTCAGAAGACTCCTGGGGGTGCAGGCAAAAGCAGCTTTATCCAGAGACCAGGCAGCAAACACTGTTTGCGGGAGTTCCCGAGGCTGTGCCTTGCCAGACTCAAGAACAAGCCACAATTCCAGGCCAGGTTTAGGCCACCCCTGAACGCCCAGCCCCATTCTCCAACCTGCTGAGTTCTACTTGCAGGCCCCGTCCCCCTGCCCCAGCCCCTTCCAGTCAGCCTCAGTCCTCATGCCCAGCCCAGGCCCCCTGCCCCAGCCCCTTCCGGTCAGCCTCAGTCCTCATGGCCAGCCCAGCCAGGCCCCCTGCCCCAGCCCCTTCTGGTCAGCCTCAGTCCTCATGGCCAGCCCAGCCCAGGCCCCCTCCTGTCCTTGCAGCTGGAGTGCCCCCTTCCAAAGGGGAGAGGCCGTGCCAACTAATACGGCCACAAGAGCAAGATGGAGGTATAAATGATGGCATAACCAATGAGTAACTAATACTCTTGACTATATCAATATATAAAGGGTTAGCACGCTTGTTAAATACCAACGAGCACAAAAGTGACGGGATCGCAATAAGCAACGGCAGTCCTGCTCAGAAGTGCAGTATAGTTCAGGATGCAGATGCCACCTAGTGCAGAAGGCGGAGAGGGTGAGACCTGCCATCGTCAGGGACTGGCCCCCCTGAGGCCCTGCTGCCCCAAACACACCAGCTGTGACCCCCTGACAGACTGGGGGGGGGCCTTCCCTGCAGCGTCTTGGGGGGGGGATGCTGGGTCAAGCTCCTCTGGAGCTTCCTTGGGTGGGCAGCTCCAGTTTAGAGCTTGAAGCGCAGAGGGAGGGAGGTACCCTGGCAATGTCCGCTCCGGGTTTCCTGAGCTGGTGCTTTTCTCCTGGTGGTTGAGAAGAGCCTCAGCTGCCGCTCCGAGTAGGACCAGCCTCTTGCTCTTCTGCCAAAGGCAAAGCGGAGTCTGGTTTCTGCTGGGGGGGGGGGAGAGGGGGGCTTCGTGTACAACAAATGAGTTAGCATGAGACAGTTGCCTTGTGTTGAAAATCTAGTTACATTAACAGGTATATTCATGCATAGACCAGGAGGGCCTGCAAGGAATCGGGGGGGGGGGGTGTGTGTCTCCCCCCGCCCCACTCTGCTGCTCTCTGCTCTTTCCCTTTCCTCCCAGAACGCCACCCCTTTCCCTGCTTCCTTGTCTCCTTCCCACCTGCCAACCTGTCTTCCTTCCGCTTTTGGTTGCTCCCTCCCCTCTGTTGTGTGCAGAGAAGTCATGCAAGTTGCCCAGTGGGGGCTGCAAGCTACAGATGTTTCTGCTATCATTTGGGAGGGTTTTATCCCCCCAATATATAACTTTTTTAGATACCAGATTTTTCTGCATACTTGGGGCTTTTCTCGGGTTTGTAGAAAGATCTGTGCTGACTAGATGCGGCTCCCTTTTCTGGATTTAAGCACCCCAAGCAGGGCCATGCTGAGCATTAGGCTAGATTGCCTCTGCTGACTGGATGTGCTTGGTGGGGAGCTGCGCAGGGCGTGCAGTGGTCGTTGGTGGTGGCTCCCTTAAGACACAGGGTGAGTAACACCATCCTGCGACCACCCTAGTTGGCACTCCCTCCCCACCCTCGATGTTCCACTCACTGCACTGTCCTTTGCGTCCCCCTTCTAAATCCCAGATGACGTTTAGCTTTCTTGGTAGGAACTAAACAGGCAGCATCTGTGTTACCTTTGTCTCATTTCCTCCCCCTTTCTGAAGTTGAGTGCGTGTGTTTCTTTTAACTCTTCTGCAGTCATCCCGCCTCGAGGACCAGCGGTGCACTCCCCCCGGCTCCATCCCCCCTGGCCCCACGATGCCGATGCCGGATGAGGACTTCTTCAGCCTCATCCAGCGTGTTCAGGCCAAGCGCCTGGATGAGCAGAGGGTGGACCTGGCCTCAGCCCACGAGGAGGAGGAGGAGCCGCTGCCGCAGAGGCCCAGCCCCAGCTAAGGAGCCTGCAGGGCTGCCTGCTGCATGGGTGAGCCCAGCGCCACCCCCACCCCCCAGGAGCATCGACCCCTCTATGCGGCAAAATGGGGGGGATGTGCAAACTGCCTGGCTGCATCTGCTGTGCTGAGCAGTGGACCAGAGGGAGTGGGGGTGGGGGCGGTGCTGAGAACAGGAGAGGAGGGACACGGAGAGGAAGCCGCCTCTCCCACCTTCTTTGTCTTGATGACAGAGTAGGGACACTTCTGAGGAAGGGGGGGGGCAGGCTTCACCTTCGTGCCCTGCTGGCAAATGCCCGGAGGCTCTCGGCTGGTGGATTGATGCAGCCTGCCTGCCTGCCTGCCTGCGGGAGTCGTGCCAAACCCCACCAGCCAGCCACGGGCACCTGCAGGGGGCAGCTCAGAGCATCTGCTCTCAGCTCAGACTTTGAGGAGGAGGAGGGGAGGCAGAAGGTGGGGGGGGGGCGTTGCCTGGGGCCCTGGGAGGCAGAAGTGGGCCCCTCCCCCCCAACACACACCTCTCACCTCCCCAGGAGACCAGGCCCCTCTCTTAGGTGAGGGCTGGAAGGGGTTGCACAACCACCAGCTCAGAGGGAGGGAAGCTGAGCAGAGACCCTCACCTGCCCACTGGCAGATGCTGCATTCACCTCCTTGCCAAGCCCGACTGCTGCAGGCCCTGAGATGCTGCTCTTCAGGAAGGCCCTTCCCACGGCCTGCCTCTGCCCTGCCCCACAGCTGCCTCCCCTCCCCTTGCCTTGCCCTTCTCCTCAGTGGGGCATGAGGTGCCAGCCAGCAGACCACAGGCAGGAAGCTCCGCCCAGGGCAAATCGGAGCAGGCTGCCCTTTTCCAGTGCATTTGCCCCCAGCCAGGAACTGGACCGACTGTGGAAGGGACTCGACAGGCCCTTTCCTCCCCGCCCCCCCCCATGTGCTGTTGAATGTAACTTCATGAGCAGGGGGAGGGGGGATCAAATCATTTTCTTCTAAAAAACCAGCTGCCAAATTAGTTTGTAACTGAACAGAGCTGGGCAGGGTGAATAAACATGTTGTGATCGAGGCTCTTGGGACTCTTTTGTCAGATGCCTGTCTCTGGCCTTGTGCAGAGAAGCAAAGCTGGAAACGAGGGAGGGCCCCCCTGGATGGCAGGGCACCTGGGCCAAGAGAGCCAGAGAGAGGAGGCCAAGTCAGGAGTGCGCAACAACAGCGGCTGCTGTGGGGGGCAGAGACCTTGTGGTGGGTGAGGCGGCACCTTCAGTGCACCCTCTTGCTGGCCTGCAGCGGTGTCCAGAAGGCTCAAGTGCAGCCAAATGATCAAAATGGGTCTGTAAGGCCCCCGCGTTGCAGCACAATCTGCAACCTTTCTAAAAATGGTTGGGGGGGATTAATAAAACCAGCACCTCCAGCTGTAACAAATAAATGCTGACACAGCTCAACTACAGTGTAAGATTCCCAAGGCTTCTGTGCCTTGGTTATTGTCAGATGGGGGAGGGGCCAGGGTAGAGGCCAAAAAGGGTTATAAGTTGGAAGGAAGTAGGTAAAGTGGAGAGAAAGCCTAGGGCAGAGTCTCATGAGACACATACAGGCTTTGTATTCAGACCAGGAGAATTCCATCCAATGCAGGTCTCCTTGGATCACTGCAGAGAAAATAAGAAAGAAGATAATATTGGATTTATATCCCCCCTTTACTCAGAGTGACTCACAGTCTCCTTTATCTTCTTCCTCCCCCAACAGACACCCTGTGAGGTAGGTGGGGCCGAGAGAGCTCTTGCAGCAGCTGCTCTTTCAAGGACAACTCCTGTGAAAGCTATGGCTGACCCAAGGCCATTCCAGCAGCTGCAAGTGGAGGAGTGGGGAATCAAACCCGGTTCTCCCAGATAAGAGTACGCACACTTCACTGCACCAAACTGGCTCTCTGCTATGCAGGAAGCCAAGCCCAAAGCAGTTCTCAGGCGAGCCCTTCTGGGAAGGTGCAAACAGTTCAGCATCAGCTTCATAGTACTAAGGCCCTTCCGGCTGCTTTGTGCCCTTCAGGCGATGGTGGGGGGGCCGAAGCCCCCATCTCCCACCCCAGCTAACTTGGCGCTGCTGCCACCTGCTGGGGAAGGAAGGCCCTTTCAAGACACAAGAACGGACCACTCCGTCAACACACACAAGGACTTGGGAGGCTGGAGAAAATGTCCTGCCCGCTTCACGGAGGCTTGTGATGTAGAAGTGGTCAGTTGACCCCAGCAGGGCCCAGTGCTGCTGAGCAGGGGGACGTCCATTTCCTGAGAAGGGGCCCCTTCTTCATGGGGGGGGGACAGGAATCCTTTTGCACCAAGGGGCTATTCCTGGGCAGAAAGAGGAGGGCATTTCACATCTACATCCACTGAGCTGGGTTGATTCTGGCCACAACATTAGAAGCTGCGGCTGGCTGGTTGGAGCAGAGTCTCCTGGAATGAAGCCCCTCAAAGACAGAGCTCCTGTGCCTGAGTTGTGGAGAGGCAGCTCCCAGCCTTTGGCAGAGCACCATTGATGCCAATGGGAAAGAGTCTGGGTGCCTCGCTTTCTCTCTGTATGGCGGGCCAGGTCACAGCTGCTGCCATCTTGGGCTGGTGAGGCCACTGGGTCCTTGTCTCCCTCCTCACGACCCAGCCACAGTGATCCCTGCAATGGTCACCTCTAGGCTGGACTACTGTCCAGAAAATGTTAACTGTTTAAGTGGGTGCCTGCTCCTTGGGACAGTTGTGGCAAAACAGGGTGTGTGTGGCTGCAGAGAAATGCCAGGGAAGAAACATACAGATTGGTAACATTCAAGCACAAAGAAAAATGGCATATCGAGACCTGCTTGAAGTCAGCTGATGAGGGTCCTCCTGTCGCCCTTGTGGGGCTCCGGGCTGACACAGTCCTCCCCCCACCCCGGTCCACTGGCAAGGCCTCCTCCGTCCCCTCCTCCTCAGGGAACCGCAACACTACTGGAGGCCAGCAATGCCACCAGGCCCAAAATTACTTCTCCACAGTCGGGTGGACTTCCTCCCCTTAGGGACACCCCCCCACCACCACTTTTAAAAAAATATATGTCCTGCCTGATGAAGAGTTCTGGAGAAATGGGAAGCTTTTTCCCCACAAGACCTAAGAGCAATGAGCACCCCTAAGGCCAACCAGATCTCAGACTCCCCACAGCTTATTTCCTGGAACTGCTTTTGGGGTTTATTGTCAAGCATGCGATTTCCAAAAGAACAAGTCAAGTGGATACAAAGCTACGTTTATTGCTAAATTGGGATGCTCTCTTGGTGCAGGACCTTGAGAGTGATGCCAACAATACATTGATACACTTCTTTTAAGACATACATCAAAGGGTTCTCACGGGAAGGGGTGAAGAATGCCAGCCGGCGCATAAACTATCATAAAAGTCTACATTCTCACTACGTTATCAGTATCTCGTCCTTGCTTTCCCCAGATGGTCTACACTCCCATGCAGGAATGTATGGGAAGGTGTCACTCCTTCTCTTCTCTACTAGTTTTCTTTCCTAATTCACTACAAAAGCCATAAAGCGGGGGGTGGGGGGGTGGAATAACAGAGCCATGTTACTTCGGCCCTCCATGATGTTTCACAGACCAGCTTTATGGAGGGCCTTAAAACCATAGATCACCATTTGCATTTTACCATGCTTGACATTTATGGCATCAGGCAACAGGGACTACCCACCAGAAAAAAACATTTTGGCTGCTGCTATGAATAAATGGGTACAAGAGGATTTTATTTCTTGATTTCCACCCCCCCCCCCCTTTGGACCAAGGCTGCTTGCTGAGACTTCTAGACTCCGGTCCTAACAGTTAGGGTGGCCATAATATCTGCAGGCCAGCCAGGGACACCTTGAGGGGGGAATGAATGTGTGTGCGCGCGCCGCTGGAAAAGGGAAGTGATGTCACTTCCGGTGACGTCATGCCACCGCCGGAAACAGGAAGTGACATCACTTCCTGTGACATCGTTTCCCCGCGCCACCTGCTGGAAACAAAACTGGTCAACAGAACATTTTTATAAAGGGACAAGGTGCTGTATGTTGCATCCTGTATACTTTATCCTGTTCTTACTGTGCTGTTTCTAATTTCTAGAAAAAACAACCTTGTTTTTTGCATTTCTTATTATAGTTGCCATGTTCTTATTGCACTTTCTAATATATTTTAATTATATTGTTATATGCCTTATCCTCTTCCTATTGCATTGTTTTAAAGTTTATGTAATCCACACTGAACCTCAGTAAGAATGGTAGACTATAAATCAAGTAAATAGAAAAATTAAATGCCTTCTGAAACCCAGCAGCAAAGGAAAGGGGGAGAAGATAATACTTGTTTTTCAAAACTCTGGAAACTGCTTTGAGAGCTTTATGGTCCCAAAAGAGAATACCTAAACAATCACTAAGTAAGACTACAAACTGCAGAATGATTTTGTTTTTCAACATACCCTGAAATATTTTTCTCTCCTGTTCCCCCCTATTTATTTATGAGTGTGTTATTTATATTCCACCGGTCTCACTGAAACTCAAGGCAGATTATACAGAGTAAAACAATACAATCAGCAGGCTAGGACAGTCAGTAAACAATGCAATAGGATTTGGGTTGCAGATTAAGCCAGAACTTGTGCTTTCGTGCACCCTGATAAACTCCTCAAGCATAGGTTTTTGTGCATGCTTACCACCCTGAGGAGAGGGAAGGAAAAATCGTGTAGCATCCAAAAGCATTTTTCTGCTTCGCATGCAACCTGGATAAAAGACTTCGGATGATGGTGGAAGATAGGAGGGCCTGGCGTGACTTTGTCCATGGGGTTACAAAGAGTCGGACTCGACTGTGCGACTGAACAACAACAAATTGTTGGAATTCTCTGTCTGGGGCAAGTGATGCTCTGTATTCTTGGTGCTTGCGGGGGGGGGGGGGGCTTCTAGTGTCCTGGCCCCACTGATGGACCTTCTGATGGCACCTGTTTTTTTTGTCCACTGTGTGACACAGAGCGTTGGACTGGATGGGCCATTGGCCTGATCCAACATGGCTTCTCTTTTGTCCTGATGAGTAGTCCAGGCTGGCCCAATCTCATCAGGTCTCAAAAGCTAAGCAGGATCAGCCCTGGTTTGTCTTGGGAGACCACCAAGGAAGTCTAGGCTCACTGTGCAGAGGAAGGCAAAGGGAAACCACCTCTGCTCATCCCTTGCTTGGGAAACCCTAGGCGGTCATTATAAGTCAGCTGTGACTTGACAGCAAAAATAACAAGGGAGAGAGACACAGAGAGAGAGGTTGTTGCAAGCCCACTCGCTGAGCATCCCTTCTTTCTAAATCCGCAGCTCTGGCTTTGAGTGCCTGGCAGGGTTGGAGATCTGGGTCGTGGGTATGGAGGCTCCCCTCTGAACAAGAGAGGGCCCATCTTGCTCCTGCTGCCACTAACCCTCCGGAGGCCAGGCTCAGCACATGGAAAGACAGGCTTTCTCAGCACTCCCAGCTGTGCCAAGCTGTCCAAATGCCTGAGTTATGGCCTCATCAGCACTCACCGCCACCACTCCTGACGCTCTCGCACAATTCCAAATAGGAAACCTGACCTTTGGAATCAGCCCGGGGCAAAAAAAAAAAATCCTTCCCCTTCCTGGATTTAACGCCAGCCAGGCCACACAGCGCGAGATTGAGGCAGGCCGGGGCTTTGTGCTCTGGAGAGAGGAGGGGGGAGGCAGCCCCGGGAGAGCCAAATCAGAGCCGCGGGGACCTGTTACTCTCGAGCAGCCCGACGACGGAGGATGGGGAGGTTCCCGGGCGCCCTCTTCGTCCCGCCTCCGCACACCGGAGGCGCATTTTCAGTGGCGCGAGGATAGAGCTTGCTTTCTCTCCCCTAACGCCGGCAAGACCGAGGCCAGCCTTCTTTACCAGGACCCGGCGGGGGGGGGGCAAGACCTCGAGTGAAGCATGTGCAGATCTCTCCTTGCTTTTAAACGGAGTGATGGGCGGCCGGGGGGGGGGGGGGATGGAGTGGTCTTCTCTTAAGCCTGCCACCCGGACACGCCGTGCGCCCAGCCTCCCTCCGGCAGCGCGTCTTCCAAGATGCCAGGCGATTCTACCCACTTAAAAAAACCAACAGATCGATTCGCAGGCAAATGCCCCCGCTCTTCCACCAAGCCCCACAAAGAAAGCACAAGGCAGGGGAGTGGGAGAGGACCCCTCACCTGATACATCCCGCCCGGCGCTCGTCCCCAGCCCAACAGGAGGGCGGCGTTGACCCCGGCCACATGAAGCGCCAGAGCGACCCGGCCCTGTATGCCGGGCCCAGAAAGCAGCGCCAGCGGAGGGGCCGAGAGCAGCAGCGGGATGGCAGCCACCGAGCCACCCAAGACGAAAGCGGTCAGGCTGGTGCGCGCCTCAGCACCGCCACCGCCGGCCATGACGGCCCCTGACAGGCGGCCCGGCCCAGGTCTCGCAAGAACGCACGCGTGCCTGGGTCTCACAACAGCTACGATAACACCATAGAGGGGGCTGTGCCAGAGCGACATACTCTTTCCTGGCTTCCGGTCAGCCGCCCCCCCCGCTTTCGGCCCCCTCCCTCCCTGCCTGCCTCAGGGGGGGGGGGCTTACCGTCTCGCAGGGCGCGGGTGGCGACCTCCCCTCCGGGCGGGCGGGCTGGCCAGGAGGCGCAGCAGCAGCCACGTGAGGAGGAGCAGGAGGAGGCGGCGGGCGGCCCCTTCCCGGGCGGTGATGCGGCGGCTGGTGCTGGTGGCGGCGCTGCTGGCCAGAGCGCCCTGGCCGCCAGGTAAGAGGGAGCCGCTCGGACCCCCTCCCCCCTCGGCAGGGCAGCCGCAGCCAGGCCGTCGGGCCTGCAGGGAGGGCGGGGCGTCCGGGCAGGGCTGGCTGCAGGGCTGAGCCCATGCGGCGTCTCCCCGACTGCTGCTGGGAGCGGCTGGGCATCCAGCCGGGTCCCAGGGCACCCAGTGGGCGAGCAGGGAGGGGTGCCCGGGCTTGGCCTCCCTCTCCAGGCCCCTCCGCACAGGCTGCCAGCCTCCAGGCGCACGACGCCACCACCGGCTCCAGCGGGAAGCCCTGCAGCTGAAGAGCCCCGCCAGGGCTTCCTCCTCCTCCAACTCCTCCTCGGGATTTTGGCGAACCGAGATTTCAGTGGTCCCGGCTTAGCCAACCCGTGAGGCAGGCATTTGGGGGCAGGAACGGGACTTTCCTGGGTGGCCGGGACGATCTGGCCCCCCCTACGAGGAACCTTTGCCCTCCAGGCAACCTCACTGGGCTCATGAGCTTCTACCTCCTGAGAAGAGAGGCCTGCGAGCCTCGAGGGCCTGGGAGGATCCAGAGCCACACAGGAGGGCAACGCAAGAGTCCAGAGAGGCCCCTTCTTTGCATGTGAAAGTGCATCCCTGTGGCCTACCACTCCAAAGGGTGCCCCTGGGCTCAAACTCACCTCTGCAGCGCCACAAGGAGAGACTCCTCCTCCTTCCCCAGGTGGAGCGGGGCACTAATCAAGGTGCGTTTTAAGGTGTTGGTTCTCACCTTTAAGGCCCTATATGGCCAGGGGCCTGCATGCCTTTCCCTATATGTTCCCCGGAGAGCACTTCGGTCTGGATCACAAAATCTACTTACAATCCCCAGCCCTAAGGAGGCCAGGCTCATGTCAACTAGAGCCAGAGCCTTCTCTGTAGTGGCTCCACACTGGTGGAATGAGTTGCTGGGAGAGGTCAGGGCCTTCGAGAGCTCATACAGTTCTGCAGGGCCTGTAAGACAGCACTCTTCCACCAGGCATTTGCGAACTAGGCTGCTGGCCTGGAGTTGGCAACCCTATGTCCTTTCCTTTATCTTCCCCTCTGAGTTCAGCTTTCCATTGCCTTCCCCCTTCCTGCAGCTTCTACAGTGGGGGAGCCAAAGCAGTTTGCATCATTCTCCTCTCCCCCCTTGTGATCTGAACAACAACCCTGAGAGGCAGGTTAGGCTGGAAGTCTATGCCTGGTCCAAAATCACCCAGTCATCCTCCACAGCAGGAACCTGGGTCTGGCAGATCCCACTCTGAAGCCCTAACTTGCATGTCCTCTGTATTGCTATGTTGCATACATATTGTACAAAGTTCAAAGTTAGTTAATATAATTGTCAGGCTCTGTTCATTAATACTATTGCCAAATGCTGATTACTAACTATATTGATTAATGCCTAGATATGCTCACTAACACAGGAGGCAGAATAGTAAAGAGGGAGGGGGGAAAAGTAGTAGCTTCCCAGGAATATCAAAGGTTGCCAGGCCCTCTTTGAAGTAGAAAGTATGTGCCAGATTCTCACCTCTTCCTTAGAGGCAGCAAGGACATTGCCGCGGGGAAAATGTAACCACCAACTGAAAAGATAAGGGGGGAACGTTGTGAAAACTCTCATATGCAAAAGCAGCCTTTGTTTTGGGAAATGGGGGTAGAGTTACATGCTTTGATGTAGAATGTTAAATACCAATGATTTGAACTGTTCTCCATCAGTTCCAATGCCTATCAAGCTGGAGTAACTCTGGGGTATCCAATAAATGCAACTTTGTTTCAAATAACAAGTCTGCTTATTTGTGAGCTTCAATGAACCTCTGCCTGACAATAATACTATATTGCTATGTTGTATATATTTGCTATAGTATTAACTAATTCTGAACTTTGTACATTGCTAAGAAATTGAGTGCCCAGAAACTGTTTTGTATTCTGCCCTGGGTCAGAGACCCATGAATTTATCAAACAAAGCTATCTGTGATGCCATAGTTTTGTCAAGTTCAGTTCAATCGTAATTTATTAATGAGGCAGAAACAAGACAACTGTAAGTGAAAGTCCAGAGAAACTTATAAAATGTTCCCTAAAGCTTTTCTGTATTGCCTTTTACTGTCAAATTTGTGACCATTGGTTTGTCCTATGCACATGACATGTATATTTGCAGATCTTAAAGTGATTATTCTAAAAGTGAATTTCAAAAACAGGACACAGCAAGAGACCTCTGAGATACCAGTATAACCACTGGCAAACTCCCACCTTTTCCTGGGTTTGACCCAGTCCATGGGCATTGTTGGAGGGGTGCTTCCTAAATTTATGGGGAGGGAGCTTCTCTTTAAAAATTCATAGGTAGTGATAATGGCGATCCCTCCCTGTGATGTCACTGGCTCCTCCCTATGATGTCACTGGATCAAATGCCTCTGGCTGGGCCCCAGCCCCCTCCCCACCCCCGGGAAATTGAAGTCTACGCCGCTGGGTCAGTGTAAAGATTTGCTACCACTTTGGAAGTGTTTGCTTTCTGAGGCGCTCTGAGGAGGCTGGAGGACAGGGTGAGGACAGGACAGAGACAGGTGGATTTTTGGGTTGATTTCAGAGGCATCTCTGAGGCAGCCGGAGTGCCAGTCTGTTAGAAGCCTAGGTGTTTCTGTACTATCCCTAGGCTGATCCAAGGTTGCATGTCCTAGGAGAAGACAAGAGGAAAAGTAAAAACTGAGTAATTCTGCCCTCTTTTCATCACCTGTTACAATTTCACTTTCCTGTCCCTGCAATGGGCCTTCAGTGTCTCTGCTCTTTCTCTTACTTGGAACATTAAAAAGAATCTTTTTGTGGTTGTTTTTAGCATCTCTCCCTAGCCTAAGCTGATACTGAGTTTTAGCTTTAGCCTTCCTAACTCCTCTCTACAAGCACTGGTTGCTTATAGATCCAAGTGGGCAGCCCTGTTGGTCTGTAGCATGAATCAAGTTGTACCTTTAAGACCACTTTTTATTCAGAATGAAAGCTTTCGGGTGCTCTCTCAGGCACACTTCATCAGAAGAGGGGATCAGGTATTGTGAGCTGAAATACAAGCAGTCTGGCAAACTAACTGGTCACATAAAACTGTGGCTAGGCCATTTGGCCTGGATAGCCATAAAAGGAAATAGAATAAACCATTTGGCAGAGAATTTTATTACCTTTTATGGCTATCCAGGCCAAATGGCCTAGCCACAGTTTTATGTGACCAGTTAGTTTGCCAGACTGCTTGTTCCCTTCGTCTGATGAAGTGTGCCTAAGAGAGCACACGAAAGCTTATTGGTTGGTCTTAAAGGTGCCACTTGATTCCTGCTTTGTTCTAGTGGTTGTTTATATTCATCTTTGGTTATAAGGCGCTGCTTCCATTTACTAAATGAGTCTTTGATTCCTCAAGTCCTTAGAGAGCTGTTAATGGAGCCACCTTGTCCTCTTTTCGGCTCCTCTGCATTTTCCCTTCTCATAGAAATTGTTTGCGGTTGTACTTTCAGCATTTCCCTTTTAAGGAACTCCCACCCGTCTTCAACTCCCTTCTCGTGAACCACTTCTGACCACAGCTCAGTCTGCCAAAATGTGCTTTCCTGCAGTTCAAGCGGTCTGCCTGCCTCCGTCCAGCTTTCCCCTCCCGCAGCCTCCCAGGGGGCCACCGCTGGAGGGCCCTGTTAAGCGGGGCGGGCGGAGGGGGCGGCTACCGAGGGGCTGGGCAAGCCCGCCGCGCTTTCCTTGCCCCACCGAGGAGGGCGGCTCAGCGGCTTCCCCTCCCCGGCCCCGCCCCCAGCAGGCAGAGTGGGCGGGGCCGCGGAGGAGGGCCCGCGAGCGCCCCCTGCTGGGCTGCCGCCGCGGCGGTCTCGTCTCCTAGCAACCGCAGGCCTCGCCGCCCGCCCGCATGGCCCAGCCAGCGCCTCCCCCCGCGCCCCAGGCCGCCCCCCCCGCGCCGCCGAGCGAGGGGCCCCCCCGCACCAGCCAGCTGTACCGCGTGCACGAGCGCCTCCCGCCGCGCTTCGACCACCCCGCCTGGTTCCAGGGCTACCGGTGAGCGGGGGAGGGGGGGCGGGGGGGGGAGGAGGAGGAGGAGGAAGGAGTCTGACTCAGCTTCATCTCCGCCCTTCAGAGCCAAGGAGCGCAACCCGCTCTTCAGAACCACCAACATGGACTACGGGAGGAAGCCGCCCACCGTGCACGAGATGCCGGTAAATGCACCTTCGAGCTCCCAGCCCCGGGGCCAGGACTAAAACGAATGGCAGGCTTGCCCATGGAGAGCCTGGATTGCCCACCGGAAAGACTGCCGCTTGGCTTGCATGGGCTCCACTGGAATACATTGAAGCACAGAAACGGCTGCGACAATAATCTGGAATGGATCTTCCAGGAAAGTCAACACAACCTACAAGTGTCCTGGACGCGGATTGCCAGGGGAAGGGCAGATTTCCAGCCCCCGGGACTGGCACAGGTGTTTCGGATGTGAATTGCCAGGGGGGAGGGGGGTTGCCACCTTCTGGGACTGGATTGCAAGGGGGCAGAGCACAACGCCAGCCTCTGCCACTGGGTTGCAAGAGGAAAAGGTACTTTCCCAGCCTCCAGGACTGGATTGCAAGAGGAAAAAGGAGTCTGCCAGCCTCTAGGACTGGATTGCAAGGAGAAAAGGTAGCTTGCCAACCTCCAGGACTGGATTGCCAGAAGATAAGGTAGTCTGCCAGCCTCCAGGACTGTGTTGCCAGGGGAAAAGCTAGTGTGCCAGTCTCCAGGACTGGATTGCCAGGGGAACAGTTAGTCCTAGAGGCTGGCAATCCAGTCCTACAGGCTGGCAAACTACCTTTTCCCTTGGCAATCCAGTCCTGGAGGTTGGCAAACTACCTTTTTCCCTGGCAATCCAGTCTTGGAGGTTGGCAGACTACCTTTCCCCAGACAATCCTGTCCTTGAGGCTAGCAGACTACCTTATCCCCTGGCAATCCAGTCCTGGAGGTTGGCAGATTGCCTTTTCCCCTGGCAATCCAGTCCTCCAGGTTGACAAACTAGCTTTTCCCCTGGCAATCCAGTGCCAGAGGCTGGAAAATTGCCTTTTCCTCTTGCAATCCAGTCTTGGAGGTTGGCAGACTACCTCTTCTCCTGGCAACCCAGTCCTGGGGGTTGGCAAACTACCTTTCCCCCTGACAGTCCAGTCCTAGATGCTGGCAAACTACCTTTTCCCCTGGCAATCCAGTCCTGGAGGTTGGCAAATTACCTTATCCTCTGGCAATCCAGTCCTGGAGGTTGGCAGATTGCCTTTTCCCCTGGCAATCCAGTCCTCCAGGTTGACAAACTAGCTTTTCCCCTGGCAACCCAGTCCTGGAGGCTGGCAGACTACCTTTTCCCTTGGCAATCCAGCTCTGAAGGTTGGCAAACTACCTTTTCCCCGGCAACCCAGTCCTAGAGGCTGGCAAACTACCTTTTCCCTTGGCAATCCAGTTCTGAAGGTTGGCAAACTACCTTTTCACCGGCAACCCAGTCCTGGAGGCTGGCAGACTACTTTATTCCCAGGCAATCCAGTCCTGCAGGTTGGCAGGCTACCTTTTCCCATGACAATCCAGTCCTGGAGGGTGGCAAATTGCCTTTTCCCCTGGCAATCCAGTCCTAGAGGCTCTGGCAGACTACCTTTTCCCCTGGTGATCCAGTTCTGGAGGTTGGGAAAATAACTTTTCCTCTGGCAACCCAGTGGCAAAGGCTGGCTTTGTGCTCTGTCCCTTTGCAATCCAGTCCCAGAATGTGGCAACCCCCCCTCCCCCCTGGCAATTCACATCCGGAACACCTGTGCCAGTCCCAGGGGCTGGAAATCTGCCCTTCCTCTGGCAATCCACATCCAGGACACTTGTAGGTTGTGTTGACTTTCCTGGAACATCCATTCCAGATTATTGTTGCAGCCGTTTCTGTGCTTCAATGTATTTCAGTGGAGCCCATGCAAGCCAAGTGGCAGTCTTCTCTCCCATTATATCCAATGTGCAATCCAGGCTCTCCCATGGTTTCCCATGGGCAATCTTGTCATTCATTTTAGTAAGTCCTGGCATCTCCATGCTGACTCATCTGCTCTCGGTTGTCCCTCCACGGGTTGCCACCTGGGTGGGAAATTCCTGGAGTTTGGAGTTGGGGACCGGAGGGGCCTCGGTGGGATACAATGCCTCCCCCCGCCTCAAAGCAGCCATTTTCTCCATCTCGACCACCTATACCTACCTTGTAATTGTGGGAGGCTGCAAGCACCCCATCGGGAGGATGGCACAGCGCAGCCTCCTGGGCAAAGGACAATGCGGGGTGGGGGGAGATGCTCTCAGCTCAGCTTCCAGGCTGAAGTTGAACAGGGCAGGTGGACGGGAGGAGAAAGGGGGCTGGGGAGGGGGGCCTGCTGGGGGTGTTGTGCAAGGGATGTGCTGAGAAAGACAAGGCAAGGGGAGGGGTGGGGTGGGGGGTGAGAGAGCAGTGCTGGGTGTGGGCATGGGTCCTGAACCGAACCTTCAGGAGAGAGACAGTCCACTGACTGGGAAGCCTGGCTGGGGGGGGGGAAGGGGGGGCACATGAGGCCAGTGCTCTAAAATGGGGCCAGTGCCCCATCTCCGCTATAAGTTGCATTGTGAAAATATTTAAAATGTTACACTAGAGACTGGCAGCCAACATTTCTCTTCCCTGCCACTTCCCTCTGCCTGCCTGCTCTCTCTGCCCCGCACTGCAGCCCTGCTGGCCTCCACCCCCCCTCTCCTCTCTGCCCCTGCTGGGCAGCTGGCATGGGCCAGGACTAGGCAGGACGTTTGCCATGCGCCACCTGGGGGCTCCCCTGACCCAGCTGAGCTCTTCTTACAGGGAGACAGGCCTTCAGGGAGCCAGCTGCCCCCTGGCAAGGTCCCTGGCAATGTAGAGCCCCCCCCCCCCCCCCCCGCAGTGCTCCTGGGCTGAACTGGGCCCTCCTCCCCACAACAAGCACATTCGGAGGCAGCAGGAAATCTGACCCCTCTGCAAGACCTGCCCTTGAACAGCACGCCTGTGAGTGTGTGTGTGTGTGTGGGGGGGGAGATTGTCCCCTCCCTCCCCCACCCAGCCCCTTGAGGAAAGCATCTGGGAAGGTCCACGCTCTCTGCTTCAGGCAAGAGGGGCCCCAGGTCTACCTGCTGCTTGTCTGAAGGAGTTCATGATTCCCACCTCCTCACTAGTTCAAGCCACTTGAGGGGGGCAACTCAGTGGGAAGGCAGGCCCCTAGACTCTGCTGCTAGAGGGCACCATTGTATTGCCCTCCCCCCCGCCAGAAGGAAGAGGGGAGCCGATGAGCCCCTGGAGAGCTGCTGCTGCCAGTCCAAGGAGGCAACCCCCCTCCCTCGCCCTCCCGCAGGCAGCTCCCAGCTCAGTCCGGGCAGGTGATGGCAACCAGTCTGCCACAGGCAAAGATCCCCTTATATGTTTCCTTGGCAGTAAAGAGGCGAGCTGGCCACCTGTGAACATGAGGAGGATGGCAGGAAGGGTGGCATCCATGCTCAGTTCTTGTGGCCCAGGGAATGCTGTTCACCACTTTGGAGCCTGGAAGCAGTTTTCACCAGGCCACTTGGCCAGGGATCCTGGAGAGGGTGGGGTCTTCTGGGCGTGGAGCAGGGGTCACTGGGGGTGCATGGGTGAAGGTATCTGTGCGTTTCCAGCACTGAGCAGGGGGTTGGACTAGATGACCCTGGAGGTCCCTTCCAACTCTATATTCTAGTATTCGAAGTCTCATTCTGCAAAGCCCCCCTCTTCTCCCTTTTGCTCCTGTCTTCTTTGTGTAGCCAGTTCTGTTGCTCAGTGTAGCCAGTTCTGTTGCTCAGTGGCCGTGACATTCCTGAATCAGGCATTAAGCACTTCTTGTTTCAGGATGAGGCTTGCTTCTCCCCCCACCCCTTTTAAATCAGTTTCACAATTGCAGTCCCCTCCAATGGTGAGCAATCCTTTCGGCTACACAAGGAGCCAACTGCAGGCCGGAAAGCCTCAGGGATTCCACAGCCACCCAGAGTCAGTTCCCCTGACAATTGCGGGGAAGCTTTTGCCTCCGCTCCACCTTGGAGAGGCGGGGTGGGGGGTGGTGGTGGTGGTGGTGGAATCCAACCCAGATGGGGCTGCAGGAGCAGTGGTCTGAGCAGGAGGCTGAAATACCCCCTTGCCCTTCGCTCCCAACAGACCTGCTTCCATGGCAGCCCACATGCCTTCTCAGATCATCTCATCAAGTTTGGCATGTACAGGAATACTGGGATCAACACCTCCACAGAGAAGAGCGATGTGACAGGCCCGGACAACTTCATCACTTGCTTTGACACCATCAACTTCCATCCCAGTTACAGGGTGGGCGGCCCCTCCTTCTGCGAGTAGCCTGTGGCCAGGGACCCTCCCCCTCGTTGGTGGGCTTCCTTGAGAGTCATCAGAAATGCTCCTGCAAACTTTTCAGAGGTTCCCCTAAAGGAAATGCAAGCTGTGGCAAAGAAGTGACTTTTGGGGTTAGCAAAGTTTCTTTAGCGCCATCACTGCCATTACAGACAATTATGAATTTAAAAAGATGGACAGTTTCTTGTGTTGTGGGGCTTCACACTTAATTCTTTGTTGATTGTTTCAAATGCACTTCAATCAAAGATTGTTTTTATGGCTTTTATGGGTCTGAAACACAATGAGCAAACAGACAAGAAAATAAATACACTTGTGCAAAACTTTTTCTCGCTTAGAGGCCTCCACATTAACAATTCAGAAATGGAACTAAGTTGGAGTTGTCGGCACCTTTAAGAGCAACCTAGTTTTACTCATTTATTCAAAATGTGAGCTTTTGTGTGACCTCATTGGACCATAGTGTGGCGTGGAGCGTAATGGTGAGCTTTGAGCACCCACAAGCTCACGTTGGGAATAAAATGTGGTTGGTCTTCAAGGGGGCTTCCCCGTTGTTCTCTTGCTTCAGGCCATCCTGCCACCTGGATCAATTCAGAAGCGGCTTATTGATTATTGTTTGCACTTGATGCAGCAGCAACTCAATCTGTGGTGCTTCCCAGAGTCCTGTCAGCAGGGAGCTTGGGAAGGCAACGGCCGTTGGGTGCCCTCATGCCAAGCCTGGTCCTTTTCAGAGGCAGCAGTTCTGCCGCAAAGCAGGGGAGGGCAAGATTCAGGGGTGCACAAGCATGTGTCCGTGTGGTCCTCCAAGTAGAGGCGCATGCAAAGCATAGGGGGGGAAGCACAGCTGGTGAATCTGATGGCCCCGCCTCTAGCCATGCCAGCTGCTGCCAGTCCAGAAACCAGCCGCTAATAGCTTTTCTGGTGTGCTGCACTGTGCAGGGGCGGAAGGGCCCAGCAGGCACCACCGGAATAGTTAGGCTGTGTTAACTGCGCCAAGAGATGGTCTCTTCCTGCTGCCTTCTTGCCACTTGGCGGGGCTTGAGGAGGGGAAACAGCTGCACAAGGAAGACCAGTGGCCCACTCAGCCCAGCAAAGCCTGGAGGGACAGGTGTCCTTGCTACCATCCAAGATGCTTGTTAGATGAGGACTGAATGCGAGACCTGCTGCTCTAGCGCTGAGCCACAACCTGTTCCCAAACACCCCACAGCTCCCTCTCTGAGCCATTCAACAGCACCAGCGGGTCCCCTGCTCCCCTGTAAACCTGAAAAGAGCACACCATGTGACACGTATGAAAATCAACACAATTCTGTCCTTTTAATTATAACTGCAGTTTGACAGAACAGAATGGGTTTTGTGTGTACAAAACAAGTCAAAGGAACAAAACACAAATGGCCTCTTTCTGCCCGGCCTGCTTCGCCTGCTGGTTAAGAGGAAGCCAGGGCCAAGTGCTGGTTCTCACGTATCCTGTCCACAGCACAAATGCTCCTGAGGGCACTGGCAGAAAGACCCTCTCCTCTCCCCCAGCGAGGCTCCAGGGCCTTCCCACCAGCCCTCAGACCAGACCATTGCTCAGCTGTGCAAGGCCACCCAACAGAACACAACTAACGTGATCATGTCACACACAACAATTTTGTTACAGCAAACAAGTTATGCTCACTCCAGATCAGGAATGTAACAACGGCAGAGCCTTGTGGAACCAGATATACATTGAATTCTCTGGAAAAGGGCCAAATGAAGCTTTAAGGACATTCACATGGGACAAATTTATTACTACTTGCAATGAAAGTTTCTCAAACACAGCAACGCCTGAGTTTATTTTTCTTGTATGTCTCAAATAACTTTGGGAGGGACATGGGGAGGACACAATGACAACAACCTTCTTCGTTTCCCATGATCAGTTTTTTCTAGGTGTGCAGGATGTGTTTTCAGGGACGACAGATGTGCTTTTGGAACACCTCCTTGGATAACAAAAAAACAGAATAAATGCCCCCTCATCACTAAACGCTGCTGAAATTGAGGGGCTTCATTCAGATGGAGCTCAGAAGCTCAAGTTGCTGCATTTTGAAATCTTCATACTCTCACTACAAAATCTAGATTTGATGAAAGGGAGCAAATAAGCAATCACATGAGAACAATCTTGTTTTGCAACAATTTACTAATTTTCATATTGAACTTTCAATGCAATGATGGTCTTTCAAAAATAGAATGTTTATTTCACAAAGTTTCCTTTGATTACCTAAGGCAGTGAGGTGGACTTGAGCCCTTCTCATTTGCGAAACAATTCCACTTCCCCCCCAATGATGCAGGAGCGGCTTGACCTTTTGTGGTTCAACAGACAACCATCAAAGTCTGCCTTGTCCCTGCCTTGAGTGCCCCCCTTGGGAACTGGCCGTTCTGCTTCAGCCTCCTCCTCCCCTAGGAAGGGGGGGGGGAACATGTGGAAGCGTTCAGGTACTCAATGCAGTCTCTAAGGTGATCTCCCCCTCTCGTCTCCTTCCTTCCTTTTCCTCTCTCCCTTTCTTCCTTCTCCCTCCCTGCAGCTCTGAAACATCTGATGTTTATTCTTTGTGGCTCTTCTGTTAAACAAGTGCAGCCACCCCTGGTCTAAATGCTGGTTCCAAGCCTTGTTGAGAACTGAGGATGCCTGCCTGCCTGCCACTCGGCCTGTTCCTGCACAAGCAGCACTGGGGCGGCACCTGCTGCTCTTTCCTGTGGTTTCTGTTTCTACCCTGAGGATTAATCACTGGGGAGGGGGGTGGGGAGGAGATAAACAGGGATCACTGCAAATTTGCCAACCCAGAGAAAGGCTGAATGGCACACTACTACCCCCTCATGGGAGATAAGGCTGGCTGCACCGGATCAGGACACAAGCAGAGACCACCTGTGCCGCCCCCACCCCCCTTAACTGTCTGCTTTCAAGGTGGAGGGCAATCAGCAGTGTTTTTCTACAGGATAGACCCAATACGCAACGACCTTGGCTTTGGCTGTGAGTGGGCTCTTTTCACCTCTACCACAACAGGCCCTTGACCTTGGCGTTTGGAACTAGAACAAGCAGGCAGGGACCTCCCATGAGCCAAGGGGGTTGAGGGACAGATGATTTGGGCTCCCCAACTCCTCCGCTCTCTCTCTCTGGGGCTGCAGATGCTCAGCCTGGGTTAGGCTGAGAGAGGGTGGCTGGCCCAAGGCACAAGTCGGTCTCCCAGATCCTACTCCAACACCCCATGCTGGCTCTCTGGGATCCCCCCTCCAAGCCATGGGTAGTGGTCACGGATGCAGCCATCGCGGTTCTGAGCTCCCAGTCCCAGCCCAAGAGTTGGGTCTGAAACCTGGAGAGTCACTCCCACAACCCTTTCATCACATTTCTGTTTATTTCACTGAGGTATTTGAAGGAACATTTCCTGGTTGATTGCAGACTTTTCTTAAAAAACAAAAAATTTAACGAATTAATGAATCACATTAGGAGACCATCTTGTGATCAGCAGACCGCCTCCAGGGGGAAGGGGAGACAGTCTACCTGCAGCACCTTCTTCCTACTCCGCAGTGCCGGAGTCCTGCTTTCACACAGCTGCCCTGGCGACAAAGTGATGTAGGGCTGAACTACTGTCCACCCGGGATCCCTGGAGACGCTGAAAAAGGAAAGAGAATCCACATCCATCAAAGGTTTTGCTGAAACAAAACAAAACGGAGACAGAATCCCAACATTGGCCATCTAGTCCAACCCCCTGCTCAAGGCACGATCAGCCTAGAGAGCTCATCCAGCTGCTGCTTTAAGACTGCCTTTAAGTGTGGGGGAGCTCACCACCTCCCTCGGGAGCTGAGTCCACTGTAAAGTTTTTCTTAATGTCCAGTTGATACTTTCCCACCCTCAATTTAAACCCATGATTGCAAGTCCTCTGCTCTGCTGCCAACAAGAAGAGCTCCCTGCCTTCCTCCTCAAGGGACAGCCCTTCAGAGAGCAATCCTGTCCCACCTCTTCTTCAGACTGAACAGCCTCAAGTCCCCCAGCCTCTCCTCTGTGCCCATTTCCCACTAGCCTTATGCTGCTCTCACACTCCTGCTCCAGGGCTGCAACTCGCTTCGCCTTTTTCGCTCGGCAAACAGAAACTGGTTTTTAGGCTGAGTGAGTTGCAGCCCCGGGCCAGAGAGTGTGAAATCCAACGGAAGCCACGCTGAGAAGAGGAGAGTGAGAGCGGCAGAAGGCGAGTGGGAAATAAGTCCCAAGTGTACATCCTTCTTGAAGTATGACCTCCAGAACTGCACACAATACAATGAACTGTACAGTGGAACTATGACATCTTACAATTTGAATGTTATGCCTTTGTAACATTTCAAGATCACATTCGCTGTTTTTGCCACTGCATCACACTGGCTGCTCATATTTAACTTACCCCAAGATCTTGTTCACATACACTGCTACCCAGCAGCGTATCCCCCATCCAGTATGCATGTTCCTCATTTTTGTTACCTAGATTTGGAACTGGGCACTTATGCTTGTTAACCTGCATCTTGTTCACTTCTGCCCATTTTCCCAGCATGTTCAGATCTCGTTGAATTACGTATCTTCTGGCATGTTTGCTTCTCCAAATTTCATTTCATTATCAAATGTAATGAGTAGCCCAGTGACCAACTGTGTGACTGTGCATCAGGTATAATAGAGACACTAGATCACTTTATGTTATTCTGCAATCAGTGGAATGTGCCCAGACCCTTTTGGATTACTCCTGCCTTGCAGAAACATTGGCTTCCTGTGGAATCAATCGTGGGTGACAACCCTGCTGCTGGCAGAAGCGGACCCTGAGATAGCCCACTCACTCGGCAGCACAAGATGAAGGCCTTGTTCTGCTGCAATTATGCACTAAGATTTTAACTCTAATTTTATAATGTTAGAGTTTTATGGAATTTTATATAAATATTAGTCTTTCAGATTATTTACTTATGTCTTGTGATCATGATTATTGGTTTTCCTCCTTGTTGTTAAGTCTATTTTGGTTTTGAATTATTTGTAATTTATTTTGTAGTTACTGTCTTGTTTTATCTTGAGCTTAAGACCACTGGTCAAAGAAGCAAACAAAAGGGAAGGAAAAGGAGTAGCCCTGTGTCCACACCCTCATTGTTTATAAAAATACTGAAAAGTACCGGGCCCAGAACTGAGCGCACTGGACACCTCCCTCTATTCAGATGCAATGCCATTGGCAACTACTGTTTTGAGTGTGGTTCTCCAACCAGTTCCCTATCCACCTAACTATCCTAGAGTCCAGTCCACAGTCCTCTAGTTCAGGGTTTCCCAAATTTTTCTTTCCCATGGCCCGGTTATTTTTACACTTCTCCTTTGTGACCCACTAAAATTTGGGGGTGGAGCCGGGAGACAGGAATTATGTCATTTCCTGTGGTGCCAAGGGCCAAGTGATGTCACTTCTGGGGCACACTGAACCAAAACTCTACCTTTTCCTGTGATGTCACTTCCAGAATGTCCACCAGTGGGGCCAGGCCACTAGAAGCTCTCCCACTGTTGCTTCCCTCCCTCCCTCCCAGCACCAAGAATACAGACAGAGCATCACTTGCAGGGAAAGAAAGAAAGAAAGAAAGAAAGAAAGAAAGAAAGAAAGAAAGAAAGAAAGAAAGAAAGAAAGAAAGAAAGAAAGAAAGAAAGGAAGGGGTGGTGGTGGAGAAAAAATACCTTCCTCACCATCAGATGACCCCAGCCAGCAACAATTTTGCCCAGAGATCGTTTGGTTAAAAAAAAAAATAGCTACTGGAATGCCCACTCCCCACCCCTCCTGGCTGAAAAAAACCTACACACCCTTCTTTGCCACCCAGGGGAAATCTCCCTAAAAGAACATACTGCAAGGCACAGGAAAGCTCATACCTTGAAGAAACTTCATGGGTCTAAAGTGCCAGTGGACACCAGCCTTCCTCTCAAACACTGGGAGGGGTGGAGAAGGAAGGAGAGGCAGCCCAGCTCCTCTCTGCACAACACAGAGACAGGGGAAGGAAGGAAGTCAAACAGAGCTTAGACTTTGCAGCCTATGTCAGTCTTCAAGGCTAGCTTTTCTCTGCACAACAGAGGGATGGGAGAAGGAAGGAAGCAGAGCAGAGGTCATGCTTTTCTGGGGGCGGGGCTAGCTTTGGCTTTTTTTGTGACCCGGTAGTGATGCTTCCGTGGCCCAGTACCGGGTCACAACCCTGCAAATGGGAAACACTGCTCTAGTTCATCAGAACATTGCGGGGAACCCTATCAAAGCCTTTACTGAAATCCATGCAAACATCAACCAAATTCCCTCAATCCAACGATTAGGCTTGCCAGTCCCCAGGTCCGGGTGGGGTATTCACCAGTTTTGCAGGCTCCCCCCCCCCTGCCTTAACAGCCACCATATGCCTTTAAATCTCGCCAGGCTTAGATGCTTGGAATCTGCTTGTGTTTTGGAAGGTGTGTGTGCCTTTAAATTTCAGTAGGAGGAAAGCTGGCTGGGAGCTTGGCAAGCAGGCAGAGCCATGTGGCTCTTCTCTCTGAGTGTGTGAAGCCTGTGAGAAAGGGAGCATAGTCCCTCAGTTTGTTTTTCATTCATTTCAGAAGTCATATGCATAGCAAAATGGGTAGTAAAGAGTAAACAAGAACCTGATTATGGGATGGAGGAAAACTGTGTTCCTTACTTTCCATAGGATAGAGGACTGCTTTTGTTCCTTACTTTTGTTTTCCTGTGTTAGTATGAAGGTGGTAGAAATACAGCATCCAGTAACTCCTGTGAGTAAATTGCCCCAGTGAGATCACATGTGGGCTTGCAAACTGTGTTTATTTTGGTTGCTTTGTGTGTGTGTGTGTGTATGAGAGCGTTTTCCTTAATAAAGTAATGGCAAGGGACTTGAGGTGGAAATGCAGCTGCTGGGGAAGCCTTTGAAGGTAAAAAAGTATGACGAGATGAAGACAGTATTCAGGGGAACTGCACTACTATATTTTTATTTATTTATATATATAAGAGAATGGGAAAGTCTCCTGGCTCCGCCCTCAAAGTCTCCAGGTACTGGAGAGTGTCAAGCATTGTGTATTCAATATATATTAAAGAAGCCAGATCTTAGAATTGTTACCTTTATATTATAGAATTCAGATTGTAGAGTTGTTACTAACCCAAAGTTAAAAATGTGAGCACATCAAAGTAGCAGCCCCCACCTTTCTTCTTTCGCTTTTACTAACAAATGCAGGAATGTCCTCTTTGAAGATAAGGCCTCCTGGGACTTGTTCCCAGGCCCAGCCAGGCCTGAACCCAGGATGCGCCAGCCGCAAGATAGATAAGGAAACCAGAGTGTGAATTTCACAGGTGAATGTAGAATTGTTTATAGAACCTTTGATGTGCCATTTTAAAGCATGTATTCTAGTGCTACAAAGTATCAGTTCCAATCTTCAGCTCGAATGAGCCACATGGATTATCAATAAACCTAACTTTGTTTCAAAAACCAAGGACTGGTTATTTTGAAATCTCATGCTTGACATAGAGCCAGTTTGGTGTAGTGATTAAGTGTGCGGACTCTTATCTGGGAGAACCGGGTTTGATTCCCCACTCCTCCCCTTGCACCTGCTAGCATGGCCTTGGGTCAGCCATAGCTCTGGCAGAGGTTGTCCTTGAAAGGGCAGCTGCTGTGAGAGCCCTCTCCAGCCCCACCCAGCTCACAGGGTGTCTGTTGTGGGAGAGGAAGGTAAAGGAGATTGTGAACTGCTCTGAGACTCTTCGGAGTGAAGGGTGGGATATAAATCCAATATCATCTTCTTCTTCCTGACTTGTACCTGGCAATCCTACCAGTAAGCTCATCACTCGATCACAGTCAGAGAACCTTTATTGACATAGCAACCGTAGCAGGAAGGGGGGGCGGGAAGTTGGTTAATTTAACATCTAAACAGACTTCCTCCTCCTGTAAGCACAGTAAAGGAAGTCTGCCACTGCTTCGATGGTTTCAGCCTTATTTGAGGCTAGTAAACTCACTATCTTACTTTCATCAGATTTACCCTCCAGGGATTGCAATATAGGGTCCAAAAAGAAACAGGACAATCACAGTAGAATCCACAGTACATGGTCTGTTCCTTTAAGTTCCTTCAACTCATAGGGACAGAGCCTGTCCAAGAAAAGTATTTTTTAAAATCTCCCATATAACACAGCAGAAGGAAGCACATTAAAGTGGGCCAACATAAATGCCCTCTGAATATGGGGATCGATCAAGCAAGAAAAATACTCTGCAAGTGAATTGATGAAAGGAATCCCCATTGCATGAGAGAGCAATGCCTGGAAGCCAGACTTCTAAGGCCTTGAATCTCCATGTCTATTAGTCTCTGTTTAATCGTGGCAAAAGCCTGCTTCTCTGAAGAAGGGGCAGATCATCCATGCTAAGCTCTGTTGATGTGATTTCCCCTTCAATATGGATCAGCCAATCAGATTAGTAAGATTTGAACAGCATATGTGCAGTAAGACTATTAGGCCCACTTTGAAAATGGAGGCACAGACAAAATTTAAAAGTTGAAATCTACACCTTTGTGACTAAACGTCTTCAGTTTGTCTCAAGCCATATTGCTGCGTAAGGTATGCAAACTAGGCACCCCAAAATTTTCCTAAGAAATTTAGATTGGACTCTTTCAACTGTTTTTTAAAGGTGGAGATAACTGGGGCACCATATAAACAGCAGGTATAAATTGATTTCTTTTAGTACAGAAAAAGCAGGAGATTGCGAGTTCACTGCTATTCACAGTTTTGACCCCTACCTTAATATGGATGGACCAATTAGCATTATAACACATAGCATTATAAAATGTGGTTTAGATCCTGTTACCGTTAGATGGGTCTGTAACTGGTTGACATGTCGCACCCAAAGAGTGCTTGCAAATGGTTCCTCATCCTCTTGGAGAGGAGTGACAAGTGGAGTGCCTCAAGCATCTGTCCTGGGACCTGTTTTGTTCAACATCTTTATCAATGATTTGGATGAAGGAATAGAGGGAATTGGGAGGGGATGGAAATACAGTACAGGATAGAGACAGGATATTGCAGAGGTTCCCAAACTTATTTGGCCTAACGCCCCCTTTTCAGAAAAAAAGTTACGCAGCGCCCTCCTGGAAATCTACCTTCAAGAAGTAGACTAAAAGATGCAGTGACATGTTTGCTCACAGTAAGGGTTAAGGGTTGGAACCCTTTGACAAGCACAGGCAATGTTTGCCCTGTGAAGAAAAGCGGCGGCGTGGCAGCACCACCTGGGGCTCTTGGTTGCCTGCTGGCTGGCGCAGTTGTGCCACAAGGGAAGGAGTAAGGGGGTGCCTAGCAGTGCCCCCTGGCAGGGTGGCACCTTAGGTGGTCACCTACCCACCTACTCCCATGCGCTTGCCCTGCAGAAGACACTGACCGATTTCCCACTCGTGCTGCTCTCAAGCTCCTCTTCTCAGTGGGGCTTCCCTCTGATTTCACACTATCTGCCCTGGGGCTGCAGCTAGCTTTGGCTTTTTCACGCTGCAAACAGAAACCTCTAAAATCCAGTTTCTGTTTGTGGTGCGAAAAAGCGGACACTAGCTGCAGCCCCGGGACAGATAGTGTGAAATTGGAGGGAAGCCCCACTGAGAAGAGAAACTTGAGAGTGCCGTAAGGCAAGTGAAAAATCGGTCTCTGTGACTGGGGCATTGCGGTTGGCTGAAATCAACAGAAGCAACCACCTGGTAACCAAAGGACTGTTAGAAGCTTGACACTCTGCAGAAAACCTTGTGGGGAGCAAACTACAGGTTGAAACTCTTTAGAGAAGTTTGTGTGATTGCCTCAGTGCTTCCACTGTCCTGACTTGAACTGTATTGCTGAGAGAGATACTGCAAGCAACCTTGAGAAGCTGCTAGCTATAGCAAGTATTGGCTAGGATAGACTAGTAAGGGTTTTTTTTCTGTCTTTCTTGCTTGTCTGTACACCTCTGTTTTTTTATTCTCTTGTAAATAAACTGCATCCTTCTTATACTTTAACTGGAAGGAGTTCTGGTCCTCATTACTAGTCTAATTGGGTGAATTTGCACTAAGTCGCAGACAAAAAGGAACCCTCTATTTTTGTTAATTGGAATTTCCCTCTAAATTAGAAATTCTGGACTCCTCCCAGAAACGTGATATTTTGACACCTCCCACCCTCTCCTCTCCTTCCTTTATGCTTCCACAGCCCCCTTTTTTTTTCACCGCCCCCCAATTGCACCCAAGGCTATTACCACCCCCCTGGATCATTCCAGCGCCCCCCAGGAGGCAATATGGCCCACTTTGGGAAACACTGGGATACTGGATGATCTTGACAAGATGGAAAAATGGGCTAAAACAAATAAATTGAATTTTAATGGGGATAAACGCAAAGTTCTGCATTTACGTAGGAAAAATCCAATGCATACTTATAGGATAGGGAAGACTTGTCTTGGCAGTAGTCTGTGTGAAAAGGATGTAGGGGTCTTAGTGGACTGTACACTGAACATGAGTCAGCAGTGTGATGCAGTGGCTAAAAAGTAAAATTCAATTTTGGGCTGTATCTGGTTGACAGATCACACCCAAAGAGCACTTGTGAATGCTTCCTCATCCTCTTGTAGAGGAGTGACAAGTGGAGCGTCTCAAGCATCTGTCCTGAGCCCTGTTTTGTTCAACATCTTTATCAATGATTTGGATGAAGGAATAGAGGGAATGCTTATTAAATTTTAATATGATACTAAATTGGGAGGGGTTGCAAGTATCAGGGAGGGATGGTGGCTCAGTGGTAGAGCATCTGCTTGGTAAGCAGAAGGTCCCAGGTTCAATCCTTGGCATCTCCAACTAAAAAGGGTCCAGGCAAATAGGTGTGAAAAACCTCAGCTTAAGACTCTGGAAATCCGCTACCAGTCTGAGTAGACAATACTGACTTTGCTGGACCGAGGGTCTGATTCAATATAAGGCAGCTTCAGATGTTCATATAGTAGAAGACAGAAACAGGATGATCTTTACAGGCTGGGCTAAAACCAATAAAATGAATTTTAACAGGGATAAATGTAAAGTTCTGCATTTAGGTAGGAAAAATCCAATGCGTGGTTAAAGGATGGGGGAGACTTGACTTAGCAGTAGTATGTGTGAACAGGATCTAGGGCAGGGGTGTCGAACTCATTTGTTATGAGGACCGGATCCGACATAAATGAGACCTTGTTGAGTTGAGCCATGTCGGGCTGGGCTGGGTCACGTGAGTACCTATTTAAGATTAGGTAGCAAAGATATAAACTCTATAAAGAACACATAATTAAAGATTTTTTTTTTTTAAACTTAAGGTAAAGAGGACTCCCTGTGCAAGCACCAGTCGTTTTGACTCTGGGCTGATGTTGCTTTCACAACATTTTCATGGCAGACTTTTTACGGGGTGGTTTGCCATTGCCTTCCCCAGTGATCTACACTTTCCCCCCAGCAAGCTGGGGACTCATTTTACCAACCTTGGAAGGATGGAAGGCTGAGTCAACCTGGAGCTGGCTACCTAAACTCAGGTCGTGAGCAGAGGGCTCCAACTGCAATACTGCAGCTTTACCACTCTGCGCCACGGGGTTCTAAAAAAACCCTTCAAACATGCTTAAAACATTAGCACTCATTGGTCTTAAAGGTGCTTTCTTTGTAATTCTCCCATAGGATCCAGGGAACTGGGGAAAGAAAGCTCCAGATGACCTTGGGTAGCTTAGATAACACACTACCACTTTTCACACTCACACAGCTGTTCTTAGGGGGAATAGCAGATGTATCTAACTCCAGGGTCAACGGAACGTGATCACTTCCTGTGTGTCCAGAGCAGGAAATGAGGCTGGTCTAGCAGGACCTACTGGAGACAAATCCATGCTGACTTGGTCACCAAGTTGTCTTTTAGATGCTCACAAATTCTTTTAAAATCTGCTCCAGTATTTTCCCTGGGACAGAAGTCAGACTGACTAGCCTGTAGTTTCCTGGGTCATCCCTCCTCCCTTTTTTGAAGATTGGGATAACATCTGCCCTCCTCCAGTCTTGTGGCATGTCTCCCATCCTCCAAGAGGTCTGGAAGATGATGGGCAGAGGAACTGCAAGCTTTCTAGAAAGTCTTTGAGCACTCCTGGATGCATGCCATCTGGCCCAGAGAATTTGTACTCATTCAGTGCAGCCAGGTGCTTCCCAACTACCTCTTTGTCCATGTCAGCCAGCAGCCTTGATGCTGTGTCTTGCCTACTACCATTTCCAGAAGAGCCTGTTTTCTTCTTCATGGGAAAAACTGAGGCAAAGTAGGCATTAAGCCTTTCTGCTCTCTCTCCTCAGTCAGAATTTCCCCATTTTCACCGAATAGTGGGCCCAACACCTCTTTTATCTTTTGTTTGCTTCTCACATAGCTGAAGATTTTCTTGTTGTAGATCCAGGGGATCATTCCAAGCAAGGTAATATTTATGGCCTAACAATCCACCACTTACTGAGTGCTTCATGGAATTACCTCCAGCTCTGAAAACACTGAATGTGAATGCTTAACACACATTAAGAGCTACATTTGAACACAGCAGCACCTCAGAGACCAACATGACTTTCCATATTTAACCTTTAGCAAGCCAGAAGGCAAAGAAGGGGACGGCGAAAGATGAGATGGCTGGACAGTGTTACTGATGTAACAAACATGAATTTGAGCAGACTTAGGATGGCGGAAGACAGGAGGGCCTGGCGTGACTTTGTCCATGGGGTTGCAAAGAGTCAGACTTGACTGTGCAACTGAACAACAAGAAGCCAGATTTCACCCCCTGAAAACCGTGTGGGTCTCTGAAGGTGCCGCTGGCCTTGAATCTTGGTCTTCTGGAATCTCTGAGGGAGACCCAGGCTCAGCTAAGCCCACAGATCTCCATCACACTGCTGCTCTCTAAGGATAGAGATCACCTGTTTTAAGGATAGAGATCACCTGGCCACTACAACTTAACCACTACACCAAACTGAGAACCAGTTTGGTGTAGTGGTAAAGTGTGCGGACTCTAATCTAGGAGAACAGGGTTTAATTCCCCACTCCTCCACTTGCACCTGCTGGAATGGCTTTAGGTCAGCCATAGCTGTGGCAGAGGTTGTCCTTCTTCATCTTCTTCTTTTTACAGCGAATGCAGTAAACATGGCCAGAACATGCTTGTTCAATGGCAGCCGAAGCTCTCTGCTCACGACCTGAGTTCAATCCTGGCAGAAGCTGGGTTCAGGCCTGAGGTTGACTCAGCCTTCCATCCTTCCAAGGTTGGTAAAATGAGCAGGGTGGAAAGTGGGGGGAAAGTGTAGATAACTGGGGAAGGCAAGGACAAACCACCCCATAAAAAGTTTGCTGTGAAAACGTTGTGATGTGACATCACCCCAGAGTCAGAAACGACTGGTGCTTGCACAGGGGACTACCTTTACCTTTACTGTTAGGAAACACTCAAGGAAGGGGGCTGAAGGAAACATCTAGCCCTTTGACAGGAGGAGCTGGGGCGTCAGTGTGGTAGATCCAACCAAAAGCCTTCACTGAATTACTTCAGATGAATCATCCTGGCTGATGTAGATCAAATCTTTGAGGCAGTAGATCTGTAAACTTGACCTGTGTTCTTCTTGATAGGTTAAGGCAGGGGTGTCAAATGTGCAGCCTGAGGGCTGAATCAGGCTCCTGGAGGGCTCCTATCAGGTCCATGAGCAACTGTCATCTGCTTCCTTCTCTCTCTCCTGCTTATTTATTTAATTAATTTATATCCCACCCTCCCCGCCGAAGGCAGGCTCTGGGCGGTTCAGTTTGCTTTACCAGACTTGCTCAATCGCACAGGAGCTACAGAGAAAAGCCTCTATTGTCTCCATTGGCTGACCAGCATGTGAAGCAACTTATGTATAAAAGTTCACAATGCCCAGCCATTTCATGTTTTCCCCTAGGTCTTAGGCTGACAGCTTTGACCTTGAGATTTTGGTAATGAATGTCAATAAATTAAAAGTAGGTTTGCAACTTACAGATACACACTTGAACTTACAGATACACACCAGATACACACAGATACTCAAAATTGCTACAGCACAGACACTGTCTCCAGGCTTTGATGCAATACTTCAGAGCAAGAAGTGTCAGTTATCAGAAACTGTTAAATAAACAAAATATTCCGAGAGTGCTAATCTTTTAAGCATATTTTAAGGTTGCTTTATTAAAAAAATCTTCATTTGTGTTTATCTGTGTCCTTTATAAAGTTTATATCTCCACTACCTGGAATTACATTTTACAGTTCCATGGGAATGAAGTTGGGAATGAGTTTCATGGGACTGAGGGACGCTGGAGGTCCCTTCCAACTCAATGATTCTATGACTCTTTGAAAAACAAGGAGCAGTTTAGAAGAATGTGTATGGGGGGGGAGTGGCTCTGACCAATATCCGGTCAGGAGCTTTTGCCTAACGCTCTCCCAGCTGTCTCCAAAGTTATATCTTTTTTCACCCCTTTAACTATATTTTTTGAACTTTTGAAAGATGCCTCCGAAAGGGGGGGGGGGGGGAAACCAAGCAGAAGGAAAAAAGCTTTCAGCCTTTAACTAACTTCTTGGAACAGCCGTCCACCTCCCACGCAAGGTTGGGGAGAGATGAGGAACTAGAAACTTTAGATAGCCCTCTCACTGTGAATTTATTGTCTCAAGCTATGTCTAAATTAAGACAAGAAATACGAGAGGACATAACTTCTATGCTTCAACCAATGTGTCAGCGTCTGGATGAATTAGAGAATTCTTGTAAACTGGCAACCCAGACTGCACAAGAAACCTTAAAAAAAGCTCAAGAGATGACTTCAGATGCATGGACGAGGGAACGAGTTTTAACAATGGACTTTCGTAGCCGGGAGCTGTGCTTAAAATTTAGAGGTTTTAAATCGGATGTGGAAGCTGAAATGGACTTATATATATTCATGGCAAATTGGCTTGCTGAAGTAACCCACCTGGAAGTCGAAATTCTCCCACTCATTCAGAAAGCATATCGTGTTGGCAAGGTATGTGAAGACAATTCGTCTTATACCAGAGATATTGTGGTGCAGTTCAAGGATTATAGAATGAGGCAAAGAGTCTTTGCAGAGGCTAGGGAGAGGGGAGGCTTCGACTACCAGGGGTTAAAGATTCAGGTCTTTCCGGATCTTCCTCCTGAATTTTTAAGAATCAGAAGAGACCTTAAGGACACAACTGCCAAATTGCGGGACTTAAAAATTAAATATAAATGGCTACAATCAGGCAAACTATGTGTCCAAAAAGGCTCCACTTCGTTTACAGCTTATGACGCAGCCTCGGGTGAGATACTACTCTCTAAATTAATTCCCTCCTCCCCTACATCAAGAGTTAATAAGAGAAAGGAATGCTCTCCACTCGTTCCTCCAAGGACAACCCGTGCGTGTACTGAGGAAGTTCATGTCAATCTGGAAGAAAATATGGACTCTATTTAAAAGACACTGAAGCAACAAGAAAAGGGAAAGCTAAAGAAACTTATAATTTATATTTATTGTTTTTTCTTTCAGAATTAAAGGCTGGGTGGGGTCAGCTGGTGAGAGCACCTGGGTAACATCCCTCCTTGTTTAATTCAGCCCAGCTGAAGAAAGGGTTTTTTTTTTTCTTCTTGACCTTAATTTTAAGGTCTCCAGGGACTGAGATATATAGTTAGAATTTATTCTTTATGGATTTTTTTTTTTTGAGAGTAGAAGGAATAATCAAGATATAGAAGAAGAAGGAAAATAAGAAGTTATATTGAATGCTTGTGGTATTAAGTTTTAAAAAATCTGCTAGGGAAAGCAGCATTGTTAAGCTTAATTATTCCTCTGCTATAAAAAAATAGAAAATATAAATAGACACACATATATATTAAGTGGTGTGGAATGGTAACATATGAGATATTTTTAAGTTGCGTTGTTTTTGATTTGTTATTATGGTACACCTACCTGTTGGAACAGGTAGTAATTGTAATGAGTCTATAATAAAAAATTTGAGAAAGAATGTGTACTAAAATATTTGAAAACAGTGAAGGCTTTATCTTGTTCCATTTTGAAATGAATGTAAACATTTTTAAGGAGGCAGGGTGAACCAGGGCTCTCGACAAAGAGATGAAACAGTTGTCGAGCTCGAGGTTCCTGCACCTCAACTTTGGGAGAACAGTCTCCAGGTCCAGAGAAGTCAGCAAGCACCTAAGAATAGAGCGACACTGGATTATAATGTTTTGGAGCGCTTGGGACTTATTTTTTGAGACTATTTCTCTCTACCTGTAGGATGGTGAAGTGTTGCTGCGTTATGTAATATTCCTATGTGTATGCATTCAGTGTTCACCACATACGTTGTAATTGTTAACATTTATTCTACTTTAGAAATGTTGTATTGCTTCTAGAGGATTAGTCTTTTTGTCATGGTCTGGTTTTCTAGCTGGCAAATAACAATTGCAGGCATTGGTAATAAGAGAAGAAACCAAAGTCTCAATTCAGCCCAGGGGGATGCACTGAGCTTCATTATCGGTTGCAATTCAGAAGTCTCTCTTTCTAATCTCCCTCTCAAATCCCTTTGTAAGAGAACTGCTACTCTTCGGTCAGCAACTGAATGTCCAGGAAGGTTAAAATGTTCCCCCCGAACACCAGTTTTTGAATGCTGCGGTGTAGAAAGAGTAAGACTGATTTCCCACTAGCCTGACGCCGCTCTCATGCTCCTCTTCTCTGCGGGGCTTCCGTCAGATTTCACGCTATCTGCCCCAGGGCAGCAACTTGCTCCGCCTTTTTCACACAGCAAACAAAATCCTCTAAAAGCCAGTTTCTGTTTGCCACGTGAAAAAGGCAAAGCTAGTTGCAGCCCCAGGACAGATAGTGTGAAATCTGATGGAAGCCCTACAGAGAAGAGGAGTGTGAGAGCGGCGTAAGGCTCGTGGGAAATCGGTCTAAGAGCCCAGTAGCACCTTGTAGACTAACAAAATTTGTGGCAGGGTAGGCTTTCATGACACTGGCTTTGTGAGATTTGTGGCTTTCATGAGACACTGCTCATTTCTTCAGACTTATCTCCATTTATTCTTTGCATCCCCCTGGACCAAAATGTTCCGGTCTATGGCGGGCTGAGAAGGACGCGTCTACTCCCTGCTCCGGTAAAGTTTAAAGCTTTCTCCAGCTGTACTGCCCGAAAAGAAAACATTGAACTTTTTTGCTCACAGTTTACAAGTGATGAATTGCTTAAGTGCCTAGTTGCGCTTATCTGGTGATTTATAGCCGCCTGGCAACCTGTTTAAGTTGCGAGCTGTTAAATTTCCTCTGGTGCTTCTGTGCTCCTGTGTTCTGAGCTGGCCGTTTGTGCTGTTTGACTCGTCCTTGTTGGAGTTAAGACCCAGTGAGGTGGCTGTCTCTGTTTCTGTTTCTGTTCTTGGCTTTGAGAAGAACTTGGAAAGAACTTGGAAAGGTGGCGTCTGGAACTAGGAGCGCAGCCAGAATGGGGAAAAACAACAAAGATAAGCCTGGGGAGGCGGCTGAAGCTCCTTCTGCTACACTTGACTCATTAGCGGCCATGTTAGAAACTATGCGGCAAGAACTCAAGCCTTTGAAAGATATACCAGTCTATATTACACAGCTTCGAGCTGATATCAGAGAGCTAAAAATTGAACTTTCTGCCATGCAAGAAAAATTTCAGTCAGTGAGTGCCAAATGCATTGAAGTGGAGGAAAGACTTGCCACCCACGAGACATCATGCAATGAAAAAATTACCTCATTAACTAGTCGGGTGGATCAATTTGACTCTGCACTGAGGCGCCGTTCTCTCAAGGTACTCGGGTTGATTGGTGTGGAGGCAAGAACCAACGCCGAGTGGGTAGACTTCATGGACCTTTTTTTCAGGCAAGTCTTCAAGTTGGACCAAGCATACCCCTTGGACATTGAAAAAGTAAATAGATTCTTCTCCCCCCATCGTGAGGGGGAGGGAATACAAGTTATTTCAGTCCAATTTCTCAAAATTGCAACCCGAGACGATATTTTGGCTAAGTTTCGACAGTATACTGCTAGGGAGCCTCTGTGCTGGGGGGCAAATGAACGGAAAATTATGATCTTTCCTGATTATGCAAAACATATTGTGGAGGCCAGGAAAAGATTCAAACCAGCGAAGGACATGGCCCGTCAGTTGCGACTGGAATATTATTTGGGCTTCCCAGCAGTCCTATCAATCACACATGCAGAAGAGACTAGGCGCTTCACATCATATTCTTGTTGACAAATTCGTAAAATGTGGTTTGACTCCTGTTACTGTGAAGTGGATCTGTAACTGGTTGACAGATCGCACCCAAAGAGTGTTTGTGAATGGTTCCTTATCCTCTTGGAGAGGAGTGACAACTGGAATGCCTCAAGGATCTGTCCTGGGACCTGTTTTTTTCAACATCTTCATAAATGATTTGGATAAAGGAATGGAGGGAATACTTATTAAATTTTCAGATGATACTAAATTGGGAGGGATCACAAATACAATACAAGACAGAGAGGTTCTGGGTGATCTTGACAGACTGAAAAACTGGGCTAAAACAAATAAGGAGGCAGTGGTCCGCCCTCTTCTAAATAAACAATCATTGGACCCAGCCATATTGGCAAACTATCGGCTGATGTCAAACTTGCCTTTTGGGGGGTAAGATTATTGAGAGGGCGGTAGCAGTGCAGTTACAGAGCTTTCTGGATGATGCTTCTGTGCTCAACCCTTTTCAATCTGGTTTTTGTCCAGGTCACAGTATGGAAACGGTTCCAGTCGCTCTCACAGATGACCTCCAGAGGCAGCTGGATAAAGGTGGTTCGACGGTACTGATGCTTTTAGACCTGTCAGCTACATTCGACAGAGTCAATCATCAGTTACTGACTTTGCCAACGCTGGGATACAGGGGTTGGCCTTACAGTGGCTCTCCTCTTTTCCCCAGGATCAGGGACAAAGAGTGGCGATAGGGGAGGAGCTATCCCGATGGCACCCACTTGTATGTGGTGTGCCACAAGGGGCAGTTCTCTTCCCAATGTTGTTCAACATCTACATGCGCCCCCTTGCCCAGAGGTTTGGGCTGGGATGCCATCAGTACGCAGATGACACCCAGCTCTATCTGCTGATGGATGGCCGGTCCAACTCCTCCCTGGAAGATCTGACAATGGCATTACAAGCTGTGGCAGAGTGGCTCAGGCTGAGTAGACTGAAATTGAATCCGATGAAGATGGAGGTCCTGCATCTAAGTCATGGCAGTCTGAGACTGGAGGTCTTATTAGCAACCTTCGATGGAGCACCACTTACATTGGTGCCAAAGGTTAAAAGCTTAGGGGTAACAATGGAGGCCCAGGTGGCAGCCACTGCCAAACCAGCCTTCTATCACCTTCAACTGATAAGGCAGTTGATCCGCAACAGCAACAGTGATCCATGACACAGTCATCTTGAGACTGGATTACTGTAATGCCCTCTACACGAGGCTGCCCTTGTCTCAAACATTTGTTAATTACGATTACAGGCTACAACAGACTCTGAAACATCTGGACCACTTCTAGCATGAACTAACATCTGTTTTTATACAGAACATCCAGCTGGAACAGCAGAATATTAAAACCTCATATAAAACAGAATAGACAGCTATCCATCTTATCAAACAGATTACCATTTAAAGATCCATATAACATTTGAAATGTTTTGATATTTTTATGATTTTATGTCTTAATGTATTTTTTATTTCATGTATATACATGAACATGTAAGCCACCCTGAGCCTGCTTTGGTGGGGAGGGCGGGATAAATAGAGTAAATAAATAAAATTAATTAATTTAAACGGATAAATGTAAAGTTCTATGTTTAGATAGGAAAAATCAAATGCATAACTACAGGATGGGGAGACTTGTCTTGGCAGCAGTCTGTGCAAAAAGGATCTTGTGGTTTTAGCTGACAATATGCTGAACATGAGTTAGCAGTGTGATCCGGTAGCTAAAAAGGCCAATGTAATTTTGGCCTGTACCAACAGAAGTACAGCATTCAGATCACATGAAGTGATGGTACCACTTTACTCTGCTCTGGTTAGACCTCAACTAGAGTGTTGTGTTCGGTTTTAGGCACCACAATTTAAGGAGGATATAGACAAGTTGAAACATTTCCAAAGATGGGCAACAAAGATGGTGAGGGGTCTGGAGACCAAGTCCAAGACCCAAGTTGAAGAGATTGGGTGTGTTGATTCGCCACTCCTCCATTTGCACTTGCTGGAATGGCCTTGGGTCAGCCATAGCTCTGGCAGAGGTTGCCCTTGAAAGGGCAGCTTCTGTGAGAGCCCTCTCAGCCCCACCCACATCACAGGGTGTGTATTGTGGGAGAGGAAGATAAAGGAGACTCTGAGATTCAGAGTGGAGGGTGGGATATAAATCCAATATCATCTTTTTCTTCTTCTTTAGCCTGGAGAGAAGATGACTGAGAGGTGATATGATAAATATCTTCAAGTATTTGAAGGGCTGTCATACAGAGGATGGTGTGGAGGTGTTTTCTGTTGCCCCTAAAGGTTGGACCAGAATCAATGGTTTGAAATTAAATCAGAAGAGTTTTCAGCTAAACATTAGGAAGAACTTCCTGACTGTTAGAGTGATTCCTCAGTGGAACAGGCTTCCTCAGGAGGTGTTGGGGTCTCCTTCTTTGGAGGTTTTTCAACAGAGGCTAGATGGCCATCAGACAGCAATGGTGATTCAATGAACGTAGGCAGATCATAAGAGGGAGGGTAAGAAGGGTTGCATCAGTGCTTAGCTCCTGTGGTCCTTTCTTATACACCCAGGGAAATGCCGATTGCCACTTTGGGGTCAGGAAGCAATTTTTTTCCCAGACAAGTTTGACCAGGGATCTTGGGAGGGGTTTTTTGCCCTCTTCTAGACATGGAAGGGTGTGGGGGGCCTATTTGTGAAATCCCTGCATTCTGCAAGGGTTTGGACCAGATGACCCTGGAGGTTCCTTCCAACTCTAGGATTCTAAAATGGATTTTCTTGATGGATAAGGTTTAGTGAGGCTGGATGGGGTCAAACTTACTCTAGACTGCAGCTATTTTCAGATTTAGCCTTACTTTTTGAACATTAGGTTGGCACTGTTGCTAACACGTTAGGTGCTCTGCCAACTTAGGTATGTAATACAGCTTTATCATGGTATCTCTAGACTGGACTACTGCAGATTATTAAGAAAATGAATTAAAATAAAGCAGCAAGTAGTGTAAACCCTTTATATATATATATGAGGTGGCCACACCTGGAATACTGTGTAGATTACAGTATAAGCAACCCTGTTTTAGAAAGTTTATTGTGGAGCAGTGTTTCCTCTAAGCTGAGTTACTGTGAGTCACCTCACAGTTTTTTAGCCTCTGTTTCTTACATTTTGGTCTTAGCTCAAGGAAAATAACCCCAGAGCAAACTAATTTATGCAATAGCTCACAAATTTGCAGATGACACTAAATTGTTCAGGGTGGTGAGAACCAGAGAGGATTGTGAGGAACTCCAAAGGGATCTGTTGAGGCTGGGTGAGTGGGCATCAATGTGGCAGATGAGGTTCAATGTGGCCAAGTGCAAAGTAATGCACATTGGGGCCAAGAATCCCAGATACAAATACAAGTTGATGGGGTGTGACCTGGCAGAGACTGACCAAGAGAGAGATCTTGGGGTCGTGGTAGATAACTCACTGAAAATGTCAAGACAGTGTGCGAATGCAATAAAAAAGGCCAACGCCATACTGGGAATTATTAGGAAGGGAATTGAAAACAAATCAGCCAGTATCATAATGCCCCTGTATAAATCGATGGTGCGGTCTCATTTGGAATACTGTGTGCAATTCTGGTCACCGCACCTCAAAAAGGATATTATAGCATTGGAAGAAGTGCAGAAAAAGGGAACTAGAATGATTAAAGGTTTGGAACACTTTTCCTATGAAGAAAGGTTAAAACACTTGGGGCTCTTTAGCTTGGAGAAACATCGACTGCGGGGTGACATGATAGAGGTTTACAAGATTATGCATAGGATGGAGAAGGTAGAGAAAGAAGTACTTTTCTCCCTTTCTCACAATACAAGAACTCGTGGGCATTCGATGAAATTGCTGAGCAGTTGGGTTAGAACGGATAAACGGAGGTACTTCTTTACCCAAAAATTGATTAACATGTAGAATTCACTGCCACAGGAGGTGGTAGCGGCTACAAGCATAGCCAGCTTCAAGAGGGGGTTAGATAAAAATATGGAGCAGAGGTCCATCAGTGGCTATTAGCCACAGTGTGTATATATATGTGTGTGTGTGTATAAATTTTGGGTCACTGTGTGACACAGAGTGTTGGACTGGATGGGCCACTGGCCTGATCCAACATGGCTTCTCTTATGTTCTTAAATTTAATGCCAGTAGCTCACAAATCAGAATTTTTGCCAACAAGGCTCCACAGCTTAGAGGGAACATTGTTGTAGAGTGGCAAAAGGTGCAGAAAAGGGTAACCAAAAGTAATCAAGAGACTAGAACACCTTCTGTATAAAAAAAGACTAAATAATCTGGGGTTTTAAGACTACGAAAAGTTGACTGGAAGGAGTTAAGAGATACAGATGACAACACAATGGCTTTCCTCCTTCCTCTCTGGTCGGGGACAAAGGGTGGCTATTGGGGGTGAGCGATCCCAGAGGCACACACTTGATTGTGGGGTGCCTCAGGGGGCAGTTCTCTCCCCAATGTTATTTAACATTTATATGCGCCCCCTTGCCCAGATTGTCCGGAGGTTTGGGCTGGGTTGCCATCAATATGCAGATGACACCCAGCTCTATCTGCTAATGAACGGCCGGCCCGGCTTCGCCCCAGGGAATCTAGATCGGGCTCTGCAGGCTGTAGCGACGTGGCTCAGATTGAGTGGGCTGAAACTGAACCCAGCGAAGACAGAGGTCCTTTGTGTGGGCCGCGGCGCTCTAGGAGGGGAAATAGCTCTCCCAACCTTCGACGGGGCACCATTGAAACCAGTGCGCCAGGTAAAGAGTTTGGGCGTTTTACTGGAGCCTTCATTATTAATGGAGGCCCAGATAGCAGCCACTGCCAAGTCAGCATTCTTCCATCTGAAGCGGGCGAGGCAGTTGGCCCCCTTTCTGGAACGCCGCGGCCTCGCAACAGTGATCCATGCAACGGTCACCTCAAGATTGGACTACTGTAATGCCCTCTACTTGGGGCTACCTCTGTGCCGGACCCGGAAGTTGCAGCTGGTGCAGAACGCGTCGGCCAGGCTACTATTGGGGCTCTCGAAATGGGAGCACATACGGCCGGGGCTGCGCGAACTGCACTGGCTGCCAATTACCTACCGAGTCCAGTACAAAGTGTTGGTTATTACCTTTAAAGTCCTATATGGCCGAGGACCAGCCTATCTAAGGGACCGTCTCTCCCCATATGAACCCCAGAGGGCACTGAGGTCAATGGGTAAAAATAAAGTGACCATCCTTGGGCCGAGAGAGGTCAAACTTCAAAACACCAGAACACGGGCCTTTTCAGCCGCGGCTCCGGCACTGTGGAACCAACTTCCGGAGGAAGTGCGGGCCCTGCGAAACCTCGACCAGTTCCGCAGGGCCTGCAAGACCGCCCTTTTCAGACAAGCCTATGCTGATATCGACTGCTGAGTTGCTAAGAATAAAGAACCGCCATCTATAATACGATCACGGAACTATCTAAACTGGCAGAACCAGCGCCAAACAATTTTATTGCTGCCAGATATATTTAATGTAATTTGAATTATGTATCTTAACTTAATTAACTGGTTTTTATGTTTAATTTCTTTTTTATTGTTAAATTTAAAGTTTTATCTATTTATGTTAATTGTGTGAAATGTTGTTAGCCGCCCTGAGCCGCCTAGGCGGGGAGGGCGGGATATAAATAAAATCTATTATTATTATTATTATTACAGTATAGATTTATAAAATGATGTATGGCCTGGAGAAAGTTCAAAACTGATTTGAGACAGACCCTAGAAGCTTTGGAAGCGTCAGAAGCGTAGGCTGCATCTCTGAAAGGCAGGAAACATAACTTGAGGTAAGTTTTGGTTCTTAGTCTGAACCCAGTTTATTAAGTTTTATAAATGTATGAATGTACATAATTTCTTATATATACATTTTGTAAAAAATTTAAAAAGTGCTCCTCAAAATCAGATAACATCAAAATCACAAGCAACAAGTTATAGCAATTCAAATGGAAAACAACACAAAGGGAACTTATACCCCCCTCCCGCCCTCCTAGGAGGCAGCCACATTCCTGCAACCTTCCGGTCTACTTCAGTGAAGACTCTGTACAATCAAATGAAAAAACTGGGTGTTCACATAAATTTAATCCTATCTACATTTAAAAAAATAAAATGCCACTTGAAAATCCAAACAAAGTACAATTACACCCTTCAAAGTGAATTCAAGTCAGTGGGCTCAGATGGGTGTAACTTCGTTTAGTAATCTGAGGCTGCCCCCCCTCCCCAGCACACACTGACTTTAGCAGTGGGCCATAACCTTCTGCCACTTGCTTTTTTGGGCAGATGTACACCTTATACTTTTTATTTAATAAATCCATTTTCCTTGGGGCAAAATTGCAAATTATAGTGGGGGAGCCACATCTCCTTTTTGGGGGAAGGGGGGTGTCATGACATTCGTGTTTGTGTGTGGAGGGGACTGGATCAGGGGGGCAACATGGTACCCCTCTTCCACACAATTTTTCCTGCAGAGGCCCAGACCAACTTTGGCCACTCTGCCACTGATAGCTTTTTTTTTTTTTTTTAAATGCAGGTGGTTTTTGCTTGATTGCAACAATCCCACTGAGTATCAAGTATCCCTAAAGTTCACACATCCCTCGACTGCCTGGCATCAGATTCCAATTTGGAAGAAACTTCCAAAGGCATCAACAAAAAGTGGGTTCTTAGCAGGACACCTGCTTTGCACCCAGCAAGCGTCTCCCATGTCACAGGATCTCAGGGAGGGAGAGAGGCCTTTCTCAGCCTGAGACCCTGGACAGCCAGGGCAGGTCACAGCAGCCAAGCTGTACAAGGGTCAGAAACGCAAACAATTCTTCGGATGATAAATGCACCCTAACCCAGTGAATGTTTATATCCGTATCCCATTCATTGCGATGAGAAGAAGAATGCAGGAGTCGAGGGGGGGGGTGTTATAAGTAGCTCTGATGCTTCCACGGGGTCACAAAGCACAGGAAGGTCTCTCTAGGTCAAGCCCTGAGAGGAGGTCTACTGGCAGGTATTGTCATCCCATAAATAAATAGTTTTTTAAAAGCAGAACAAAAGCATCCTAAATTAGCTTAATTTTTGTGATAATCCAAAAATGTGTCATTGAGACTCTTCCTTCAACCCCAGCTGTTCACAATGGATGAATCATTCAAAAGCACAACGGGAGGCAGTTAATGCTTAAGTGCATCATCATTTAAAGCATAACAAACCACGATTATGACCATAACTTACAATAAATATGACAACTACAGCTCTGCGTAGTTAGCTGTGCACTATAAACTATTATTAAAAAGATTTCCTTAAAGCACCTTTTAAATATTTTTTTCAAATTCTACCAAAAGAGAGAAAAAAATCAGTACACATCGACTTCTTTGCACTGTGAGCACAGTTGGGCCCATCAGCATTTCCCACTTTTCTCTTTTGGTTTCAAGTTCCATTAAGACACTGAGAGGGCAGTTTGCATCACAGCATGAGCAGAGATCAATCTGTCAGGCAAAAAGCATTTGTTTTTGTAATGGATGAAGGACAGCACAAGTGTCCTTCGCACCACGGACAGAAGGATCTGCGGCCACGGAGTCCACCAGCTGCCCAGTCCTTGTATCCCAGTTCCCAAAGTCACAGGAGAGGAAGAAGCGCACTCACATCCATCTTCTTAAAACCCTCACCTCTTGCAGTAGGACACAATCTTCTCAATTACTTTAACAATGACAAAATGGTGTTGTAAAACAAAAAGTACTTACAAACTGGTGAGCTTGTTTTTCTGCAGGCAATAGGCGTGTGCCACCACAGGGACATCTGTGAATTCTGCAGGCCCTCCCTCGAAATCTTTATGGGTTTCCTTCTCAGCTATTCTCTCTTGAGGGGTCAGCAACACTCTCTCTTTCCATGGTGAGATACCAGGCTTGGGGGCACTGAGTCCCTCCCAGCTGTTGCTGTGATCTTGGACTTTCCCTTCCTTTTCCTTTACAGGAATTTCAGATGGTGCTGAGCTAACATTAACCCCCTTGGCATCATCCGCACTGGGCTCCTGCAGAAGAGAGCTTTGCTTTGGATCTGAATGGGAACAAGGCTCTTCATCACCCAAAGGCTTGGCTTTGGCAACACTGACCCCTCCCACGCTTAAAGAGACAACCTCCATTTTTTCTGACCCAGGGGAATAGAACTCTTCTGCCATGCACCTTTGATATAAGTCTGCCTCTTCTGCCTTGCTTCTGGAACCCAGGATCCCTTTCTGCGCAGGAGCTTTACATCTCTCACCTAGCAGACCTTCCTGCCTCCTGAACATACGGCTCTGAGGTACTGACAGTTCTGAGCTCTGACTTTTCCTCAAAAGCACAGATTTCCCCTTCTTCTGGGCACTTCTGAAGCCTGCTATAAACTTGCTGGAAATTTTGAACTCATGTGGGCTCTTCCTTCTGAAAAGCGACACAGGCTTAAAATAATTGTGCAGTTTGCCATTCTCAGCCTTTTCCTTCCAAGATGGAAGACTTCTCTGAACAAGCTTGCCATCAGAGACTCCCTGCCTGTCTACTCCCATTCTCTCTACAGATAAACCAGCAACCTCGGCTTGCACAATTCCCTGGTTTCCCTGTAATTTCACTATTTCTTGGCTGTAAATGACTTTTCTGCAGGTTCTAGTTTGATCACCAGTTTGAGAACTCTTTTCTGCCTCCTCTCTTTCAGTTCTCAGAGAGCTTCTCAACTCAGTCATTGGTTGACATCCCTTCTTTGCCCTCTTATTCAGCTTTGATAAGACAGTGTCTCCACCTTCCAACTGCTGCTGGCGCTTTGCTTTTGGCCGAGCAGTTTTCACAGTGTTGACAATTTCGAAAGCCCCAGCTATTTCCACAGTACTTGAGGAATCTTTGGCCTTTTTTGCCAAGAACCTCTGAATCTCTTGTTCAATGCTGTCATCGCTATCCAAAGAACTGCCATCTTCCAGCACAGGCGTGTCGGTCCAAGGATGCTGAGCACTTGCTGCTGCTGCTGCTTGGTTGTCTGGCTCAGAAACTGGTGGGCATCCCTTTTCCACGGTTAATGCCAGCTGAACGGCCCCCGCACTTTTGGGTCTTCCTTTCACAATGTACTGGGATGCCTTCTGTGTACTTTCTTCCCTAATATTTCTTCTGGATCTCATGAGGCAGCTTTTTAGCAACGTGGGATTTTTGGATTTGGAGGTTTTTTCTTGGAGGACTTCAAATTTATCTTCAAAAATATGCATCTCGGCATTACCAAATCTCACTTTCTTCTTGCACTGAATTTTTTGGTCTTTAGATTTTTTCTTTAGCTTCCGTTTTGACCTTAAGAGATCTTTGATGGCTGTATCCAGATCCTCATCACTGTCTAAAGAGCTGCTCTTGTCATCTAGACTGTATTTCTGCAGAGCTTGTCTTGCATTTTTTAGAAACCCCCCTGTGCCCAGAAGTCCCTGTGAGAGAGGGGTAACAAAATCCACAGGAGTGACAGCGACTGGAGTGATTTCTTGCTGCCTTGCAGCTCTGCCCATTTCACTGTTTTTCACATTGCTCCGAACTGTCTCCTTCTGTGACATGAAGAGTTTTGAATGCTTCTCATTATCCAGAGGGCTACAGGCCATCTTTAACAGTGTCCCTTGTTCAACCTGTCTCTGTCTTGATGCGCTGCTTTCCTGTTTAAGCTGCCTTTTATGATCCAGGAATAGTTTTAAGGGAACGGACCGCTTAGGACTCCTGGTTTGACCATCCAGCTGCCCACAAGACAGAGGATTTGGGGTAGCACTTGAAGTCTCATCAGATTTTGTGATCAAACGTTCGGTCTGTGCTTTGATAGCCAAAAAAGCCCTTATCTCTTGTTCAATGCTGTCATCACTGTCCACAGCATTACTGTCACTCTCTTGGTGGGAAGGAGGGACACTCTGCGAGAGGAAGGAAGGGTCTGCCAGGAGGGATCTGCTGCCACTTGCCACGGGGGGTGGCAAGATGGTTTTGGAGATGTCCAGGATGGCTTCTGCACACATGAGTTCAGCAGCAGTGTCTGCTCTGCAGGTCTGTGATGAAGTGATTGCACCACTGGCAAAATCATTTGCTAGAGAACTGCACCGTCTGCCTTTCCCCAGCTCGTTACAGATGGTGCTGATCCTATTTAATTCTGTAGGCTTTGAGCCAACCTGTTTCTTCTTGCCACTTAGAGTTGTTCCAGGGTTTTCTGGCAAGGCACTTTTCTCTGAATGGATTGTCAGGCTTGCAGATATATCGGCTAGCCCCCCAGCCCCAAACTCTTCTCTCTGAGAAGGAACACAGCCAGCTTGGGCATTTGCTGCTTTTCTGATTTTTTCTAGCTGGTAAAGCTGAATCGCTTCTTCAATACCATCATCACTACTTGAATCAGATGAATTCACACTTTCGGGGCCTTGCTCTCCTCCAGCTTTCCAAAACCTCTGCCTGATCTCACTATCATTCCTTTGCTCCAGAATGCAGGAATAGCCAGCGCCAGGATCACTGAGGTGCACATGGCTTGTTTTCTGGACTTCCACAAGCTTTGCTGTTTTTGGCATCCAACACTTAGGAGGAGAGCTGGTGATCTGCAGTTCAGGATGCCTCCTTAAAAAGAACGCCTTGCCTCCACGTTTCAAAGAACTTGGGCTTGCTTTGCTAGTTCCAACCTTCTGACTTGTTACCGTCTCTTGTGCCTCTTTCTGATCCAGACACTTACTTCCCCCAGAGGCAGCCTTCTTTCTTTCCTGCTGCTTCTTTTCATTTAGGAACTGCTCTATCTCAGTCTTTATACTCTGTTCAAATGAGTCATCACTGCTCACACTGCAAGGAGAGGGGGTCCACTGGAGCACATCCTCTCCCAGGAAGTCAGCAGCAAGGGGAGGAGGAATCACATCTGTTTTGACACTGCCAGGGAACATGCTACAAGCCACGCCATAGGAAGGATCTTCCTTTCTGAGACGCTTGCCTACACTGGTGCTGCGCAAGCTCTTAGCATTGTCTGGCAAGGGTGGGATGTGCTGGCCTTTGTTTTTCAAGTACTCTTGAATAGCTTCCTCTATCTCTCGATCAACAGAATCATCGCTGTCAGAATTCAACGAGAGAGGGCCGAACTCTGAGCTCTCTTCTACTTCCATGCCATCAGAGTCAGCAGGGCAACTGCGCTGAGCATACTTAGCAGGTCCCTGTGGTGGCAGCCTGCCATTGCCCCTCAGCTTGCGATTTCTGATTTTTACTCCCTTCCTTTCCCCCTGCAAAATACAGCCGTATTCACTGGTAGCGCCCAAGGAGGACTCTTCACTCTGCAGGTTGTTGATGATCATCTGCACTTTGGTGCTTACAGCCGTTCTGGCAATGTCATCTTCAGACTCTGAGAAACAGACAGGGTATCTACAGCTCCTTGCTTGGACAAAAGGCTCCCATTTCCCCTGAAGGGCTACCAAAGGAGAGGTATTCATAAGAAACATTGTGGCAGGTGAGTGGCAGGGTGTGCACATTTCTCAGGCAAATTTCTCTTCCATCCTAACTGAAAAGAAAACAAAAATGAACAATGCACCTATGACATCAGAACCACATAGGCAGGACACAAAGAACAACAGTGAAGCTCCTCACTCAATATTACGGTATATGTTTTATCCCAGCTTGTCAGAGGTATGTTAATTAAATATCTACTTTATTTAAATAACTAACTTCTCCAGGAAGTTTTTATCCCACTGGGCCATCTGAAATGAATGATCAAGAAATGCAATGATCTCAGGAACCCTGCAATGATCTCACCTCCTCAGGAACCCTGCATCCTACAATTGCAACCCACTTGCTGAGAAACTACTGGCAGGCCTTCCATCTCAGCAACAGACCACTTTGCTCCTTCTCTCTATAAGGTGGTAAAAGTGATTAAATGGACACAAATCAGAGATTTAAAATGGGCAAGGTGAATCTTATGAAAAGGGTGCAATCCCTCAGGCCACTGTCTGTGCTGATGCATCAGGTTTCCTGAGGGGAACATAGTTCAACGAGAGCCCAACAGCAAACTGGGACCCTAATTCAGTTTCAGTTCAGCTGTGGCTAGGAAAAAACGGCATTCTTATGCATGGAGAATTTTGTATGTGTCTGGATCTAATTCTGCCTCTGGCATGTCACAGCCCGTTGGCTCCACTATGTACATTTTTTTAAACTTTCTGCAGTCAGGCATATATTTATCAACTGAGAATGACGCTTCACGCACCCACAAAAGCTTCGGCTAGAGCAAATCCTAACAAACGCCCCTTTTCTTTAAAACCCGGCTCCGTTCCCCGGCGGGTCCCCCCCCCCCCTGGAATTCGCAGCAGCCCCCGCCCCCCCAGGGCCCCGCCGCCGCGAGGAGGGCAGGGAAGGCGGCCGAGGCAGGCCAGGCCCAAGGGAGGCCTCCCCGCCGGCCGGGCCCTCCGCAGGCGGGCGAGGGGGCGCCGGGAGGGGGACCGCCCCCCAACCCCACCCCCGGGGCCCGTTGCCGCGGCAACCGGCCAGGCCTCCCGCCGCCCTCCTCCTCCGCACCGGCACTAGGCCCCGCCCGCCGCCGCCGCCGCCGCCTCACCTGCCGGTCCCGGAGGCAGCTCGCCCCGCCCTCCCTCCGCCGGGCCCGAGCGGGAAGGGGAAGGCGGGCGGACAGGCGGGGGAGGGCTGCTGGCCGGGGGCGGGACCGGGCGGCCATGGGCTCTGCGGCTGGCACGAGGGACCGCGGTGGGGGCTGGCCCGCCCCCTCCCCTCCGCGCCCACCGAGGGGCCGCTCCGCCCCCGCGCTCCCTGCAGCAGCCCCGCCCCTCCCCCGCGGCTGGAGGGGCGCCGCACCCCCCCCCCCCCCCCCTTTAATCTTCCACACTGAAGCGGAGCCTTTGCAAGCGACACCAACACAGCAAGCCATAAGAACCTCACGACACGCTGCTGCGTCAGGCCAGGGAGGCTCCATCCAGTCCAGCCTCCTGTCCCACACAGCGGCCGGCCAGCTCCTCCGGGATCAGGCACGCAAAAAGGGACCATTGCAAAAAACATAAACACCAACAATAAAAATTTCTTCAACTATAATAGAAGCGGGAAACCAGCCAGGGAGGCAGTGGGGCCCTTGGATGACCAAGAGGTCAAAGGATTACTGAAGGAGGATAAGAAAATGGCTGAGAAGCTAAATGAATTTTTTGCCTCTGTCTTCACTGCAGAAGATGAGAACTTTTTGCCTGCCCCAGAACCACTAATATTGGAAGGGGTGCTGAAAGACCTGAGTCAGATTGAGGTGACAAAAGAGGAGGTCCTACAACTGATAGACAAATTAAAACTAATAAGTCACCGGGTCCGGATAGCATACACCCGAGAGTTCTGAAAGAACTCAAAGTTGAACTTGTGGATCTTCTAACAAAAATCTGTAATCTTTCATTGAAATCTGCCTCCGTTCCTGAGGACTGGAAGGTAGCAAATGTCACCCCCATCTTTAAAAAGGGTTCCAGAGGAGATCCAGGAAATTACAGGCCAGTCAGTCTGACTTCAATACCGGGAAAGTTGGTAGAAACCATTATCAAGGACAGAATGAGTAGGCACATTGATGAACACGGGTTATTGAGGAATACTCAGCATGGGTTCTGTAGGGGAAGATCTTGCCTCACTAACCTGTTACATTTCTTTGAGGGGGTGAACAAACATGTGGACAAAGGAGACACAGTAGATGTTGTTTACCTTGACTTCCAGAAAGCTTTTGATAAAGTTCCTCATCAAAGGCTCCTTAGAAAGCTTGAGAGTCATGGAGTAAAAGGACAGGTCCTCTTGTGGATCAAAAACTGGCTGAGTGATAGCAAGCAGAGACTGAGTATAAATGGGCAGTCTTCGCAGTGGAGGACGGTAAGCAGTGGGGTGCCGCAGGGCTCGGTACTGGGTCCCATGCTCTTTAACTTGTTCATAAATTATTTAGAGTTGGGAGTGAGCAATGAAGTGGCCAAATTTGCGGATGACACTAAATTGTTCAGGGTGGTGAGAACCACAGAGGATTGTGAGGAACTCCAAACTTCCCCTGAGAAGAACATCAGAAGAGCCCTGCTGGGTCAGACCAGGGAGGGTCCATCTAGTCCAACCTCCTGTCTCACGCAGTGGCCACCCAGTTCCTCGGGAGGGCCAACAACAGAGCAGAGAGGCTGAGGCCTTCCCTTGAAAAAAACATCAGAAGAGCCCTGCTGGGTCAGACCAGGGAGGGTCCATCTAGTCCAGCCTCCTGTCTCACACAGTGGCCAGCCAGTTCCTCTGGAGGGCCAACAACAGGGCAGAGAGGCCGATGCCTTCCCCTGAGAAGAACATCAGGAGATCCCTGCTGGGTCAGACCAGGGAGGGTCCATGTAGTCCACCATCATCCTGTCTCACACAGGGGACAACCAGTTCCTCTGGAGGGCCAACAACAGGGCAGAGAGGCTGAGGCCTTTCTCTGAGGAGAACATCAGGAGAGCCCTGCTGGATAAGACCAGGGAGGGTCCATCTAGTCCTGCATCCTGTGTCACACAGTGGCAAACCAGTTCCTATGGAGTGCCAACAAAATGCCAGAGAGACCGAGGCCTTCTGCTGAGAAAAACAACATCAGAAAAGCCCTGCTGGATCAGACCAGTGAGGTTCCATCTAGTCCAACATCATCCTGTCTCACACAGTGGCCAACCAGTTCCTTTGGATGGCCAGCAACAGGGCAGAGAGGCTGAGGCCTTCCCCTGAGAAGAACTTTATTTTTTTTTCAGTTTTTAACGTTTATTTTGGACAAATATGGAAACACAAACATAAAAAATAAAACAAATTATCTACATCTGTTATCCACTTATACAGTTTAAATTCATATTAAGAGAGGTTGATTGTGGTTGACTCCAGTCTTAGTAACATCTCCTACTTAAATAAAATTACTAATATAAACAATAGTATTTTCATGAATATGTCAGTTAAGTCACTTAAATCACTTTTTTTCCAGCCAATTATAAAATTTTTCCCATTTTTCCAAAGCTTCACTTTTTGGCATCCCTCTAATTAAATTAGTTAAAACGTCCAGTTCGGCAACTTGTAATATTTTCTGAACTAATTCATCTTGTTGAGGGCAAGCCCTTTGTCTCCAAAATTTGGCAAAAAGAGTTCTAGCCGCCGTCAAGATATAGACTGCTATATATTCATCTTCTCGAGGGATTTCGTTTCTGACAAAGGAGAGTAACATTAACTCCGGTTTAAGTTGTATATTTATCTTTAGTATCTCAGAAAGCATTCTGTGAACACCTACCCAATATCTTTTCGCTGTTTTGCATGTCCACCACAAGTGGTAAAATGAGCCATTCATTATACCACACTTCCAACACTTCGAAGAGATGGAAGGGTTGATTTTATTCAGTTGGACCGGTGTGATGTGCCATCTGTGAAAGAGCTTGAAGAGATTTTCTCTATAATTAGTCGGTTTTACAATCTTATAGTTGCTCTTCCAGAATAATGCCCATTGTTCTAAAGTTATACTTTTCTTAAAGTTTTTTGCCCACTTTATCATAGGTACCTTAACCGTTTTATCCTCAAGCTTCATTTGCAAGATGTAATTATACACTTTCTTAATTACTTTATCATATCCTGTAGTTAATATTCTGTCGAAGTCGAAATTCTCCTTAGTGAACCCAAGCAGTTTATCTTTATTGTACTTAGTTGTTATTTGCATCATTACCCACCAGTCTAGTTTTATCCCCAAGACTTCTAAATCCTCTTTCTTTCTCAGTTTGTTCTTTTCATCAAGCAGGTCTATATATCTAATCACCTTCATCTTATTCCGTAACTGAGGTTGTACTGAGGCTTCTTCTGGTGAGATCCATCTAGGTGTTAAATTGCCATATATTTTTCTCTTAATTCTCAGCCAGGCCTCATAGAGCGATTTTCTGATCAGGTGACTTCTAAAATACTTTTGACTTTTTTCTATGTACCAAAGATTGGCATGCCAACCTGCCTGTAGATCAAACCCTTCTAGTGCCAAAATACAGTTATCCTGTAATGTTATCGATTCCTTTAGCCATAAAGTAGCACAAGCTGTATGATAAACCTCAAAATCAGGGAGACCTAGTCCTCCATTTTCTTTTAAGTCAGTTAGGATCTTCCATCTAACCCTGGGTTTCTTTCCTTGCCAGATAAATGATCTTATCTGTTGATTCAATTTATTAAAAAAAGGTTTCCTGGCTGCAAAATTAACCATTTGTAAAAGAAACAAGACTTTTGGAAGTATATTCATTTTAATTAAAGCCGCCCTTCCCATGAGGGATAAATTTAGGTTGACCCATTTTTTTAAAGCTGAATCCGTATCTTTTAACAAGGGGATATAGTTATCTTCATATATGGAGCTACATTTATTTGTTATTATTATACCAAGATATTTTTTTTTCCATTTTGAACTTCGTTCTTCTTTCTAGGTCTTGGATCTCTTATAGAGTCATATTTTTAGTCAGTATTTTTGATTTTTGTTTATTTACCTTTAACCCAGCAACCTCTCCGTATTCGCCTAACTCCCTTAGGACCTCCTCCACTGACTCTAAAGGGTTTTGGAGGATCAAGACCATATCGTCCGCATAAGTCAAAAGTTTGTATTCTTCCCCTTTTACTTTTAATCCTCTAATTTTAGTGTTCCTTCGTATAGCATTGTTAAGAACTTCCAACGATAAGATAAATAATTAAGGGGATAGGGGACAGCCTTGTCTTGTACCCTTACCTAAAATTATCTCCCCCCTGAGAAGAACTTTAGAAGAGCCCTGCTGGATTAGACCAATGAGGGTCCACCTAGTCCACCATCATCCTGTCTCACACAGTAGCCACTCAGTTCCTTTGGAAGGCCAAGAACAGGGCAGAGAAGTTGAGGCCTTCCCCTGAGAAGAACATCAGAAGAGCCCTGCTGGATCATACCAATGAGGGTCCATCTAGTCCAGCATCAACCTGTCTCACACAGTAGTCAACCAGTTCTTTTGGAGGGCCAACAACAGGGCAGAGAGGTTGAGGCCTTCCCGTGAGAAGAACATCAGTAGAGTTTGCTTGGTCAGACCAATGAGGGTCCAACTAGTCCAGCATCATCCTGTCTCACACAGTGGCCAACCAATTCCTTTGGAGTGTGAAGAATATCAGAAGAGCCCTGCTGGGTCAGAGCAGGGAGGTTCCATCTAGTCCAGCCTCCTGTCTCTCACAGTGGCCAAGCAGTTCCTCTGGAGGGGCAAGAACGGCACAGAGGCTGAGACCTTCCCTTGATCAGGGCCAGTTCGCCCTCTAGGCAAACTAGGCAATTGCCTAGGGTGCCGGGAGGGTGGGAGCACCAAATTGGGCTCCCCATCTCCCTCTCGGTGCCCAAGGCATGCACCTAGTTTGCCTGCCTCCGCTGCCCGCCACCACTGCTGCCACCGTCCGCCCCTCCATCTCCTTCCCTTCACCTTCCCCCCACAGCTCTGCACCCTCTGTTCCTCCCTCCCCGCCATTCCTCCCCCCTCCCTGCCGCGCCTCTTTCTCCCTCCCTTCAGATCGTTCCCCACCCCACATCAATTTCAGTGCCGGAACCAGCTCTAGCGCCGCATTCTGGCTATCTAACAGGCTCCTGTCCCTGGCCGATCACTGAATCGTGAGTAAAGCGTGCCATGGTGCTGAGACGTGCTTACAGTCTTTCAGGATCAGCGTCCTGAAAGTCCGTCCCTGCTGCTGCTGACTCCTCCCCTCCCCACTTGAAAGGAGAGAGGAGGAGAAGGCGGGGAGCCGCAGAACCATGGGGGGAAGGCTTGGGGGCGCTTGGGGAGGCGCTAGGCAGCGATGTGGCTTCCTGGCTGTGGGATTCAGGAGTTGATTTCCTCTGAAAATGGAGGTTTCCCTCCGTCACTATAGCTTGTAGTCATTGATAGATTTATCCTCCATGAATCTATACAATCCTGTTTTAAAGCTGTTTATATATCCTTTGGCAGCACAGTGCACACTTCAGTCACTCTGTGTAAAGTAGCATTTCCTTTTGTCTGTCCTGAATCTACTGCTCATGACCTTCATCAAGTTCTAGTAGCTGGGAAGAGCGAGAGAAATTTCTCTTTGTGAACTCTCTGCACCCTTAATTTTATAAACCTCTATCATGTCCCCCCGCCCAGTCATCTCTTTTCCACACTGAAAAGTCACAGACTCCTCAGCCTTTCCTCATAAGGAAGGTCTTATTTCTTTATTTTTTGTAAAGGACACCAAGGAAAATAACAAGGTATTCTTGGCTTTCTGTGTGATCCAATGCTAGGCCCTGAATGGACCATGTCTGGGGCAGCTGGGCTTACAGAATGACAGGAAGAGCTTTTTCTTTTTGAGAGGCTGGAGAGCCAGGCAGAAAAGGCAGAACTGAGGGGAGGACCCAGCTGTGCCTCCCAGGGCCCTCCTGCTCCTGGACCAAAGTGGCAGGCAGGGGGCTCTGGACCGGCTCCAGTGCTGGAGTGCCAAGGGCAGCTCCACGAGTGCATCACAGCAGTGTGAACAGTTGGTGTTCCACCCATAGTTGGTGAAACATGCCTTTGCGTATGGAACATTCACACTTCACAAGTCTGCTTGGGAATCCACCAATATTTCCCATGACAACTACAAAGTGTGGATCTGACCCACTTCATTTGTATATTTCTGTGCAACTGTGAACACGTACATATCATTTAGTAGGAGTGGAAATGATACTGAGGAAATCCTGTGGAACTACTTTGCCCAGTGGGCCTGCTGCAACCCGATCATCTCCACCAGTTGACTGCAGAAGGCAGCAGCCTTCGGGGCTGGGGAGGCAGAGTTCAGGACGGCCAGGAAGCCTGGAGACAATGTTATCACAGCAGAGCCTTCATGTGCAGAAATGGGCAGCGGAAAATTCTCATGGCATGGAAGAAAATAAGCACATAGTACGTAACATCTTACGGCGCTTTAATTTATTTTAGTTTGCGATTTAGATTTTATAATTTTTTTATTGATTTAAAGTACAAAAGAAAAAAGCAATGCAGAGAATACATAAAAAAGGGGGAAAGGGGCATTGACAGAATGGGGAAAACAGAAACAGAAAGCAGTACAAATATATCAATTATAATTCTACCTCCCAATAAAATACTCAAATCATTCTACCTGCAAGTATAAAGATCTCCATATAGTTACCTTCCTTTCTTTCATTACCAAAAAATATTTTTTTAATAAACTAATAGTAGCAATATGAATCTAAACAATTCTTCTCAAACACAATAAGTATAGAAAGTTAAAAAAAAATTTCAAAACTATCTCAATGCCAATTTTGTCTAATTTAACTTACCCCTATTATAGGCACAAATTAAATTGTTGGTTTAACAAAATCATTAAAACAAGCACATAAAAATCATATCTTTATCCTTAACAAATTACATAAGATACCACTTAATACTTTGTCTATCTCAGTCTAAACAGTTTCTCCAAAGGAGCATGTTAGAAACAAATCTACCAAGTTACAAAACAATTATGCTATCTGCCTTTTCAACCGTTAATCCAGCTCTTACATCAATATCAGCAATATTTCACTAAATAAGCATACTGTAGATACATCTAGTATATAAAGAAATACATTATCTGCACTCTTTAGCATTAATCCAAATTGACTATATATTTAATTACAATTTTACCAACTCTCTCACTTCTTCAGAATCTCCCTTATTCTCTTAAAATCAAATGTCTGTTCATTATTAATAGTTGCATGTTTTTAATGTGAATTTTAATGTGAATTTAATGTTTTTATTACTGTATTGTTTACTTGAAATGCTGTTAGCCGCCCTGAGCCTGCTTCGGCGGGGGAGGGCGGGATATAAATAAAATTTTACATTACATTACATTACATTACATGTTTGTTTACCCACAAAAACACATCAAAATTCAGGAATCCTTCTTTCCAAAGATTAAAAGCTTTTAAATTCCTTTAATTTCTGCATCCATATTACATCAGAGACAACCCATTTAACCACAGTTTGCCTTTTAAAATCGCATACCACTTCTTAATCAGGGTTCCATATTCAATCATCCACAAAAATGAAAAAAAAAAAATCAAGATCCTTCTTCCGGAAAGCTTTCCACATCTTAATTTGTTGTTCAGAGTGTACCTTTTCTTTTCTCAATGTGGCCTGCCCCCTCAACAGTGGGAGGAAGAATTCAACACCATTTTTCCCTCTGAGCATGACTTCACTGGAACTTAATTTTGGGTCTTGTTTTAATACTGCGACATAGGAGACCATTTTGATTTTCCTTTGTTTGTTTCAGAGCATATCACTTTCCCATTCCGATTCCACAGACATCAGCAGACTCTCTTTAGCACTCAACTCCTGTAGGTTGGCAATTTTGTTAGCTTTCAGCATAAAACAACTCATTTGGTCTTTAATAAGCTGCATAAATGAGCCAAGATCCTGTTTCAGAGATAAGTTTCAGATTATGTTCTGATCATATTGCAACCTAATAATAATCTCTTTAGTCTATGTCCAATTATAATCCGTGTCAATTTTAGTAGTTGTATTCAATCCAATTTAAATAGTTAAAACTGCTCGTAACTTTCCGAGGCCTCATTTCTCTTCTTCTGAGCTAGTCTCTCATTGTTATGTAAAGTGACCCATTAGGCAGTGGAATTAGAAAGATGATGATGATGATGATGATGATGATGATATTGGATTTATATCCCGCCCTCCACTCCGAAGAGTCTCAGAGCGGCTCACAATCTCCTTTACCTTCCTCCCCCACAACAGACACCCTGTGAGGTAGGTGGGGCTGGAGAGGGGTCTCACAGCAGCTGCCCTTTCAAGGACAACCTCTGCCAGAGCTATGGCTGACCCAAGGCCATTCCAGCAGGTGCAAGTGGAGGAGTGGGGAATCAAACCCGGTTCTCCCAGATAAGAGTCCTCACACTTAACCACTACACCAAACTGGCTCTCCTACTTGCCAAGACACCTACTTGCCAAGCAGAATCGTCACATTAGGAGTAGAAAGACCTACATCAAAGGCGTACTGGAGAAAACAAAAGCAAGAAAGTGGTCGGGCGTTCTTCTTTTTCTGCTGGTGCACTAGCTTTTCATGACTGCGGAGCCTCAGGACATACAGGAAGCACAGGAGCAGCCTTCGCTGAACCCCTCTCTCCCCGTAAAAGTCTCATGCCGAAGAAAAAGGCCCTTCAGGGCTTTTCTATGGGGGCATCACTTCTGTGACACCCCTTCAACAGTCAGACTCAGAGGTGCCGCAGGAGGATGATCTGTGGACACCTCTGAAGCCAAGATGACGGAGCCCAGAATTTGCGATTTATACCCCGCCCTATCCCACAAGGCAGGCTCAGGGTGGCTTACAGCATTAAAACATTACAGTAACAATAAATAAAACATATCCAATTAAACACAATACATTTAAAATATCTCATAAACATAATGCATAAAATAGAGGATCATAACTCCAACAATAATGCAGCCAGAAGCCGCAGTTCAGCAGTTGGTACAACTTCAGCTGGTTAACGCCACTTAGCACAGCTTCAGGTCATTGACACCACTCAGACCCAGACTGCTTCGGTTAAAGGGTCAGGACTTCTTCTTCAGTCAGTTGGTAATCCTAGAGGGAGGGGGTTGCATGCTGGTGATTTGCATCTGCTCTGCATGTTGAAGAGTCCAGATTTGATCCCCAGCAGCTCTAACTGAAAGCATTGGTTGGCCCTAGACTATCTGGTGCCCTCGGCAAGACTAACTTCTGGCACCCCCCCCTCCAATAATCAATTTTCAAAAATAGAAGACAACTGCAGATTTATACCCTGCCCTTCTTTCTGAATCAGAGACTCAGAGTGGCTTACACTCTCCTATATCTTCTCCCCCCACAACAGACACCCTGTGAGGTGGGTGGGGCTGAGAGAGCTCTGACAGAAGCTGCCCTTTCAATGACAGCTCTGCGAGAGCTATGGCTGACCCAAGGCCATTCCAGCAGCTGCATGTGGAGGAGTGGGGAATCAAACCCATTTCTCCCAGATAAGAGGCCGCACATCACTACACCAAACTGGCTTTCAGATAACAAAGTCAGGAGGGCAGGCTCTATTCAGCCCCCCCCCCTCTGAATATCCTCCAGGCCCCAGCAGAGATCAGTCACCAGAGGGTGACATGACTTCCAGGTACACGCACACATACACCACTTAGATTCTATGAAGAGTAGATGAAGTGCTAACCCCATATCTAGAGTGTCTCACTTCACACCACAGGTGGGGATTCCCACTGGCTGAATGTCCTTCTGTACAGAAAGTTGCCTATCCAAAGAATGCAAGATGTCCTTAAGAATAATTAGTCTTTTATTTGAGATAACGGGTTTTAATATGTATGTGGTGTTAGTTTTATGTATTTATTTTGCAAAGGGGCAGCCTACCACCTGCACCCCCACTCTACAATTTGAAAAGATACAGTCCAGACACTGGTTTACCACATGATCTGCAAGGTTTTTGCTGAAGACGCTCCGGCCAAGGCAGAGCCAGGAGCCCAGGAAATTGGAATGATGCCACCTGAGTTAGCCAGCAGCTGCCCCCAACTGTATTACGGTTTCTTATCTCATCGCATGCTACGCCCAGACACTCATTACATATGCTACACATTATTGTTTGCTCAAAAGTCAGTCCTATCAAGTAAGCTGGTTTGAGTTTATGGTATTTATTCTCTAGTATGTGTACATAGGTTGCAGTCTTAACAATGTATGTAATTCTATGCATGTTTACTCCCACTGTGATCAATTTTTTCCCCTTACAATGCACATTCAAACTTCCAGAAGAGCACATGGCATTTCCCCAGGGCCATTCTGAGTCACAAAAATGGCACAAGTGGAAGGCTGAAGCCCCTTCTCCCCCCTGCACCATAGTTCTGATCCAAACTGGGCCCCTGCAGGACTTGGGAACTTAGTCCCCACAAACAGGAAAACCATTGGTTTTACATTCTCCAAGAGCCATCTGGTAGGTCTTTTGTTAAAAACTAGATGCTGGATTCAGAGATCAATTGTCCAGATTCCATCTAGCAAAGCAGCTCTTATGCCAAAGCAGGCTTTTACATTGCCCAGGAGAGCCCACAGTGGAACCTCCATGTTCAAGCACAGACTACCTTTCACTATCAGATACTGAAGACAAACAACAGGAGAGGGGTGGAAGTGCTTGGCTAGAGTTGACAGATTTGCGGCAAGCCACAAAGTTCCTCTTTCAAGAACTATAGTTCCCAGAGTTCCACAGGGCCATCTCAGCCACCCTGCCCTTTTCTCCAGCCTGGCCTACAGCCTAGCCTTTCTAACCCCCCCCCCCCCCCGCCCCAGCAGAGTCTGGGGAGCTGCTGCTACCACTGCTCAGACATTGAAAGAACTGCTGCCAGGCCACTGACCCCCAGTGTCATTTTCTTGCTTCCGGACTGGTGATAGAGGCAGCTTCGGCATCAGAGCAACTTCAACTGGGCCGCTGTTTGGCTGCCACGGCAACAAGGCACACACCTGCACCAGAAAGAGGGAGGAGGCGACACTGTTTGGAAAAGGGGCAGGTGCATTCAGGATTCATGGAGTATATTGGAGGAGGAAGTTTAAAAAGTGGGGCCTATTAAATGATGGACTATGAAAGCGCGCAAAATGTGTGGCTGTTAGTTAGACAAAAAGGGCATTTTTGGAGATCAGAGTGCAATGCTAAGCAGATCTGTGCCTTTCTAAATCCCTCTGAAATCAATATGCTTTGTGGGGTGTAACTTTGCATAGGATGGCATGGAGCTGTGCCATAAGAGCTGGTGGCGATAAATTAATGGCAGAGGAGGCTACCAGTTATAGCCTAATGGAACTTCCATGCTCAGATGCAGTATATATCTGAGCAACAGTGGTGGGTGATGTCAAAAGTGAAAGGCAGGAAAGTAGGCAGGCACCTTGTTTACCCCTCACCCCCACCCCACACACTACTTCCAGTAGAGGAGCTTGGAGCTGCCGGAGCAGAAAGGCAGCCCCTGCTTGAGGGGCTGCCCCTCTTTCCCTCGCCTCCAACAGCTCTGTGCCCAGGCCCAGCTAGGAGGCAATTACCCTCAACAATGTCTTCCAACATTTCCTCGGCAGAGTCTGTCAGGCGGCTGCTGGCTGCTCTTCCATTGGTGGCCTCTGGAAAACAGGTGCCTTCATGCCTGAGGAACTCCTTCCGGAGCGGGAGCCAACCTCGTGCAACTCGCCCGGCATACATGCACCCAAACAGGGACAAGCAGGGAGGGAGAGGGGGCAGGAAGCTGAGGATCTGGCAGGCAAGGTAGCTACCTCAACAGCCTTCTCCGCTGGTGTCCCACTCCATGAAAATTGCCGAACTACCTGGACATCCGCAGTCAGCAGTTTTTCTCCAGACCAGTTTGCCCAGGAATCCTGGAAGGTTTTGCCATCTTCTGGGCATGGAGCAGGGGGCACTGGGGATGTATGTGGGGGGAGGGGAGGTATTTGTGAGTTTCCTGCATTGTGCAGGGGGTTGGACTAAGAACATAAGAGAAGCCATGTTGGATCAGGCCAATGGCCCTTCCAGTCCAACACTCTGTGTCACACAGTGGCCAAATATATAACTCCACCCCATATAGATATATATATACACTATGGCTAATAGCCACTGATGGACCTCTGCTCCAAATTTTTATCCAATCCCCTCTTGAAGCTGGCTATGCTTGTAGCCACCACCACCTCCTGTGGCAGTGAATTCCACGTGTTAATCACCCTTTGGGTGAAGAAGTACTTCCTTTTATCTGTTTTAACCTGACTGCTCAGCAATTTCATTGAATGCCCATAAAAACTGTTCTGCCACCTTTTTGATTTTAATCGCCAGCAGCCTGGTTCCATCTGGAGACAAGTGAAGACCGTCTCTTTTGTATAGCTCCTGCTTGTTCCAGAAAGCATCCCAGTGCCTAACAAACTTAAACCCTTCCTCCCTATACCATCGTCTCATCCAGATATTGAGATTTCTAATTTGTGCCTGTCTCTCCAGCCCTGCACGTGGAACAGGTAGCACTTCTGAGAAGGCTACCTTGGAGGTCCTGGCCTTAAGTCTCCTGCCTAGCAGCCTAAATTTTTCCTCCAGGACCTCACGACTGCATTTCCCCACATCGTTGGTGCCAACATGCACCACGACCACTGGCTCCACCCCAGCACTGTCTATCAACCTATCTACAACACCTGTAATGTCCGCTACCTTCGCACCAGACAGGCATACAGTCAGTACACGGTTTTGCCACTCAGCTGTCTACTTGCCTAAGGATTGAATCACCAACTACCAAGACCCCCCCTTCCCTTCCTGCCCAGGGATGCTTCCTCAGCGCGAAAGGATACCTGCTCACCAACTGAAGAAGAGGTCCCTTTTGAAGGCACATTACCCTTATCCTCAGAACGGTGCCCTGTTCCCCCTTGACCCTCATGTCCCTGGCAGCAACGGGGCTGCCATGTTTAGAGTGGGGCTCATCTAATACGTCCCTGAGAGTCTTCTCCGAGTGCCTAACTGCTTCTCTAGGTCAGTCACCTCAGCCTCAAGGGTATGGATTCGTTCCCTGAGGACCAAGAGCTCCTTGCATCGAGCACACACCCAAGACCTTTGTCCTGTGGACAGATAGTCATACATGTGACACTCAGTGCAAAACACTGGAAAGCCACCACCCCCCGCTGGCATTCTGCCTTCATGATAGCTTTTTTAAAATATACAGTCCCCTTTTAAATCCTGTTTGTTTATGTGGCTCTCCTTATTGCGAACACAAGGAAAATTGAGATCTGGGTTCCTGGTCCTTACACAGCCCCCAGGCTAAGAGCCATAGGCCAAGAGTCCTTTAGCTCATGCCTTTGGCTCGCGCCTCTGGTAAGGCGCAGCTTAATAATGCAAAGAAGGTGGGGCTTCAGTCTGCCCTAGGAACACAGCCACTCCTAATCAATCAGCAACAATCACCTTCAGTCCACTCAAACCAAACAAACAGCAGTTCCCCAGCAACCACAAACTCAGAATTTTCAGCAATCACACAGTCACACAAACTCAGAAATTCTCAGCAACTTCCCAGCTGTTTAGAAAACCAAAACTCACCCTTATAGCACTTCTTATCTGCTCTCTCTCAGAGCTCTCTGAAATGATGACTAGATGACCCTGGAGGTCCCTTCCAAATTTATGATGCTAACTAACTTCTTGACAGTTATTTATTTATTTATTTCTCAGATTTATCCCACCCTCCCTGCCAAAGCAGGCTCAGGGCAGCTCACAACAGTCAAACTAAAACAATAAAACAGTAAATAAACAATTAAAGTTTTAACAATGAATTAATACCATTTAGAAAATTTTAAAACAGTTTAAAACGATTTAAAACAATTTTGGTGCTAGTGTTGATTTAATTAAGTTCAGCGATGTTGGGCATCTACTTATACTATAATTCAGCTAAAGGCAAGTCGAAATAGGACTGTTTTACAGGCCTTGCGGAACTGAGCAAGGTCTGCAAGGCCCTTACTTCTTCTGGAAGTTGGTTCCACCAGTGGGGGGCCGCAATTGAGAAGGCTCTTTCCCTGGTAGCCTTCAGTCTCGCCTCCCTCAGCCCGGGGATTGACAATAAGTTCTGCGTTCCAGATATGAGTACCCTCTGGGGAACATGTGGGGAGAGATGGTCCCTAAGGTAGAGCGGTTCCTCAGTGGAACAGGCTTCCTCAGTAGGTGGTGGGCTCTCCTTTGGAGGTTTTTAAAGCAGAGGCTGCATGGTCAGATTCTATGAACTAAGGCAGATCATGAGAAGGAGGACAGGAAGGATTGCATCAGCAAGGCTGCCCATCAAGCATCTGACCTGTTTCAAGGTGTTGGTATTGACCTTCAAAGCCCTGAGCATCCTGAGAGTGACATACCCAAGGGAGGGACTTCCTCTCCCCATAAGTGCCCTCTATAGCCTTATGCTCTGTGGGCCAAGATTTGCTGGTTGTCCTTGGCCCAAAGGATGTCCATTTAGCCTTGACCATGGCCAGGTCTTAACCTGAATGAGGGCCATGGCTTTTTCTGCCCTGGCTCTGCAGCCAAGACTGACTGTCTCCCAATGGTGCATGTCACCTAGCCCTTCCAGGACACCACCAACATTGGGCCACCCTCCAAGAGGTCAAAAGGGAGGGCCGAGGAAGCACTCACTCACCACACACATCCCATGCTTGCTGAGTATGGCTGACCCTTCTCCCCTGAGCCCAGAAGTCACCTGTACTGTTTCAAGCACGGACACACACATGGGCTCCACACACTCTCCACGAACAAGGAGATTGATGGGTATGGTCAACCACCCTCCGTTGGATGCAGGAGTCACCAGCACTATTGTGGGTGTCTGTGTCCCTGAACCCCATTCAGTGCTTGCAGAGAAGTTGATTTCCCTTCTTTTCTGGGCCCCAAGACAAAGAAGACTTGGATCCAAAGGTGTTGAACCATGAGAGAAGATATGGGGGTCCAGAGATAAAGAAGACCCAGACTGGGCAGCCTTGAAATGTTCAAAAAAGAAGAGACCAAGTGCAGAAGGTGGCAATCACATGCATAGAATCATAGAGTTGGAAGGGACCTCCAGGGTCATCTAGTTCAACCCCTGCACAATGCAGGAAACTCACAAACACCTCCCCCCTAAATTCACAGGATATTCATTGCTGTCAGATGGCCATCTAGCCTCTGTTTAAAAACCTCCAAGGAAGGAGAGCCCACCACCTCACAAGGAAGCCTGGTCCACTGAGGAATCGCTCTAACGGTCAGGAAGTTCTTCCTGATGTTGAGTCAGAAACTCTTTTGATTTAATTTCAACCCATTGGTTCTGGTCCTACCTTTCAGGGTCACAGAAAATAATTCCACACCATCCTCTATATGACTACCCCTTCACGTACTTGAAGATGGTGATCATATCACCTCTCAGCCATCTCCTCTCCAGGCTAAACATCCCCAGCTCCTTCAACCTTTCCCCATAGGACTTGGTCTCCAGACCCCTCACCATCTTCGTCGCTCTCCTCTGGACTCATTCTAGCTTTTCTATATCCTTCTTAAATTGTGGTGCCCAAAATTGAACACAGTACTCCAGATTAGCAACCCACATTGGACACACCAGAAGGGCTGGACATGTGCCACAATCCTGGTGCAGTAGGGAGTTTGAAGGGGGATAGCTCTGGAGCCTTGAAACAAAAGGTGCTGCAAAAGGGAAGACCTGACACATTGCCTTGGGAAAAGCCTTGGCCACACACAGCAACCCCCTTGCCAGCAGTGCCAGTGGAAGAGAAGGGCTCTGGAGCCATGGCAGAAAGGGTGGACACCCCCCTATGTTGTGCCCCCCTCTATGTTGTGCCCCTACCCACTATGTTGTGGCTTGCAGGCAGTATAAGAAGGATGGATGGAAAGGTGGGCACCACCAGGCTTTCAATGGGGGCTCCCCAAATAACCTCCATGGCAGGAGGGAAGACGTAATGGCTCTGGGTACTCAACCAAGGCTCCCACTAGCTAGAGTGGAAGCAGGCAGGTGTAGAGCATGCCTCCCATTTTATTTGACTCTGCACCTGGGCCTGGATCATGCCATTCCACTGTGGTGCATCTTCCTACTCCATGGATATATGGGAAGACATCAGAAAGGCAGACCAGGCATCCCCAGAGTTTTGACAGGCACTCCCAACAATGACCCATGGCAACTTGGTGGGGACCCCAGCCAGACCCCTCCCCCACATGTGAAAGATCCCCCGGTCACTGCCCACTCCTAGGTGAAATTTCTGGATTATTCTTCACCACTAGAGGAACCCACTGCACTGGTAAGAGATCATCTGTTGTGACTGTGAATTGTACAAATGTGATGGAAAGGGCTAATGAAACAGGGGCTTGCTTGTACAGGCAGATGTTTGAAGAGATGAGGTGGATGTCGTTCCATGAGGCAGGTGTTCTGCTATAAGGTAGATGCAGGGCCAGCTCACCCACTAGGCAGTTGCCTAGGGTGGTGACAGGGTGGGGGCGAAGAATTTGGCCTTCCCCCTAGGCAAATGCTTAGTTTGTCCTCCCCCCCCCCCGCGTGCCTCCTCCTTTCCCCACCCCAGGTCAATTTCAATGTCCGGAAGGGTGATCGAGCACCACTCCCGGCTGTGTAAAGGCGCCCCCCCCCCCACCGATCAGCTGATCAGCAGGTAAAACCATGCTGCTCACTCACTCAGTGCCTGGACAGGCCAGTGGCAGCTCTAACAAGCCATGCCCAGAAAGGGCACCGCTGCTGCTCCCGCCCTCACACTTCCTTCCCATCCAGGGTGCCGCTGCACCTCCCTCCTCCACACTTCCTTCCCATCCCGGAAGTGCAGAGGAGGGAGCAGCTGTGGCGCCCTTTCCAGATGTGGTTCATTTGAGCTACCGCTGGCCTGCCTGGGTGCTAAGTAAGTGCGCAGTGCGGTTTTACCCGCTGATTATCTGATCGTGGGGGGGGGGGGGCGCCTTTACACAGCCTGGAGCAGCACTTGATTGCCCTTCCGGACATTGAAATCAACCTGGGGTGGGGAAGAGAGGGAGGAGGCGGCGCGCAGGGGGCGGAGTGCCATGGGGGGAGGCACGGGGGCACTATGGAGGGGGCAGCAGGCCACCCAGTCTGCCAAGATGTTGGTTGGTTCATGAAGCAGGTGTTTGTGCAGTTGGCCTGGCTGTGGGCAGAAGTGGCCCAAGTGCCGAGGGCACAGCCTGCATGCTGGATCACCCAGAGAGGGCAGGGAGGGAGGTGGGAGAGGGGCTGGGTTTCCTCTGCAATGGCCCAGCAGGGGGAGATGGACCTTCAGGAAAAACCTGGCCCGTGTCCAAACAGGAACCATGGGGGCTGAGGACGTCTCCCAGATGGGAAAACACCCCCTTGCTCTGGATGCTGGTGGGGGGGGGCAACAGGAGAGTCATGGCCGTGCAGGAGAGGTCAGACCAGTCGAGGGCCTTCTATGATGAGTGCGCCAGCGGATTGGAGCTACCCAGCTCAGAGGGTTTGGTGAGGCACTGCCTGACCATAATCTTGGCGGAATCCTCTGCCATAGCATGGCTCCCCACCCCCAGCACTGCTCCTGACCTCTCACTTCACTGCTGGCAGCCATATCAGACTGGGGATGCCTGGTCTGCCTTTCTGATGTCTGCTCCCCTCCCCTCCTTCCACTCACTGTTCTCTCTGGGCAGGTTTGCTGGCCTGAAACTTCCACACCTCTCTGCAGAGCTCATGCGTCCAGGCCATGATTCTGCATTGCCAAGAGTGGTGCTGCCCTTGATCTGGGTGCCACGCCTGCAGGCCAGCTGGGGATCATTGCAGAGAGGAGGTCTGCCTGCAGCCTTTCTGCTGCGGGGGACCTGCCCTCACCGCCTCGGGGCCCAGCTGCAATGCAGAGGCCAGACTTTGGTGGGAGCTGCCTGGGTGCAGAGCACATGGATGCTCTCCTGGCAGGGCTCAAGGCCATGCGCCATCAGGGGGAGCTGATGCTGAGCTCCTCTTCCCTGTGCAGGACGGCATCCTGCACTGCTCTCTTCTGCTCCACCAAGGGCGCAGTCCTGGCACAGGTGGCGTTCCCGATGGTGAGGAAGTCCAGGATGAGCTGCTGCTCAGGCTCAGCTCCCTCCCCCGCCTCTCAAGCAGCATATGGGCAGGCCTGATGTTGCATGAGAAGTGGGCGGCCGGTTGCCGGCAGGTCTCAAGCAGGGACCTCCACTCAAGGGGACAGCCTCCCAGCTACGCTTGACAGTGGTCCTGAGCCCCAAAGCCTTCCTCACCACCAGGTGAAGTGTGTGCACCTGGCAGACGATGCTACAGCCCTTGCCACTGCCTGCATGTTGGCACCACTGTCCATAACCCTATAGCCTTCTGCTGCCCAACCACTCCCTCAGGGCACTCTGGATCAGTGGCCCCCAACCTTTCTGGCACCAGGGACCGGTTTTGTGAAGACAATTTTTCCACGGACCGGTGTGGGGGTGGGGGTGCTGGGGGATTTGCTGCCCCATGCTGCCCCCACAGCCCGTCCCTGCCCCCCATGAAGGTCTTTGAATGAGGGGTAGGCAAAGGTCACTGCTGCACTGCCCCTTCTGCTCACCTGGACCCCGGGCAGATGAAAGAGGTGGTGCTTTGGAGTGACTTGGGAGCCGGGAGGGCAAAAGGGGTGGTGCGGTGCCTCTGCCTCATGCCGTGGCCCGGTTGCTAACAGGCCACAGACCGGGGGTTGGGGACCCCTGCTCTGGATTATGGTGGTGATGTTTGTCACTGGGTGGTCTGCATCTGTCCCCTCCACAGGGATCACAGCAGCCAGGACTGTCCCCTTCTGGGGCTTGGGCCCAACAGTCCATACAGAGAGATCCTCTGGCTGCCCCCAGTGGGGGGTGAGGGAGAGGTAACTATGCTGCTGGCTGCTCCAGAGGACCACAGTGAAGCGGATGGTCCACTCTTCGAGTGCTTTGAGAGCTCAGCCACTGTGGAGGGGGGGCATGGTGGGTGAGATGCGGCAGCTCATGGGCCTGCTCAAGAGGACAGGATCCCAGGGAGGCTGGGGTTGCAGCAGCTGGTGGAAGCCACATCCTCCGCGGAGGAGAAGGGGAGAGACTGCTTCCTCAGCCCTCCACCCTACCCCGGGAGCATGGCTGCGCAGTGGGTGCCAACCATGGCGCCCAGAGCGGTTCTTCGAGGAGCCTCCTGTCCCCACCCCCATTCTCCTGCTGAAAGGGAAGGAGCCTCTTCCCCCTCCCAGCGGCCACCCCTCCTTCCCTGCCGGGCTGACACACGGGTTGGGGGGTGCCCCCTTTGCAGGTGCCAGGCTGGAGACGGGTGGAGGATGAGGGACTGACATGGGCGTGGTGGTGGAGCTCATCCAGGGATTGTTATGCAGCTGCAACACTATTCAATGGACAAGGAGGTGGAACTCTCAGAAGGAGGAGGTGGAACTCTCAATAGGTTCAGGAACTGTGAGCTCCCACTGAATCTGACCCTGGGCGTAGCACACCTGGCATGCAGCCTCACAGAAGTAGTGTAACGTACTGAGACGGGAGACGTTGGTAGGGCAACATGCTTTAATGGAGGCACGTTACAAGAGCGCGAACACGTGGACCGGGTCCCGCTTATGTACAACTCCGGGAACCTCCCTCCAGACAGGCCAGTCCAATCCTGGCCTGTTGAAATTCCCGCCACAGCTGGTAATTGGCTGGGAGTTCATGCCCTGCGCTGAGCAGCCCGGGGACAGCCCGGTCGCTCCGCGCAGGGTCGCGCTGGCTGATTATATGTTATTGCGTTGTATCGTTATCTCGATACACTACACCCCTCCCCCCCTAGTTGCTGTACATAGTCTCTTAGGTAGGCGGGAGGTCGGCGCTCCTGGGTGGATCGTCTAGGAGCTGCCTGTGGTGTTGGCGCTGCTTCGGCCGCGGGAGTCTCTCCGGGGGCCGAGGCTGCTGTGGGTTGCTGGTCGATCTCTGTGGATCGCTCAGCCTCTGCTGGTCCGGGGAGTTCGCTGGCGGGCAGGGTCAGTGCTGGCGCTGTGGCCTCTGGCCGACCCCTAGCCGGCTCTCCCCCGGGTACTTCCTCCTCCACGTCAATCGGCCCTTCCGGTAGAGTGCGGCGGCGCAGCTGGTCGATGTGCCGCCGAAGAGTCTGGCCCCCCTCTGTGGATACCTCGTAATGACGGGTCCCAATTACCTGCCTCACCCGACCCGCCACCCACATGGGTCCCTGGGCGTAGTTTCGTGCGAACACGGGGTCCCCTGCGAAGAACCCTCGGGCTGCCTCCCGGACCTCCGGGGACCCTCGGATGTCCGAGGCTCGGTCGGGCTGTAGCCTGTTGAGCCTCGTGATGAGTTTGTGCCCCATGAGGAGCTCTGCCGGGCTTACCCCCGTGACCGGGTTGGGGGTTACCCGGTTGTCGAACAGGAAGGCGGCTAGCCTGTGGTCCCAGTCACCCTGCACTATCCGGCCCAGGGCTTCCTTGGTCGTTCGGACCATTCGCTCCGCCTGTCCGTTGGTGGCCGGGTGGAATGGGGCAGACCTTATGTGTCTAATCAGGTACCTCTGCAGGAATGCCTGAAAGTCCCCCAAGGTGAAAGCCGCCCCGTTGTCTGTGACAATAGTGTCCGGAATACCATGGGTGCTAAGGGCCCGGCGCAGTGCCCGTATTGCGGCTGCTAATGAAGTGTACGCTACTGGAATGACCTCCAGCCATTTGGTGTAGGCGTCCACCATGATCAGAAAGATCTGTCCCTGGAAGGGCCCCGCAAAGTCTAAGTGGAGCCTGGACCAAGGTTTCCTAGTGGTTTCCCACCGTGTGACCGGGGCGCTTGGTGGCTCGGGGCGTGACTCCTGACATGCGCTGCACCTCCGCACCCAGTTCTCGATCTCCTCATCCATCCCCGGCCACCAGACGTAGCTGCTGGCTAGAGCCTTCATCCTGACTATGCCGGGGTGGGTCTCGTGGAGTGACTCCAGAACTCGCTTCTGCAGCGGGGGGGGGGGGAACCACCACCCTGCTTCCCCATAAGATGCACCCTTTGTGGGCTGCTAGCTCCTCTCTCCTCATTTTGTAGGGCTTAAACTCTTCCCCCATGTTCCCTTCTGGCCACCCCCTCACCACCCAGTCGAGAACCCTTGTCAGTGTTTTATTCCTCCCTGTAGCCTTGGCGACCTCCGCGGCGTGGAGGGGCTGTTCCGGGAGGGATTCGACCAACATGACCAGGTGTGCGGGGGCTGGGTCAGGTTCTGTGACGGGTAGAGGCAAACGGCTGAGTGCGTCCGCGTGGCCCATAGCCTTGCCAGCCCGGTGGACCAGTGTGTACGTGTATGAGTTGAGGAATTGGTTCCACCTCAACATGCGCTGTGAAAGTATTTGGGGGGTTTGGCAGTCTGGGGCCAACAGACCTAAGAGCGGCTTATGGTCCGTAGCTATTCTGAACCTCCGCCCATACAGATAATCATGGAACTTGCGGACCCCCTCCATGATTGCCAGAGCCTCCTTGTCTATCTGCGCGTAATTGCGCTCGGCCGATGTGAGTGTACGGGAGTAGTACGCTACCGGTACCTCCCTCCCGTCCGGGAGTTGGTGCCCCAGGACTGCTCCCAACCCATAAGGCGACGTATCGCAAGCCAGGATGACGGGGAGGCCCTCGTCAAAATGATGGAGCACCACATTGGACACCAGGACGTCCTTGACCGCCTGAAACGCGGCGGCTTGTTGTTTGCCCCAAACCCAAGGGGCTTTTTTGTCCAGCAACCGGTGTAGGGGTTCTGCTAGGGCTGCCTTGTGGGGGAGGAATGAATGGTAAAAATTAAGCACCCCCAAGAAGCTTTGTAGCTCCGCTTTGCAGGTGGGGGCCGGGGCTTGCACGATGGCTCGGGTCTTTTCCTCCGTTGGGTGGATTCCCGCTGCGTCTACGGTGAAACCCAGGAACTCCACCCGTGGTACCCTCAGCAAGCATTTCTCCCTCTTGACCTTGAGACCCACTGCCTGGAACCGGCGGAGCACCTCTCTTAGGCGGTTGCCGAATTCTTCGGAGTCCGGGGCAGCGATTAAAATGTCATCGAAGAACGGTTGGACTCCGGGGATCCCTTTAAGGAGAGCGTCCATTATACTTTGGAAAATCCCCGGAGCAACACTAACCCCGAACTGTAGCCTCCGCACTCGGAAGGCCTCCCTGTGTGTCACAATAGTTTGGGCCTCTGCCGTCTTAGTATCTACCAGGAGCTGTTGGTAGGCCTGTGCCAGGTCCAGCTTCCCAAAGATCTTAGACCCCGCTAGGGCAGCCAAGACGTGGCTCACCACCGGCACTGGGTAGGGGTTATCCTGCAGTGCCTTATTTATTGTGCACTTATAGTCGGCACAGATCCGCACCTCCCCGTTTGGCTTGATCGGGGTTACGATGGGAGTCTCCCAGGTGGCGTAGTCCACCGGCTCCAGGACCCCTTGGGCAGTGAGGCGGTCTAGTTCGGCCTCTATTTTTGGTTTCAAGGCGAACGGGACCCGCCTTGCCTTGAGCCGGATCGGCCTGACTGTCGGGTCTAGTGGTAGGGAGATGGCCGGCCCTTTGTAGCTCCCCAGGGAGCCGTCGAACACGTCTGGGAACACTTGGCATATCTCCCCGAACCCCCTGGGTGTTAGGGTTTGCCCCACCCCCTCCAAGTGGATCCCCAAGGGCTTGAACCACGCCAGTCCTAGCAGGGTGGTAAGCTGGCGCTTTACCACCAGGATGTCCAGCGGGCCGTAGAAGGAACCCCGCTCGACTTGCACCCGGGCCCACCCCACAATTTGCACCGGATTCTTCTGAAAGTCCCGGAGTATGAAGTCCGCCGGCCTTAGTTGAAGCCGCTGGCGGGGGCACAGTTTCCTCAGGGTCTCCTCTGCTATAATGGAAATGGAGGAACCTGAGTCCACCTCCATTTGGCAGGGGTTCCCTTCGATGAGGACCACCATTTTGATCTTGTCGGGGGTGGCGAGGGGCAAGTGCAGTACCTGTAGGGTTGTGGAGGCTGTGGAGTGGAACTCCGCCGACTCGTGGTGCGTGGTCGGCCTCCGGCGGTTGGGCTTGGCTCGGCAAGCCCTTGCAATGTGGCCGGTCTTTCCGCAGCTCCGGCAGTCCCAGGTCCGGTACTGGCAGTCCCTTCTGTCGTGGGGGTCGCCGCAGCTGGCGCACTTGGGGGCCGGCGGTCTCTCCGCCGCTGGGGATCGTTCGGCTGCTCGGGGTCGTTGTGGCGCGCGGTTGGTTGCCCCTGCTGGGCGGCGCAGCTGGAACGCTTCTCCCTCGTCCGGACGGTCGGGGTCCAGCTTCTCGTGGTGGACCGCGTCGGCCCTCGCCTTGGGGAAGGTCCTCGCGGTTCTCTCGAACGCCACGGCTTCGCTGAAGGCGCTCTGCAGGGTGAGCTCTTTCTTTGCGAAGAGCCGCTGCTGGAGCCTTTCGTCGCGAAGGCCCTAGGTGAACCGATTGGCCAGGGTCTCTTCCAGCCGAGGAAAGTTGCAGTTTCCCGCAATCTGGCGTAGGGCCGCCAGATAGTCGGCGGCCGATTCTCCTGCTGCTTGGTCTCGCCGGTGGAAAAGGAACCAGCGGGCCACCCGAGATGGTTGAGGCAGGAAATGGCCAGTGAGGAGCCTGATGATCTCCGCGAAGGACTTCTCAGTGAGTTTTGCGGGGGCCGAGAGACCCTTGGCGATCTCGAACGTGGCTGCCCCGCAGACGCTCAGGAGAACGTCCCTCTTCATGCTGTCCTCTGTGATTCGATTGGCCCTCAAGTAGCATTCAACCCGTTCTGCGTAGGACTCCCAGCCCTCGGGATTCGCGGGGTTGAACGGCTCGATGTGACCGGTGGTACCACTCTGGGTTGCCATGGTGGCGATGGCGGCGGTCGTGGCCCGTGGGTTGCCCTGTCTCTGATGTAGCCGATGTGGCTAGAATCCCACCTTCATCGCCACTGTAACGTACTGAGACGGGAGATGTTGGTAGGGCAACATGCTTTAATGGAGGCACGTTACAAGAGCGCGAACACGCGGGCCGGGTCCCGCTTATGTACAACTCCGGGAACCTCCCTCCAGACAGGCCAGTCCAATCCTGGCCTGTTGAACTTCCCGCCACAGCTGGTGATTGGCTGGGAGTTCGTGCCCTGCGCTGAGCAGCCCGGGGACAGCCCGGTTGCTCCGCGCAGGGTCGCGCTGGCTGATTATATGTTATTGCGTTATTGCGTTGTATCGTTATCTCGATACACTACAAGTAGCCTGGAAATGTGATCCCGCAGCCACGGTGGGACCCAGTGGGATGTGCAGCTGCTTTTTGGCAGGGAAGTGCGGGGGGGGGGATACCAGTGACAGCAGCAGGAGCGGCAGGACATTGTAAGGGATGGATGCTTCACCCCCACCCCTCTGAATCACTGCTGTCAGTCCCTTCTTTCCAACTGCTGCTGTTGAGACAATGCCAGGAGAGCCAGTTTGGTGTAGTGGTTAAGTGTGCAAACACTTATCTGGGAGAACCGGGTTTGATTCCCCACTCCTCCACTTGCAGCTGCTGGAATGGCCTTGGGTCAGCCATAGCTCTGGCAGAGTTGTCCTTGAAAGGGCAGCTTCTGGGAGAGCTCTCTCAGCCCCACCCACCTCACAGGGTGTCTGTTGTGGGGGGAGAAGTTATAGGCGGTTGTAAGCCACTCTGAGTCTCTGATTCAGTGTGAAGGGCGGGGTAGAAATCTGCGGTCTTCTTCTTCCTGTGAGAGCAGAGGAAGGAGGCAGGCCAGGGACATCCTCCAGGAAGAGCTGTGTTTGATGCCCTCTGATACGGGGGGGGGGGGGGGGAGGGAGGAGGGCTTCTTCCCCCATGACAACCACCCCTTCCACCTCCTCTCACCCTCATGGTGTCAGAGCCCTGAGACCACCCCTGAATCCTGACACCCAGCCCGAACACCCCAGCCACATAGAGGGGTGGGGTGTATGTGGGCCTTCAGCCGAGGCACCTACCCGCAGGCCCCACCACTTGGCATGAGCAGGGGAGCACGCAGAACCCTGAGTCCACCAAACACCCAAAGCCTGCCAGCAGAGCGAGTGTGTGTGTGTGAGAGAGATCACAACAAGGAGAGGCTGCCTTTGTGTACAGATGCAGGCCCTCAGTCAAAGCCAAGCCCCGCTGCTTGGCGTGAGCAGAAAGGCTGGGTGGGCCACAAAGGCCCGAAGGCCAGGAGATGGCGAAAAAGGAGGCATGCGGCAGGTGGATGAAAGGCAGCCCTCTTCGGAGGAACCCATCGCAAAAGGGAAGCCCCACGAGCAGAACGGCCAGCTGGCTCCCAGAGCTCTAGCCCCCAAACACCCAGCAGCAGAGACTGAAGACCACACAGGAGGGGTGGGGCAGCCCTCTGTCCCTGCCAGTCATTCTTTTAGAAAACTGCTGTGGTCAGCTTGGAAGTTACAGAGGGTAGCTCTAGGAATCGACAGAAACTGTCCTCGTTTTATGATTGTGTTTCCGATGATTGACAGAGCTGCCTCGACATAACTTCTGAGTTTTCCCTGGAAGTGACATCACTCCCCCCCAACTCTAATCAGCCCTTGTCAGTGTGAGTGAGCTGGCATCCTGGAGACTCTTCCCTCTCCCTATTCCTGCGCCTTCCCCCCCCCCCCCGCCCCAAACCCTCTTCCCTTCAGGCCCAAGAAAGTTGCTCTCAGACTGAGGCTCACCTGAGGGCCAAGCAGCCCACGCACTCCTTGAAGAGCAGCACCAAGTGGCCAGGTCTCTCCTTCCAGAGAGGCTCCTGTGCCTTTTCAGGCTGTACTGAAATGCTTTTCAGAGTGTGGAATCGGTGCCTGCCTGCAGACGAAGGGAGGGAGAGAAGGCAGGCTCCACTTCCCAGGGGAAGGCCCCAAGACGAAGGGGCTGCTTCATCTCCTCTCATTCTGGCAGCAGCAGCAGCATCCTTTCTGGCCGCTGGAGGTCAGGCTTTGAACGCTGCTCAGCCACAGCAAGAATCAGCCAACAAGAAAGAGGCGGGCAGGCCGGCTTGCCTGGGAAGTGAGCAGCAGCCTGTTCGATGGCCCAGGAGGAGGGTCTGTTTCCCACACAGCTCCTGCTGAGAAAGCAGCAGGCAAGGAAGCCCCTCCCCGCAGGGTGTTTGACTGCTGCCCTCTCTGCCCTGGGGAGAATTTTCAGCTCTTTGGAAGGGCAGAGACTGAAAACGAAGAGACGCAGGCAGCCCTTCAAGAGAGGCATGCCAGGCCTGTGCCAATCGCGGCAGGTGTGTCCTTTTAACGACAGCACAGCTGCGGAAGGGGTGCCCTATGCCACAAAGGAGCCAGCCGAATGGGCTGCCAAGGGGAAGGGGAAGCGAGCACCGGGAGGGGTGGGGGCAGCGCAGGCAGACCTCCCCCCCCAGGGCCTCTGCTCTGCTTGCTGCTGAGGGGGAGGGGGGCTCCTGCACTTCTGCATGCTCAGCTTGCAGGTAAGGCTGAAGGAGATGGAGGGGCAGCCGTGGGGCAGGCCTGGCCCCTGCAGTGCCCCTGGGCATTGCCTGCCACCCAATCTCACAGGAAACAAGAACTGGAGGACGTCCTTGACTGACTCTCTCCTGCGGCTCTCGCTTTGTTCCAGAATGCTCAGCCCCTCAAATCCCAGGGCCTTGCAGAGCAGCCAAGGGGCGCCCGAGGGGGAGGCCTTGCCCAGAGGGCCTTAGAATCCTGGAGTTGGAAGGGACCTCCAAGGTCATCTAGTCCAACCTCCTGCACAAGGCAGGAAACGCAAAACACCTCCCCCTAAATTCACAGGATCGTCATCGCTGTCAGATGGCCATCTAGCCTCTGTTTAAAAACCTCCAAGGAAGGAGAACCCACCACCTCCCGAGGAAGCCTGTTCCACTGAGGAACTGCTCTAACAGTCAGAAAGTTCTTCCTAATGTTGAGCCGGAAACTCTTTTGATTTAATTTCAACTCATTGGTTCTGATCCTACCTTCCGGGGCCACAGAAAACAATTCCACACCATATTCTATAATATATGACAGCCTTTCAAGTACTTGAAGATGGTGATCATATCATCTCTCAGCCACCTCCTCTCCAGGCTAAACATCCCCAGCTCCTTCAACCTTTCCTCATAGGACTTGGTCTCCAGACCCCTCACCATCTTCTGGACCCGTTCCAGCTTGTCTATATCCTTCTTAAAATGTGGTGCCCAAAACTGAACACAATACTTCAGGTGAGGTCTTACCAGAGCAGAGTAAAGCGATACCATCACATCACGTGATCTGGACACTATACTTTTTTTGATATAGCCCAAAATTGGATTTGCATTTTTAGCCACTGCATCATAGTTGACTCATGTTCAGCGTATGATCCACTAAGACCCCTAGATCCTTTTCACACATACTACTGCTAAGACAAGTCTCCCCCATCCTATAACCATGCATTGGATTTTTCCTACCTATATGCAGAACTTTACATTTCTCCCTGTTAAAATTCATTTTATTAGATTTAGCCCAGTTTTCCAGCCTGTCAGGGTCATCCTGTATCCTGTTTCGGTCTTTTACTGTATTTCCAACCCCTCCCCCCATTTAGTATCATCTGCAAATTTAATAAGCCTTCCCTCTCTTCCTTCCTCCAGATCATTTATTTGCTCAAAGCAGCCACTGTTGCCACAGGGAGTGAAGGTCAGGCAGGCTTTGTGCAGACTGCAGCCTGGGGGAGGAAGGCGGGGGGGGGGAGTGGAAAGTCCTGCAGGTGCTTCCCAGGTAGTCTCCTGCCGAGGGCTATCCCAACTCTGGCCCCTATCCCAGAGGGCTTGAGCCAGGCAGCCCTCCTCCTTCCCTGGGGCAAGGGGGCTGCGGGGGCCATCTCTCCGCTTGGTGGGCTTGGGTGCCATCTTTGGTGAAGTGAAAAATGCAGCTGGTACAGCCACAACTGAGGGGGGGGGGGGATGGCCGTGTTACACCTGTGCTCTGCCAGTCTTCCAAGGAGCTCAGAACAGCATTTCTGTTTCTTCTTCCTCCACTTCATTCACAGAACAACCTTGCAAAGTAGGGAGTGACAGAGTGGAGTGGAGTGTCTGTCTGAGGGAGTGACAGAGAGGACAACTGGGCCGTGGCCTCCCCCCACCCCCTTGAATCCAAAGGCTTGCCCTGGGAAGTCTGGCTGCATTGCTCTTTTTCCACCATGAGGTGAGCTGCAGTGACTGGCCGGCTGGGGTGGGGCAAAAGTCTGCCTGGTCTTGTGGCCACAGAGTCCCCTGGCTCTGGACATGGACATTTTTTGGGCACAGGAACCCCCCCCCCCTTATCACAGCCTCTCAGACTCATCCTCAGGGCTGGAGCAGAAAGCAAGGCTGGCCTCCAAGTGCTTCCCGGTTGGGGCCAGCCCTCCTCCACCCCCGTGCAAAGAAGTCCCATTTGTGGTGAATTTGCCTGCCTGTGGGGGGTGGGGGGCTTCTCAGTCTGTCTGGGGAGGAGGGGAAGGAGGCACAGCAGCCTCATGGGTGGGGAATGAGCCACGGAGAATTCGGAGCCAGGCTGCTCAGCCGCTCCCCTTGAGCCAGGGCAGAGGGACCAGCGACATCCCCTGCAATCCCACGTCTTGTCCTGCCTATGCTGAAGAGGCAGCCCCCTCCAGGCCCCTGGCAGTGGCAGGATCGAGTCCTGCTGCAGTCCGCACACCCCGGGCAAAAGCAGGAGAGTTCTCCTGCAGGGATGACAAGGCTCAAGGGGTCTGGATTCCCAACACGGCTCTTTCCAGACCAGGCCCATTTTCAAGCTGAAATGAATAAAATCAGCGCCAGGTGCTAGGCAGCCCCCCCCCTGCACCTTTGTGCTCATTGGCTGGATCCCTGGGATTGCAGGGGAGGGGAGGGGGCTCATAGCTGGGCAGAATCCCAGAAGCTGCCTTGGCCATTCCCATAGAAATGCCAGCATGCATCCTTTCAAGACAGGCAGACAGAATCCTGCCGGGATGCTTTCTCTTCTCTTCTCTTATTTATTTATTCGGGATTTGTATCCCGCCCTTCCCACGAGTGGCTCAGGGCGGCTGTTCCTTTGTGACTGTTCCTGTTTAGCATTGAATCAAGGAGTGGGATGCTGGTGCTGCTGCTTCTCTTGGCCATCTCAGAGGCGGAGGGCAGGGGGGAAGGCTGGTTGACTGCAGCACAGGCCTCCGCTTTGGGGGAGGCTCTGTGGGGAGAGGCTTCCGGAGCCAGAGGTTCAGCTGCACTCCTTGGTGGGGATTCCCAAAGCCCAGCTTCCAGAAGGGAGCCAGCCGGTGGTCTCTAGTGGGCCATCCTTTGGCACTATTTTGCCACTGCGGGGGACATGGCAGAAGTTCTCCAGGAAATGTTTTCATTACATGGCAGGGGGGCAGTGAGGAAGAGAAGATGGGAGGGAGGAGAGAAAGAGGTCATGCTGGATAATGCGGACAACTCTTTTAAATTGCTTCTCCCTTGTTCCACCAGGATAATTTATGTGAATGTCACAAACACATCTGTTCCAAGGCAGAAGGAAGACAGGTCCAGCTGAGTAATAACATTGCCCTTGGAGCTGGTTCCCTTCCAGAGTAGAGGGTCCCTTACTCAGCTCCATGGCAGAAGAGATGTGATATTTCCCTCCCTCCCTCTTCAGAGCAGCACATTTCGGTTGCTTTTGCAGCCTTTCTCCATTTCAAAAAGGCAGTCTGGGCTGGCATTACGTGGTTTAGCCCCGATAAAAGAAATGGCAAAAAAAGACAAGACAAGACAGGAGAAAGCAGACTCTCCCTTCTGCCTCTGCCCCTCAATAGCCAGTGGCCCTAGAACTGTTGCTCTTGGGTGCAGAAAGCCCAGTTCTGGCCTCAGGACCTTTAAGCAGAGGGCTGGATTGGCCCTCTGAATACCTGAAACCAGTGGAGAATTGACCTCAGTCTTCTCTTCTCTGATGGGTGGGAAAATCATCACTTCCAAGCGGTCGAAGTGGAGTTCGCTGAGCAGGAGGTGGCAGCAGGGACAGAACTGCAGGCTTCCTGGCATATGAGGGGGGGGGGGGCTGCAGGTGTTCTAGGAGAGAGTCAGAGCAGAAATCCATCTTTTGTCCATTGTTCTTTTACATAATTGCAAAGGGAAGGAACTTACAGCTGAACCTGAGATGCCAGTGGGGGAACATACTTGAACAAGAGGATTTGCTCATTGGCCTCATGGGAGCAAAGAGAGTCCAGGGGCACACACACCTTTCACTGATACAGTGCCAGTGATGCATGTGGCACTTGTCAAGAATTCCAGCAGCCGGATAAATGGGCCTCTGCCCAGAGAAACTTCCAGTCTTCATTTCAAAAGTGTGTGAGTGGGGGTGTGGGGAGAGACCAGGGCAAAAAACCAGGAGAGGCAAGAGCAATCGGGTGGGGCAGGAAGGAAAACAAGGATGCCACTTTGCCCCTTGAATTCTCTGCAAGGGTCTTGGTTCTCTCCAGCTGCCTGCTGCTGGGACAAACAGTGGGTCTCTCTAGGTCAGCATCCTGGGCTAGAGAAGAAGATGACATTGGATTTATATTCCGCCCTCCACTCAGAGTCTCAGAGCGGCTCACAATCTCCTTTATCTTCCTCCCCCACAACAAACACCCTGTGAGGTGGGTGGGGTTGAGAGGACTCTCACAGCAGCTGCCCTTTCAAGGACAACTCTTACGAGAGCTCTGGCTGACCCAAGGCCATTCCAGCAGGTGCAAGTGGAGGAGTGGGGAATCAAACCCAGTTTTCCCAGATAAGAGTCCACGCACTTAACCACTACACCAAACTGGCTGCTCCCACCCAGGGTCTCAAGCAGAAAAAAGGGGTCCTTTGTGTCAGCGTAGGGTTCATGGACGCTCCAAAAATTGGCAGACTTTTTCCAGTTGAAAATAAGTTTCATTTATTGGATACATACATGTTACTGCTACGAGAGTTCTTTGAAAGTGATAAGGTACACACCAACTAGCTGGCCTTTATGGCCGAGGATCAAAGCTGGGGGGTTTCAGTCATTCCCACAATACAATCACATTCTACTTCTGAGAGGTGCGAGGTTCACACACTGATATCTTGCATAGCTAGCTACGTCCATTCCCTCTCCCCCACAGGCAGCCTTGCCGCGGCTGAGAGCTGGCTGCATAGTTTGCACTTCAAACACCTTTACAGCTCTTGGCGCCAAGCTCCTCTTCTCCCCCCCCCCCCCCACTTCTCGTGCTCTCACCGCTAAATTACGGTTACAGGTCACAGGGTTAGTAAGCTATACAACAGTTTAGGCATTCTGGTTAGTATTAGTTTGAACACAAGCTGACATACTGCCCCCCCTAAGCTCGCGCTCGGGGTTTGTCTGGGTGCAGTAGGTAAAATTGCTTAAGGAGTAGCGGGGCGTTCAGATCCGAGGCTTTCACCCATTCATCACAACTAGGGGGAAAGTAACGCCACCTCACTAAATACTGCAGAGCATCCCGGTGCAATCTGGCATCGAGAATCTCCTTCACTTCGTGGTGTTGTTGGCCCCGCACCTTGATGGGGGTAGGCTCGGGGCCCCAAGGATGCCATTTCGACCCCCCCCGGGTCTCGACGAATCAGACTGCAATGAAAAACGGGTGCACCTTACTAAATAGCTTGGGCAAGTCTAGTTCCACAGTCACCTTGTTAATCACCCGTTTTATTCGAAACGGCCCCAGGAACTTATATGCCAACTTCTGGGAGGTTTGGGGGAGCGGTAAGTTCTTTGTGGACAGGAAGACCGTCTCCCCCACCTTAAAGTCCCACCCCGGGCTGTGTTTTTTGTCAAATTGGGCTTTGTAGTCTCTCTTTGCCTCTTCTAAACTCTCCTGTATACCCTTCCAAGAGTTTTCCAATGTTTTCCACCATTGATGGCACTCGGGGGAGAGTGAGGGTTCACTACCCCCAGTAGGGTAGGTAGGGGCTTCCCCTCGTACCCGTGGACCGCTTGAAAAGGAGAAACCTTGATGGAGGCATGGAGGCTGTTGTTATAACTGTACTCTGCAAAAGGAAGCAAGTCCACCCAGTTGCTTTGTTGGAAGTTTACATAGCACCTTAAATATTGTTCCAGGAGCCCATTAACCCTCTCGCTCTGGCCGTCCATCTGGGGGTGATAAGCTGAGCTCAGGCCCTGCTCCATACCCATTAGTTTACAGAACTCCCACCAGAAGTTGGCAACGAACTGTGGCCCGCGGTCACTAATGACTTTGTCGGGGATTGAGTGTAGGCGGGCCACGTGGAGGAAAAATAAATGGGCTAGCTCTTTTGCGGTGGGGAGCTTTCGACAGGGGATGAAGTGAGCCTGTTTGGAGAATGTGTCAACCACCACCCAAATCACTGTCCTCCCCCTTGATGGGGGTAGCTCCACTATAAAGTCCATGGAGATGACCGACTACGGCCATGCCGCGGTGGGGAGGGGTTGTAGTAATCCTGGAACCTTCCCCCCCTTCTCTTTGCCATGAGGCAGGTTGGGCATGTTTGCACAAAATTGGAAATGTCTTTCTTCATCTGTGGCCACCAGAACTGTCTGTGGGCCATGTGCAATGTTTTTACGTAGCCAAAGTGTCCAGCCAGTCTACTCGTGTGGCAGTGATGTAGTGCTTCTGCCCGGAGGGATTCGGGGACGTAGAGTTTCCCCTCGTGGTACCAGAACCCCCCTTCCCCCTTGATCAATCCCTCCGGTCGCCCTCCCCCCTCCGCTTCAGTCTTGGCAATCAGCCTGCTTCCCCCCCACGGGCCCGCAGTTGGGGTTTTGGACTTCGATCGAGTTTGCACCGCCCCCGCCACTGCCCGCGGGGGGATCAGTGAGTCTATAACTTCCTCCTTCTCGCTTTCGTGTTGGGGCTGCCGGGACAGAGCGTCAGCTAAAAAGTTTTTGGCTCCGGGGATATGGCGGAGGGTGAAATCAAATTTGGCGAAGAACCCGGCCCACCGGATCTGCTTCCCAGTCAGTTTCCGCCGCCTGGTTAGGGCTTCTAGGTTCTTGTGGTCTGTCCAGATCTCGAAGGGGACCCGGGCTCCCTCTAACCAGGAGCGCCAGGTTTTTAGTGCAAACGTGACTGTGTAGGCTTCCTTGTCCCAGACCGACCAATTTCGCTGCTCGCCGGAGAATTTCCGCGAGATGTAGGCGCACGGTCTTAGGTGCCCCTCCTCGTCTCTCTGCATGAGAATGGCTCTGACGGCCGTGTCGGAAGCGTCACATTGCACCACGAAGGGTTTGAGTTCGTTAGGGTGCACTAATATGGGTTCGCTCATGAAGAGGCGCTTTAGTTTGTCAAACGCCTCCTGACACTGGCTGGTCCATTTAAGTTTAGCGTTTGGTTTTTTCGCCTCTGGTCCCTTCCCTTTTGTCTGCAGTAGGTCTGTGAGGGGAAGGGCCACCTTAGCAAAACCGTGTATGAAGGATCTATAAAAATTGGAGAATCCGATGAAAGATTGGAGCTGTCTACATGTCCTCGGGGGTTCCCACTCTAACACCGCCTGGACCTTAGCCGGGTCCATGGCCAATCCCTTCCCTGAGACTCGGAACCCCAGGTAGTCCAGTTCCTCTTTGTGAAATTCACATTTCGAAAGTTTGGCATACAGTTTGTTTTGAAGTAGGGTGCTCAGTACCTCTCGGACCAATTTCACGTGGGAGGGTAGGTCTTTCGAATAAATAATGATGTCATCCAGGTAAACCACCACCCCCTTATACAAAAATTTCCGAAGGACCTCATTGATAAAGTTCATGAACACTCCTGGGGCCCCCTGAAGGCCAAACGGCATGACTAGGTACTCAAACTGCCCCAGAGGAGTGTTGAACGCCGTTTTCCATTTGTCCCCTTCTTTTATCCTGACTCGGAAATAGGTGTCGCGCAGGTCCAGTTTGGTAAAAATGGACCCTTCCGATACTGCGCTTAGTAAGTCTTTGATCAGGGGGATGGGATAGGCGTTTGACATGGAAATCCCGTTTATCCTGCGAAAATCTGTGCAAAGTCTAAGACTTCCATCTTTCTTCTTTCGAAATAATACCGGGGCGGCGTGGGGGGCCGTCGCGGGTCGGATAAAACCCCGTTGGAGGTTTTTGTCCAGAAACTTTCTCAATTCAGCCTTTTCCGCCCACCCCATCGAGTACAATTTGGCTTTTGGCAGCGGCTGATCGGGCAAAAGCTCTATAGCACAGTCAGTGGCCCGATGGGGGGGCAACTCGTCCGCTTCCCGTTCACTGAACACCCCTTTCAGGTCTCGGTACTCCCTAGGGACGGTTTTCACTTCTTCTATTGACACACAAAGTTTCTCATTCTTGGGTGGAGGTCGGGGGCCCCAGATCTCCTTCCAGAGGTGAGTGACGCACCTCCGATCTGTAAAGTCTATGGTGTGCTCGCCCCAATGGATATCGGGTTGGTGTCGAGCCAGCCAGCCCACCCCCAACACTATGTCGAAGGAGCAGGAGGGGGCTATTACAAAAACTTCCATGTCCCAGTGATCCTCCACCCCCATTAGTATCTCTCGGGACTGCTCCGTACAAGGTTCTCCCCTCATCCTAGTTCCATCCATCTGTTCGAACTCAAGGGGCCGGGGTAGTTTCTCTCGCCCTATTCCCATTAGGTCCACCAGCCGCGGGGTGATTAGCTCTCACATGCACCCCGAGTCTATTAAGCCCCGGGCGTGGATACACCTCTTTTCCCCAACATTTAACAGAGTCAATGGGATATACATTAGTTCTCCTGCTATTCTCACCCTCAGTGGTGCCGGTTTCTTTCGGACCTGCTGCGGGGCACCGTCTAGTGCAGGTCGGTCTCGTTTCCCGCCGGCTCCAGGTCCCAAGCCTCCTCTCCGAGCTCCTCCAGTATTGCATTATCCTCGTCTAGCTCTGCCGACAGCGCGGTGCTGCTTCGACCCGACTCCTTCAGTTTCCCCGCCCACTGGGTTTTGGGCGGGGGACCCTTTCCTGTGGGCACGGGGGTCCGGGCTCTCTCCGGACAGGTGGAAGCCAGGTGGTTAGGGTCCCCGCATTGGTAGCACTTCCGCGTCCCGGAGGGGGGTTTTGGGGTTGCTCCCCCCGCCTTCTTCGCCTCCGGCTTGGCTGCGCTCTTGGTCTCTCGGCTGGGTTTCCCTGTAGTTCTTGGCACTGGATCGCTACCTCTTTCATGTTGGTTTCGATCTCTCCTGCCAGTTGGATCCACTTGACCAGGGTGTCTGGACGGACCTGCTGCAGGGCCCGGTCGAGGATCCCGGGGTTCAGCCCCTTCCGATACGCCCTGATCTTCATCGCCTCGCTCCAGCCTTTGATTTTGCGGCTGTGGTTCCTGAACTCCAGGGAGTACTCTCGGATGGATTTGCTCCCTTGGCGGAGCCCTTCGATCGCGGTGATGGCCAGGGTCTCTCGTAGGGGGTCTTCGAACTGGGATAGTAGCGCCTGTAGGAATCCGGCCACCGTCGTTACCTCTGGCCCCCGGGTCTCGAATAGAGTCACGTACCGCATTTGCGCCTCGCCCTCCAGCCGGGAACCGAGGTACACCACTCGACTGTGCTCGTCGGCGAAAGACGTTCCCCAGTAGCGCATGTAGCTGTTGGCTTGAATCACGAAGTATTCCACCTTATCTGCGCTGCCGTCAAAGGTGGCGTGTAGCTCCCGGGTTTTGACTTTTGATCCCGGAGGTGGGGGCCCTGGGGGTCTGGATGGTGGCCCCGTCGGCCCCGCCGGCCCTGGGGCCGGTGATGGTTGGATGGGGAGCGGCGGGGTTGGGCTCCTCGGCAGCGGCCCCGCGGGGTGTGCGGCCAGTTTTCTTTCCATCGTCGCCAGGACTCGATCCACTTGCTTCGCCACCTCGTTCAGGGTTAGATTCATATTGCTGTGCATCTCTCGGCGGAGATCACACCCTAGAATCTCCATCTCCCGCCTGATCTCTTCCAGGGGGTCGGTTTTCGGGGAGGACGCTCGCGAATCACCCTCTCCCTGGGAGTCTTCCTCATTGCCGCCTCCGCCGGCTCCGGTGTCGTCGGGTACTCCCCTCTCGCCTTTCTCCGGCTCGCCCGGATTGCCGCCGCCTTCCGGTCCTTCGGTCCTCCGGGGTTGCGGAGGATATTCGCATGCCTTTGCGCCGTCTCGCCCATCAGCTTGGTGGAGGCTCGGGGCTTGCACTGTGCCTTCGGGGTGAGGAAGAGAGTTTGGCTGCTCACTCTCTGTGGTCTCCTCTTTTCGGTGATGTACCACGCCGGTGACCCAGGCAGGCCGGGTATGCAGGGCTCTCGGTCGTCCGGTGCTTCGGCCATCCGCCAGAAGTAACCCTCGCCGATGAATCCCGTTAAATAGGGATCACTTTCAAAATGTCAGCGTAGGGTTCATGGACGCTCCAACAATGGACAGACTCTTTCCAGTTGAAAATAAGTTTCATTTATTGGATACATACATGTTACTGCTACGAGAGTTCTTTGAAAGTGATAAGGTACACACCAACTAGCTGGCCTCTATGGCCGAGGATCAAAACTGGGGGGTTTCAATCATTCCCACAATACAATCACATTCTACTTCTGAGAGGTGCGAGGTTCACACACTGATATCTTGCATAGCTAGCTACGTCTGTTCCCTCTCCCCCACAGGCGGCCTTGCCATGGCTGAGAGCTGGCTGCATAGTTTGCACTTCAAACACCTTTACAGCTCTTGGCGCCAAGCTCCTCTTCTCCCCCCCCCACTCCTCTTGCTCTCACCGCTAAATTACGGTTACAGGTCACAGGGTTAGTAAGCTATACAACAGTTTAGGCATTCTGGTTAGTATTAGTTTGAACACAAGCTGACACTTTGGGGCCACCAGGAAGACTTGGGATCCCCCATGTGCATGAAGCTCTGTGCTGAGAACTCAGTTCCTCGGCAGACATCAGCCAGCTCTGGATTGGGGCTGTGGTATGTGGGGCAAAGTGATTGCAGCCTTTCCCCACTGCACAGTTTCCCCAAGCTCACATGGCCCCCAGCAACCAACCTTTGTCTTTTGGGGGTATAATATAGTGGGTTCAATGCATAGAAGGGGCGAGGTGGCAGTGATCATAGCTCTCTTTATTCAGTACAGCATAGCAATGGCTGAACTCTAAAACTGGGCAAATGGGGCCAAGTAGATGCACTTCTAGGTTCCCACACTAGGATGCCATTGGATCATTCAAACCAGCAGGGGGGCCGTGGAACATTTAGAAAGTCAGTTCTGGAACATTTAGAAAGAATGGATGTGATTACTAAGAGCCAGCATGGTTTTCTCAAGAACAAGTCATGTCAGACTAACCTGATCTCTTTTTTTCAGAAAGTGACTACCTTGCTGGATCAAGGGAATGCTGTAGACATCGTTTATCTTGATTTCAGTAAGGCTTTTGATAAGGTTCCACATACTGTCCTTCTTGACAAGTTGGTAAAATGTGATTTGGATCCTGTTACCATTAGGTGGATCTGTAACTGGTTGACAGATTGCACCCAAAGAGTGCTTGTGAATGGTTCCTCATCCTCTTGGAGAGGAGTGACAAGTGGAGTGCCTCAGGGATCTGTCCTGGGACCTGTTTTCTTCAACATCTTTATCAATGATTTGGATGAAGGAATAGAGGAAATGCTTATTAAATTGGCAGATGATACTAAATTGGGAGTGGTTGCAAACACAGAAGAAGACAGAAACAGGATCCAGGATGACCTTGACAGGATGGAAAACTGGACTAAAATCAACAAAATGAATTTTAACAGGGATAAATGTAAAGTTCTGCATTTAGGTAGGAAAAATCCAATGCATGGTTATGGAACGGGGGAGACTTGTCTTAGCAGTAGTATGTGCAAAAAAGGATCTAGGGGTCTTAGTGGATCATACGCTGAAGATGAGTCAACAGTGTGATGCGGTGGCTAAAAAGGCAAATGCAGTTTTGGGCTGTATCAACAGAAGTATTGTGTCCAGATTACGTGATGTGATGGTATCGCTTTACTCTGCTCTGGTAAGACCTCACCTGGAGTATTGTGTTCAGTTTTGGGCACCACATTTTAAGAAGGATATAGACAAGCTGGAATGGGTCTAGGGGAGGGCGATGAAGATGGTGAGGGATCTGGAAACCAAGTCCTATGAGGAAAGGTTGAAGGAGCTGGGCACGTTTAGCCTGGAGAGGAGGCGGCTGAGAGGTGATATGATCACCATCTTCAAGTACTTGAAGGGCTGTTATATAGAAGATGGTGTGGAAGGTAGAAGGTAGGACCAGAACCAATGGAATCAACATTAAGAAGAACTTCCTGTTAGAGCGATTCCTCAGTGGAACAGCCTTCCTCAGGAGGTGGTGGGCTCTCCTTCCTTGGAGGTTTTTAAATAGGCTAGATGGCCATCTGACAGCAATGAAGATCCTGTGAATTTAGGGGGAGGTATTTGTGAGTTTCCTGCATTGTGCAGGGGGTTGGACTAGATGACCCTGGCGGTCTCTTCCAATTCTATGATTCTGTGATTCTATGATTGGCGCAGGGCAGCAGGGATTTGGATCCTCCTGCCCATTGTTCTGAGCCCCCAAGCTCAATGAGCCAGGCAGGAACACCATTAATTATACACAACCTTAGTCCACATACACAACAGGGGGAATCTGACATGTCCTGATGGTTACACATATATTTCCCCTGTGGGGCATTCCAGGCTAGGAATAGAGTGTGGAACACAAATGGCACAGCCCCCTCTCCCCACACCCTGTGGGCCAGATCCAGCCTGGGAGCTGAGTTTCCAGCATGGAGCTCTTGGAGCACGTCTGCAGTGAACAGCAGGCAGGGCAATTGGTGAACCTCACAGAACAGAAATCTGTCTCCCTTGCTATTTCTGGCTCCTCTGTTCTCGGCAGCACAATGTGTCCTGGCAGGATGTTCCTGAGAACGACACGTGGAGCTTTGCAAACAGGAACACTTCCCCCCCCCCCACCACCAAGAGCTCCCTGTCAGAGGAACAGGCGACGGGTTACATCATACGTGAGGAAAGACCAGGCCTCGGATTCAGTGTGATCTCCCAGGAGCTCAGCTCCTGAACCTTTCTGAGAGTTCTGCCTCCTGCTTCTGAGAGTTCCACCTTCTTGTTCATTGAATAGTAGGTGCAGCTGCATAACAATCCCTGGATGAGCTCCACCACCTATTTTTCTACAAAATGACCCCTGGGAAAGACAATGCATTTCCTTCATTTGCTTTGGTGGTCCCTGGAGAAGTTCCCTAGTCCCTGCCACAGGGATGGTACCCTCCCTGCTTTGGGGTGGAAAGACTGCCGTTCGGGTGCTGGAGCGGCCCCAGCCTCCATCATCTCCATCTCATGAAACCTGCTGGCAGTCAGAGAATTTAATGGGTAGAAGGTGATGCCACAAAATGGCTGCCCCAGGGCAGTTTCCACACCATCCAAGCAGGGCTTTTCCCCTGGGGGAACACAGAGGAACAGAGTGCCAGAACCATTCTGTGGAAACAAAATTCTCAAAAAATGTTTAATCATTCAAAAGGGTGTGTATTTCCCTCTTGAGAGTTTCAGCACCTTTTTTTCCAGCAAGAAAACCCTCGTCCAGCCTTAAACGATAAAGGCAGATGCTTCCAGTTGCAAGGGCGGGGGGTGGGGGGCTTCTTCTAAAGCAGGGGTCCCCAAGCACTGGGCCGTGGACCAGTACCAGTCTGTGGCCTGCTAGCAACCAGGCCACAGAGGAGGCAGAACAGCTCCGTCACCCCTTTTGCCCACCTGGGACCTGGGCGGATGAAAGAGGCAGCGTGGCCTTGCTCTGAGGTGGGGATTGGGGAGGTAGCCTCAGAGTGAGGCAGAGCAGCCTTACAGGGGAGGCAGCCTTGAAGCCACACCACCTCTTTCGTCCACTCAGGTCCCAGGATGGCAGAACGGGCAGCCCTGGGCAACTTTAGTTTGCCTTTCATTTATAGACCCCTGACAATCAGTCTTTAAATGGGAGGGGGAGGCAGATCGGCTGCTTGTGCCACCTAGCAGGGAGGCGGCAGAAACAGCCCCCATCTCCCTCCATTGAAAGACCCCACGGGGGGCAAGGACAGGGCACAGGCAGGGGGCAGCCTGGGTGGCAAAAACTCCAGCGCCACCCCTCCCCACCACTCCGTGGGAAAACTGTCTTCCATGAAACCAATCCCTGGTGCCCAAAAAGTTGGGAGCCACTGGTCTAAAGCACCCAGGAGCCAGAGGGAAGCCAGAAACGGAGGTTTGTGTCGGGGAAACAACAAGGTTTTGTTTCAGGTTCCCTTGATGTGGACCATTCCACATCACTTTATACTAGCTAAAGATCCTGGCCTTGAGGCTACTCTGTCAGCAGCTTCCAGAGAGTGATTTTGAATTCTGCCTTATCAGTTGGAGGGAAATGTTCAAGGAGTGGAATCGCAAGCATTCCTTAGATGTCTCTTATGCCCTCTTTCCCCGAGCTTGATCAGTCAAAATGGCCTCTGTCTCTCTGCACACAAGCATCGTATCAAGGTGACTGGGGAACAGAGGAAAGGTATGGTAATTGACTTCTCACAGGGCCCATGGCTAGAGCTTTGGGCAGGGGGACAGGGAGTGCGAGGTGGCCTGCCCCTCTGGGGTTCCCTTCTCCACCCAGAGCTGTGGGGTGGTGCCACATGGAACATTTCAATGACTCCTTACTGAAACGTGGTGGGATGACGCAACTGGAATATTAGGATTCAGGGGTACAACTTATTTAAAAGGGACAGGCAAATGAGAAAGGGTGGAGGCATAGCAGTATATTTGAAGGAGGTATACACTTGTGAGGAAATATGTGAATCGGAGCATGGCAGCTCAGTTGAGAGTCTCTGGGTAAAAATAAAAGGAATAAGAAACAACAGTGATATTATTGTGGGGGTCTGCTATAGACCACCAAGTCAGGCAGAGGACTTGGATGAGATACTTCTACCGCAGATTGCAAAATTCTCCAAGAGAAGGGATACAGTGATCATGGGAGATTTCAATTACCCGGACATCTTTTGGAAGTCCAACTCTGCTAAAAATGAAAAGTCAAATAGATTCCTGACTTGTCTTGCTGACAACTTCCTTTTCCAGAAAGTGAAGAAGGAAACAAGGGGATCTGCTATCTTGGATGTGATTCTCACCGACAAGGAAGAATTGATTGAAGAAGTGGAAATAGTGGGCATGCTGAGCAGTAGTCACCATGTGATTTTGGAATTTACAGTCTTCGGGAAGGAAAAAGCTATACGTAGTCAGACTTATAGGTTGGACTTCAGAAAGGCAAACTTTGATAAACTTAGAACTATGCTGGGTAAAATCCCATGGTCAGAAATACTTAGGAGGAAGGGGGTTCAGGAAGGGTGGGAGTTTCTTAAAAGCAAAATATTGAAAGCGCAATCACAGATGATTCCTATGAGAAGAAAAAATGGAAAAAGCCTAAAGAAACCGAACTGGCTCCATAAACAGATCTCTAAAGACTTGAGAAATAAAAAAGACTCCTTTAGGAATTGGAAGGAGGGCCTTATAACCAAGAATGACTATATACAAATCACCAGTGCTTGTAGAGAAAAAGTTAGGAAAGCTAAAGCTCAGTATGAGCTTAGGCTGGCCAAAGATGCTGAAAAGAACAAAAAAGGGTTCTTTTCTTATGTTCAGAGTAAGAAAAAGCTCAAGGACATGGTAGGCCCATTGCGAGGGGAAGAAAGTGAAATTGTAACAGGTAATGAAGAGAGGGCAGAACTGCTCAATTCCTACTTTTCCTCAGTCTTCTCTTCTGAGGGAAACGGTGCTCAACATGGCAAAAACAGAACATATAAGGAGGGTATGAAGTTCCAACCTAGGATCAGCATAGGCGTAGTACATAAACACCTAGTTTCTTTAAATGAAATGAATTCCTCAGGGCCAGATGAATTGCATCCAAGGGTTCTGAAAGAGCTTGTGAATGTAATTTCTGAGTATCTGGCTATTATTTTTGAGAATTTTTGGAGAACAGGAGAGGTGCCGGAAGATTGCAGGCAGGCAATGTCCCCGTTTTCAAGGAGGGGAAAAAAAAAGACAATCTGGGTAACTACCGACCCGTCAGCTTGACGTCTATACCTGGAAAAGTTTTAGAACAAATCATCGAACAGTCCGTCCTGGAACATTTAGAAAGAATGGATGTGATTACTAAGAGCCAGCATGGTTTTCTCAAGAACAAGCCATGTCAGACAAACCTGATCTCTTTTTGAGAAAGTGACTACCTTGCTGGATCGGGGGAATGCTGTAGACATCGTTTATTTTGATTTCAGTAAGGCTTTTGATAAGGTTCCACATACTATCCTTGTTGACAAGTTGGTAAAATGTGGTTTGGATCCTGTTACCGTTAGGTGGATCTGCAACTGGTTGACAGATTGCACCCAAAGAGTGCTTGTGAATGGTTCTTCAACCTCTTGGAGAGGAGTGACAAGTGGAGTGCCTCAGGAATCTGTCCTGGGACCAGTTTTGTTCAACATCTTTATCAATGATTTGGATGAAGGAATAGGGGGAATGCTTATTAAATTTGCCGATGATACTAATTTGGGAGTGGTTGCAAACACAGAAGAAGACAGAAACAGGATGCAGGATGACCTTGACAGGATGGAAAACTGGGCTAAAATCAATAAAATGAATTTTAACAGGGATAAATGTAAAGTTCTGCATTTAGGTAGGAAAAATCCAATGCATGGTTATAGAATGGGGGAGAGTTGTCTTAGCAGTAGTAAGTGCAAAAAGGATCTAGGGGTCTTGGTCGATCATATGCTGAACATGAGTCAACAGTGTGATGTGGTGGCTAAAAAGGCAAATGCAATTTTGGGTTGTATCAACAGAAGCATAGTGTCCAGATCACGTGATGTGATGGTATCGCTTTACTCTGCTCTGATAAGACCTCACCTGGAGTATTGTGTTCAGTTTTGGGCACCACATTTTAAGAAGGATATAGACAAGCTGGAACAGGTCCAGAGGAGGGTGACAAAGATGGTGAGAGGTCTGGAGACCAAGTCCTATGAGGAAAGGTTGAAGGAATTGGGGATGTTTAGCCTGGAGAGAAGGTGGCTGAGAGGTGATATGATCACCATCTTCAAGTTCTTGAAGGGCTGTCCTATAGAGGATGGTGTGGAATTGTTTTCTGTGACCCCGGAAGGTAAGACCAGAACCAATGGGTTGAAATTAAATCAACAGAGTTTCCAGCTCAACATTAAGAAGAACTTCCCGACTGTTAGAGCGATTCCTCAGTGAAACAGGCTTCCTCGGGAGGTGGTGGGCTCTCCTTCCTTGGAGGTTTTTAAACAGAGGCCAGATGGCCATCTGACAGCAATGAAGATCCTGTGAATTTAGGGGGAGGTGTTTGTGAGTTTCCTGCATTGTGCAGGGTATTGGACTAGATGACCCTAGAGGTCCCTTCCAACTCTATGATTCTATGACTTCCTGCAGCCTCATGTTCTGGGATCACAGACTAAAGGCAGGGCAGGGGGCATCCTGCTCTCCTGATGGGAACATGCAAACTTCTCGGAGGGGAGATCTGTAGGTTACGCTCAAACTGGGGGAGGGGGGACTTGCATAAAAATTGTCTGATACCCCTAAAAATATCTATCTATCTATCTATCTATCTATCTATCTATCTATCTATCTATCTATCTATCTATCTATCTGTCTGTCTGTCTGTCTGTCTGTCTGTCTGTCTGTCTGTCTGTCTGTCTGTCTGTCTGTCTGTCTGTCTGTCTGTCTGTCTGTCTGTCTGTCTGTCTGTCATCATTGTCCTTGGAAGCAAAGAAGTTTTTTCACAATATCCCCGATTCTCCACATTTCCTAAGGGGGAAATGACGTTCAAACAAATTACAAAGATGATCTCAGTCTAATGGTAACAAGAGAAAGAAGTTTAACTCACAAAAATGAAAGCATGCCTTACATAGAACAAAGTAGGAGTCCAGTAGCACCTTTAAGACCAACAAAATGCTACTGGACTCCTACTTTGTTCTACTGCTTCAGACCAACACGGCTGCCCACCTGGATCTAATGACATATTCATGCAGGTGCATTTAACTTACTGTGAACAGATGACCTTCCCAAAGGTTCCCTTCCTGCAGCTCCAAGCCCAGGGAAGAGGGAGGAGAGGAGAGTCCTAGATATGGCAAAAAACAGACCTGAAGAGGCTCAACAGGTAACCAAGGCAAGGAGTGCACCTGAATGAGAGAGGATTCTCTTAACCCTTTCCTTCCCAGATCCTCATGCATGCAGAGTTTCTGAAGCAACTTGAAGACAGATCATCGCCTCTCCTTGTTCGGGGGTGGGGGAGGGACAAGTCCACTTCTAGCAGTGGGGGAAGGAGGCATGGCCTTGGCTCCTGAAGGGAGGCCTTTGCTCAGGCCTGGCCAGGAGAGCTTTTGATGTGCCACGGACAGTCCTGAGGGGCGGGCCCAGGGTGGACAGGAGCCCCAGCAGCCCTGCTCAGAGGTGGCCTGGAAGGATTTGAAACTCGGTGGCTCCGCTTGCTGCTGTCCGCCTGCCCTGCCTTTGCCCCAGCAGGGCTTGGAAATCAACACCCAGGCTTGACTCCTGTGGGATCCTTCCTCTCCTCGGCAGGTGGCTTCCTCCCACTGTCTTGCCAAGGCGTTGTGCTGGGGTGTGCACTAGTGTGTGTGTGTGTGGCGGGGAGGGGTGCTGTCAGGCAGGCCGGCCATGCTGGGACTCAATGGAAGGACATTTCCCTCCCGGCAGCTTCATTTGTCAGAGGAGAGCTTCTCATTATGTATATTTCTGACACTGATGCAGGGGGGGTGCAGAGAGAGCCTGATGAAGGAACAGCCAGCGCTGGTGCTGCCAGTTCCTGCGGGCAGCAGAGTTTCATACCCCTGAGCCGGTGGAGGGCATTTTCTCCCTCCAGGTCCTTCCAAATTGCCTAAGGCTGGATACAATTTGGGCAGGGGGAAGCTTGCAAGTAAAATCCTACCTGGCACAAAGGTTGTGTGTTCCCTTCCCTCTCCTCAGGACCGGCTTTCTTGGGAGGTGGGGGGCTGCAGTGTCCAGATCACCCCAAGTGATGGTATCGCTTTACTCTGCTCTGGTTAGACCTAAGCCTGTAGCCAGGATTTTGTTGTTGTTGGGAGGGCATTTAAATTTCTTAGGGGGGTTTTAATGAAAGTTGATTACATTACAGTTAAATTGCCTTTCATTTAATCAATGGCCTCCAACTTCTCCTGGGCCAGCCCCACCTACATCCCAGCCCCCAGCCCAAGCAACGTTTGTAGAGACCAGGGCAGGGGGCTAGGGGTCAGGCACAGGGATCGTTGGAATGGAGGTGGGGGGCAGAGGAGAGTATGGAGGGGGAGGGAATAGCTTGTAGGACTTGAGGGCTTCATTGGCAAGTCCCCTCCTTGGCATGCAGCACACCCACTTCCACCACCCTCCCTTTTACAGGGGCTGCAGGGGGAAGAGGGGCAGACAGGTGTCCAGGCAAGGCCAGAGGGTGGAGAAGCACCTCAGCCAGAGCTCAACCTGTGAGCGCTTCAGGGGGTGGGCAGCAGTGAGAGCAGGCACAGCCCCGACATTCCCATAGAAGCAGCAGCAGGGTCAAGAGCCGGCACCAGGCCTCCCATGGGAAGAGGTACAGACAGACCTGTGGCCCGTCAGCAGCAGGCTGGGCTTACTTGCTGGCTCCTCCTCCCCTGGCCGGACTGCTGCTCCACCCTGCCTGTGGCCCTCGCTTGCCCGCCTCCCCCCCTGAGCTCAGCATGTCTCCATCAAGTGCGTTGCCATTTTTTCTGTTTGCTGAAGAACTTTCACTTTTGTCTTCTCACTTCTGCTGCGCCTATCTCCTTGTAACAGTTATAAAAATTCCTTCATGCTGGTCTGAGGGGTTACTAAGGGAAACCAAAGTTGCTCCTCCAGATTAGTAGCACCTGTGAAAGGGGCCTGGGAACGACTTGGGGAGAGGGATTGCTGCTTCCTGCTTTCTTTTGAAAATGTAATGATTTAAGTTAACCATATATAAGGGGGCAAAAAGCCCGCCTAGCCAGTCTTTGCAAAGTCCATCCTGCCTATACACTGCTCTCATGAGTCAATAAACAACCATTAATGAAGTGGACTGCTTGTGCTTTTTGAACTGCTGCGGTCTTGACATATTACAAAGACTCCCATCCTTGGAGGACCTTACCACCACTGACGATGTCGGACGAAGGGAAGGCTAAATCTAAGGACAGACAGACTGATCCGATCGAGCCAGAGGCACCCCTGCCAAAGGGGCGAAAGTTGGTACTCCAGTTAGTAATGACCAGAAGGAATGAGCACAGCTCGAGAGGCTCCAAGGAGTGGGAAGACAAGGGGTCGGCACCAGACACTCCCGCTCTCGCTCCTCCACGCTACAAGATGCGTACCAGGCCTGGAGGTCCAACGATGAAGTGGAGATCTCTGCGAGGGCCTCGTTTAGCCACCCAAGTGAGGGCCCGCCCGAGTGGCTACAAGAGAGCCTAATGACACATGGTCAACACTTGAGAGAAGAGATGCTCACCATGAACAATTATTTCATGTGGAAGGTGAAAACACTCACCCGTCAGCTACAGTATTTAGCTGTTCAGGTCACTGTACAACAATTGGTTGCCCCCCCCCACCCTTCCTGCATCAGATGGAGGGGTACCTCCACTGCCGCTTGACAGTGGAGGGTTGTCAGCTCAGCCAGCCCAGTCTACCGTTCCACCCGCCGCCCCGCTGGAGCCATGAATCACCCCGGGGGGCCCAAAGGTGCATGAGATGTGGTTTGACAGGAACTCTTCCAATCTGGGCTACTTTCTGGTGCAAGTCAGGGGCCACGTTCGAGTTTGGGCCAACAACTTCCCAACAGAGGAGGCTAAAGTCATCTACATTGAGGTGATCCTGGAGGGAGTAGCAGCAGACTGGTATGTTACCCTCTACAAGTCATGATCACCCATCCCAGACACAGTGCAGGACCTACTAAGGGCCCTGAGAGTCCAGTTTGAGGCCCCCCTGCAGGAGACTAATGCTATATTGGCCCTCCACGACCTCCGACAAGGGGCGAGGTTTGTCCAGGATTATATGTTGGAATTTCATCTCCTGAATATCAAGGTGCATCACTGGGATGTGGGGACGAGGGTCAAGCAGGGCCTCAACTCCTCACTGTTCACAAAGGCGTTGTCCGCAGGAAACCCCCTGACCCTGGTCGATTGGATACAGCTGGCTTGCGAAATTGAAGACAGAAAAAAGGTGGTTGCACTACACCACAAGCAAGAAGGGGGTTTTACCCCCCGAGAGACTAAAGACAGGGGGGTGGGGGGGGAGAAAAAGGAGGTTCTCGCAACCCATCCTGCCCCGAGTATTGTGCTTCAAGTGTGCCTATCCTGCCCTGAGCCTGTGCTTCAAGTGTGCGTGTGGGGAAAGCCATGTAGCCAGCAAATGCCTGAGCACTCCTCGAGGAGTGCCACCTCCAGACCCCAAAAAGGAGGAACCAAAGAAGAAAACCACCCCACCAGCCTCAAAACTGGTGAAAGGAGGGATGGCCCTGCTCCACTATCAGGACTAGCCTGCTAAGACATTGGAAGAAGAGAGAGGCGAGGACCAGCTCGTGGAAACGCCAACAACCTGCTGTGAGAAGCATGCACCAGCAGGTTGCCATCACCGCTGCGTCGCTACGGATGAGAGTTTCCAGAACCTCCAGGAGGCCTCACCATAGCTACAGGCCTAGTTAGACCTCACCTAGAGTATTGTGTTCTTTTTTGGCCACCACAATGTAAGAAGGATAAAGACAAGCTGGGTCCAGAGGAGGGCAATGAAGATGGTGAGAGGTCTAGAGACCAAGTCCTATGACAAAAGTTTGAAAGAGTGTGTACGTTTACCTTGAAGAGGAGAGGACTGAGAGGTGATATGATTACTATCTTCAAGTACTTGAAGGGCTGTCATACAGAGGATGGTGAAGCGTTGTTTTCTGTGGCCCCAGAGGGTCAGACTAGGTTAAAATTAAGTCAAAAGAGTTTTCAGCTAAATCTTAAGAAGAACTTCCTGACCGTTAGAGCAGTTCCTCAGTGGAACAGGCTTCCTCAGGAAGTGGTGGGCTCTCCTTCTTTAAAAGTTTTAAAACAGAGACTAGCTGGCCATCTGACAGCAATGCTGATCCTGTGAACTTGGGCAGTTCATGAGATGGAGGGCAGAAAAGGTTGCACCGCTTCTTAGTTCAGGGAAATGCTTTAGGATCAAGAAGCAAAATGATTGGTTTCCACTCAAGGAATTTCAGTTTTGATAAAATATTACTGGATAGGGGGGAGAAACCTAGAAATTTTATAAGTATGTCTTGCAGAGGAAAATGGAAGACGAAATGGCGAAGGAGACAATGATAGAGTGGTCTAAAAATTTAGGACATAATATTGATTTGGATCAATGGATAAAGTTATGGAGTGTGAATTGTAAAAGCACAAAATCAGTAAACTTTAAAGAAGACCTTTTAAAAGTGTTCCATAAATGGTACATTACGCCGGTGAAGATGTAGCCCAAAATGTCTCCAAAATGTTGGAAATGTGAAGAGCAACCTGGCACATTCTATCAGAGCTGGTGGGAATGTAGAAATGCAAAGCATTCTGAATGAAATCCTTGAGCCAATCAGTTCTAAATTCTTGCATATCTCAAAGCCGGCGAGTCATAGTGGTTAAAAGTCATGGACTCTAATTTGGAAACTGGGGTTTCTTTTTTGTTACAAACACACTGGAGAGGCAAGGGTGGTGGGTGCGATGGAGGGGTGTGTGTCTCACAGAGGACAGTTCCTGTTGGTCCTAATCACTACAGCAAGTCCCTGCTTCAAATTTCCTTGCTCTAAAGTTGTTCGTGCACATTATTTTGGGGATGAGGCTAACAACAATCTTGTAAAGCAGACTGTAAGACTAGTCTGCTTTACAAGGTTGTTGTTAGCTTCAGCCTTTATTGCTGAGGCAGAGTGAGGGGGAGAGTGTCAAGCATGCGGGTTCAATGACGAGTCGAAGTTGATACAAAGACAACATTTATTGATAGACTGATACTTTGGTAACAGGTTCTTGAGAGTAATGCTGACAATACATTGATACAATCCTTTTAAGGTCTACTTCAAAGGGATTCCAAGGGATGGGGTTGCGGGGTAGCATTCACACATAAACTATCATAAATGCCTACGTTCCCATAGTGTTATCAGGACTGCGTCCTTGCTTTCCCCAGATGGCTTGTACTCCCTTACAGGAATGTATGGGAAGGTGCTGATTACTTGGTTTCAGTTCTCACTGCTTCTAATTATAAGCCATAAAGCAAGATGGGGGAAGGGAAAGAATAACAAGCTAGCAAAGTTGGATCCTCCATGATACTTCACAGATCAGGTTAGGCAGGACCCTAAAACAATCAATTATCAATGGAATTTCACCATGCTTGACAGAGGGAGGATGTTGCCTGAGGCTAAGCAGGAAGTTTGTGGCAGAGGCAAGATTCTACCTCATAGACCTTATAACTCACCACTAAGAGGAGTTACAGATATGTGGGAGTATCCTTCCTCACTGCCTTGCTAACATAAGACCCTTTCCCTTCTCTGAGAGACTGTGGGGATTTCTGGTGGTCTCCATCATCTTCACCCCACCACTTGGTCTTTGGATCAAGGGACTGGCTGTTTTGCCTTGCGTTTCTAGACAAAGGGAGTTTTTGCAGCTAGAAAGCAGTATTCTTGCTAAGTTACTTCAGGGAGGGGAGGAAAAACCCAGATCTTCTTCTTAAAAGTGGACCCTCCACTGCTAAAAATTTATCACACTCCAATCAGAAAGAGCTGTTTCCACCACCAGAGGATCTTGGGCTCATTGCCTCCCAACAGGTGGTGCCTGAGCCCCACCCCCAATGCTGCCATTTTGTAGCTCGGTGATTGCTTGTTCTCAGAACCCCTGAAAGGTCCACAGGCTCAAGTACACGGGGTGTCTCTGGTGTGCAGCCCCAGACATACAGACCAGAGCAAGAAGGAAGAGGTGTAGCATCCCCAGCGTTTCCAGTGCAAGACCTGTGTGCCCCCTCCCTTCCCCTTGGCAAGAGCCTGCCAGGACACATTGGAACACCCCCTCTGCCCCAGCCCATGCGGAATACAGCTGAGGGAGGGAAGGGGAGCCAGTCCCCACTCATACAGACACACTGACCACATGCAACTGAGATTGATGGGGTTGCTAGAATCACAGAATTGGAAGGGACCTCTAGGGTCATCTAGTCCAACCCCCTGCACAATGCAGGAAACTCACACACACCTCCCCCTAAATTCACAGGATCTTCATTGCTGTCAGATGGCCATCTGGCCTCTGTTTAAAAACCTCCAAGGAAGGAGAGCCCACCACCTCCCGAGGAGGTTCCAAATTAGAGTCTACGACTTTTAACCACTATGACTCGCTGGCTCTGAGATATAGAGGAATTTAGGACTGATTGGCTCAAGGATTTCATCCAGAACACTTTTGCATTTTTGCTGGCTCTCTTGCTCCAGGAAAGCTCCTGGGTCTTTGTCTGCTGCCCTGACCTAGCAGAGGCAGGGTTCCCCAGTCACTGCCTGCTGCCCATGAGAGGGACTGTGGTGTTGGCTGTGCAACGTGCAGTGGTGCAGGACCTCAGCCGGAACATGAGACCACTGCAGGCTGTCTGGAAGTAGTCCTAGAACCATGCCGGCCACGATCTCCTGATGTCTCAACAGGGCAGCCAAATGTTGCTTGTCATCCTTCTCAAGCACTGGGAAAGAGAATTTTAGCTTTCGGTGCCATCTTCAAGGCATTATGAATGTTCCCACAGTTATGACAGAAGGGGGACTAATTTTAGTCTGTATTATGCAAATGTATCTTGATAGAAATCTCAGCAGAGAGGCGATTTCCATCCTTGCTCCTTTCCTTCTTTCCTCCCCTTCCCTTGTGGCTGCCCCCATTTATGTCTTGAAATAGCATCTGCCATCAGCAAGTTGATGGATCTTTCAGACTGAACACACCTGGAAGTCTCAGCCAGCTGTGATTGTCCTGTCCTGGCTTCCTGCCACCTCCTTGGGCATGACTTTTTTGCCACACTGATGGTTCTCCTGCCTATGGAATAAACAGTGGAGCCAATGAGGTCTCTGGACCATTCTCCTCATCCAAACATGGAGCCAGGAGGCTGCTTGTGCTTGCTTTCTACCTTTCCATACTCTCTTTCTTCCTCTAGGGGCTTCAGGGGAGGGAATGTGATTTCCCTCTCTCATTTTATCTTCACAACAACACTGAAGTAAGTGAGACTGGAAGAAGAAGAAGAAGAAGAAGAAGAAGAAGAAGAAGAAGAAGAAGAAGAAGAAGAAGAAGAAGAGGAGGAGGAGGAGGAGGAGGAGGAGTTGTTTTTATACCCCACCCTGAAGGAGTCTCAGATTGGCCTTCCCTTCCTCTCCCCACAACAGACACCTTGTGAAGAGCTGCAAGGCTCATGCAGGGAGAGGCAGTCCCAAACGTATGCTGGCCCCTGGCTGTATAGGGCTTTAAAGGGAAGTACCAGGACCTTGAGCCGGATCCAGTACTCAATAGGTAGCCAGGACAGCACAGGATGGTTCGGTGCTTGTCAACATCCATGCAGCAGCGTTCTGTACCAGCTGGAGTTTCCGGAGCAGGGATAAGGGCTCCTTGGTATTCCTTGGAGCTGAGGCAGATGAAACAGGAGCTCAGATGACTGAGCTCTCTTGCTCCAGGAAAGAGAGAGTGTGGCGAAAGTCTCGAGATGAAGCTACAAGAACATCTTATAGGTCGTTTATGAAGACCTACGAGATGGCGAGGAAGGCAGCAGAGAAGGAGTTCTATGCTGCCTCTGTCGCTTCTGCAAAATTGCACCCAGCTCAATGTCAGAACTTGTATCTTTACTGCTGGTTCCCTATAATGTGACCAAGGCTGCAATGTATTTTTACTATGACTTAGAACTGCTTTGTTACTGAACCAAACTGACTCCATGTTGTAACCCTTGCTTGACCCAAAAGGCTTGAATAGTAATTAACCTTGCCCCACTGGTATCCAAAATATTTGGGGTTGTAGAATGAGTTATGTTATGTCTCTGCACATTCTCACACTGGGACCCTTTGAAGCCGAGTAGCATGGCCTTCGAAGTAGGGAGGCATCCTCTCTACTGATAGTGATGGTGAGAAGACAGATGTGCCTGTAACGGGGTGAATTGTGGCTTTGTGAGATGTTTGTTTTACGTGTATAAAATTGTGCTGGTGCTGGCTCTCGCCATCACTGTTATCTTGCCTCTTCCAGTGCTTAGTTCTCTTCAATAAAATCCTAACTTTGTAACCAAGTATGGGATCCGTTTGAAGTTCTTAAGTTCTGACATTATAACAGTGATCCCATTGTTAGTGGCTTATCTGTACTGGAGGCTTGGCCCGATGGCGGCAAAAGTGCCAGACGACGGAGAGCCCACCACCCCAACAGAGGACCCGCCGCTCGACCCAAATGTGACGGGGTACGGCGCAAAATTAAGGTCCCGGCGCCTTTCTCGGTCGACGCCGCGTTCCCAGCCCCGCGAACCTGGAGCCCACGGAAGTCCACGGCAGCAATCGACGCCGCGGAGCAGCGGTACCGAAGCATGCTGGGCGAAGGGGGAGACGGAGACGGAGACGGCGGCCAAGAGGAGGGCCCGGAGCCCCGAGGGGGAGACGACCAGATCCGGACCCTCCGCAACGACTTATTCGACTGGGTTCGGGAGATACACGACGACGTGCATCGATCCCGCGTGACAATGGCCGAGGAGTTGCAGCAGAACCTGGGCGCGATCTACGACCAGCTCCGCACCTTGCAAACTGCGGTCCTGGGAGTCCCGATTGGAGGGCTACCGCTGGGGCAACTGCCCGTAGCCCCGCCGGCTCCGCTGGCTCCAGCGCCGCAAGCTCCGGCCGCCCCGGCGCCGCCGGCTCCGCCCGCCCCGGCACCACCAGCCCCGCTGGCCCCGGCTGCCCCGGCGCTGCCGGCCCTGCCCGCTCCAGGGGCCCCAGCGCCCCCCGCCCCGATCCTGCCGGCTCTACCGGGCCCCGCGCCGCCGCCGGGGGCGCCGCGAGCCCCAGGGGGGGCCGAGGGTCGAGGAAGAGAATTGAAGATTACTTTCGATGGGAATCCGGAGGACGTGGAGTATTTTACCATACAGTGCGACACGTTCTTCACCCACTGGGGTGCGGATTACCCGACCGAAGCCAGCCGAGTGTACCACATCGCATCCCGACTGAGAGGCGCGGCCCGCAAGTGGTACGTCGGGCTTTTTATGGGAAGAAAACCCGAGCTAGCTACGGTGGCGGGGTTCCTGCACGCGATGCTCCGCCAGTATGGCGATCCCCTGCGGGAGGAGAAGGCCGTCGCCGCCCTTCAGCGCATAGAGCAAGGCAACCGCTCCACCCGCGAGTATGCCACCGAGTTCCTGGGGTACTGCGCGGCGGCGAGGGGATGGAACGAGGTCATGAAATATACCGCGTTCATCAATGGTTTGAACCCGTCAATCCTCGACCGCTGCTACAGTCAAGGGAGACCCGACACGTTAGTCGGATGGATCCAGCTGGCCGGAGAGGTGGAGACCAACCTTCAACATGTGGGGATGCGACGGCAGCAGCTGGCGAAGAAGGCAGCGAAGCTCACGCCGACTAAATCCGAAGGGAGAAAGGCACCGGCGGCCTCCACCCCGTCTCCCGCTCGCAAGTGCTTCAAATGCGGAGACCCAAATCATCTCGCTGCCAACTGCCCAGTAAAAGTGGGTGCCACCCCACCCACAGCGAAGACAACTACCCCAGGGCCGAAGAAGAAAAAGAGCGGTCGCTCGAAGGAGCCCAGCCGGGGCTCCGTCGCCACTTCCTTGGCGACTGACGAGGATTTTACCACCGACTTGGCTACAGTGGAAGAATCGACCGAAGAATCGGACGACACCGAGTCGGCGGGAAACGACAGCGACCTGCTTTAATGGGTGCCGCAAAGCAGGTCCAGCAACAGCCGGCACTCCTCACGGTGAGAGCAACAGGGGGTTTACTATTTATGGCTGTTACCCTCCTCAACCCTACCCTAAAGAGATTCATGCACGCCCGAGCGCTGATCGACTCCGGGTGTAACAGGGAACTGATCACCCCCCGCCTAGTTGAGGCGTTGGGATTAGCCACCTCCCCCCTACCACAGCCGATGCAGTTCCAGCAGATGGACGGGGGGCCCATGAGGGGGGAACCATGTGCGTTAGAGACTCAGGCAGTCCCGGTGGGAACCGAGGAGCATTGGGGGATTGAAACTTTCGTAATTGCCCCCTCTTGCTCTTTCGATGTGGTGATGGGCTCGTCTTGGCTCGCCCGCCACCAACCAGACATAAGGTGGGAGGAACAAATCGTCCGGTTCCCGGATTGGAGGTGTGAGCATCACCACTGGCGCCCCGAATGGGGACCGCACGCTCCCCCCCAAAACATGCGGGCTTGCCTCACTCTCGAGGAAGTCGCCTCAATCCCCAAGGAATACCAGGATCTAAGATTAGCGTTTAGCGAGAAGGAAGTGGACGAGCTACCGCCCCACCGCCCTACGGACTGTGCCATCGAGCTGATCCCAGGGCAACAGCTTCCCAAGGCGAAACTGTACTCCATGGGGTGGGCGGAAAAAGCTGAACTCCGAAAGTTTTTGGACAAGAACCTTAAGCGCGGCTTCATACGGCCGGCCACTGCCCCCCGTGCCGCCCCCGTCCTCTTCCGAAAGAAGAAGGACGGGTCTCTTAGGCTCTGCACAGATTTTCGTGCTATAAACGGGATTTCCATGTCCAACGCCTACCCGATCCCGTTGATAAAGGATTTGTTGAACACCGTAGCAAAGGGCAAAGTATTTACAAAGCTTGATCTCCGTGACGCGTACTTCCGCGTCCGCATCAAAGAGGGGGACGAGTGGAAGACAGCATTCAACACCCCCCTGGGACAATTTGAGTACCTAGTCATGCCCTTCGGACTGCAGGGAGCCCCTGGTGTTTTCATGAACTTTATCAATGAAGTGCTACGGGAATTCCTGTTTAAGGGGGTGGTGGTGTACCTTGATGACATCATTATCTATTCACAAGATCTAAAGTCTCATGTACCCCTGGTCCGAAAAGTGTTACGCACCCTTTGCAAACACAAACTGTACGCTAAATTGTCAAAATGCGAGTTCCACAAGACCGAATTGGACTATTTGGGTTTCCGGGTGTCGGGGGAGGGATTGGCCATGGACCCCGCAAAGGTCCAAGCGGTACTAGACTGGGAACCCCCTCGAACCCGCAAACAGTTACAAAGTTTTATCGGGTTCGCTAACTTTTACCGCGATTTCATTAAGGGGTTTGCCACCGTCATGCTCCCCCTCACGGAACTTCTCAAAACCAAAGGGAAGGGTGAAGAGGCGAAAAAGCCGGGCGCACGCCTAACGTGGACGCCTGAATGCCAAAAAGCTTTCAATGAACTAAAACGCCTCTTCACCTCCGAACCCGTGTTGGCTCATCCTGACGAGCGGAAACCCTTCGTGGTCCAATGCGACGCCTCCGACGCCGCAGTGGGAGCCATACTGATGCAGAGGGGGGAAAATGGGGTGCTCCGTCCATGTGCCTATATCTCGAGGAAATTTTCCAACGAACAAAGAAATTGGTCAGTCTGGGACAAGGAGGCGTTTGCAGTCATGTTTGCCCTGAAAACTTGGCGCTCCTGGCTCGAAGGAGCGAGAGTGCCCTTTGAAATCTGGACCGATCATAAAAACCTTGAAGCCCTCACCGGGCGCCGCAAAATGACTGCAAAACAAATCCGGTGGGCAGGTTTCTTTGCTAAATTTGACTTTGTGCTGAAACACATCCCAGGCTCAAAGAACTTTTTAGCAGACGCCCTCTCTCGCATGCCACAACACGACAGTCTCCGGGAGGAGGTAGTGGACTCATTAATTTCCCCCTCAGCCATCTCGGGGGGGGGGTCACTACCCGCTCAGGCAGGCAGACCAGCCCTCCGGATTCAGACCTGCTGCCTCGATTCCTCTCAGAATACAACCAGGAGACCGACCGCCCACCCAACTTGGTTAAAGCCGAAAACGGGCTCTGGCTGCACAATGAAAAAATCTATGTGCCCGACCCCCTCAGAAAAGAGGTCTTGGAACGCTGTCACTCAAGTCGCCTGGCCGGCCACTTTGGCTATGTCAAAACCCTCAACTTACTCACCCGCCAGTTCTGGTGGCCGAAAATTAAGAAAGATGTCTCTGAATTTGTTCTTTCATGCCCCACCTGCCTCATGGCAAAAAGAAGGGGGGGTAAACCCCCAGGCCACCTGGTTCCACTCCCTACAGCCACCAGACCTTGGCCGGTAGTCTCTATGGATTTCATTGTCGAACTCCCACCCTCACAGGGCAAAACAGTCATCCTGGTCGTAGTCGACACATTTTCTAAGCAAGCCCATTTCATCCCATGCAAAAAACTACCCACGGCCAAAAAACTCGCCCAGCTCTTTTTCACCCACATTGTACGCCTACACTCATTCCCGGACAAGGTCATTAGTGACCGCGGGACGCAGTTCGTTGCCAACTTCTGGCGGGAGTTCTGCAAACTGGCTGGCATCGAGCAGGGGCTAAGCTCTGCCTACCACCCCCAGTCGGATGGACAGACGGAGAGGGTTAATGGTCTTCTAGAACAGTACCTCCGCTGCTTCATTAACTTCCAACAGTCCAACTGGGTGGACCTCCTCCCTTTTGCAGAATATGGCTACAACAACAGCCTCCATAGCTCAACCAAAACCTCCCCTTTTCAAATTATCAATGGTTACGAGGGCAAACCGTTTCCCACTCTCGCCCTCCCCGCCAGCCCGGCCGAACCCACTTCCTGTCAGCAATGGTGGGAGGTCCTCAGTGAAGGCTGGAAGGGTATTCAGGAAAACCTGGAGGAAGCAAAAAGAGCCTACAAAAAGCAGTTTGACAAAAAGCACTCCCAAGAGTGGGACTTGAAGGTGGGGGATACAGTTTTTCTGTCCACAAAAAACCTTCCCCTTCCCCAGCCCTGTCGCAAACTCGCACTGAAGTTCCTGGGCCCATTTAAAATAAAAAGGGTAATAAACAAAGTGACCGTGGAACTCGAACTGCCCAAATCTCTAAGTAAGATCCATCCTGTTTTTCATTGCAGCTTGCTTCGGAAAGACCCTGGTGCTACGTCCTTCCATCCCAGGGCCCCTCCGCCCCCTCCGACGACAGTGAGGGGTCAGAGTCACCATGAGGTCCAGGAGATCCTGGACTCCAGAGTCAAACGGGGGAAACTGTATTATTTGATCAGGTGGAAACACTTCCCCCCGAGCTGTGACGAGTGGGTCGAATCTCAGAATGTAGCCGCTCCGCAACTGCTGAAAAAGTTTCACCTACTGTACCCACACAAGCCCAAGGCGGGCCCCGCGGGAGGGGGCGCTTAGGGGGGGCAGTATGTCAGAACTTGTATCTTTACTGCTGGTTCCCTATAATGTGACCAAGGCTGCAATGTATTTTTACTATGACTTAGAACTGCTTTGTTACTGAACCAAACTGACTCCATGTTGTAACCCTTGCTTGACCCAAAAGGCTTGAATAGTAATTAACCTTGCCCCACTGGTATCCAAAATATTTGGGGTTGTAGAATGAGTTATGTTATGTCTCTGCACATTCTCACACTGGGACCCTTTGAAGCCGAGTAGCATGGCCTTCGAAGTAGGGAGGCATCCTCTCTACTGATAGTGATGGTGAGAAGACAGATGTGCCTGTAACGGGGTGAATTGTGGCTTTGTGAGATGTTTGTTTTACGTGTATAAAATTGTGCTGGTGCTGGCTCTCGCCATCACTGTTATCTTGCCTCTTCCAGTGCTTAGTTCTCTTCAATAAAATCCTAACTTTGTAACCAAGTATGGGATCCGTTTGAAGTTCTTAAGTTCTGACACTCAATTATTTAATTCGGTCCTTAACGTCTTTGCCTCAGGGCATGCCAAACGTTAGGGAATTGGATATAGGCTATGTGGCTTTTGCTGATTATTTTGCAAATAAAGTCTTGTCGCTCCGTTGCTGTCTTCTGGCCACAATTGATACAATAATGGAACTGGAAGCCCCTTGCCCATCTTCAGGTCCAGTTTTGGACCATTTCAACCTGCTGTCCCGGGCAGGGTGGCCAGACCGTCCCGGTCTCCCGGGACTTTCCCGGTTCTGGCCACCAATTCCCGCCTCCCGGGCTGCCTATACGGGGACCATTAAAGGTCCCGGTTTAGCCAGCCCCGGAGGCAGTGGGCTGCGGGCGCCGGCGGGGAAGGCGGCGAGGGAGGGAGGGAGCGTCCCTGCGCGTGCGCAGGGCCCCTGCGCACACGCAGGGACGCTCCCTCCCTCCCTCGCCGCCTTCCCCGCCTGCGCGCGGGGCCCGGCGGTGGCCTCTCCGCGGCCTCCAGCGACCAGCGGAGGCCGCAGAGAGTCCCATCGTTGTGGGGCCCAGGGGGCCGGCGCAGCAGCACGCTGAAGCAGCCTGTCGGTCACTTCCGGGTTCCTGTCCTGCATCTCGACCTGTGTTATTAGTGACAGGCTGCTTCGATGGGACCGATGCCACAGGGACGGGCTCGAAACACTCTATAACCCCTCAAAAGAACAGCAGTCTAGCTCGCTTCCCCCGAGCCCTGCCGCCATAAGCCTCAAGGGGGCTCATTTTGCGGCATCTCCCGGCGGGAAGGTGGCACCCGCACGGGACACATATCAAATGAAAGAGGGGGCGCAGGGCTATCAGAAACAGCCGGCGGAGGGAGTTGGGAGACCACCCCACTGGGGGATCCACACCCCGAAAGTGATGAAGGTGGCGCAGATAGAGCCAACAGAGCCAACAGGACAAAATAAATAGGCTGCATTATGCAGCACAGTCTCACTGGAATCTCACTGGAATCTGACTGGCTTCTCAGCATGGAACCAGTTCTCTCTAGTCTTCTCACTTTGAAAAAAGTAAAAAAAGAGTTTTATTTAACTTTATTTCCCCCTTTCCCTCTCTATAAATAATCTTGGTGTTTCCGGCGGTGATATTTGGGGGATTTTTGGGGACGTCACAGGAAGTGCTGTGAAGTCACTTCCTGTTTCCGGCAGTGGCATTTGGGGGAAATGATGTCATTTGGGGGAAATGATGCCACAGGAAGTGATGTCACTTCCTGTTTCCGGCGGTAGCATGCCATCACCGGAAGTGACGTCACCGGAAGTGATGTCACTTCCTGTTTCCGGCGGCGCACGCACGCTTTGCGCGCGTACACCCCTACCTCCCCCCCCCAAAGGTGTCCCTGGCTGGCCTTCAGACATTATGGCCACCCTAGTGTCATCCATATATTGGTGTATCTCTGGATAAACTGGGTGAGGGGGAGTATATACATCGGAGAAAGACTAGCTCCCTGTGGTTGTTGCTGGGATAGATTACCCCTGAGCGCCACCCTCTGTCCCCAACCCTGGAGAAAGGAGACCAGGCACTGTAAGGCCAGCCCCCATAACCCCATGTTAGTGAGGTGGTGGGCCAACACATTGTGGTTGACTGTATTGAACACTACTGACAGATCAATCAGTCTTTATTTCATTAAACTGAAAGATCAAGAAGAATCAGTGGCACCGAACCACCTTTATCCAAATGTCTCCTGAGATCACCCACTAAGGCAACCAACACCATCTCTGTCCCATGAGCAGGGTGAAGGGATCCAGGATGTCAGCATCCTCCAAGGAAGCCTGGAGCTGTGTTGCCCCACCCTCTCCATTACCTTGCCCAGGAACGGTAAGTTCAAGACTGGGTGGTAGTTTGCTAGGACCAAGAGAAGACAAACCACTGCCTCCTTCAAGGCCACCAGGAATTTCCCCGCTGAGAGGGACAAGTTGATGTTCTCCCTCAGGGGAGTCCATACACTGCCACTGCAGGCTTTTACCAGCCAGGAGGGCAAGTGGTGGGTTTCACAGCAGCCAGGCCTTTATCAACGTCATCCTGGGAGAGCAGGCTGAAATGGTCCAAAACTGGACCTGAAGATGGGCAAGGGGCTTACAGTTCCCTTATTGTATCAATTGTGGCTGGAAGGCCATGGAGGAGCAATAAGACTTTATCAGCAAAAATGCCACACAACTTATGTCCAATTCCCTAACACCTGATGTTCCCTGAGGCAAAGATGTTAAAGACCAAATTAATCTAATTTTTTTAGATAAACTCATGTTTTTTTGAAATTGAAAATTTGAAATATTACAGAGAGATAAAGAAAAGATAAAATTTACGTATACAATTAAGAAAATAAATAAATACAAAGTAAGTTAAAGAAAAACAATTTCAATGCAAAGTCATAAATGAAGCAGTATCAAAATTAAATTCTTTACACTTAGCTATAAAGGACTGACGGAAAGGTTTCTGAGGTTGGCCTAAATGATATTAGCTTCTCTAATGTGAAGTATTCCCACATTTTTAATGATCAAGATTGTAACGAAGGACCAGATTAATCTAAATAATTGAGCTGGGCACAGTTTTGCAGAAGTGATGGAGATCACGTAGAACTCATTCTTTGCAGACTTCATTGCCATCTTGATAAATGACCTATAAGACGTTCTTGTAGCTTCGTCTTGGACCCTCCACCATACTCTCTCTAGTCATCTCAGCTCCTGTTTCATCTGCCTCAGCTCCAAGGAATACCATGGAGCCAAGTTGGTACAGAGGCGAAAAGGGTGCCAGGGAGCAACCACGTCAATGGCTTCAGAAAGACAACTATGCCAGTCTTCCACCAGCTCATCCAATGGGCTGCCGGATTAAACGGATCCTGCAGAGCCTCCTGGAACCTATGGGTCCATTTGGCTCTGCAGGCAAGCATAAATCCATTTGTTGCCTAAGCAGGGAGGGTTAGGCATACATAGCTGGGTTATCTGGGAGAACCAGGTTTGATTCCTCCACTTGCACTTGCTGAAATGGCATTGGGTCAGCCATAGCTCTGGCAGAGGCTGTTCTTGAAAGGGCAGCTGATGTGAGAGTCCTCTCAGCCCCACCCACCTCATAGAATCATAGAGTTGGAAGGGACCACTAGGGTCATCTTGTCCAACCCCCTGCACAATGTAGGAAACTCACAAACACATCCCCCTAAATTCACAGGATCTTCACAGGGTGTCTGTTGTGGGGGAGGAAGATAAAGGAGATTGTGAGCCGCTTTGAGTCTCTGAGATTCAGAGTGGAAGGCGGGATATAAATCCAATATCTTCATCTTCTCCTTCTCTTTCCTCTTAAGAACATAAGAGAAGTCATGTTGGATCAGGCCAATGGCCCATCCAGTCCAACACTCCGTGTCACACAGTGGCCAATATATGTGTGTGTATATACACACACACAAACACACATATATACTGTGGCTAATAGCCACTGATGGACCTCTGCTCCATATTTTTATCCAATCCCCTCTTAAAGCTGGCTATGCTTGTAGCTGCCACCACCTCCTGTGGCAGTGAATTCCACATGTTAATCACCCTTTGGGTGAAGAAGTACTTCCTTTTATATGTTTTAACCTGACTGCTCAGCAATTTCATTGAATGCCCACGAGTTCTTGTATTGTGAGAAAGGGAGAAAAGTACTTCTTTCTCTACTTTCTCCATCCCATGCATAATCTTGTAAACCCGCAGTCGACGTTTCTCCAAGCTAAAGAGCCCCAAGCGTTCTAACCTTTCTTCATAGGGAAAGCGTTCCAAACCTTTAATCATTCTAGTTGTCTTTTTCTGCACTTTTTCCAATGCTATAATATCCTTTTTAAGGTGCAATGACCAGAATTGTACACAGTATTCCAAATGAGACTGCACCATCGATTTATACAGGGGCATTATGATACTGGCTGATTTGTTCTCAATTCCCTTCCTAATAATCCCCAGCATGGCATTGGCCTTTTTTATTGCAATCGCACACTGTTTTGACATTTTCAGTGAGTTATCTACCATGACCCCAAGATCTCTCTCTTGGTCAGTCTCTGCCAGTTCACAGCCCATCAACTTGTACTTGTAACTGGGATTCTTGGCCCCAATGTGCATTACTTTGCACTTGGCCACATTGAACCACATCTGCCACGTTGACACCCACTCACCCAGCCTCAACAGATCCCTTAGGAGTTTCTCACAATCCTCTCTAGTTCTCACCACCCTGAACAATTTAGTGTCATCTGCAAACTTGGCCACTTCACTGCTTACTCCCAACTCCAGATCATTAATGAACAAGTTAAAGAGCATGGAACCCAGTACTGAGCCCTGCGGCACACCACTGCTCACCGTCCTCCACCGCAAAGACTGCCCATTTATACTCACTCTCTGCTTCCTATTAATTAGTCAGTTTTTGATCCACAAGAGGACCTGTCCTTTTACTCCATGACTCTCAAGCTTACTAAGGAGCCTTTGATGAGGAACGTTATCAAAAGCTTTCTGGAAGTCAAGGTAAACAACATCTATTTGGTCCCCTTTGTCCACATGTTTGTTCACCCCCTCAAAGAATTGTAACGGGTTAGTGAGGCAAGATCTTCCCTTACAGAACCCATGCTGAGTCTTTCTCAATAACTTGTGTTCATCAATGTGCCTTCTCATTCTGTCCTTGATAATGCTTTCTACCAACATTCCCGGTATTGAAGTCAGACTGACTGGCCTGTAATTTCCCGGATCTCCTCTGGAACCCTTTTTAAAGATGGGGGTGACATTTGCTACCTTCCAGTCCTCAGGAACGGAGTCAGATTTCAATGAAAGATTACAGATTTTTGTCAGGAGATCCACAAGTTCACCTTTGAGTTCTTTCAGAACTCTTGGATGCATGCCATCCAGACCTGGCGACTTATTAGTTTTTAATTTGTCTATCAGTTGTAGGACCTCCTCTCTTGTCACCTCAGTCTGACTCAGGTCTTTCAACACCCCTTCCAAAATTAGTGGTTCTTGAGCGAGCAAACTCTTCTCATCTTCCACAGTGAAGACAGAGGCAAAAAATGCATTCAGCTTCTCAGCCATTTCCCTATCCTCCTTCAGTAATCCTTTGACCCCTTGGTCATCCAAGGGCCCCACTACCTCCCTGGCTGGTTTCCTACTTCTAATATATTTGAAGAAATTTTTATTGTTGGTCTTTATGTTTTTTGCAATATGCTCCTCATAGTCCCTTTTTGCCTGCCTGATCACAATCTTGCATTTGATTTGCCACAGCCTGTGTTCCCTTTTATTAATCTCACTTGGACTAGCTTTCCACCGCTTAAAGGAGTCCTTCTTACCTTTTACAGCTTCCATTACTTTGTTTGTTAACCATGCAGGTCTTTTCTTATACCTGTTGGTTCCTTTCCTAACTTGTGGTATATATTTTATCTGAGCTTCTACTATTGTAGTTTTAAATAGCCTCCAAGCTTCCCCAAGGGTTTTGACTGTATTTACCTTTCTTTTCAGCTTCCTCTTCACATGCCTCCTCATCTCAGAGAATTTACCCCTTTTAAAGTTAAACATGGTTGTGCTGGTCTTTTTGGGCAATTCCCTATTTATAAAAATGGTGAAATCAATAACGTTATGGTCACTGCTCCCAAGCGGTGCAATCACATTTACATCTCTCACCAAGTCTTGGGCATTACTTAGGACCAAATCCAGGATCTCCCCACCCCTGGTAGGTTCTGTGACCATCTGCTCCATAGCACAGTCATTGAGAACATCTAGAAACTCAATCTCTTTATCCTGACCTGAACACATATTGACCCAATCAATCTGCGGGTAGTTAAAATCACCTATTACGACACAGTTTTTACGTTTAGCCACTATCTTTAATCCTTCCATCATATTATAATCATCCTCTATCTTTTGATTTGGTGGGCGATAACAAACTCCCATAGTTAAATTTCCTTTTGGGCCCTCTATTTCAACCCAAAGCATTTCTAGAAGGGAATCTAATTCTTTGACCTCAGCCTTACTGGACTGTATACTCTCTCTGACATACACAGCCACCCTACCTCTAACCCTTCCCTCCCTACTCTTCCAATATAACTTATATCCAGGAATCACTGTGTTGCACTGATTCTTCTCATTCCACCGTTTCTGAAATTCCCACAATGTCTATGTTTTCTTCCAACACTAAACATTCCAACTCACCAATTTTACTTCGAACACTTTTAGCATTTGTATACAAACATCTATAATTTCCCAGGCAAGCTAGGCCCGCAACCTTCCTCCTGCTGCCTCGAGACTTTGGCAGACACTCCATACTGTTTGTCACTATCTCAGTGGACAACTCTGATCCATTACCCGGTAGAAAAGTAACAGCCAACCCTTCATCTCTTTGAGAAGAGTCCTCCCGAACCAGAGAATTTAATCTCCTGTCGGCTTTCCCCCAGGATTTAGTTTAAATAAATCCTGCCCCCTGGAGGCTCAGTGTATGAGGACGGTCACCCATGCCTGGGTAAGTAAAACTGTGCACCCCCACTGTCCTCCTCCTCCCCTCACTCGAGGCCGGGTGGTGTGCCAGTGTCTCCAGCATTTGAACCAGGCAGTGGGCCCCAGCAAGGGGCAGTTGCTGGCCCCTCCCCCATGCTGCTGCCAGCACCCTTCCTATGGTCTGTCCTCTGCAGCATTTTCCCCACCCTGGCAGTGCAGGGGGGGGGAGTGGGACTGGTAGCTCATCCAATGCCTGTGGGTCAGAGGCTGTCCCTTAAGAGCTCCTGGCTGAAACGCAGCCTCTTGCTCCAGTTGCTGCTCCTGCAGGTGCTCTTGATCTCTGTCTCTGTTTTGCAGGTCGAATCCAGCACAGATGCTTCCATTTCTGGCACAGATAAAGCATACAGATTTCTGTATACTTAAAGGGGATCTTTATTCAGATAATGTGGAAAGAACACCCCTCAGGGACAAAGACACCAGTCTTCAGGTTCTGAAATATATATATTGGAAATTTATTTAAATCTTAGTTACTGCAGCATTCTGACAAGATCAGGATTACAAGATTACATGATTATATGACTACATGGGCTCATGGGTGTGTGTGGTTACATGACCCACTGTTACATAGTTTCTCAGTTACATGGCTATAGTCTTTCCTATGCTCAGGTTCCTTAGCCTATTACGTTTAGTAAAAGCAAAGCCATTGTAAAGATAGCAAAAAGCATTTCATCCTCACCTCTCCTATGGCTTTGGGTGGTTGTCTATGCAGAAGTATGGAGGGGTCTTGCTTCCCAAGAGGCTTCTTTTAAACTTACTGTTAACTAGCTAACTGACTAACCAACCGCACCCTCCTTGGTAAGCCCAATTATACTTTTTCCATAGCATCCACCCTTTCCCTTTCTGTCCAATCAGAATCCAGAAAGCCAGATTCCGTCATCTTTTGGCTGGAAAGCCCCCAAACCCCCTGTTACATAAGAAACCGCCTATTGTTGCCAAATACTTCTGCTAATTAGTACCAGATAGGCCACTGAATCCTAAAGGGCAAAAATCCCCATCTGGGGCCAACAACTTCCCACGAAAGCCCATCTTGGGACAAAGACTTTTCCATAAAAGCCTGAGAACCCTATCTCACCCATTCTAGTCAATACCTTAATACACGTAGATCATTAATACACATAGATCATTTCCCTTTATATATATATAAAGTATATATAGTAAAAATATATATATAGTAAAAATCTCTCCTCTGTGTCCCATGCCTGAACTCCTGACAGGCTGATTCCCCATTTGGCAATCTCTTTCTCACCCCCTCCTTTCTCCATTTCACTACAGTATTGGGATGATTATTATAGAAACCCCTCTATAGGAGACCATTTCAGCCTCTTGTCAATCTCATCTTTTTTCAACAGGGTATAGATAAAATCCATAATATTATTCTATAGGATTCAGGCTGTTTAGCAATATTTCTTCACACTGGACGCAATGGAGCCCCATACAAGGGCATTGTCAAAGTCCTCTTCCGAAATGAGATTAATAGACTTGTTTTCCCAGATCCTCATTAGGACTCTATGCATTGAGGACACCAGATGTTCTGGGAATCAAGTTGTTTACAACATTCTTGTGCCACTATGCAGTCACATACCAAGATACTGACTCCACACATATCCGGCCAGCTGCTAATTAGTATCAAATGTACTTTCCCAGATAAGTTCATTCATTGGCCAACCATCCCTTTTTATTGGAGAAATACGTTGGGACCCTTCAATAAGAACAGTCATATAGAAACATCATATATATGTATAAGAAATTCAACAGGGCCCTAGCAGAGCCCCTCTCCCATGCTGCTGCCAGCACCCTTCCCATGGTCTGTCCTCTGCAGCATTTCCCCCCCCCCCCTGGCAGCTGATCAAATGCCTGTGGGTCAGAGGCTGTCCCTTAAGAGTCCCCGACTGAAACGCAGCCTTCTGCTCCAGCTGCCACTCCTGCAGGTGCTCTTGATCTCTGTCTCTGTTTTGCAGGTGGGAATCCAGCACAGAGGCTTCCATTTGCGGTGCTCCAAGCCTCCCCCTCTACTTGCTCAGCTGCTCCTGCCCGCTGCTCTAAGTGGAGCCCTGCCCCCTGCAAGTCTGACCAAATTGCACCTGGGATACCATTGCACTCGGTTCCAGCACAATAAAGTTTGAGCTGTGCCCTCCTTTGTCTCTCCTGCTTGGCATCTGCTGTATGTTCCCTGCACCTCCCCCGGCCACTCTGTCAGTGGGCTCCCCAACAGAATGATTTGGAGGGTGGGAGCTCTTGGTTCTTGGGGGGTGGAGAGGGCTATGAGCTGCCACACTGCCCCTGCGTGGTTGGAAAGGGGAGGGTGTGTTACTGCCCCTCAGCCTGGCCAGCCTGACAGTCTGTCTGACCCCACAGGGATGTTGTGCTCATAGGGGTGTAATGGAGTGGATGCATGGCTGACACCTCACACTCTGAGTTCTGTCAGGGCTACACAGGGGGTCTCTGAGTCCGTGTTGGGGGGTGGAGGCCTGTTGGACTTGGTGCCAGGCTGGGACTCTGTCTGCTCGTTCCCATACACACATTCCAGCCACTGTCTATGGTAGCGGACTTCTGCATTTTGTGCTTCCTGTTTGTCTGTGCATGCCTCTGCCCGTCTGCCTGCCATAGGCAGAGTCTCTGACAGCGGGAGGGTGTGAGGGGATTGACAGCCTCTCAGGCACAGGCTTTCCACCACCCCCGGTCACGTGCAATGGGTTGGCCAATTCTGTGGTTCTGTGCATCCCTGTCCCTCCCCCCACCCCTGCCTTGGCAGCAGGCCAATGGCATACGCACAGGCAGGATCACCATGGCAATGGCAGGTGGGAGAGAGGAAATACTTCTTTCTCACTCATCCACCTGCACTCCCCCTCCCCACCTGGTGTGACTTCTCCTCTCTGGAAGCCGCCTACATATGCCTATGTTCTACACTCAGGAGTGCCTACGCAGCAGTTCTCAGGATTAGGCTATTAGTAGATCATATGCTGAACATGAGTCAGCAGTGTGATGTGGTGGCTAAAAAGGCAAATGCTATTTTGGGCTGTATCAACAGAAGTATAGTTTCCAGATCACGTGAAGTGATGGTATCACTTTACTCTGCTCTGGTAAGACCTCACCTGAAGTATTTGTCAAGCAAGCAGATTTCAAAGTAACCAGTCCTTGAGTTGAAACAAAGTATGGTTTTTTGATAATCCATGTGCTTCTATTGAGCCAAGTACTGGAACTGATACAGAGTAGCAGTAGAATGCATACTTAAAGGTGGCACATCAAAGGTTCTCTAAACATTGCTACAATTGCTAAACAATCCTGTATTCACGTGTGAAAGTTCACACAGTAACTTCTTTATCTCCTCTGTGGTTATTCTTCCTGGGTCCAGGCCCGGCCTGGGAAACTGTCCCTGGAGGCTTTATCTTCAAAGAGCAAATTCCTGCATTTGTTTGTAAAAGCGAAAGAGGTGCAAAAGAGGCGCCGGCTAATTCTCTACTTTGATGTGCCTCAGCTTAGTTCAGGATTAGTAACAGTTACAGTATGGCTGTTATATTCAGATAACATAGACAATCATAAAAAGTTAAAACATTGTTTGACAGTATTGTGTTCAGTTTTGGGCACCACATTTTAAGAAGGATATAGGCAAGCTGGAATGGATCCAGAGGAGGGTGACGAAGACGGTGAGGGGTCTGGAGACCGAGTCCTATGAAGAAAGGTTGAAGGAGCTGGGGATGTTTAGCCTGGAGAGGAGGCAGCTGAGAGGTGATATGATCACCATCTTCAAGTACTTGAAGGGTTGTCATAGAGAGGATGGTGTGGAAATGTTTTCTGTGGCCCCAGAAGGTAGGACCAGAACCAGTGGGTTGAAATTAAATGAAAAGAGTTTCCGGCTCAACATTAGGAAGAACTTCCTGACCGTTCGAGCAGTTCCTCAGTGGAACAGGCTTCCTCAGGAGGTGATGGGCTCTCCTTTCTTGGAGGTTTTTAAACAGAGGCTGGATGGTCATCTGACAGCAATGAAGATCCTGTGAATTTAGGGGGAGGTATTTGTGAGTTTCCTGCATTGTGCAGGGGGTTGGACTAGATGACTTTGGAGGTCCTTTCTGACTCTATGATTCTATATAAAACCTGAAATGCAAACCAGTAAACTGGCTCAGTGGGGAGGGAGGGAGAGGCAAACCAATATATAAAAAAGATATATCGATCTGGTGCCCAAACCTCAGAAGATCTGGTGCCCAGCTGCCAACATTGCCCAGCTGAAGGACAAGTGACCCTTAGGCATTAGGGGGAGGGAAAGAGGTTCTTCTGACTGCCCCCTGGAATAAGAGAGTTACTCTTGAATTTTTCGTGCAAGAACTGGTCCAAAAGGGAGAATCTGTTGCTTCCCAGCTCAGAACAGATCCTCAGAGGCCCTTTTAACCCCCTCTTCAGTAGCATTCCCACCTTCACTGTTTTACTCCCTCCTTTATGGGGGAAGCAACAAGCCCACTGGTTTCCCGAAGGGGCTCAGGCATGCTCAGGGGCAGAGGATCTGCTTGGCATGCAAAAGGTTTCTGGTTCAATCCCAGGGGTCTCCAGTGAACAGGTGGGGGGAGGGGGGGTGGAGCTGCTGCTGCCAGTCAGAGCAGGTAGCACAGCACTGACTTACAGGCCAAATATAAGGCAACTGCAAACACCAATGCCAGTCCAACACAAGTACTGCTAGTCCCTATTCAGCAGATGGAAGGTATGTTCCTGGAAGACGTCATGCCAAGTTTCAAAGAGCAACTGCATTCACCACAGAGCCCTATAGATCCCCCCCACACACACACACCCTTTGAGGGTGTTACAGGCAGGGTGTTACAGGCACTTAGTACCTTCAACGTTGCTTCTATGAGGAAAGCCTGAAGGTTCTGAGATTTTTCACTTTAGAAAAGAGATGACTGCGGGGGTGGGGGTGGGGATAGATTTTAGTAAAATTATGCATGGAGTAGAAAAAGTTGACCCAGAGAACTTTTCCCCATCTCCCAAAAGATTAAACCCCAAAAGCATCCAATGAAGTGGATCAGGACAGATAAAAGGAAATACTTTAAATCTTAGAATCACAGAGTTGGAAGGCCCCATAGAGGCCAACTAGTTCAACCTGCTTCTCAATGCAGGAGACTCGGAGGAAGGCAGACGCTTGTTTCTTCGCTCCTAAAAACGCTCCTAAAACGCTAAGTTGTTTTCAATCTTCTAACTTTTATCTTGCCTTGTTATAATTGTTTTTAAATAGTCTCATCTTATCACCTCACTTTTAATTTTGGTGCAGCTGTTTCGTCTCTCCCAAGCTCTGGCTGTTTAATCAGTTAATAAGCTTCTCCTTTTGTTTTCTGACACAGAAGCTGCTGCAGCTAACGAACGACAGCTGATGTTTTATAAAGTTTTATAAAGTTTTACAAAGTTTTACATTGTCCCTCAAAGACAGGGTTTTTTTTTTTAAGAGTCTTTTAATTTGAACTGTGAATTTAACTGAAGGTTGAAATTAAGTCAACTCCTGTAAAGCAACATGGCGGAGTGCAGTCGACTACAGCGGTGGTTCTGACAAATTTGGCTTTTAAAGACATTTCATGATATTCTTAGCAGTTGTTGTGGCTTTTATCTGTAATTTTTAAGATATCAATTGTTTGGTGTTTGTTTTATTTATTTATTATCAGAACAGTGCCAATTACCATCCAACAGAACCCCCTTAATGGCATCGGGCAAGCGGCCAAGAGAAATGGAGGAGGAATCTGCTTCTTTGCCAGTTTGCAAACAGCTTAGGATAGAGGACTTTTTTACCTTAAACAACAAGTCCAAATCTGCTCTGCCGTCATTTGCTGTTGAAACATCAAATCGCTTCTCCCCTCTAGAGGACGTGTTGGAGCCAGCAGAAAAGGAGGAACTGACTAGTGAACTGACTAATGGAGGAGAAGATGGAAGAGAAGCTTGTCCTGTGGGCCAGCCCTTTTGTAACACTAATGAAGCTCTGAATGATAACATATCTTGCCAACTAAGTGACAAACAATCAAATAGGCATGCGGAGGGGCTGGAGTTGCTAGCACAGCAAACAACCCTGGTGGCAGAAGCCTTACAGACAATTTTTACTTACTTATGAGAAATAGTATCCTTGATAAAGGAGAGGGGTGGAGATTATGCAAAAGAAAATAAAGAACAGGCACAGGAGGGGAATAAAGCAAACGTTGTTAAGAAAAGAGGTCCAATAGGTACTGGGATTAAAGCTACTTCGACATCAAAGAAACCAAAGGTTGTTAAAGAAAATCTATTTTCATTGGTGTACAATCCAAAAAGTATTGTTGTAAATATTTTCCCATTGCAAGGGAGATTTATCGATTGGAGCGCCAAATGGAAAGCAAAAGGACATTTAGCCAACTTACTTGGGATAGCTCCCCCTTTGGTTGACCTCATACAGATGGAAAGGCTGCCAGGTCCTATAAGATTTGAACGCTTTTTACTCCATTTTAATACAGACAAAATTCCCTCGTACTTGTTTGCTTATGCCAACAGATATGCGGCGCTAGGGATTAGATTACAAAGACATTTCAAAAATGCTATAATTTCGAAAATAGTTGCAAAAACAAAAGATGTTGGTTTTAAGAAGGACTATAAAAAACAGTCGCTGGTGGCAGAACTGGAATCTACCAACACTGTATTGATCTTAGATCAACCAACTCCTTCTAATCTACCCCCTCCTTTGTTGGAATCAGCTCTGAAGCCCTCTATTACCTCTATTAACTTAGACAAAGAGGCACCCCTAACAGGAGATATTGGGATTGGACAGAAAAATCTGGATTCCAGTTGGCCAGAGGAGGAACTCGAGAAACAACTGCTTGCAAAATTTACGTTGTTACAAGACTGTGAGCAAGAGTCCTTGATAGACCGTTTTGAACAATTGACATCTACCCTGAAGGGTCTCAGAGGTTCTACTGATTGTAGGGAGATGGAAATAGAGGGAAGTACTAATGCCTGTGAGCTGAGGAAGAGTGAAGGTGAAGGGACCCATTCTGCAGAGGAGGCCCATCATTTCCCATTAGAACCAACTGTAATAATTAACAAAGGAAAGCATAATTCCAACCTGATTGTGGCAGCTGATGACCCTGAAATATGCGAAATAAGGGATGTCCCCCATGCACCTGATGGAGGAAAATGCAAATGACTGTCCTCAACGCAAGACATGGGGATCACCAACAAACCTGTTGAAATTTTGTCATGGAACGTGGCGGGATGGCTAAGATGTCTTCATTCGTACATAGAGGTTCCTTTTTTCCAGAGAGACTTTGATATTATTTTATTGCAGGAAACGTGGATGGCAGAAACTCTTTTGCTGGACGGTTATTCCTCCTATAGTTTACCAGCAGTTCCAGGAAAAGGTCCAGGGAGGTTAAGGGGAGGCTTGGGCATTTTTATTTCCAATGCCCTTAAGGTTCAATGCGTGTTGAAACCCTCGCTGTCCCATTTAGCTATGGCTATATTGGTGAGATGGGATAGGGGAATCCTGATTATTATAAATGTATACCTCCCACCTCTAACAAAACAGACATCTATAGAAGAAAACTGGGCGTCACTAGACCAATTCATAATAAATCTTTCCCTGGAACACCCGGAAGCTCAAATCTTACTGGCAGGGGATTTCAATGCCCGTATGGGAATGAATGATGCCTTCTTAGCAAATAAATTTAATTCCCTACTAAATGAGCAGGAACAAGGCCAGAATGGACTTCCCTTCACAAGAGATTTTAAAGATTGTAAGGCAAACTTTGCCGGCCTATGTTTAGCTAAATTAGCAGGCAGAAGAGAGTTCCATATCCTAAATGGGGCATTCTATGGCGATCATCCAGGCGAATATACTTTTATGTCTGGGAATAGAATGAGCACTATTGATTATATGTTGGTATGCAATTCTCTATTACCTCTGATTAAAAATTTCCAAGTACTCCCATACTTGGAGGGTGACCATCTACCTCTATGTCTGCAGATAGCTCTCCCATTAAATCCTAACCAAAATGAGGTATGTTATACAACAAGGATAGGAATTATGGGGAAAAGAGTAAGGTGGGGTGGGGAATTGGATAAAAAAGTGAAAGAAATCTTAACTCCAGAAAATTTGCAGAAGCATGTGTTAGTGTTCACAGCTTTAGAGGAAAACCAAGACCCGTTAATAGTTTACCAAGATATAATCCAGGAGATTTACTCTATTATGACTGTGCCAGCAGGGAATAGATTACATCAGCATTATAGGAAAACAAAACGTTGGTTTGATTCTGAATGTGTCCAAGCAAAAAAAGAACTAAATCGTTTGTATTATCTTGCTATGAGGAGTAGCATAGAAAAAAGGGTAGAGACACAAAGTGCCCTAGTGAGCCATAAAAAAACCTATAAAGGCATTATTCAAAGGAAGAAGAAAGAGTATACTCGGAAACTATGGGAGGAACTTATACAGGCTGTAAAACTAAAAAATTCTGCGCTTTTTTGGAAATTAACAAAGATTGGGGGGTTTAAGATAGCCTCTCCCCTGGACATGTATATTCCGGCGGAAACATGGACTGTTTTCTTCCAGAATTTATATGATGACAATGTCCAACCCTCTTTTCCAGGTAACATAGAGAACTTCCCTCAGTGGCCACCAGTTAGTACGCAAGAAATAAAAGCCCATATAATGCAACTGGAAAATAGGAAGGCTCCAGGTATAGATGGCATACCAGCTGAGATGCTTAAAGAGAATGTAAATTGGTGGGCACAATTTCTGGCATCTTTTTTCACTTATGTTGATCAAACAGGCCGAATCCCAAAGCAGTGGGGGACAGCTATAGTTGTCCCTATTTTTAAAAAAGGCAATCGAAATAATCCCGCCAATTATAGGCCCATAAGTCTTTTAAATATAATAAGTAAGATCTATACAAGACATCTTTTAGAAAAACTAGAAATATGGATGGAACAAGAAGAAATTATTCCCCTAGAACAGGCTGGATTTAGGAAAGAAAGGTCGACAATCGAGCACTGCCTGATATTGCAACAGTTAATTGGGAAGTACTCTGCCAAAGGTACAACTGCTCTATATGCTGCTTTTATTGATTTAAAGGCAGCATTTGATTCCATTTCAAGGCAACGATTGTGGCAAAAACTAGCGGCTTCTAATATTGATAAAAGGCTGCTATTTCTTATTCGTGGACTCCATGAAGAATCATTTCTTAGAGTGAGATGTAATATGCAGGGATTACTTACAGAACCAATAAAAACTCAGAAGGGTGTAAGACAGGGTTGCCTTTTGGCCCCCATCCTATTTAACTACTATATCAGTGATATGGTGGAACATATGACTGATACTAAATTTCACCCCCCAAAGCTGGCTCTTCGCCATCTTTCAGTACTGCTATATGCAGACGATGTGGTACTGTTATCTAGAACACCTATTGGGTTGCGGAGAGCATTAGACAGCTTTGTTAAGTACTGCGAAAATGAACGGTTGGTAATAAACTTTGAAAAAACAAAAGTGATGGCATTTGGCAAAAAAGCCAAGAAGAGGTATTGGACTATGAAAGGGAAAAAAATAGAACAAGTAACAAAATTTACTTATTTGGGAATGGTAATTCAGAATACAGGTGCCTATACTGAACATTGTAATATGAGGGTGGAGAAAGCGGAGAAAACAATGTACGCTATCCTGAGATTTTTTCGCTCTAAGGGGGCCTTCTATGTTCCGGCAGCACTGAAACTGTTCCAATACAAAGTGTTAACACAATTGCTCTATGGTATTAACCTGGGCATTTCGGCTAAAAAACTGAAGGCTCTCGAGAAAGTGCAATCTAAATTTCTTCGTAACGTTTTGTAGCTTCCGCCAGGTGTGTCAAATGCCCTTTTGCGTTTAGAAACTGGGCAAATGAGAATTGAGGCCAGAATTATGTTATCTTCGGCATATCAATGGCTAAGGATCCATAAAAACAAAAAAGGCCTCTTCCCTTTAATAACTCAAGACCCCTATAGGCCAAGGTGGCTGCAATTGGTCAGAAGCAACTTAGAAAGTATAGGATTCTCACTTGAAAACCTCTTGGCGCAGAGCTATGCCAAAGCAAAAAGTATTATCAAACAAAGAATCTGCGATATAGAGAGACAAAGGGATCTAGAACAGGCCCCCTCTTTTTTAGCATCTACTGAGACCAAATATGTTATGAGGACGGCCAAGTACTTTTTTTATTTGGAGGTACCAGCCCACAGAAGAGCCTTTACGTTGGCTCGATGTGCAGCCATGCCCTCAAAGGTGCTAGAAGGGAAATATAGAAAAGTCCCGTATGAAGACCGACGCTGTCCTTGTGCTATGGGAGAGGTGGAGTCGATGACCCATATGTTTTTTCGAGGCCCTTTCCACCAAGTACAGAGGAATAGGTTTGTTTCCCCGTTTGTAGTTAAACCAATGGCAGACGCGGATGAGGCATGTTTGGAGAAACTTTTGGTGGATGCAAGTCCAACTCTCTCTAGACAGATAGCCAAATTTTGCCATTATCTTGTGAAGTTCCATACTAAGAAACAACAAACTGCATGTCTTGTATGACCTCTTGGAATTTTAGTTTATAAATGTTTTTATATACTCTGATTTAAAGGATTTATATAAATTGGAACTGACTTGAATTTTAAAATCGGTTAAATTATATTTTAGTTATCTTGGATTGTATAGGTGGGGAAATGTTCAAGTATTTTATGTTTTTTTAGGAGGGTATTTTATACTATCTTAGGTATTTTAGGAGGGTTTTATATGATGTGTTGTAGTTTTTATATTGGTCTATGACTGTAATAAAGTTCATTCATTCATTCAGGATCAGCCTAGAGCACCCCTGACAAGGGTTTGTCCAGCTGCTGCTTAAAGGCTGCTAGTGAGGGGGAGCTCACCACCTCCCTAGGGAACTGATTCTACTCCTGAACAACTCTTACTTCTTTATACATTAATGATTAAAATGTGAAATTCACTGCCAGATGATGTAGCAATGGCCATAGGCACATACAGCTTTAAAAGGGGATAAGACAGATTCATGGACAGTAGATATCTCAGTGACTGCTAGCCATGGTGACTAAAGGGAACCTCCACATCCAGAGACAGCTGACCTCCAAATACCAATGGTGGGAGAAAGCATCAGGTGAAGGTCTCAACCTCTCTGCCCTGTTGTTGGCCTTTCAGAGGAACTGGCTGGCCACTGGGTGAGACAGGAGGCTGGACTAGATGAGCCCTCCTTGGTCTGATCCAGCAGGGCTCTTCGGAGGTTCTTATGAAGGGCTTGGCCTCTGTGCCCTGTTGTTGGCCCTTCAGAGGAATTGGCTGGCCCCTGTGTGAGGCAGGGTGCTGAACTAGATGGACCCTCACTGGTCTGACCTAGCAGGGCTCTTCGATGTTCTTCTCAGGGGAAGGCCTCAGTCTCTTTGCCCTGTGGTTGGCCCTCCAGAGGAACTGGTTGGCTCCTGTGTGAGGCAGGGTGCTGGACTAGATGGACCCTCCCTGGTCTAACCCAGCAGGGCTCTTCTGATGTTCTTCTCAGGGGAAGGCCTTGGTGTCTCTGCCCTGTGGTTGGCCCTCCAGAGGAACTGGCTGGCCCCTGTGTGAGGCAGGGTGCTGGACTAGATGGACCCTCACTTGTCTGACCTAGCAGGGCTCTGCAAAAGGGAAGGCCTCAGTCTCTCTGCCCTGCTGGCCCTCCAGAGGAACTGGCTGGCCATTGGGTGAGACAGGAGGCTGGACTAGATGGACTTTCACTGGTCTGGCTCAAATTGTCTCTTCTTATGCTCTGCTTGATTGTTCAGACAGCACCAGCACCTCCATGGGGTCCCATCAGGTCTGCAGTGGTCTTAGGGTTGGACAGCTGTCTTCCTCTCACATTTGTGTGAATCCTGACAGAGATGTCAACACAATATCCCTGGCTCGGGTTGCTGAGTGACTCTGGGCTGGAAAATCTCCAGCCCTCTGGGGGCAGAGCCTGTGCAGGGTGGAGTTTGGCGAGGGGAGGGAGCTCCTGGGGGAGTGATGCCCCCCTAGAGACACACTCAAGCGCTGCCATTTTCTCCAGGGCAGCTGGTCTCTGTGGTCCGGTGACCAGGTGTAATTCCAGGAGAATTCCAGCCCTCAAAGGGAGGTTGGCAACCCTGTCTCAGAATAGTCTGGCCACCAGTTTCAAGTTTCAGTAGTTCATGTCTGGTGGGATTCTTCTGTGTGTTCCTTCTGCCCTACTGCTGTCTCTTTAGTCTTTTTATTCTTAATGGCTATTTTGAAGTTGTTGTTTTTGCAATGCAGTTATCAAGAGCTAGAATTGTATTGCTTTGGGTCCAGCCTGGGAATCAAGGGAAAAGCCCTTCTTCTTATCAGGAGTCACCAGAAAAAGGCCAAGGGCCATGCCTGGTTCCCAGGAGGAGCTCCCCCCCGCAGTGGTTCAGACTGCCACCTCCTCAAGCCACCAGAGAAGTGACTTCTTTGCTGAGCTGTTGCATGGCCAGACCCAAGACAGCCCCTCTGGACAGCTGCAGAGGTGGGGCTTGGACACATCCAAGAGGAACCAGGAGTTCTCTGTGCTTGGGCATGAAGCAGGGCACCAAGTCTTGCCCCCCCCCCCCCAGCACCCTCCCCCACAGTATGCATTTTGGGGCCTCCAGAGTCTTACCAAGATTGAGATGACATCATCTTGGTCCAGCTTTCCAGAGCAAGCAACAGTGAAACTAACAAGCATTGAAGTGTTGTAGTTTTCTGATGCTGTCAGGATCCGTGCACTGTCTCCTGTCATCCTCCTCTCATGCACTCCTTTCTGAGTGGTTTTGCAGGTAACTGTTATCATCTTGGTATTCTGTTATGGGGCCACAGTGTACTGAATATCTAATGTTCTTGGGATGGTTTGTGAAAGGTTATCTTGTCTCTCACAGTGGAGATGCAGGAGCCCTCCCCTCCTTCCTCTCCACCATCTGGAGATGGAGGCTGGGAAGAGCCGCCACTGCTCAGGAGATCAGGAGAAGATGGGTTCCTATGAACCATTTTGTGAAGAGTTATGTATTAGAAGGTCTTTGGCCGGGGTGGGGGGTGGGGGTGGGATGAAAGCCGGCACATTCCTGAATTACTTAATGCTGCCTGTAGTTTTTACTTTCACTTCTGGCAAGGCTCTGCAAGAGAAAGGTCTGCACTTATAACGTATCAATAAAGCTTCACCTATGCCTTTCTAGCCAAAGTCTGTCTGAGTGTTACTTGGCAAAACCTCACATGCAGCATTTGCAAAATGTGCTTCTTTTTGCTATGGGCAAAGGACAGCTGCATGTGTATCGCAGCAACCAAAAGAGAAGAGCAAGAGAGTCCTCTGTCCTCACTGTCAATACAAGAGGTAAATCTTTTGGCAGGTGTGTTTGGGGCAAATCCAAAACATTAATTACCAGTTTCCAGTGTGATGGAGGACTACTAATCCACTCTGCACCTCCACAATTCCCCTCTCTCATATCTGCTAATCCAATATTGGGATGGTGGCTCCAGAGGAACATCCTTCAGGATAGGAGAAACAAAATTTCCCCAGTGCCTATGGGGAAGCGAACTCTCCTTGGCTTGGTAGTTTATTACAAACAAAAGGTAGCATTCAATATGGCCAACAACAAAGTCATTAAAAGACTGCCATCAGAAAAAAGAGTGACATTTGAGGGCATTTCTGCATCCTGTAAGACATCAGAGGCTTTCTGAGCCCCCAGCCCTGCTCACATGACCTCCACTGATTAACTATGGGTGAGGAACGCCTTCAGGGCTCACAAAATGCTTAGAACAAAACACAGATCCTGGCTGAAGCCCCCTCTTGAGATTCTAGGCCTGAATAATACAAGGTTAGCTAATCAGAATAGATTTGCATAATTAAATAGCTTTGTTTTACTGCCAAAGCAACTTGCACAAGGTTTACTTTGTATTTTTGAAACCAGAAGGCCATTGGGAATGGAGCTCTGCAGACTGGGAGGCCAGGAATTGCAGGAGGGAAGCAGCAAGAAGGGCGAGATGGAGGACAGAGAACTCAACCTCGGGCTGCTCTGCTTGGGGCACTCAGGGGGCTTCTCCCCCTGGTAACAAGGGAGGGTGTTGGATCGGGGGACAAAAAGCATGAATACAAGCTAGAGACAGAGCAGCATGAAGAGCAGCTAATCCCAAAACGCCACTAAATATTTTCAGTATTTTTTACAAGAAAGAAAGCGAAAGGCGATCTGATAAAACAATTAAACCATCTGCATATGTTTATTTTATGAATTGTGCTGCCAACTTTTATGCCTTTCATAAGTTTATTCTGCCAAATGTCACTGGCCAGAGGTTCACTGGCAAAGGCAAATGACAAAGGTGACAATGGGCATCCTTGCCTCTTGCCCCCTGTAAAGTGCACTTCTGATTTCAAACTGTTGGCTTTGATTTCTGTGACTGGATGGAAATCATCGAATCATAGAGTTGGAAGGGACCTCCAGGGTCATCTAGTCCAACCTCCTGCACAATGTAGGAATAGAACAAAGTAGGAGTCAAGTTTCAAAAGCTTACATTCTGAATAAGACTTTGTTGGTCTTAAAGGTGCAACTTGACTCCTACTTTGTTTTACTGCTTCACACCAACACGGCTGCCCACTTGGATCTATCTACAATGTAGGAATGTCAGAAATACTTCCCACACACATATACAAACTGGCCAGGAGAAAAATTACTGACTGACCCCAAAGTGTCAATCAGCATTTCCCTGGATGTGTAAGAAGGGGCCACAAGAACTAAGTACTGATGCAACCCTTCCTGCCCTCCCTCCCATGATCTTCCTAATTCGCAGAATCAGCATTGCTGTCATAGAATCATAGAGTTGGAAGGTCATCTAGTCCAACCCCCTGCACAATGCAGGAAACTCAAAAATATCTTCCCCTAAATCCACAGGATCTTCATTACTGTCAGGTGGCCATCTAGCCTCTGCTTCCAAACCTCCAAAGATGGAGAATCAATCACCTCCTAATGGACCACTCTAACGGTCAGGACGTTTTTCCTAATATTGAGCCAGAAACATTTTTGATTTAATTTCAAACCATTGGTGAAATTTTCTGTTGCCCCAGCCTTCTGGGGCAACAGAAAACAATTCCACACCCTCCTCTAGATGGAAAGGAAAGGTCCCCTGTGCAAGCACCAGTCGTTTCTGACTCTGGGGTGATGTTGCTTTCACAAAGTTTTCATGGCAGACTTTTTACGGAGTGGTTTGCCATTGCCTTCCTCAGTCATCTACACTTCCCCCCCAGCAAGCTGGGTACTCATTTTACCGACCTCAGAAGGATGGAAGGCTGAGTCAACCTCAAGCCGGCTACCTGAAAACCCAGCTTCCACTGGGGATCGAACTCAGGTTGTGAGCAGAGCTTAGGACTGCAGTACTACAGCTTTAACACTCTGCACCATGGGGCTCTTCCTCTAGATGACAGCTCTTTAAATTCTTGAAGATGGTGATCCTATCACCTCTCATCCGCCTCTTCTCCAGGCTAAATATGCCCAGCCCCTTCACCCTTTTTTCATAGAACTTGGTCTCCAGACCCCCTCACCATTTTGTCGCCCTCCTCTCGACCCATTCCAGCTTGTCTATATCGTTCTTAAATTGTGGTGCCCAGAACTGAACACAATACTCCAGGTGAGGCCTTACCAGAGCAGAGTGAACCTGCATAAACGGACAGGTAGCAAGAAAATTTGCAAAAAATTAATGGCAGAATGTCGCATGTTGGAACTGACAGAAAACGATTCGATTAAAAAATTTTTTGTACACCAAACAAAAATGTTGGCAAAAAATGCCCTGATGTTTGAAATTACTGACATGGAAAGTAAATTTTAAAAAATCAGTAAATCATATTTATTCTTTAAAAGATCACTCAGACAAAAAACATAGTAGTTCCAAACAAATTCTCCAAATTTTAACAGATTTTTTTTTTCAAATTTATACAAATCAACGAACCCTAAAACTTTTGAGAGAGAAGCATTTTTTGTCAGAGCATAAATTATTGACCCCATTAATGGAAGAACATAAATCATACCTAGATAAAGAAATCTCTACTGAAGAGATTACAGAAGCCATCAAACAACTTAAAACAAATAAAGCCACAGGCACCGATGGATTTCCTTCGGAATACGACAAAATATTTTTAAAAGAGTTTATAAATCCTTTACAGAATCTGTTTAATAATATCTTAGAAACCAGTCACATGTCTACAACCTGGTCAGAACCTGATATAATTCTTTTGCTAAAACCAAACAAAGATCCAAATGAGCCGGTCTCATATAGACCCATCTCATTGCTGAAAGTGGACGCAAAGCTGCTCACAAAGTTATTGGCAAATAGATTAAAACTAGTGCTACCGGACTATATCAACCCTGACCAAACTGGTTTTATTTTAAACCGAAACATAGCAGATAACACGTATCGGATAATGAATTTAATTACCCAGGCTAGAAAGGAGAAACAGGACACTATCTTTCTGTCCCTAGACACTCATAAAGCTTTTGATAGCGTCGAATTTCAATACCTTGCTAGTATCATGTCACATATGGGCTTTGGCGAGAAATTCTGTAATGCTATACAAGCAATTTACAAGAAACCCACAGTCAAACTGTGCGTAAATGGACTTAATTCAGAACAAATCACTCTTCAAAGAGGAACTCATTAAGGATGCCCCCTCTCCCCATTATTGTTTTCACTTGCAATTGAACTTTAGCGGAATTAATCAGAATAAATAACAAAATTACAGGTATTAACATAAATGGGCAATCTCATAAAATTGGCTTATATGAAGATGATATTGTCCTATTCCTGACTAATCCTCAGCAAGCCCTCCAAGAAATACAACCCATTATATCTCATTTCAGTTTAGTTTCAGGGCTATATTTCAATCCAAACAAATCAGAGATCTACCCTGTTAATATATCAGAACAACAAAATGAACAAATCCGCCCCTTTCAATTGGACCAAAAGAAATTGGAGATATTTAGGCATAACAATCCCATTAGAATTCTCAAATCTATATAATAATAATTTCCACAAACTTTTCTCTGAAATAAAACAATTATTGAAAAAATGGAATCACCTTCCACTAACTTGGCCTGATCGTATATATTAAAAGCTTTATTCTACCTAAATTTTTATATTTATTTTGTACGATACCAACTAAAATTCCTAGCTCAGATATTAGGAAATGGCAGCAAGAGATAAATGCCTTTTTATGGGCATATAAGAAGTAAAGAATCAACAGAAGTACCCTATACAGACCTACAAAACAAAGTGGCTTAGGTATGCCAGATTTACAAAAATACCTTGCTGTTGCTAATATAACGTCACTCATTCGAGCTGCAATACTTCCACAACTACATTGGGTTCAAATTATGCATTCAAACTTGATTCGATATGCAATCAAGAACATATTTTGGAATCCATATTTACTCAAAAAGCAGCAGTGGCAACAAAATATACATTTTTCTGTGTTATTTAGAAGTTGGTTAAAATACAAAAAGAAACTGACTTCTGAGGTTTTTCTAGCATTCTCTTACATTGAGCAAACCTGGGTCTGCTCTGGCAAAGACAAAAACTCAATTTTTAGATCATGGCCACAGGCAGGAATATGTAATTTAGCAGACTTTTTACATAAAGGAAAATTTGCTGACAAAAATCATTTAGAAAACAAATATGGTATAAACATAAGATCTTATCTACAGATTAAGCATCTTTTTGAATCTAGTTTAACTAAAGAGGCCTTACAAAGACCCCAAAATGATTTTGAGATTATGCTAATCAAAATGAAAGACAATTTAACTGGAACACTCTCGAAAATATATAAGACTCTCAACACTCTGGATAATAGTAAACCTCTAACATATCAAACCAAATGGAATTCTGAGTGTCAAAATAGACTATTGGACCAAGATATATGGGCTTCTCTAAGTTATACCTCACAAATATATAGCTTAAAATATCAGACAATAAAAATAATGATGAGATGGTATATACCACTTACAATTTTACACCATATGAGACCAGAAATCACAGCATCATGTATAAAGCAATGTGGGGCACAAGGAAGCTATGGACATAGCTGGTGGTCTTGCCGTTTTATCAGACAGTTTTGGTTACAAATAGTTCATGAAAGCAAAGAAATCACACAAAAAGTCATTCCATCTTATCCAGAGGTATTTTTATTAGGGAACTGGTCTGATCCAATGCACAATAAGCAAAAAACAGAGACAGTACACATTCTTTTGTCAGCAGCATGAAATGTTATAGCTTTTCACTGGAAAAACAAATCACCACTGAAAATATCAGACTGGCAAAATAAGCTTTCAGAATATTTTGTTTTGCAAAAAATTTCAGCTAATGTTTCTAAATGTATATCAGAAACTTGAGAAGATAGATTTATTGCCACCTGGTTTCCTATTGTAAACTATCTTAATATGGAAGAGGTTATTCCTAAGAACAAAATTTATGAAAAAATGCAGTATTTTTAGTTATTAGGTTGGTTTGAAGCCTTAAGTCAGCCTATGAATGTAAAGAACAGACAGTGAACTAAAGGTAATGTTTTGTTTTGGTTTATTTTTGTTATTATATAATGATTTGCTCAATAGTTGAATTGGGTATCTTGTGTAATAGTATGATTTGCATTAATGTGCTTTTTCTTTTACTATTTTGTATGCTTTTAAGGCAATCAATAAAGTTTTTGAAAAGTAAAAACAAAACAAAAACCAGAGCAGAGTAAAGTGATACCATCACTCAGGGCTTTTTTTTTGTAAAAAAAACTCCAGCTGGAACTCATTTGCATATCAGGTCACACCCCCTGATGCCAAGCCAGTTGGAACTGCATTCCTGTGCAAAAAAAGCCCTGCCATCAGTTCACATGATCTGGACTTCCGTAGATACAGCTCAAAATTGAACTTGACTTTTTAACCATCACATCACACTGCTGACTCATGTTCAGTGTATGGTCCACTAAGACCTCCAGACCCTTTTCACACAGACTACTGCCAAGAGAAGTCCATCCTAAAATTATGCATTGGATTTTTCTACCTAAATGCAGAACTTTACATTTATCCCTGTTAAAATTCAATTTATTTGTTTTAGCTCAGTTTTCCATCTTGTCAAGATCATCTGTCTCTGTCTTCCAAGAGGATGAGGAACCATTCACAAGCATTCTTTAGGTACAATCTGTCAACCAGTTACTGATCCAACTAACAGTAACAGGATCCAAACCTCGTTTTGCCAACTTGTCGATAAGAATATATCGAACCTTATCAAAAGCCTTACTGAAATCAAGATAAACTATGTCTACAAAATTCTCCTCATCCAGCAAGATAGTAACTTTCTCCAAAAAAGGAGATTAGGTTACTCCACTTGTCTAACATTGTCTGGGAGTTTGTTCCACCAGTCGGGGCCGACAATAGAGAAGGCTCTTTCTCTGGTAGCCTTCAATCTCGCCTCCCTTGGCCCGGGGATTTCTAATAGGTTTTGTGATCCAGATCTAAGTACCCTCTGGGGAAATATATGGGGAGAGACGGTCCCTAAGGTAGACAGGTCCTTGGCCATATAGGGCTTTAAAGGTAATAACCAGCACCTTGTAGCGAATCTGGAACACTATTGGCAGCCAGTGCAGTCTCTGCAGCCCCAGTTGTACATGGTCCCAAGTAGAAGAAGATATTGGATTTATATCCCGCCCTCCACTCCGAAGAGTCTCAGAGCGGCTCACAATCTCCTTTACCTTCCTCCCCCAAAACAGTCACCCTGTGAGGTGGGTGGGGCTAGAGAGGGCTCTCACAGCAGCTGCCCTTTCAAGGACAACCTCTGCCAGAGCTATGGCTGACCCAAGGCCATGCTAGCAGGTGCAAGTGGAGGAGTGGGGAATCAAACCCGGTTCTCCCAGATAAGAGTCCGCACACTTAACCACTACACCAAACCGGCTCTCCATACCAAACCGGCTCTCTTTAGAGAGACCCAATAGCAGCCTGGCCGCAGCATTCTGCACCAGCTGCAGCTTCTGGATTCTGGACGGGCAGCCCCATGTAGAGGGCATTACAGTAATTACAAAAAGGAGATAAGGCACTCTACTTGTCACCCCTCTCCAAGAGGATGAGGAACCATTCACAAGGACTCTTTGGGTGCGATCTGTCAACCAGTTGCAGATCCACCTAATGGTAACAGGATCCAAACCACATTTTACCAACTTGTCAACAAGGATAGTATGTAGAACCTTATCAAAAACCTTACTGAAATCAAGATAAACGATGTCTGCAGTATTCTCCTGATCCTGCAAGGTAGTCACTTTCTCAAAAAAAGAGATCAGGGTAGTCTGACATGACTTGTTCTTGAGAAACCCATGCTGGCTCTTAGTAATTCTTTCTAAATGTTCATCCTTTCTAAATGTTCCAGGACTGACTATTTGATGATTTGTTCTAAAACTTTTCCGGGTTTAGACATCAAGCAAACGAGTTGGTAGTTACCCGGATCTATTGGTGGTGCATGTGCAGAGTGCAAAACAGAGAACTGTTCAAGAGTATACTCCGGGAAGAAGTTGAGCCACACACCAGCACCTAGTATAAAAGTAGTGTATTTACAGATTATATACAATACAACTAGTGCGGTGAATAACATTAAGCTGAGTGACAAAGTGCTACGCCAGGAACCAACTCTCGACTGAGAGAAATACTGTCTGGCACAGTAGTCCTTTTATATACAGCACAGCCAATCAAGGCAGTCCATACAGTTGCTGACTTCAGCAGGTGCTTTCCCCTGGTTACAATCCAGCCAGAACCGGCTCACACACAGGGTCGATCTGACCTGACCTGTCAGATACTGTCAATGTAGATCCACCTGCTGCTTCTTGCTTCTGTCATGCTGTGGAAGGAGGACTCAATACACTGACAGGATCCTCCTTTTTCTGCTTCTTGAAGATGGAGACAACATTCGCCCGCCTCCCGGCTTTATTTTTTATGGATGCAGAAAAAGCCTTTGATAATTTGAACTGGGACTTCATTTTTGCAGTAATGGAAAAAATAAACTTGGGGGAACATTTTATAAGAATGACGAAAGCAATATATATGGATCAATATGCAAAACTATGTATAAATGCAGACCTTACAAAAGAAATGAAGGTGAGCAAAGGTACAAGACAAGGATGTCCGCTTTTACCATTGTTGTTTATAATGACTCTTGAAATTTTGTTAAGACAAGTACAAGATGACAAAGAAATAGAAGGATTAAAAATTAGAGGATTTTCTTATAAATATAAAGCATTTGCAGATGATATTGTGTTTATAACTGAGAATCTGATTCAAGTGATACCTTTGTTGATAGCTAAGATAAAAGAATATGGAGAATTGGCAGGGCTATACATAAAGAGACGTTGGAATTTTTATGTAAAAATATGCAATCAAGTAGACAAAAAGAATTGCAGACTTTGACGGGATGTGAAGTTACTTCTAAAGTTAAATACTTGGGTCTAGAAATAACTATGAAGAATATTGATCTGTTCAGAAATAACTATGAAAAGTTATGGTGCAAGATGAATAAAGATATGATGAAATGGAACAGACTTAACTTGTCCTTGTTGGAAAGGATCGTGGCAATTAAGATGAATATTTTGCCAAGAATAATGTATTTGTTCCAAACTATTCTGATTGTGAAAGATAGCAAACAATTCAATAAATGGCAAAGGAAGATTTCCAATTTTGTATGGGCCGGGAAGAAACCAAGGATTAAGATGAAAATTCTAACAGATGCTAAGGAGAGGGGAGGTTTTCAGCTTCCAGACTTAAGATTGTATCATGATGCAGTTTGCTTGACATGGATAAAGGATTGGATAATGCTGTTAAATGGGCAATTAATGTGAACAGAGAAATACAAATGGATACATGGGAGTATCTTTGGAAGAACTCGATGAAAATATCAACATGTCAGAGTATTAAAGAGAACTGTTTTAAGATGATGTACAGGTGGTATATGACTCCGAAAAAACTGGCAAAGATGAGTAAAAAGATGTCGGATAGATGTTGGAAATGTAAATATCATGAAGGTTCTTTTTTTCATATGTGGTGGACTTGTGAAAAAGCGAAAAAGTTTTGGCAGATGATACAAGAAATTTCTAAAATTTTGGGATATGACTTTAAGAAAGTTGCAGAGACTTTTCTGCTGGGATTACAAATGGAAAAATTTCCAAAAGAAGATAGAACTCTAATTTGGTACTTGCTCTCAGCTGCTAGGACATTGTATGCGCAGTTGTGGAAGCAGGAAAAAATACCAGAGAAATGGGATTGGATTGTGAAAGTTTTATCGTGGAGTGAGATGGACAAATTAACAAGAACTTTAAGAGATTATGATTTGGATGTGTTTAAAAAGGAGTGGAAGAAACTTAGAGGATATATAGAGAAAGAGTGGAATGTAAAAAGACATTGGACAATTTTTTAACATGAATATGAGAAAAGAAAGATATTGAACTTTGATTGGTTAAGGGTACCTTTATAACTGAACTTAAGGATATAACCTCGGCGAGAGTCTAGTAACAGAGGGAGGGGGGATTGGAAAATATCATATGGGTTAGAGATAGTAATGATATAACTAGATATTGTTACCCTATGTTATCAATAAAATTGTTTAAACACGAACATTCGCCCGCCTCCAATCTTCTGGCACCTCTCCTGTTCTCCAAGAATTCTCAAAAATAATAGCCAGAGGCTCAGAAATTACATCCACAAGCTCTTTTAGAACCTTTGGATGCAATTCATCTAACCCTAAGGACTTAGTTTCATTTAAAGAAACTAGGTGTTTATGTACTACCCCTATGCTGATCCTAGGTTGGAACTTCATACCCTCCTTATATGTTCTGCTTTTGCCATACTGCCAAGTTGTACACCTGAATCCTAATATTCCAGTTGTGAGTGTCATCCCACCAAGTTTCAGTAAGGTCTATTATGTCATAGTCTCCTTCCTTTATTAGGACTTCCAGTTCTTCCTGTTTGTTTCCCATACTCTGTGCATTAGTGTAGAGACATTGGAATCCATGTTTTATGCATCCCAAGGGTTTAGTTTCTGTACAAGCCTCCAAGTTAACATTACCTAGCGTATGCACCACTCTTTGCAAATCTTTAATGTTCTTATCCCCAGTTTCTTGCATCATACGAGGCTTTTAATTATTGTCTCACTCCCCCATACAATTTAGTTTAAAGCCCTCTTTATTAGGTTAGCTGGGCTGTTACCAAACACCCTTTTCCCTCCTGCCATAAGGTGCAAACCATCTCCCGATAGAAGACCACCATCTTGAAAGCGTAAGCCATGGTCCAGAAATACCGAACTTTCCTTACAACACCATTGACGTAGCCAGTCATTTAAGTATTCTTCTTTCTTGTCCTAAGCCATGGCCTTCAACAGGAAGCACTGACGAGAACACAACTTGTGCGCCCAGCTCCTTCACCTTCTGACCAAGAGCCACATAGTCTTTTCTAATACGTTCAGGGCTATAACAGGCAGTATGGTTCGTTCCCACATGGATCAGCATGACAGTTTAGTAATCCATGGGCTTGATAAGTCTTCCAGTCCTTTCTGTCACATGCTGGATGTGTGCACCCGGCAGACAGCAGACCTCTCAGGATGACAAGTCCGGTCGGCACACTTTGGGCTCCTCTCTTCTGAGCAAGGAGCCTCCAAACACTACCACCTTCCTCTTCCTATATTGGGGAGCAGAAGCTCCAATCTTGCCTCCAGTCCCTGTTTCTTCTCCTCCAACAGGGCTACTAACTTACACTTGCTGCAAGTGTAATTGCTGCTACTCCCAGGTAGAAATAAAAACATCCCACAGTCTTTACACGTCACTGCCTCAGCTCCCTCCCCAGCCATGCTGCTGCAATCCATTTCAAAATTCTCTTTGTCTTGATTTCCCTGTAAATTCCAGTACCAACTGCTGCTTGGGACTGCTCATGAGTGTCGAGTTACCCTGTAGTGTATCCTCTTGTCATATACCATTGTATTCTACTGTCTTTGAACATGCCTGTATTTCTGCTTCCTAGAGATCTTCCTAGAGAACATCCAGGTCTAGGCCCCCAGGCCAAGAGCCCTTTAGCTCTCACCCTTCGGCTCGAGCCAAAGACTTGTGCCTCTGGCAAGGTGCAGCTTAATAATGCAAAGAGGGTGGGGCCTCAGTCTGCCCCAAGCAACACAGACACTCCCAATGAGCAACAATCACCTACAATCAGCAGTGACCACCTGCAGCCCACTCAAAAGAAACAAACAGCAGTTCCCCAGCAACCACACAAACTCAGACTCTCAGCAACTTCCCCCAGCTGTTTAGAAAGCCAAATACTCAGCCTTGCAGCAGCACTCCTTTCCTGCTCTCTCCCAGAGCTCAAATTTTCTCTAATGAAATAAACTTAAACTGTCCCACCCTTTGTTTAGATATTGGATTAGGCTTTTACTCAGCACAGGAACTTGCAGAAAAATAAGGAGCTGTTTTGTCTTATATTTAAACCCTTATTAAAATGGCACTTGAGGCAATTTAACTTTCAAAAACAGAATAAAGATTTTATTAAACAGGCAGGGAATATATATATATTAGCAGTTGTCAATGTTTGGAGATTGCTGAGGTAAAAACTTTTTAATATATATATAGATTTAAATTCTTGGAACATTCAGGAGAGTGTAATTGTAGTTTAGTTCATCTGTAATATAGTTCTTAATAATTTTTTTTTCCCTGGAGAACAACACTTGCTTATAGTTCCTAGATTTCTCCCTTCAGAAATCTGGTTTCTCTCTTCAAATGTTACAGCTTCCTAGTACCTCTCTCTTCTCCAGACCCAGGTTCTCCTCAGAGCAATCAACCCCTATCCACTGGCAGGAATTATTTTTCTTTCCCATGAGAAGCAATGGTAACCCTTCCCATTTGGCTTGATTGAGAGTTTCCACCTAACTGCCCAGTCAACTCTTGCCAGATCTTTTCCCAGTAATATTGTCTGAGTAAGGTGAGGCAGTTTTGTAGCTTTCATGGCTGAGTTGTCCCTCAGAGGAGTTAAACTGCAGTAAAAACAGGTCTGTCAGAATACACTGACTCCAAACACTGAAAACACAGAAAACACTGACTCCAAATGGCTCCTCCCTCAGAAACTAACTCTTCTTTGGCTGCTGAGCCAGACTAGAGGTCAAACTACAGAACAACCATTTTTATTTCTCTAGCAGCTGAGGCTGGCCAATTAGAGAGTGAGTAGAGCGACCAATCATGTTAAGTCTCTGCTCAAGGGAAGATTAACTCTTGAACTCCCTGACTCTCTGCAACAAACCTAGTGCAATCCATCACACACACCCAGCACAAAACTGACCAATAAGAAAAGGGAGGAACAACTTCACTCTGAGGCTGGGAAGGGGTGGGAATCTGTATGCTTTGGAATTACCTTCGGCTTGGAAGCAAGCAAGGGGCAAGACTGCCTCAAAACCACTCTCTAATAACCTCAAGTAAACAGCAAACAGACGGCGAACTAAGCACTGAAGGGAGGAAAAACAACATAGAACCACCCCCCCCCGGTAGACATGCATGGTGAAAGTGATGGGAATGCAGAACAGCAAAGGAAACTCATGGGTATGTATGAGAAAAGTGAGGCAAAATAGCAGTGCATAATAGGCCAATGATCTCTAGAAGCTCCTCAAAAAGATCTGTTACTTTTATTCAGTCATGATGACATCTGCTGCACCCCCACAGAAAGGGAACTAGGCCAGAAAGTGGCAGATTGGCTCTGCATGTGTCATCAGCCTTTGGAAGTTGCGCTGGAGGCTTTTGCTGGCATCCAGCCCTTCTTAGAGAGGATCAGGTGCCTGACACAGAGGCCCATAAGATGATTAGCTGTTGCTAAAGAGTGATGAATGTTCCTTCTCTTGATTGTCCCAACAGGCTCAGCAGAAGCCCCCACCTCCCTTACAGAAGTCCAGCTGCTTCATTGATTGCCTGATTCTCTAAACTGTCCCCACCAGCAGGGTGACCCACACAATTGATAGGGCAGGGAGGGAGAGGGCTAGGGTTTGCACTTATCCTTTTGGCAGGCCCCAGCTGTTCCTGCTGCTCCCCTGGCACCTGCTAGGCTGGAAGAGGACTGCCTCCTCCAGGATCATCACTGCTCCTGCCACTGGAGGCTCTTTCCACACCCCACCCCACCCCCTTTGGAGAAGGCACAGAAACACTGCTGTTTCACCTTTGCTATGGGAAGCAGCTCAGGGGCAGCTGAGGCTTCTAGTAAGTGTCATTCGCATGCCTTGTGTTCTTGTTTCTCCCAAGCCCCCCCCCCCCCCCAAACTTGTATAAGACTAGGAAACCAAACGGGGCTGGGGGTTAAAGGCTCCCCACACCACGTGCTGAATCTAACTGTGGGCCTCCTGTGTCTGACATCCTGCTTTCCAGGGCTCACAGCCCAGGGGTGGTGTGTCTTATTACCTGGCAAACCTTCAGACTTGCCTTGAGCCATCCCCCCAGGAAAGCTCGTGTTGCTCTGCCACATCCCACGTCCTTCAGCTTGCCAGCTGCTCCCTACAGAGCAGGACAGAGGAGCACCTGGAGGTGAGAATGCTTCACTCAGGGCAACTGGGGCAGATGCCCTGGGTGGGCCCCAGGCTGGGAGTCACCCCCACTGCAGGGCCATGCTGCAGATACAGCCTCAGCAGGACAGCCCTTGCCCACAACTGGCCACTGCTAAGCATGGGGGAGGGAGGGAGGCTGCCATACCCTCAGCAGTCCTCACCATCTCACCAAAGGCCAGTGCCTGCAGCTCCATGCTCCAAGCACATGGGGATGGGTCCTGCCTTCACCTCTTCCTCCACACCTCCCCACTGACTAGTCCTTCCCTAACTTCTTCTCTGGGGCTTCAAAGACTGCCTCTGCTCATGTCTGGCCAGTCATGGCCGGAAGTGACCCTGCAAACTCTCCATGCCTTGGATTGCTTTTAGAGGACTTGTGACTTTTATCCTCAAATGTTTTCCCTTCCTTTCCTCTTCCTACTTTTTTTTTTTTTTAAAAAGAAGTGTTTGAAGTTATGTTGACTCTCCTTCTCTCCTCGTTTTTGGATCAGAAGCAGCAGCCTTTCCTCCCACAAATCCTGGGTGGCATTTTTTATTCTGTGTGTGTCGTGTTCACATCTCCCTTGATCCTTTAAAAAAACCTGTTCTTGTTAATATCACCAGGAATCAATTTGATATCATGGCTGCCGTCTGCCTAATATTTCTAAATAATTTATGATCAAGGGCTTCCATCTCCCAGGATCCCCGAAGCATTAGAGGCGATTGTTCATTCAGATCATGTCTCCTGCTGGAAAAAGCCTTCCCAGCGGCAGCTCTTGGGTTGCGTGTTTGAGGTTTCTTTTTCGTTCTTTTTTTTGGAGACTGTAGTAAAATATATGAATCTCCCCCTTTCTGAAAATTGAGTTATTTCTCTCCTCTCTCTTCTTCTTTTCAATTGAGCCATAACTTCTTGTTGCTGGTGCTATGGCTGCTCTAGACAGCCTGCTCCATATTGATGCTTTGGGATGTAGCAATACGTTACAGCCGTACAGAAATTAAACTGTTTACTATGCAATTCTTGAGCCCCATTCATCACTAGCTTTAACTTCCATTTCCTTCCAATTATTCTGGCAGAACTGCATGGCCTTAAAGTCTGAAACAATGCAGTTGTAAAAAGAGCAAAAGGAACTGTCACAGCACAGTGCTATAAAGAGTGTTCGTTACAGGGTTGTACTATTGCAATGATGGAGAATTATTGGTTGGACTTTCTGTCGCATCACCAGCACCACAGTCTTCACCCTCTCTTCTCCAAACCGGGCTGGCAGTCCCTGCCATTGCCATTTGCCTCTGATTAATTTTATGTCTACGTTGCTGCTATTAACTGTTAGGGCACTTCTGATGCACCCAGGCAATTCCCCCCTGTGCCCTCCTTGTCATTCCGCCTGCTATTCTGCTAGGCAGGTCATTCATCCTCCCTGGTGTTCCCTTGTTCTTTGAACTCATTTCAACCTGACCTGTCAAGAAGCTGAAGTGACTGAGGATCAGATCAGGAAAAATTGCCTTGCTGGATCAGATAAATGGCCACCTAATCCGGTTATTCTACTTCCAAGAGTGACCAATCAGATCCTCACAAGCAATTCATGAACATGACAAGTTGGTGATTGGTCGGATGGCCTTGGGAGCTCCTGCCTTTTTGCTTCTTGCTATAACAAAAGGTCTGTCTGCAAAACAGACATTTCATCATCCCCAACACAGAGGCACTGGTCACATTTCTGCAATAATAAAGATATTGATTAAAACTTAGATTTGGAGAGACCCTTTAGAGAAGACTAATAAGGGCTGACACCCCCTTCTCCCTGCATCCCTGCCATGGTGCTGGCTGACTGGTCCCTCTGGAGCGGCTCCTATCTCTGGCCAGTTCAGGAGGTATTTTCAAATGTGGACTGGAGATTTTTTGCAAGTAGTACATGGCAAATACACATTCCTTTCTTAAGGTACCAGGTTCTGGATTCATGGTGCTGCTTTAGTGAGTACTAAAATGGAAACCACAGGAATGCTCTTCAAAATACTTGGCTAAACCGGTTAAATCTTGAACGGGTGCAGAAGTGCAGACCCTTAAATCTGTCTGAGAATCTCATCACCTTTTCACATTTTTAAAAAACAAATATTTAAAATCTTGCTTGTCCTCGCAGGAGCTCAAGGTCAGGTTGGTGCCTCCTGCTCTATCCTCACAGTGCCCCCAAGAGGCCTGATCCTAAAGCACTTGGGCTGAGCAGGGATTGAATCCAGGTTGCTTCCCATGATGGACAGCAAGCAGAGGCATGCTTAAAGGCAGTGCTGCTTGGAAGAGAGTGAGATAGCTGGCCTGATTGACAGCCCATGGAACTCACCACGATTGGGAAAGTGCAGCTAATTGTCAAGAAGAGTGTGACAGTTAGGCAGTTGAAAGTCAGTTGGAGAAGTGAGTGGTGGCTTTTAAGAGACTCTTTGCTTTGGCAGGGAGGGAGGGATACAAACTGAATAAACTATAACTATAAATTATAACTTTAGCATGAGAAGAGTCTAAAAAGCAGGATCTGTTTCAGAGCCAGTGTGGTGTGACTTTGGAAAAAGAATAGACTATGGAGGAGACTATTCCAATAGTATAAACAGTCTCTGTGTGTGAAGCAAAGAAACACAACTTGAGATTTGGCAGCTGGTTTGAAGTGGTATTGAAAGGCCCTAAGAAAGCCAAATGCCTGGGCTATTGATCTTGAAGAGAAGATGATGATGATCTTGTCAGAGAAAAATGTCTAGCTGAAAAACCTAGTCTTAAACAGAGGAGAAAAACTGAGTACATTCTCAAGACTGTGTGATTAACCAGTGTAAAGTTCAGAATGGAATCTCGAACAACATCTGTTATACCTTCAGTAAGAGCCAAACAGCCCCAAGCCTACAAATGTCTCCTGTTTAGTCAGCAACGTAAGATGAAATTCTGTGATTATATGTAACATTCTGTCTACCAATTCCAAATCCCAGACATTCTGCAAATATTGATCCTTTTTCTGTCAGTGTGCTCAAATAAACCTAAATCTTTAAGTGTGCCTAATGTGCCATTTCTGCAGGGGAATTTTGGTGAACTGATGCAACAACAGGGTGATCATTTTATAGAGGTGACTAACAAGACAGTCATCTTTGTCACAGGTCCACTCAGAGAATTTGCTTCACTCTGGTGAGCATGAGCTGTCAATGAAATAATTTTGTTGGAGACGTTCGGTCCCTATGTGAATTGGTTTTGAATATTTGTTATTGTTTGTCATTGTGGAATATCCCTTGTTGATGAAGGACTGAAACAGGTGTGGCAGAAGTCGATGACCTGTCCAGGATTTTTTCTTTTCACTATTATTGGAGATTGTCCTTTTCTACTATTGAGCAATATGGTGGAGTAATCGAATTTGAAGAGTTTCAGTACATTCCGGATTTACCTGGTTCCGTTTGGGAAGTGGACTTCATTCCTGACAATAACTATAGTCATTGCTAAGGCTTCTTGTTCATGTAGGACTGTATATTACGCTGTTGTGTTATATATCACATGTTATTTTGTCATTATAACTTTATGGTTGTGCTTTATTGTTTACTCTAGAGTGACTTCTCTCCTTGTTAATTTCCCATCAGCAGGTTGGCACCTTCTCTGGCATGCAAGGTGGTCCTATTCCAGGGATCATTTGGTAGGGAGTCAAATTATTTTATTTGTATGTGTTTATTTTACTCCCTTAAAAAAATGTTTTACATCTTTGAGTTTTTTAAATTTGTAAATTTCAAGCTGTGTTTTCGTTTTGTCCTTGTAATCTGTTTGCTGCATTGTTTGTCACCTGGAGCCCAAGCAGATAAAGCAAGACAGAAATGTGTCCAATGTATTAATTCATCTAAATAGCGGGGACATCTGTTGCTGCCACGTCTCAGCCTCATTCTCCAAAGCATGGCCCTCAAAAGCTTGTAGTGGAGTTCAGGTCTCCTTGCAAACAAGCACCCTCACCACGGTTGACTTTCCACTGCAGAGATTCTCTTGGAGAATCTGACTGCTGCCTGGGATAGTTTTTCCCACCGTAGGGAACAAGGACCCTCTTTAGGTGCCCCTAAGATAGGAGCTTGTGGCCCAGTCTTTCTGGAACATGGGGGTTCTGGTGGGGAAAGGCACCTGAAGCACCCCTGCAAATTTGGCACCTCTCCCTCAAACCCCTTGTCCACCCCAAGTCACTTTTCCCACTCTAATTAAAGTGGTAACAGTGGCTGATAGCTTTTTTCCAACTGTAGGGGAAAAGGGCCAATTTTGGGTGCCACTAGAACTGAGCTCCTTGTTCAATTCTGTTGGGATTTCGGGGTGCTGAGGGGGAGAAACCCCTGCAGTGCTCTGCAAATTTGGCTCCTCATCCTCAAACCCCCTGTCCCCCCAGAATCACTTTTCCTACTCTATTTAGAGTGGGGGAAAAGACTGATTGCATAGGGTATAATGGGATGATATATTCAGGAATAGCTGACTATCTCCCATATATTTGGGAATAGCTAAATCTGGTATTCAGTGATATTTGGCCCTCCTAAATATCTTGCCCCCGAATCCGAATTTTACCAGATTTTCTTTTTTTGCACACAGATTAAAAAAAAAAAAACTTTCTTCAGGCTTATGGGTCTCAGGGTCAATTGATATGTCGGAGTTCTCTGGAGGGTCCTTGACTCAGGTGCACAAGTATCTCCATTGTTACTCATGATGTGGGGTCAGAGGTAAGGGTCACCAGCATTAAAGGGCTTCAAGAGGGATTCCTGGCAAAATGTCAGGATCAGCCAAACAAACCTCTCGGATGAAACCATAGCTAAAGTTTATTAGTACTGAAGAAGCAAGAGCCAATCTATGTGTAAACAGCCTTGCAAGGAATGAGGGACTAACAGTTACAGCAGTGTTTCCCAACCTTTTCTGTGTAATGTGTGTAACCCATGCTTGCTCTGTTATCATGTTACCAGGGCAACTGGCATCTAGGCCCTTGAATGAATACCCTCCTAACTGTCACGACCTTGGACTGGAACAAGAAGACATTCACTGTTCTGATACTCAGTGGGAATAAGTTTGAATGTCTTGAAGGAAGGAGGCAGGAGTGCCAGAATTTACCAATGCAAATGCTCTATAACTAAATAGGGTTATTTTGGAGTAGCTGCTCTTGGATGAATGCTGTTTGAAGGGCACTTGGTGTAATTATTAGACTGATCAAAGCCACCAAGTAATACACCATCTTACAGTTTGCAAATATATATTATAAGGATTGTGTTATGTATTGAACATAAGTTACCCGGCCGCATGGCAATCGCTACTAAAGGCGACCCCCTGGTTCCCCGGATGGAGCTCGCCATTCGCCCCGCCCATCAAGATCGGTGGCGGGAAGTTTAACCGACCAGGATTGGCCGGGTCGGAGGAGGGGGCTGTTCTGATGGCCCCAGGAACCTTCGCTCACCACGGGGGAGAGTGCGCCGGGTGAGGGCCAGACTGCGTTTCAAGTGCAGCAGAGAAAATCACATAGCTAACAAATGCCCCAGCAAACCAAAAGAAACCAGACCAGCCACTCCAGTAAAGGAGGAGACCAAGAAGAAATCAGGCCCCGTCGGGACCCCATCCAGCAAGGGGAAGGCTGCCATGCTGCATTGCTAGGACCCAACTCCCGAGGCTTCGGGGGAAGAGGACAACGAGCAGGCAGCTGTCGGGAAACGACAACGACCTGCTGTGAAGAGTGCGCAGCAGCAGGTCAACGTGATGGCCATGCCACTATGGGTGAAAATCTCAGGAACTTTGTATTTTGTGCCCATCGCCATAGTGAACCCAGTGACTAAGACATTCTCATGCATCCGGGCCCTTTTGGACTCAGGATGCTCCAAGGACCTACTATCCCCAAGTTCAGTGGAGGCATTGAGGCTTAAGAAGAAACCCCTCCCCAACCCCTTACTCTTTGAGCAGATGGACGGGGAGCCAATGAGGGGGGACCCACGTACTGAGGGAACAGAAATTTGCGCTCTGGGAGTGGGGGAACATTGGGAGTCACAGACTTTTGTGATAGCACCCTCTGTCAAGTTCCAGGCCATTCTCAGTCTGGAGTGGCTGGCGGATCACCACCCCTTTGTACAATGGAGTGGGAATGCTATCTATTTCCACGACAAGGGGTGCGATAAGCACCGGTGGAATGTGGATTGGGGCCCCCAGCCATGCCCCTCAGGTTGATAAACTGTGCTTGACAGTGCTCAAAGTCTCTTCCATCCCCCCCAAGGTGTTCGACACGCAGGAAGCAGACGAACTCCCCCCTCACAGACCCACAGACTGTGCCATAGAGTTGGTGGAGGGGCAGCCCATGGCTAAATCCAAGCTGTATTCAATGAGTAGGGCAGAAAGAGAGGAGTTAAAGAAGTTTTTGGACATAAATTTACAACAGGGATTTATCCAACTGGCCAAGTTGCCTCACGCAGCCCGAAAGAAAAAGGATGGCAATTGAGGCTTGAATGCCATCTCCATGAGTAATGCGTATCCCCTCCATCTCATAAGAGACCTGCTAAGCGAAGTCTCACAGGGAAAGATTTTTACAAAGTTAGATCTCAGAGATGCGTACTTCCAAGTCTGCATCCGGGAGGGGGACGAGTGGAAAACTGCCTTCAACACCCCCTAGGCCATTTCAAATACCTGGTTATGCCTTTCGGCTTGATAGGGGCTCTGGGGGATTTCATGAACTTAATTAATGAAGTGTTACACAAGCTCCTCTACAAGGGTGTGGTTTGTTACATGGATGACGGTTTAATTTATTCACAAGACCTCCCCTCCCACGTCCAGTTAGTGTGCCAAGTCTTGCAGACCCTCTATGATAATAAACTGTTTGCCAAACTTTCAAAATGTGAATTTCACAAGTAGAACTCAACTTCTTGTGGTATCAGGTCTCGGCGGGAGGATTGCAGATGGATGCCACTATGGTGAGAGCTGTGGTTGAGTGGGAAGCCTCCAGGACACGCAAACAACTCCAGAGTTTCCTCAGGTTCGCAAATTTTTATTTGCGATAAACTGACTTGTTAAAAACTAAGGGCAAAGGTGCCCACGCTTCGAAAGCAAGCGCCAACCTGAATTGGTCCCCAGAGTGCCAGCGGGCATTCGAGGAACTGAAAAACAAATTAATCTCAGAACCCTGTCTCATCCACCCTGATGAGAATAAAAAGTTTGTTGTGCAATGTGACGCAAGCGATGTGGCCCGAGCAGCCATATTGCTGCAGGAGGGGGAAGATGGGAAACTTCACCCCTGCATTTACTTGTCACAAAAATTCACCCCCACGGAGCGGAATTGGTCAGTGTGGAACAAAGAAGCCTTCGCCACTAAATTGGCCTTGGAAAAATGGCGGCACTATCTTGAAAGGGACAGGGAACCATTTGAGCTATGGACAAATCATAAATACCTTGCATCACTAATCACCACCCGAAAGCTTACTACCAAGCAAGTAAGGTGGGCGGGGTTTTTCCATGAATTCAAATTCACATTGGGACACATTTCAGGGAGGTTGAACTTTCTGGCTGATGCCTTGTCCTGCCTACCTCAACACAAAAGCTAACGAGAGGCACTGATAGACTCGCTGTTCACCCCCACCCAATTCAGTGCTTTGGTTACCACGCGCTTGCAAGAACATAAAGGGGTGGAGCAACCTGATTCCTTTCTGGTGAATCTTAAGGAGGCCTTGGCAGCCAAACCACCTGACTGTGAACTACAACTCAACCTCTCCGCAGAGGGGCTGTGGTACAAAGACAATAAACTATTTGTCCTGGGACTGCTATGAGCTGGAGTAATGCAACGAGCACATGATTCCAAACTGGGAGGGCATTTGGGGTTTGTAAAAACCATCCACCTAATACAAAGACAGTTTTGGTGGCCGGGGCTCCGAAAAGACATAGCACAATATGTCACCAGCTGCCTGACCTGCATCATGGCAAAGAAAAGAGGGGGATTGCCCCTTGGGCAGCTACAGCCACTAGCCCCAACCTCTTGACCGTGGGAATGCATTTCCATGGATTTTATAATGGACCTTCCCCTTTCCCATGGGAAGATGGCAGTCTGGGTGGTTGTAGACACTTTTTAAAGCAAGCCAACTTCATTTTGTCAAACAGTTGTCTACAGCAAAGATGTTGGGTCAGTTGTTTATACAGCATGTCTTTCAGTTGCTTGCTTTTCCAAGTAGGATAATTTCTGACCGCGGACCACAATTCGTTGCCAACTTCTGGGTGCATCTGCGCACCTTGGCAGGGATAGAACAAGGTCTTAGTTCAGCCTACCACCCCCAGACAGACGGACAGACAGAACGCATGAACATGGTGCTCGAGCAATTCCTAAGGTGTTACACCTCATTCCAAAAGGACAATTGGGTGCCCCTCCTGCACTTCACAGAGTATGGATACAATAATAGCATTCATAGTGCAACTAATGCTAACCCCTTTTTGGTAGTAAACGGCTATGTGGCAAAACCTTTTCTGGAGCTCCCGTCGCCCCCCACTGCCCCAGTGGATTTTACTGAATGGTGAACCTGAATCTCACAGGGCTGGGGGACCTTGCAGAAAGAGCTGCTTAGAGCTCAAGAAACGTACAAGAAACACTATGATAAAAAACACTCCAAGCTATGGGACCTTCAAGTGGGGAACACTGTGTACATTTCCACAAAGCATTGTCCTAATGCCCAGAACTGTAAAAAATTGGGCATGAAATACCTGGAGCCATTCCCCATCAAACGGATTATAAATAGTGTGACTGCTGAACTTGAGTTACCAAAGAACCTAAAACATATTCATCCTTGTTTTCATGCTAGCTATCTCAAGCGCGATCCTAGACCCTTGGCTTGGCACCCCCAGCAACAGCCTCCAGCTCCGATTCTGGTTCGTAGTCAGATTCATCATGAGATGCAGGAAATCCTTGACTCAAAGATCAAACAAGGAGAACTGTACTATCTCATCAAATGGACTCACTTTCTCTTCAGCCAAGCAGAATGGGTCCACACAGCCGATACACAGTGCTGGAAACTTATCAAAGACTTCCACAAGAAATACCTGGGGAAGCCGGGGGGAAGGGGAGCCTAGGGTGGGGGGGGGCAGAATGTCAAGAGTCCCTGCCTCTGTATTCCTCTTGCCATGCTTTTTGTACTGTAACCATTTTGCCTGGGTGCATTCCTGCTTAGCTCATCTCTCTGCATGCTTATCTTGGGAACGTATTAGTCAAGCGGGGGGGAGGTGTGGGGGGCTGTGGGCTCCCTCTGGGTATCCTACCCCCCCAGGGAAAGTGTATGCGCAATACATAGCCTCTCCTCTCCCGGTGTAGTGAACGCCACGTGCTCACTGTCTGGCTATGCCTGGCAGATGGTCACTGCAATGGCCTCTCCTGCATTACTGCATCCGTAGCAACACCTTCTCGCTGGTCCCCCCCATTTTTCACAGAGTTTGCTACGTCATGGTGCGACTGAATTGTCCGGCGGTATAACCGGATGGGCAGGCTGGGCCCACCAACCTCGCCAGCCTAAGAGAAGGAAAACTCTAACATAAACCCCGGGCAGATAGAGCTCGTTAATGTAACACCTACCACCTGGAGGACTCGCTGCCGGCATCCCGGCTTACTGGGCCATGGCAGATGACCCCCAGGTGAAAGGGTGGAGCCAGTACCGCACACACTGCGCTTCACCTAAAAAATTCCTCTGCGCAGGCCTGAAGGGCATACCCACATACACAACCCACAACACATCAAGTCCTGCAGCGATGGGCTAGGGGCGAAACGGCAGGTGGAAGGTGCCACTGGAAGCCGCAGTCCCGATCCTGCATGTAGGCGGTTCAGGGTATTGGTCGCCTGATGCTAACCCGGAGACGAAAGCATCTTTCGGCAGCACCCTGAACGACCAAGCAGCCTTATCTAGGGACAGCACTGCTTGTTCCACACGGAGAGGGGCCTAGAAAAGGTGGCCTAAACAAAGCTCGTCTCCTCCCCCCCAGTTGGCTAGCCGCGGTCAACGGGCATCCTTACTTGCGGTCAAAAAATAACAACAAAGAAAAGGCATGCACCTGCCTCACAAAGTGTGCAAAGACTAAAGCTTGCGTGTTGGAACTTCAGAACCATGCTTGACACAGTAGACAGTGGTCGCCCTGAACGACGCTCTGCTCTAGTTGCCCACGAACTTCTCAGGTTGAATATCGACATAGCAGCTCTCAGTGAGGTCCGTTTCCCTGAGGAAGGTAGTCTTCAAGAACACGGTGCTGGCTATACCCTCTACTGGTCAGGTAAGTCAAAGGCTGAGAGCCGCCTTTCTGGCGTTGGCTTCATGGTCAGGAACTCCATTGCCTCCAAACTCGAAAACCTGCCAACAGGTCACTCAGATCGCATCATGTCCATGCGCCTCCCACTTCAAAACAAGCAGCATGCAACACTCTTCAGTGTGTATGCCCCAACCCTTCAAGCAGATCCTGCAGAAAAGAACAAGTTCTATGCTGATCTACGCAACCTCGTACGGAAGACCCCTACAGAGGACAAGGTGATCATCCTTGGCGACTTCAATGCCAGAGTAGGTAAAGACTCGGAAGCCTGGAAAGGAGTACTTGGCAAACACGGCATTGGCAACTGCAATGACAACGGGCGCCTCCTGCTAGAATTCTGCATGGAGCACCAGCTCACCATCACCAACACTATCTTTCAGCAGAAGAACAGCCAGAAGACAACCTGGATGCACCCACGGTCCAAGCACTGGCACCTTATCGACTACATTCTGGTGCGCCAGAGAGACCTTCGAGATGTCTTACACACCCGAGTAATGCCCAGTGCAGAATGTCATACGGATCATCGTCTTGTACGCTGCAATCTCCGTCTTCACTTTAAACCCACACCCAGGAGAGGAGGTATCCCTCGGAGGAAGTTTCAGGTTGGCAGTCTCCAGTCAGCTGAAGTTAAAGCTGCCTTCCAGGCAAAACTCCAGTCAAGAATTGAGGACCCCAGTTGTCCCACAGACCCTTCTCCAGAAGCACTCTGGGAACACCTAAAAACTACCGTCCTGCAGATCTCTGAAGAAGTCCTCGGGTTCTCCACAAGGAAGAACAAGGACTGGTTTGATGAGAACAATCAAGAGATCCAAGGTTTACTGGCGAAAAAGAGATCTGCCTACCAAGCACATCTTGCTCAGCCCTCCTGTCCTGGGAAAAAAGCAACCTTTCGCGCTGCATGTAGCAACCTCCAGCGCAATCTTCGAGACATTCAGAACGATTGGTGGACCAAGCTTGCAGAGAGAACCCAGCTGTGTGCAGACACTGGTGATTTAAGAGGGTTCTACGAAGCCCTGAAGGCAGTATATGGTCCATCATATCAGGTTCAGAGTCCCTTGCGTAGTGTAGACGGCCAAGTGCTCCTCACAGACAAGGCATCCATACTGAACCGGTGGTCGGAGTATTTTCAGGTTCTCTTCAGTGCCAACCGCGTAGTTCAAGATTCAGCAATCCACCTCACCCCACTTCAACCAGTGAAAACAGAGTTGGATGAGATCCCCACCCTAGAAGAGACTGTTAAAGCCATCAAGCAACTGAAAAGTGGCAAGGCAGCAGGAGTTGATGGAATTCCATCAGAGATCTGGAAGCATGGGGGCACAGTACTACATAGCTCACTTCACAAAGTACTTGTCACCTGCTGGGAACAAGGCAAATTACCACAGGACTTTCGCGATGCAATCATCATCACCCTATACAAGAACAAAGGGGAAAAGTCAGACTGCTCCAACTACCGAGGGATAACCCTGCTCTCCATCGCAGGCAAAATCCTTGCCAGAATACTCCTGAACAGACTGGTGCCCACCATTGCAGAAGAACTCCTCCCAGAAAGCCAGTGCGGCTTCAGAGCTAACAGGAGCACCACCGACATGGTATTTGTTCTCAGGCAGCTCCAAGAGAAATGCAGGGAACAGAACAAGGGTCTGTATGTGACTTTTGTCGACCTTACCAAAGCTTTCGATACCGTTAGCAGGAAAGGCCTGTGGCAAATCTTGGAACGTTTAGGATGTCCCCCAAGGTTCCTCAGCATGATCATCCAGCTACACGAAGACCAGCGAGGCCAAGTCAGACACTGCAACGACCTCTCGGAGCCCTTCCCAATAGGCACAGGTGTAAAGCAAGGCTGCGTTCTCGCGCCAACTCTCTTTACGATCTTCTTTAGCATGATGCTTCAAAGAGTCACAGTAGATCTAGATGATGACGATGGTGTCTACATCCGCTATCGCACCGATGGCAGCCTGTTCAACCTGAGGTGACTAAAGGCCCACTCCAAGACAATGGAAAAACTCATTCGAGAGCTACTGTTTGCTGATGCTGCTGCTCTCGTCTCCCACTCGGTATCAGCTCTGCAGCATATGACGTCCTGCTTTGCAGAGGCTGCCAAGCTATTCGGCCTAGAAGTTAGTCTGAAGAAGACAGAAGTTCTCCACTTGCCTGCACCCCAGGAAGATTATCACCCTCCCTGCATCACTGTGGGTGAATCAGTTCTGAAGACAGTCCAGCAGTTCAGCTACCTGGGGTGCATCATCTCCTCAGATGCCAAGATCGACAAGGAGATTGACAACAGGCTGGCAAAGGCAAACCGTGCATTTGGCAGACTGCACAAAAGAGTGTGGAGCAACAAGCATCTGAAAAAAGGCACAAAGATCAATGTTTACAAAGCGGTTGTGATGACAACCCTCATCTACGGCTCCGAATCGTGGGTTTTATACCGCCATCACCTGCGACTCCTCGAGCGCTTTCATCAGCGCTGCCTTCGCACCATCCTTAACATCCACTGGAGTGACTTTGTGACCAACACTGAAGTCCTCAAGCGGGCGGAGGTTACCAGCATCGAGGCACTGCTGCTGAAGACGCAGCTGCACTGGGCAGGGCATATTTCTAGGATGGAAAACCACCGCCTTCCCAAGATTGCCCTGTATGGTGAACTCTCCACCGGCCATCGAAATAGAGGGGCACCAAAGAAGAGGTACAAGGACTCCTTGAAGAAATCCCTTGGCACCTGTCGCATCAACCATCACCAGTGGTCTGACCTAGCCTCAGATCGCAAAGCATGGAGGCACACCATCCACCAGGCTGTCTCTTCCTTTGAGAACGCACACATAGCTGGTCTTGAGGACAAAAGGAGATTGAGGAAGAATCGCACTGCTACAACACCAACCCTAAATCAGACTTTTCCCTGCAGCCACTGTGGCCGGACCTGCCTGTCCTGCATTGGTCTTGTCAGCCACCAGCGAGCCTGCAGCAGACGTGGACTATTGCACCCTTCTTAAATCTTCGTTCGCGAAGCCAAGCTGAGAGAGAGAGAGATTAGTCAAGCTATCTGCACCAGCCTCTCCAAGGTCAGATGCTAGGGAAGCCTAGATTAGACACCTGAACTCTTAAACTTGGGGTGGGATGAGGTCCCGCCCAAACCCCAGTTCTCGCTCTGTTTTTGCTGCATTTGCACTTGAAAATGTAGCGGTTGGGGCGAGGGGTTAGAAGGAGAGTCCCTGGGCTAAGACGTCAGCAAAAATGGTGTACTGCCTTATGATGCTTTTGAAATAAACTACTGAACTATTGGACTGTGTTATTCCTTGACTCAAGATCTTGAGAAGCACCAGTGTCAAAGGTGGGTGTTTGTTCCTAGACCCACAACCAACATTTCTTGGGATGGGATGCAGGCCATATCTCTGGCCTTTTCCATTTAAAGGAATTTCTCCTAGTCCCACCACTATATTTTCCACACCTCCATATTCCCAACCCCTGCATTGCCTCCCCTTCTTGATGTTATTGGCCCCAAAATGTCCCAGCTAATCATCCAGTGAAAGTCCAAGTTGAAGTCCTACCTGTATCTCTTCTAACCACACTATAGAATCTAACCATTTCCCCACCAGCTCCCACCTTAAGCCTATCGATCCTCCCCCTACTAACAACCAATCCAATAAACTGATAAATAAAACATGTAAATTATTTTAAACCCAATTTAATTGATTTATAAACAACCTAATTAGTTTGATTAATTAATATTCTCAAGACTGAATAGCAGGGAAAAAGTAATAATCAAACCAATAAATAGGGGGCAAATATTATAATCTAATAGTTACCCTGACCACCTCCCTTCCTTTAACCCCAAACCCAGTCTACTGACAGAACGATCCAGTAAACTGATTAATATTAATATATGAATTAGCCAAAGCGTATTGTTGGGACTCTCTGTCTGGGGTAGTGATGCTCTGTATTCTTGGTGCTTTTTTGGGGGGGGGGGTACAGTGGGAGGGCTTCTAGTGTCCTGGCCCCACTGGTGGACCTCATGATGGCACTTGGGGTTTTTTTGGCCACTGTGTGACACAAAGTGTTGGACTGGATGGGCCACTGACCTTATCCGACATGGCTTCTCTTATGTTCTTATGCTCTTATTAATTACAATAAACCCAATTTAATCTATTTATAGATTAATCGAATTAGTTTAATTCATTAAGTTCCCCACAAATTAATTTGCAATAATATTTAAACAATCAAACAAGCACAAATTAGGTTAAGGGACAGGGTGATATAACTTCTCTATGAGAGCATTAAATGTCATCCAAGATGACCACTTTCTACATTCATTAATCAGAGTAATCCAGCGCTAGTGCAATTCTGAAATGAGATTTACACCAGTTGGTAGAACTCTGATGGAGTGAGCAGTCTTGACATAGTCACAATGTGCCATAATGTGTAAGTGCCATACCTAGAGTATAAGTTTCTGGCTCTACCCTATGAGGTCAGTTCTAACAAGAAACAACTTGCTGGGATCATGTAGCTTTTCGATAAAGTCCTTATGATTCAAATCAAAGAGGCTGAGTTGATGAGAGCTACACAGAGCCTGACAAAAACTGTCTTCTTCAGCCATGTCCTTGGCAGTGAGGAGTTTCCCCTCCCATCGCCAGGATCCTCTGGCAGGCAGGCAGGGTGAGGTGGGGTGGGATGGGGTGGGGTGAGGTGTGTGTGTGAGGGGCTATTTTCTTACAAAAATGGCCAGGATTCTGCTTCCCTCAGATAGGGTGACATGGTCAGATCACTGTGCCCTGAAAGCCCAGCTACGTAAGGAATTTTTTGCCAGGCCAGTTTGGTCAGGGATCCTGGAGGTTTCTGCCATCTTCTGGGCATACAGCAAGGGTCACTGGGGACATGTGTGTGTGGGGGGGAAGGTAGTTGTGAAATTCCTGCATTGAACAGGGGGTTGGACTAGATGACCCTTGAGATCCCTTCCAACTCTGATTCTATGATTGTAAGAGGAGCTCTTATTAATTATGATGGCATGGAAAGCCAAAACCATTTCCTAGTCAACAAAGAAGTCTTCGGGCTATAAGAAGGAGAATTGTTTTCAGGAATCATGAGAAGAAAAACTGCAATGCCTCTTTGGAATCCATTTCTTGAAAGCTTCCCTCTTCTGCCTTTCCCCCTTTTTTGTCAGTCTCCCTTCCTTCTGCTTAGACCTACTTTTCTCTGCAGGAACTTCCATTCCTTCACTTGAGTGAGAGTATTTTCTGGTCACTTTGCACAGTTGTTTGCAGATCAATTTACAGTCTCTTTTCTGTTGACCATTTCTGTGGTTGCCTTAAAACTTAATAAAAAATGTTCATAGGGGGGAAAAAATCAATAGTGCAACAGATACAAGATCTTCCTGCTTTTCACAGCCTGCTTGAATAGTTGCAGATTGATTGGATCTGCTTCATGCCAATAAAGCCACCCTGATGACAGTTTGGCTCCTTTGGGTGAGAGCCAGAGGACCTGTGAGAAGATCCACAATCTGCCAAATTTTTGTCTGGACCGGGGGGGGGGGGGGGTGTTGGAAGGAAAGGTTCCCCAACTCATTGCCCCACGTTTTTGCCTCTTCCAAGGGATGTTGTTGTTGTTCAATCGCACAGTCAAGTCTGACTCTTTGCGATTCCATGGACAAGGGTTGTTACCTGATGTTTAATAATTAAATGTCCAGTGAGCCTCCCTCCCTGTAGCAAACCAACAGAGTAACATGGTAATGGAAACAGGAAAGAAAGCCCATAGACATCCACGTAAACAAAACACATGATTTTCCAATTATTTTATACAATCAAATATCCTCATAGAATCATACAATACCAAAAGTGCAAATATAAGACACACCCATTCACAAAGTCCATATACTTATAGCAATAGTCTATTTCTTTGGAATAAAAATCCTTATAATTGTTCCTTAAAGCTGGGATTCCGAGACGTGGTGCGATGAGCTGTGAAGATGGAGTCCTGTGCTCCAAATCTTCTTGTAGCCAGTGTAGAGATGATAACCAGCAAAGCAAAAGAATGCAACAGGGATGCACTTGATGCCCTGTTTCGCAATAGGCTTCTATGAGCTTCAAAACATTTTTACAACCTATGTGGGAGACCAAGGCTCCAACTATTCTGCAGATAAAGACGGCCAGAAACTGGAGAGCAAGTTAAGAAGTGTTCATGAATAGCATCCCTCAAAGCCTGGTTGCTGCCACTTCCCATTAGAGCGCTGGAGACGTCTTCACTTCAAAGTGTGCATCTGCCTGCCTGCCACTTTGACAAAAATCATCATCTAACATTCCGGTGCCACAAATCTGTATAAGATATATACCTAGCATTGAACGTCCCAGGATTCCAGGTGGCTTAGCACAATGTGCATGAGTCAGAAGTGCAGTGCTAGGGGTGTGCAAAAAAAAAAAAAAAATTGGAATTAATCGGATTCGGAAATATATGGGGCAAAAAAATTCGGAATACCTTATATTTCCAAATACCGGTACTCGAAATAGCCGTATATAGGGTAGATGCACGGCTATTTCCAAATATACGGCCCCATTATACCCGATGGTCATTGAAATCAATGGCAACATAGGGCATAATTAGAGGCTGCTGGGGGGCAGAGGGTTTGAGGGAGAGCCCCCCAAACTGCAGGGAACTCGCAGGGGACTCTCCCCTACAAAACTCCCAAGTCTCAAAAAGATTGGGCCGGGGGTCCCTGTCTTTGGGCTCCCCAAAAGGCCCATTGACACCAATGCTGGGGAAAGCCCAATTAGCCACTTCCTCCATTATAATTCTGTGGGGAAAGTGGCTCTGGCCAGGGGTGGGGGTTTGAGGGAGAGGCCCCAAAAACTGCAGGGCAGCTTCAGGGGACTCCCCCACATGCAACACCCTTGGCCTAAAAAGACTGCACCCATCTGTGGGCACCCCAAAAGGAACACTGTTCCCAATGGTGAGAAAAAACCAATTAGAGCCACTTCCCCCACTGTAATTGTCATGGGAAAAGTGGCTCTGGGGAGCAGGAGGTTTTGAGGAGAGCCCCCCAAACTGTTGAGCAGCTTCAGGGCACTGTCCCACACAAAACCCCCAAGGCCAAAAAAAAAAATTGGACCAGGTGGTCCAGTTCCTGGGGCACCCAAAGCCAAACCTAACATCACACCAGAGAATTTCTATAGGACACAAATGCACTACATCCCTCTATCTACTCTATGAACCCTGCTGGCCTGGAACCAATATAAACCCAGTTGCCAACGTCACTGCCACACAAAACACAATCTGCTCATGTCTGCAGCAAACCCAGATGTCAGCTCTCTAGCCCTGCCCCAAACAACGCGGGGAGAGCTGGCCAAGCATGACAAGCATGCTGGTCCTGGGTCTCTCACCCAGGTGCCAGCTTCCCTGCCACAGAACATGCAATCTACAGATGCCAGCTCTCCAGCCCTTCCCCAAACAACACAACTCTCAAACAAGAGAAGCGGTGGACCACATCTAGCTGCCCATCATTCTGTATCTGACTTCTTCATCACACTCCTGACTTCTTCCTCACACTTCTTCATCACACACACACAGAGGTCGGAGTGCTGGAAGGCGACTGTGAAGTGGCCCTATGCACAGGTGGGGAGGAAAACTGTGTCCTTCCCCTTCCCTCCACCCCTCTAGTCTGCTCCTTGGCCTTGTCCCCAGGGCCTCTCTTCCGCTGCCTGTCACTCATGCCACCCTGAACCTGCTTCGGCGGGGAGAACGGGGTATAAATTAAATGTTGTTGTTATTATTATTATGTCACCCTTGGCCAGTCTCACACAACCTGAACTGAGAGTGGTTTTTTTTTTACAAATCTAACTCTCTACACTGTACCCTGAACCAACAAGTGCCCTGACTTCTTTTTAAAAACCCTTCCACTAAAAGTTGTTTGTTTGTTTTTTTGGTCCCTAACCTGTCCTTCTTTGGGTTGGGGTAATAGTAGTCTGGTAAAGTTTAGGAGACTAGGTGATCCTGCCTCTACTTGGCTACAGTTTTTAAAAGACTACCTTGAGATGAAGGCAATCCTTGTTATATCGTCCTAGTTAAACTTCTCTTAACTAGATCCTGGGACAAACCGGATTTCCTTGCAAACTAGAAATCAGGTGTCCCCAATAACTAGAGAGAAGCTGCGGTTTACCCTATGGAAATCTAAGGATGCACCGGCTTTCAGAGGCTGAAAGCAAGATGCAATGCAACCCTAGTCTCTTTAAAAGGGAGCCTGATGTGGTCTAGTAGTCACACTGTCTTTTATGAGAAACCTAAAATCTTTTTAAATTGCCCCTATCTGGCCTAGTTGAATTTTGAAAGAAGATAAAGCCCTAAACTGGATTATTTTTTTTTTAATTTCAAAACACACAATCCCTAAAAACACCCTTATTAGTGGGGCAGCCTATTTAGCGGCCCTAGCCAAACCGAAAGCACCCTCAGACTCCAAAAATAACTGTCAAGCATGTGGTTTCTTTCCTGGTATAATTGTATTTTCAACTGTTAGTTTAATGTACTGCACATCAAAGCCATGTAACCTATTCCTTAGTTCTCACTAGTAGCAAATGCAGGAATGTCCTCTTTGAAGATAAGGTCTCCTGGGATACTTTCCCAGGGCTAAATCTGGACCCAGGATGTTGCTAAACCACAAGAACAGATAAAGTAGCTAGAGTGTTAGTTTCACACGCCTGTGTTAGAATTCCTAAAATACCTTTAATGTGCCCCCTTAAAGCTAGTATTCTTGAGTTACATTGTATCACTTCCAATCTGGTGCCTACCCAAGCACAATGGATTATCAATAAACTGAGACTTTGTTTCAATAATCAACGCTTGGTTATTTTGAGATCTAATGCTTGACAATAACTTTATAAAAACATGAAAGTGACCCACCCCACACACCAACCCCCACACCAACTAGAGGTAATTAAAAAAAACCCAAAACATGACAGAAAGAAACTTAACTTTTAACCTCTGTCCCCAAACCAAAACCAGAACCAGGAAAAGGGACAACAGGACAGGATGCAAAACCAACAGCAACAGATCCAAACAGATCACTGAGAAAAGGCCAACAAAAGTGTTAAAAGTGACCTTTTCAACAATCAAAATTAGGTCAAACAGCACCCCCCCCCCCCAAAGAACCAGAAGAGAAAAGGAACAACAGCAGCACAACACAGCATCAACAAATCAAACACAGAATCCTTTTAAAACAGTAAAAAACTTGACTTTTAACAATACAGGAACTTTACCAAACCCTCCCCCCAACCCCCCCCCCCTTTACCCTAACCCCAAGAAATCCAAGCCAGGAAAAGTCAATGGACACTGCACTTTTAAAAGTCCTCTCACTAAAGTAAGATATGGGCAAATTGGCAACCCCCCCCCCCACCCCAGGCCCTCACCCCAAGCAGAACACCCTAACCCTAACTCCAAATAAGCCACCCAGTACTCACCCACCCAAATCTGGATAAGTAAAGGGACTCTGAGTCTTAAAAAGTCCTTTTACTAACTAAAATAAAAACAAGAACCCCAAGACTGTCTTACCTTAGATGTCTTCTCTACTCTAGGCAAGTCAGGCAAGGCTGAGAGAGAGCAGCAGCAGCTGAGGCCAAGGGCCAGCGCAGCACAATCTCTCTCTCACACCAACACCAACACCAACACAGCAGCAATGGAATGGAGTCCAGCCAGGCAGACTCCTTAAAAAGGTTCTCTGGCCCTACACAGCAGTTTCAAAAAAATAGCACTGCTCTGTGATTGGCCAGAGAACACTGTTTACTTGGATACCCAAGTAAACAAAAGAACAACAATGTTGCTGATGGCTGGGGGATTAGCCCAGCCATCAGTTACATAACAGCCCTGCAAAGCACGCATTTGCAATGCATTTTGCAAATGCATGTTTTGGATTGGCTGCTGGGGCTCCTCTCCCCCTCCCCCTCCCCCCCTGATCCCAGGGAGGCTATGGGAGAGGCGGGGAAAGGCTTCCAAAGGTGGGAAAGGAGGCAAGCAGCTCTCCTGAGGCTACAGAAGCTCCTTTCTCACCTTTTCTATGGACTTCCGTATACTTCCGAATATTGATTTGGAAGTATACGGGGAGCCATATACGGCTCCCGTATTATGGCTGCAAATTGGATTTAGAAATATATGGCGTCATATACTTCCGAATCGGGTGATTCGGAAGTTTCTTCAGTTCGGCCGAACCAAATGCACACCCCTACGCAGTGCAGCATGCAGTCAAGTAGGAGGTTCCATGGTTTCTGCTGTGCCCAAGAAGAGGACATTCCCATGATTTCCCTTGTGCCTGAGGCCATGTGCACTCCAGAGAAGACCCCACACCACCTCCCCAACAACAGGTTCCTGTTCCACTTTTCTGGAAACCAGCAGACCAGGAAACCCCTGAGTAGACCTGCCCACCTCCTGGAATGGAAAAGAGCAGAGGACCATGTCAAAGTCCAGACCAGGCAGATGAGCACAACTTGGGTTGGCCCACATGGCAGCCTCTCCCAGGAGGAAGATCTTGGCAGGATCAGGGACCTGCCTTGGTGATGGAAAAGGTGGGGCTCTCCCTTCACTCTAGAATCCCGCAGTTGTGTCCCCCGCCTTTGATGCTTCAACATTTCTTTTAAACAGCTTCTGTTTTTAGCCCGGGGAGCATCTGATTGCTAAGCTCTGACTTTCTATGACCCGCCTCTTGTGGAGATCTCTGGTCTTCAGCTTCTGCTCCTGCCCTGCCTGCTTCTTGCCTACCTGCTGGTTAGAACGAGATCCCCCACTAGGGAGAAAGGCAGGGGATAAATGAAGTAAAGAAATGCCAGGCAGGGAAGTCGTTCATACCACATTTTTGATCAGTATGTGAGCACACGGGCCAGTTTCCCAAATGGCACCTAAATGTCTCTGTCTTCAGAATCCACTGGAGAGAACGAACAGATGGGATGACGCAGGAGGGGGTCATCTGTGTGGTCCTGCCCCATGGCCAGGAGATCCCCTCATCCTTTGGCAAGTAGGCCTGCCCACCGCCTGAGAAACAGGCATCTGGAGTCACCTGTGAAGAGAGGCAGTGAGCACACGCTCATGGACACTTCCCCCTTCTCTCAGATATTTGAGAGCAGTGGTTAGATAAAAAGTGTCCATGGCTAAGCTTTGGGTTACCAACTGTTGTTTGGTCAATTCCTGGGGATTTGGGGATGGAGCTGGGGGGTGGGGTTGGAAAGAGAAAGAAGGACTTCAGCAGGGCATCATGTCTCCACAGAGTCCACCCCCAGAAGCATTGTTTCCTCCTTGTGAACTCATTTCTGTCACCAGGAAATCAGTTGTAATTCCAGGGGATCTCCAGCCCCCACCTGGAGGTTGGCAAGCCTAGTCCAGGCTGACGTGGACTCCTGGCATTCTGGGCAAGTCACTGTGTGCACATTGTCCCTGAATGACCTTGCACGATGTCACTGGGGGGGGAGGGACTTCCTTAAAAGGAGAGGCAGCATCTTGGGCAAGAGGCTTCTCCCCTGGAATGACTCCAAAGCTTCAACTCTCCTGCCACCAGAGCAGTGGCTTTTAAAGTTATTTGTGGGGAAGGCAGTGAATGTACAGTGTCTGCCTTCTTGCTACTCGCTTGAGACCATCCAAAATAAGCAGCTCAGACCAGAAATGGGGGCAGGTAGCTAGAGATTTGGGCATCAAATATTGAGGAGAAGGCAGCACCCGCCCAGATGCTGCCTCATAAATAAGCCATGCCAGCTAACTGGCATGTTTGCCTGCTGTGACGGCTTCGGAGGCCTGGGAGCTGAAGGTGTGTGTGTGTGTAGACTCTTCTGTCCCTGATGGTTCAAGCTGGTGAAATCATTAGCTCATCTCTGACTCCAGTGCCATGTCCCTCATTTGTCTCCTGGCTGCCCCTCACCTGTTCTCTGCTTTGGAAGAGCACAGCTGGAGCTTGTGAGAAGAAGAGGAGGGAGCCTTCACGTGACAGAACCCCAGACATCCCAGCTGGGGTCCAAATGAGAGCACGGGGTGCCGGCTATTCACACAACAAAGAAGGTCAAGGATTGGCAGGGCCTGTCTGCCAGAAGGCAATGCCACTGATGCCACTTTCTGTGAGCTGGAAGGAGGCACCACAACCTGCAGTTTGATGCCCAGACAAACTCACTAATTTGTCAGGTGACTGAAATGCTCTCTGCACATGCTCAGAAAAGTTTCCTTCTTCACATATGCCATTGCAAACCTGCAACTAAGCACTGCCTCAGAGCCCCACTGCTTTCAAAGGGGGTGAAGACATTTCCTTGCAAAACTTTGGATTTGCTCCAACTTTCACCTTCCCCAAATAGATCTTTTATGCAAAAAGTCTGAAATTAAGCCCTGGCTACAGTTTTGCTCATTCTAAGCCCCACTTTGGACAGTGTAATGGAGCAGCAGAGCTACTATGAACCAGCCAGGGAGTGAATTGCAGGGTGAGAGGTGACGATGCTTCCATTAACTGCCTGGTTGCTTTTTAGTGATTTGAATGGTTGTGATGGCAGGAATCTGCATTTAATTAGAATAATAGAACCATAGAGTTAGAAGGGACCACCACAGGGTCATCTAGTCCAACCCCCTGCACAATGCAGGAAATTCACAAATACCTCCCCCTAAATTCACAGGATCAGCCCATTGGTTCTGGTCCTACCTTCTGAGGTAACAGAAGACAATTCCACACTATCCTCTAAGTCTATATTACAGCCCTTCAAGATGGTGATTATATCACCTCTCAGCCACCTCCTCTCCAGGCTAAACATCCCCAGCTCCTTCAAACTTTCCTCATAGGACTTGGTCTCCAAACCCCTCACCATCTCCATTGCCCTCCTTTGGATCCATTCCAGCTTGTCTATATCCTTCTTAAAATGTGGTGTCCCAAAATGAACACAATACTCCAGGTGAGGACTTACCAGAGCAGAGTAAAGCAATACCATCACTTCACATGATCTGGACACTATATTTCTGTTGATACAGCCCAAAATTGCATTTGCCTTTTTAGCCACCACATCACACTGTTGACTCATGTTCAACGTATGATCCACTAAGACCCCTAGATCCTTTTTGCACATACTACTGCTAAGACAAGTCTCCCAATCCTATAACCAAGCATTGTATTTTTCCTACCTAAATGCAGAACTTTACATTTATCCCTGTTAAAATTCATTTTACTGGTTTTAGCCCTGGGTCACTAGGTACCAACACTGCCAGGAGACCAGACCAGCACCACCCCACACCCCTGTGCAACCATGGGAATTTACCCGCATGCCTTGGTCCCACCTACATTTGGACTTTGCTGGCCCCTTCTAGGGCCAGATCTTTTTCTTGATCGTGGACTCCTTCTCCAAGTGGCTGGAGGTAGTCCCAGTTGCTTTGACCTCCTCCCAGGCGGCCATCTGCGCCCTCCACTGAGCCTTTGCAACACACGAATTACTGGACACTCTCATTACTGACAACAGACAGCCTTCACATCCGGAGAGTTCCAGGACTTTGTAACACAGAACTTAATCCAGCATATCAGGTTGGTGCCCTTCCACCTGGCAACCAAAGGCCAGGCAGAATGGACCACCAAGGACTCCCTTTGCTGCATCATCTACAGAGACTGGGAGGCGTGCATTGCTGAGTTCCTCCTGGGACAGAGGGCCTTCCCAAGCACTGCCTTGGGCCACAGCCCAGTGGAGCTTCTCCGGGGCTGACGGCTGTCCACCCTCTTGGACCAGTTACACCCTGACAGAGCCCTGGACTTACCATCATTCCTGGAAGTGCCATGACCCCCTCCTGCCTGGATTATGTGCAGAACTTTGCAGGCAGCCCAGCCTTGGTTCTGATCAGCCATTTTAGTTCACTGATTCCCAAGATGTCAATGTTCAGTCTTGCCATCTCTGTTTGACTACATCCAGCTTACCTTGATTCATAGATCTTACATTCCACGTTCCAATGCAGTATTGTTCTTTGCAGCATCGGACTTTCCTTTCACCATCAGAGGCACATCCACAGCTGAATGTCCTTTCGGCTTTGGCCCAGCCGCTTCACTCTTTCTGTGGTTAGTTGTACTTGCCCTCCGCTCTTCCCCAGTAGCATATCAGGCACCTTCTGACGTGAGGGGCTTATCTTCCAGCACCATATCTTTTAGCCTTTTGTTACTGTCCATGAGGTTTTCTTGGCAAGGATAGTGGAGTGGGTTGCCATTTCCTTCTCCAGTGGATTGCATTTTGTCTGAGTTTTCAGCTGTGGCCTGTCCATCTTGGGTGGCCTTACATGGCATAGCCCACAGTCTCACTGAACTGCGCAAGCCCTCACGCCACATCAAGGCAGCAATCCATGAGAGAGAACCTTTCCCTACACTGGTCCTATGGGGACAGTTATTTCCCAACTTTTTAAAAAATAAAATGGTGGTGTTCTTGTAAAGTGCATACATACATATTTTATTTTTCTGTGCAAAGCAAGTGTTAAGAGTTTTAATAAAGACATGCGTATGTGATATTTGTTCATGTCTTGAGGCTCTCAAATATCTGACATTCATTCCTTGTGGCTTTTCTGTTAAGGAAGTTTGGCCACCCTTGAACAAAAGCAACCAGGCCTGTCTCCCTCCCGTAGCCTGGCCTGAACCAGAGTGAAAAGGGTCTAGAGCAGGTGGGAGCTCACTTCCGTGGGGCCCAGCACCACAGAGTCCTCCCTCCAAGCAGTCCTTCTCTCCAAGGGAACTGAGGTCTGCTGTCTAGGCGATCAGTTGTAATTCCAAGCACTCCAGCCCCCCACCTGGAGGTTGGCAAGCCCACTTCTGCTGGCCCTTGCAGAGAAAGGAGGGAGGGAGGGAGGGAGGGATGGGGGAGCTTTTGGGTGTACTGGTTTGTTTTTTGAGAACTTTCCTTTAGCTCCTAGTTCCCCAGACAAGAACCATGAACGCCTTTCCAGCAAACGAAAATGAAACAGGACAAAAAGGAAAACAATCAATCAATCAATAAATACCACAGCATTGAGCTCATCATCTCAACTCAGTGCACTTTTTCTTCCAGGAGGTCTATCAGTCCCTTCCAGGCTCTCTGAACCCATTTGGTTGCTTGGAGGATTTGCTCAGGATTGACAGGCTTTCTGGAGATCCTCCTTGGCAGCTTAAGTATTGTTCTCTTTTAATGATTGATTGCAATTACTGAGTCATTTATAGCCAATAAAGGCTGCAGCAGGAGGCCTGTGTGAGCCTGCTGGTAGACATTTGCACCATGAAATGGATTCATAAAGCCTTATGATTTGCCTGAGCATGAGGCTGAGGCGCTAATTGAAGCAATCCAGCAAAATGTCAGTGGCCTTTATTTTTAGCCTATGAAATATTCATTGAAATCAGATGTTTGCACGGACAGCAAATTGTTTATTTATACCTTTTCATTGGGATTTGTGCAGGAGTGTTGAGCAAACAGGGGCTGCCTCTTTGGGCTTTGAGTGCCCCAGCCAGTCCTGGCTGTATGAACCTCACCCCCCCCCCCTTCTTGATGCTGGTGCAGTGGTGTGTGGTGGTGGGAAAGCTGTTGCAGATGGTCTTTAAGAAGAGCTGATGAAGCTTAGTGAGGAGCAACATGTTGGCTTCCCTGAGGAGCTGGTTGGCCACTGTGTGAAGCAGGATGCTGGACTTGATGGGCCCTCCCTGGTCTGACCCAGCAGAGTTCTTCTCAGGGGAAGGCCTCGGCCTCCCTGCCCTGTTGTTGTCTCTCCAGAGGAATTGGTTGGCCACTTGAAACAGGAAGCTGGACTAGATGGACCCTCACTGGTCTGATCCAGCAGGGCTCTCCTGATGTTCTTCTCAGGGGAAGGCCTCGGCCTCTCTGCTCTGTTGTTGGCCCTCCAGAGGAATTGGTTGGCCACTTGAAACAGGAAGCTGGACTAGATGGACCCTCCCTGGTCTGATCCAGCAGGGTTCTTCTGATGTTCTGCTGAGGGGAAGGCCTCAGCCTCTCTGATCTGTTGTTGGCCCTCCAAAGGAACTAGTTGGCCACTGTATGAGACAGGAGGCTGGACTAGATGGACCCTCCCTGGTTTGATCCAGCAGGGCTCTTCTGATGAACTTTATGTCTCCTCTGCTGGAGGTCTCTCCTGGCCTACAGAGAGTCCTCTTCAGCGGACCCTGGCCTTACTGGCAGACAGACATTTTATGTGGTTTGGATTCAGGCTGTTTGAAGGGTTGCCAGCTTGGAGTTGGGAGATTCCTAGAGGTCTGGGGGTGGAACCTTGGGGAAGGGAGGGTCCTTAGTGGGATGCAGTGCCATTGAGTGCAACCTCCAAAGCAGCCATTTTATCCAGGGAAACAGCATGTTGGCTGCCTTGAGGAGCTGGTTGGCCACTGTGTGAAGCAGGATGCTGGACTTGATGGACCCAGCAGAGTTCTTCTCAGGGGAAGGCCTCGGTCTCCCTGCCCTTTTGTTGTCTCTCCAGAGGAATTGGTTGGCCATTTTTGGTTTATCCAGGGAGCAACATGTTGATTCAAGGAGATCTCCAGGCCCCTCCTATCTTAGGTCACAACCACACATGCTCAGATTATGTCTGTAGATATTTTTTTGGGTGTCGAGGAGAAATGTGTTTCCACCTGGAACTTCTCCTTCTCCAGTTGGGAAGAAGTCCTCTGTGACTGTACCCCTTAACCAAAAGTTTCTCCCTCCCACATTTTACCCAGATCTCATTTTCTGAGGCCTGCAGCAACCTTTGGCCAAGGAACATCTCTTGTAGATGGCAAACACAGAGGCAAAACTGTCAAGAAAAGGCTTCTTGCCATGGTTTCATGTCAACCAGTTTCCAGTGTTGATTGCTAATACTGGACATATGTCTTTCATATTTTGTTCCTTATAAATGTATTCGCTGATCAGCTATGCTTTGCTTTGCTCATTATTTAGCCCATGTAATCTTGGCAAAGAATGCTAAAGCTGCAGTACTGCAATCTGAACACTCTGCTCACAACCTGAGTTCGATCCCAGCAGAAGCTGGGTTCAGGTAGCCGGCTCCAGGTTGACTCAGCCTTCCATCCTTCTGAGGTTGGTAAAATGAGTACCCAACTTGCTGGGGGGAAAGTGTAGATTACTGGGGAAGGCAATGGCAAACCACCCCGTAAAAAGTCTGCTGTGAAAGTGTAATGCAATGTCACCCCAGAGTCGGAAACAACTGGTGCTTGCATAGGGTATTACCTTTACCTTTTAAATCTTATAATGGAATGGAGTGTACAACAGACACACAAGCATGCCACAGCCTCCCTTTCTCTCTTGGCTTTGAGACACAGGTGTTTATCTGTACTGCTGGAAAGAATTGCTTGAAGTTTTATTTTCAAAGAAAGACAGTGACTGTGCAGGGTGGGAACTGAGCACATAATAATTCAAATGCTTTGCTGCTATGTTTGCACACCTTAGGTTGCTGATGTCATTAATTTCCATACCTAGAGTATAAGTTTCTGGCTCAACCCTATGAGGTCAGTTCTAACAGGAAACGACTTGTTGTGAGCATGTAGCTTTTCAATAAAGTCCTTATGATTCAAACCAAAGAGGCTGAGTTGATGAGAGCTACACAGAGCCTGACAAAAACTGTCTTCCTCAGCCATGCCCTTGGCAGTGAGGAGTTTCCCCTCCCATCACCAGGATCCTCTGGCAGGCAGGCAGGGTGAGGTGGGGTGGGATGGGGTGGGGTGAGGAGTGTGTGTGAGGGGCTATTTTCTTACATAAATGGCCAGGGATTCTGCTTCCCTCAGACAGGGTGACATGGTCAGATCACTATGCCCTGAAAGCCCAGCTGCATAAACCACCAGTCAGGAATTTTTCTCCACGCCAGTTTGGCCAGGGATCCTGGAGGTTTTTGCCATCTTCTGGGCATACAGCAAGGGTCCCTGGGGACTTATGTGTGTTTGGGGGGAGTTAGATGTGAGTTTCCTGCATTGAGGAAGGGGTTGGACTAGATGACCCTCAATATCCCTTCCAACTTTGAGAAAAAGCAAGGGTGGATGAGTCACATTATATATAAAGGAGTCTCTGGGTAAAAATCAAAGGAGTAAGAAATAACAATGATATTATTGTGGGGGTCTGCTATAGAACACCATGCCAGGCAGAGGACTTGGATGAGATACTCCTACAACAGATCACAAAGGTCTCCAAGAGAAGGGACACAGTGATCATAGGAGATTTCAATTACCCAGACATCTGTTGAAGTCCAACTCTGCTAAAAATGAAAGGTCAAATAAATTCCTGACTTTTCTTGCTGACAACTTCATTTACAGAAAGTGGAGAGGGAAACAAGGGAATTTGCTATCTTGGACTTGATTCTCACCAACAGGGAAGAATTGGTTGTTTAGGTGGAAGTAGCGGGCTGGGCACCCTGGGTAGTTCTGATCATGTAATTTTGAAATTTATGGCCCTGGGGAAGGTAAAAGCTGTATGTAGTCAGACACAAAATCAAAAGAATTTTCAGCTAAACATTAGGATGAACTTTCTGACAGAGCGGTTCCTCAGTGGAACAGGCTTGCTTGGGAGGTGATGGGCTCTCTTTCTTTGGAGGTTTAAAACAAAGACTAGATGGCCATCTGACAGCAATGCTGATTCTGTGAACTTATTTTATTTATTTATATATTCAGTACCAGTCCATGACCTGTTAGCAACCAGGCCATGAGTTGTATAATTATTTTGTTATATATTACAATGTAATAATAATAATTATAATAATACAATGACACTGGATATATATCCTGCCCTCCACTCCAAATCTCAGAGTCTCAGAGACTCAATCTCTTTTATCTTCCTCCTCCAGAACAGACACCCTGTGAGGTAGGTGGGCTTGAGAGAGCTCTCACAGAAGCTGCCCTTTCAAGGATAACTCTGCCAGGGCTATGCCTGACCCAAGGAAGCTGCAAGTTCTCCCAGATAAGAGTCTGCACACTTAACCACTACACCAAACTAATAAAAATAAAGTGCATAATTGTATCATCCCAAAACCATCACACACACACACACACGGTCTGTGAAAAAATTGTCTTCCACAAAATCGGTCCCTGGTACCAAAAAGGTTGAGGACTGCTGCTCTAGGCGATTTACAAACAATAAAAACAGTTTTAAACTATAATATAGTGAGTTCTATCCATGGATGAGATGAGGTAGCAGTGATAAACAGCTCTTTATTAGATACAGCATGGCGGAGGCTGCTGTACTAAGGCTGCTGAACTGAGCCAACGTGGCCAACTATATACAACTCTGCATTCCCACGCAAGCACGTTATTGGATAGTTCAAACCAGCAGGGGGCTGTGATTGGTGCAGGGCAGCAGGGATTTGGATCCTGCTGCCCGTTGTTCCCAAGCTCTGTTCATCTGGCTCCAATGAGCCTGGCAAGAACCCCCATTGCAGTCTTCAGTTAGGTCCAGTATACAACAAAAACAAAAACAATTATGTTACTTCAGATGGTGTTAAACATTTACAACCCCACTCTGGACTGTACCATAAACTCGCAGGCGGGTGAGGAGTGGGCCAAAACAAAGATGGAGAAATGAAGAGGAGGGTGCTGGCTATGGTGGAACTGTCGCTGTCCTCAATCAAAAGCCAGGGATTCTGCTTCCCTCAGATAGATCTCTGCTTTACAGGCGCTGTGGAACTACATCAAGTTCTGCAGGGGCTACAGGGCCCTGCTTGTATTTGGCAGAGAGTTCCACGAGGTTGGAGCCAGGCTGAATATGATGAGGACACCTGGATATCTGTGGGGCCAGGAACCACCGATAGGATGTTCTCAGAAAAGGGAGAGCTCTTCCGGGGACATACCCAGCTCTTAGATTGCTTAAGGCCTTCAAGATCAAAACCAAAAACTTTCATAATTATCCTGTGCTTCATGTTGCTCTTGTTTTTGGGTTTTTTTATCATTATAAATTAATATTTTATTAAGTGTACATATATCAACAGATTTATACATTTACACATCTCATATAAATACTTTTCATTTTTTGCTTGTTGTCTTCAAAGTAAACTGAATACGAATAACAAATAAATAAAGGTCTGCCTCTTTATCTTATTTCCTTTCCTTACCCGATTTCACCCGATCCCCATACCACTTGTCCTAATTCTTATTCTAATCATAATTATATTCTTTCTTTTGTTTCCAACACTTCTTTGCTTCTTCATGAACTTCCATCTTATCACACTTAATTTTTAAAACTTTAGCTGTCTTTTCTCATACCTGCAAAAGAAAGCTGCGCGGGGTTACCTCCAGAACTGGGTGCTGCACAAAATCTCAACAGCTGGAGGTCTGGGGGGGCACACCCACCAACTCCTTGCTAATCCATTGGCTTTAACAATTCAATTCTATTTTCCATTCCTATTTATCATACCTACTAACTATATACATATACTCCTATTAATTACTCTCCTCCTCAAGAAAACATAATTACTCAGTTCAAACTTTTCCAGACTTTTGTTTCATTACACTGTCAATTAGTTCCTTGCCAGATCCCTCATTATATGCAGTAAAAAGTTTGATTTTCCATATTGACCACTAAGTGGCCAAATAGTAACCATCTATACCTGTTTTAACTTTTAATTTGTGATTGTGATTGCTTTATTGTTTTACTGTTGACATGATGATGTTGTTAGCCACCCTGAGCCTGCTTCTGCGGGGAGGGCGGGATATACCATTTTTTGGACGATTAGACGCACCGGACCATAAGATGCACCTTCGTCTACGTGCGCAAATGGCCATCTTTGGTGATGCGGGCGCCATTGCAGCCTTCGGGCCGCCTCGGCCGGGGGCCGCACGCAGTTGCGGGAGAAGCATGCCGGCGCCTGTGAAGTGCTGGATTTGCGGTGAGAGCGATCTCGCCGCTTGTCTCCCAGCCAGGCACGCAAGCGCGGGGCAAGCACGCCTGGCTGGAAGACAAGCGGCGAGATCACTCCCTGCAAAGTGCTGGGTTGGTGATGGGGGCAGAGGGAGCGATCTCGCCGCTTGTCTTCCAGCCAGGCGTGCTTGCCCCGCGCTTGCGTGCCTGGCTGGGAGACAAGCGGCGAGATCGCTCCCTGCAAAGTGCTGGGTTGGCGATGGGGGCGGAGTGAGCGATCTTGCCGCTTGTCTCCCAGCCAGGCACGCAAGCGCGGGGCAAGCACGCCTGGCTGGAAGACAAGTGGCGAGATCGCTCCCTGCGAAGTGCTGGGTTGGCAATGGGGGCGAAGGGAGCGATCTCGCCGCTTGTTTTCCAGCCAGGCGTGCTTGCTTGCCTGGCTGGGAGACAAGCGGCAAGATCGCTCCCTCTGCCCCCATCGCCAACCCAGCACTTCGCAGGGTGCGATCTCGCCGCTTGTCTCCCAGCCAGGCACGCAAGCACGGGGGAAGCACGCCTGGCTGGGAGACAAGCGGCGAGATTGCTCCCTGCGAAGTGCTGGGTTGGCGATGGGGGCGGAGGGAGTGATCTCGCCGCTTGTCTCCCGGGGGCTGCAGGCCCCTCCCCCCTCATCTTTTAGTATTCGGACCATAAGACGCACGCACTCCCCCCCACTTTTTTTGGGGGAAAGTGCGTCTTATGGTCCAAAAAATACGGTAAATATGAAAAATAAATAAATAAATACTGAATTCCTTTATCACGTAGAATCTTCGTTGTTTCTCAGTCTCTTCCTTGCGTTAATGACTTCAGCTAGGATATCCGGAAATAAAAAAACTATTGTGTTTTCAAGACACAGTCCCTGTTTTTCTCTGACAATTTAAAAAAGTTTATTCTTCATCTGCAGTTGTTTAAATTCAACAACAATATCTGGGGAAACGTTGTCAGGAGCTTTTTTGGAAATGTTTAATCGGAAGGCAGAGGTAACAATCTCTTGGGGAGACTCTGTTTCTCCTTCTGTGAGAAGGATCTGACTCAGCCATCTATTTAAAGCTGTAGTAAGGTTTTCTGTCTTCCCAAAATTTACAGATATTCCACGAAGCTTGGCCTTTCTTTCTCTCTCTCAGTTTTAACTCCTGAAGTATGATCTTGTTTTTGGCCCAAGATTCAAAATCTTTAAAGTCTTTCAAATCAGATGTCAGACAGATGTTGGAAATGTAAAAAGCATGAAGGTGCTTTTTATCACTTGTGGTGGACATGTGAAAAGGCAAGACAATATTGGCAAATGATTCAGAAAAAAATATCAAAAATTCTAGGTTATGATGTTAAGAGATCTCCAGACGTATTTTTGTTGGGATTACAAATGGAAAGTTTTCTGAAATCAGATAGAACTATTGTGTGGTATCTACTTTCAGCTGCAAGGATATTATATGCGCAGCTATGGAAGCAAGATAAAATACCAGAAAAATGGGACTGGATTTTAAAAGTTATGTGTTGGAGTGAAATGGACAAACTTACAAGTATCTTAAAGGACTATGGTTTGGAGAAGTTGAAGATGGCTTCGGAGAAATTTCAAATATATGTTGAAAAAAATTGGAAAGTAAAGGGACATTTAGTGATGTTTGAAAAAAGTTGAATGGTTATAAAGAAAAGAAGAAATGGTTTTTGTTTTTTTACTGGATTAATAGTATCTTTTTCTTTTGATAAAGGTTAAGAGATTAGAGTATAAAGTTTTTTAAGAGTTATTACCTTGTATTTTTTGCAATTTAAGTAAACACTGGCGGGAGTCAGAAAAAGGGGGATGGAAGGGGTGAAAAGTAATGTATTGGTATTATTCTTGTATTAGTGCTTTCTTTGATGGTTTTTCTTTCTTTTTAATATAAATATTATTACAATAAATTGCAATAATAAAAGTGATTTTGACATAAAAAGTCTTTCAAATCCTCTGCTATCTTTTTTGCCATCTGATATGCAGCTTCAGCTTTCTTATCAGTTGTTTTCAATGCTGCAGTGAGTTCATCCAATTTCTTATTAATTGATTCGACTGACTGTTTGAGCAGTCCAAGTTCCCTTGTTAATTCTCCAACCTCTCCCCTAAGAGACCTTGATGTCCTTTCCATAATTGGCTGTGTTATCTGGGAATAATAGTTAATCTTCCGCAGGGATAGCAGGAGCGTAGGAGGGATGCAACCAACCAGAAGCTCAGTCTCCATGCACCCCACCCCCCCATGTTGCTCTTGTTGAGCTGCAAAGATTACCTGGGACTTGGATTCTGTTTTGCTGGGCTTCTGCTGCCCTTGGGCTTTTTTGCTTCCCCTGCCCCACAATGGAGGGTGTGGGCAGCTTCTTCAATCCAGTCCTCACCAGGGTTGGAGGGCAGGTAGAGGAGAGTCAGCTGGAGACTAATAATAATAATAATAATAATTTTATTTTTATATCCCGCCCTCCCCCGCCAGGGCGGCTCACAGACATGGAATTCCATGATTCAATAAAACAATGTAAACAGTTTTAAATATAATCAATTACATAATAAATTATTTAAAATAGATAAAATATATAAAATGGGTGCTAAAATACTGTAAGTCATAATATCCACAAGATGGCTAGGTGGCCACACGTCAAGTTAATCAGGTTCTGTCTCAAAAGCAAGCTGGAAAAGAAATGTTTTGCAAGCCCTGCGGAATTGATTAAGGTCCCGCAGGGCTCGTACCATCTCTGGAAGGTGGTTCCACCAACGCGGGGCCATTACTGAGAAGGCTTGCTCCCTAGTAGCCTTCAACCTAGCTTCTCTTAGCCCAGGGATTGTTAGAAGGTTCTGAGAGCTAGATCTCAGTGCTCTCTGGGGAACATATGGGGAGAGGCGGTCCCTTAGGTAGGCAGGTCCTCGGCCATATAGGGCTTTAAAGGTGATAACCAGCACTTTATAGCAAACACGGTACACAACCGGCAGCCAATGCAGATCCCGCAGCCCAGGCCGCACATGTTCCCACCGTGGTAGTCCCTCTAGCAGCCTGGCCGCCGCGTTCTGGACTACCTGAAGTTTCTGTGTTCGGTATAAGGGCAGCCCCATGTAGAGGGCATTGCAGTAGTCTAGTCTCGAAGTGACCGTTGCGTGGATCACAGTTGCTAGGTCGCTGCGCTCCAAGACTATCCCCTGCAACTTTGGTAACTTGAACTTGCACAGGATCCCTCCTATACGCTCCTCAGTCTTCTTCACCTGCAGATGCCACAAACCCATCAGCTGTCATTTCTGCAGAAAGCCCTTTCCTGGGGGCACCTTCTTCGGGGTGGGGAGCCCTAACTCAGACCCTGCAAACCTGACCTCTCCTCTAACCCCCCCCCCAAAAAAAAAAACCTGGAGGGCAGGTAGAAGAGAGTCAGCCAGAGGAGACCCACTGCAAGTTTGATGTCTCTAGAATGTGGGGGGTGGAGGGGGGGAGGTTCCTACCATGCCACAAACCTCATGAGCTGAAGCAGTTCATTTAGCTCTTAAAAGTTCATGACAGCTCATTGTTTGTGAACCAGGCACACTGTGAACCTCCATGAAGCACATTTCCCCAGTCTGTGCACATTCCTAAGCTGTAGTCTGGAGAGATAGTTTTATTTATTCATTCATTTATTTATAATTTAGATCTATCTGAATTCACAGAGCTCAGGGCAGTTAACAATAAAAGGCTATACAAATTAAAATCCAGAAAATTTAAACTAGCTAAAACAGCATCAGATGACAACAAATTGAATTTACAGTTTGCATTACCCCTCCGGCAATAATAGGGAATGACCAACTTGGGGGAGGAAAAGGGAATGCCAGATAAGGTGTTACCCACTGCTGTTCTCAACCAAAGGCTTGGCAGAGCATCTCTGTCTTGCATGCCCTGCAGAACGATTTAACGTCCCACTGAGTGTGGATGTTGTTTGGCAGAAAGTGCAACCTGATAGGAGGGCTGAGAACTAAGCTACAGTACTCCATTCTGGAGGTGACCATTGCATGGATTACTGTGGCCATGGAAGGGTAAGACAGGAAAGGGGCCAATTGCCTCACCTAGCACAGCTGGTAAATCGCCAGCTTGGCAACATTTGTGAACTGGGCCTTCATAGAAAAGGAGGTATCCAATACCATAACCAACCTCTTGATGGCTTGTGCCACTGTGATTACTAAGAGCCAGCATGGATTTCTCAAGAACAAGTCATGTCAGACTAACCTGATCTCTCTTTTTTTGAGAAAGTGACTATCTTGCTAGATCAGGGGAATGCTGTAGACATCATTTATCTTGATTTCAGTAAGGCTTTTGATAAGGTTCCACATAGTATCCTTGTTGACAAGTTGGTAAAATATGGTTTGGATCACATTACGGTTAGGTGGATCTGTCACTGGTTGACAGATCGCACCCAAAGAGTGCTTGTGAATGGTTCCTCATCCTCTTGGAGAGGAGTGACAAGTGGAGTGCCTCAAGGATCTGTCCTGGGACCTGTTTTGTTCAACATCTTTATCAATGATTTGGATGAAGGAATAGAGGGAATGCTTATTAAATTTGCTGATGATACTAAATTGGGAGTGGTTGCAAACGCAGAAGAAGACAGGAACAGGATACAAGATGACCTTGACAGGCTGGAAAATTGGGCTAAAGCCAATAAAATGAATTTTAACAGGGATAAATGTAAAGTTCTGCATTTATATAGGAAAAATCCAATGCATGGTTATAGGATGGAGGAGACTTGTCTTAGCAGTATTACGTGCAAAAAGGATCTAGGGGTCTTAGTGGATCATCCACTGAACATGAGTCAACAGTGTGCTGCGGTGGCTAAAAAGGCAAATGCAATTTTGGGCTGTATCAACAAAAGTATAGTGTCCAGATCACGTGATGTGATGGTATTGCTTTACTCTGCTCTGGTAAGACCTCACCTGGAATATTGTGTTCAGTTTGGGGCACCACATTTTAAGAAGGATATAGACACGCTGGAACGGTTCCAAAGGAGGGCAATGAAGATGGTGTGGGGTCTGGAGACCAAGTCCTATGAGGAAAGGTTGAAGGAGCTGGGGATGTTTAGCCTGGAGAGGAGGCGGCTGAGAGGCGATGTGATCACCATCTTATTTATTTATTTAATTGGATTTATATCCCGCCCTCCCCGCCGAAGCAGGCTCAGGGCGGCTCACAACAGTAAAAACATTCACAGGTTAAACATTAACTAATTAATATCTTACAATAAAACAATAAAACATTTTAAAAACAGTTAATAATAATAATAATACATTCCAGTAATTTCCCTCTTCTTGAGTACCCTCATATGTGGCTATCCATTAAAAGCAAGTTGCAATAAAGCTGTCTTGCAAGCCTTGCGGAATCGAACAAGGTCCCTCCCGCAAGGCTCTTGCTTCTTCTGGCAGTTGGTTCCACCAATAGGGGGCTGCTATAGAGAAGGCTGTCTCCCAAGTGATCTTCAGTCTTGCCTCCCTCAGCCCAGGGATCGATAACAGGTTCCGTGTCCCTGATCTGAGTACCCTCTGGGGAACATATGGGAAGAGATGGTCCCAAAGGTAGACAGGTGCTCAGCCATATAGGGCTTTAAAGGTAATAACCAGCACTTTGTAGCAAATCCGGTACACTATCGGTAGCCAGTGCAGTTCCCGCAGCCCAAGCTGTATGTGCTCCCACATGGGAAGCCCCAATAACAGCCTAGCCGCTGCATTCTGCACCAGCTGTAGTCTCCGGATTTGAGACAAGGGCAGCCCCATGTAGAGGGCGTTACAGTAGTCCAATCTCGAGGTGACCGTAGCGTGGATTACAGTTGCCAGGTCGCCACGGTCATGGAAAGGGACCAACTGTTAACATTGAAATTAGTTGTAATTCCAGAGTGTAATCTCCAGTCCCCACCTGGGGGTTGGCAACTTTACAAGGGTGGAGTTTGGGGGAAGATGTGATGTCACTCCTGAATAGAGACATAGGGAAATTCTGTTAGTGTCCCTACGGAGGCCATTTTTTCTCCCACTCTTCAGTTTCTCAAGGGGATGGGGCCTGAGGTCAGGTTTTACTTATTGCAGCAGAAGGGCAACTGGCAACCCCTAGAGTGGGGAGGAGTTGAAGCTCTTCGAGGAAACCTGGCTCTGCTGGGGGAGGGACTAATACTGGAGCAGACAGGGCAACTGCAGTCTGGCTCTCATAAACAACAAGGGGGATGAATACTTCATCAAGCAGACAAATGGGCCCCAAGGGAGAGCCAGGAATCAGAACCAGTAAAAGAGAATGGGCTGCCTTGTGACTAGAAAGGTCAACAACCTTGAGAGAAGAATGTCTTGGACTCTTAAAAGAGATTTAATGGGATGATATTTACTGGGTGATATTATTTTCCTCCATGCCATGAAAAGCTCCATCAGCCTCTTTCCACACACTGAGCCTCTATTAAAGTGACAGAACATTTTTCTCCAGGTTGTTGCCAGCTGTACAAGTGCTTGGTGCAGTGTTTGCTTCTCTTTAGGTAGATTCATGCCCTGCACTCTTCACCCACTCAGGGGTCCTGTAGCAAAGGTCAGAAATACTGGGAAATAAGGTGTAGAAGAAGCCGCTTGTTCTGGAGGATGGATTGATTCACTTCATTTGAAGTCCATCTTTCTCACTGAGACTCAAGGGGAATTACAATTAAGAACAGTGCTGTAAAAACAATATAATAATGCAAACAATAAATGAGAATTAAATCAGAGGACATGATGCTAAAACACAGTACAATGCAGACAGTGATGCAGGAGTTATAGGACTGGAGAACAAATGCCTTGCATGCTTTAAAAAAATTAGACGTCACTACAGGGGTCAGTAGCACAGCTCATTTGCATATGCCACGCACCCCTGACATCACCAGAAGGTGTACTAAATTATATCAGCTCAGCATCTATCTTAAAATGCTTCTTGAATTATAATTGTCATAATAAAGCCTTACTCCCATCAAACTTTTAAAATTACTTTCTCCTATGTGGCCACAGTGGCATGAAGAAGATTTCCATCTTTCTGCTTTATATGTTTTGGTTATTTTCCCTTTTTTTTTTGCAGGTTTATCTTCAATTAAAGAAGGCTTCCAGTGTGATCAGATAGCTGGTTTTATTTTTTTAAAAAAACAATTTTTATTTAGTAACATATGGTAACAATATCTATTTCTTGCATCATTAATAACTTCTTTTTATCTATCTCATATATTACTTTCTACCCACCCCTCCCCCCGTTACTTGACCCCCGCCGGTGTTATTTACTTAAAATACTAATATTTAAAGGAACCCTTAACTAATAAAAACAAAAATTACTGTTCTTCTTCCTTCTAAGACTTAATCATTATCAAAAATTGTCCAATGTCCTTTTATTTTCCACTCATTTTCTACATATCTTCTAAACTTTTTCCACTCCATCTTAAAAACTTCTAAGTCATAGTCTCTTAAAATTCTTGTTAATTTGTCCATTTTACTCCATGTCATAACTTTTACAATCCAATCCCATTTTTCTGGTATTTTTTCTTGCTTCCACAACTGCGCATACAATGTCCTAGCAGCTGACATCAAGTACCAAATTATAGTTCTATCTTCTTTTGGAAATTTTTCCATTTGTAATCCCAACAGAAAAGTCTCTGCAACTTTCTTAAATTCGTATTCCAAGATCCTATTAATTTCTTGTTGAATCATCTGCCAATACTTTTTTACTCTTTCACAAGTCCAACACATATGGTAGAAAGAACCTTCATGTTTTTTACATTTCCAACATCTATCTGACATCTTATTGTTCATCTTTGCCAACTTTTTAGGAGTCATATATCATCTATACATCGTTTTAAAACAGTTCTCTTTAATACTATGACACGTCGAAAGCTTTATAGAATTCTTCCACAAATATTCCCACGTTTCCACCTGTATTTCTTTATTTATATTAATTGCCCACTTAATCATTTGAGATTTCACTACTTCCGTAGACCATTTTAAGAGTAGTTTATATAATTTTGAAATTAATTTTTCATTGTCTCCAAGCAGAACTTTCTCCATTTCTGTTTGCTCTTTTCTTATTCCTTCAGTTTTAATATCATTTTCCACCAAGCTCTTTATTTGTTGCATTTGGAACCAATCATATTTATTATTCAGCTCTTCAGCAGTTTTCAATTCTATTTTGCCACTTTGTATTTTTAATAGTTGATTATATGACAACCACTTTTCTTCACCCGTCTCAGCTGTTATTTTTATTACTTCTGCTAGCACTATCCATAACGGTTTTCTCTCATCCATAACGGTTTTCTCTCATCCCCATATTTCTTATATTTTATCCATGTATTTAGCAAATTGTTTCTTATATAATGGTGAGAGAAAAAACCAACCATCTTTTCCCCCCATAGTACATATAAGTGTGCCAGCCAAATTTATTTTCATGACCTTCCAACGCTAAGAGTTTTTTGTTTAACAACGTCACCCATTCTTTTATCCACACTAAACAAACTGCTTCATGATATAGTTTTAAATCTGGTAATTGGAATCCTTCTCTCTCTTTTGCATGTTAAAATTTTCATTTTGATCCTTGGTTTCTTCCCAGCCCGCACAAAATTTTCCTTTGCCATTTATTAAATTGTTTACTTTAAGAACATAAGAGAAACCATGTTGGATCAGGCCAATGGCCCATCCAGTCCAACACTCTGTGTCACACAGTGGCCAAAAAAATTCTCTATATATACATACATATATATACATACTGTGGCTAATAGCCACTGATGGACCTCTGCTCCATATTTTTATCTAAACCCCTCTTGAAGGTGGCCATGCTTGTGGCCGCCACCACCTCCCGTGGCAGTGAATTCAACATGTTAATCACCCTTTGGGTGAAGAAGTACTTCCTTTTATCCGTTCTAACCTGACTGCTCAGCAATTTCATTGAATGCCCACGATTTCTTGTATTGTGAGAAAGGGAGAAAAGTACTTCTTTCTCTACCTTCTCCATCCCATGCATAATCTTGTAAAACTCTACCATGTCATGTCTCAGTCGACGTTTCTCCAAGCTAAAGAGCCCCAAGTGTTTCAACCTTTCTTCATAAACCTTATGTTTTTTGCAATATGCTCCTCATAGTCCCTTTTTGCCTGCCTGATCACAGGCTTGCATTTGATTTGCCACAGCCTGTGTTCCCTTTTACTAATCTCACTTGGACTGGTTTTCCACCGCTTAAAGGAGTCCTTCTTACCTTTTACAGCTTCCATTACTTTGTTTGTTAACCATGCAGGCCTTTTCTTATGCCTGTTTGTGCCTTTCCTAACTTGTGGTATGTATTTTATTTGAGCTTCTAGGATTATAGTTTTAAATAGTCTCCAAGTTTCCCCAAGGGTTTTGACCGTATTTACCTTTCCTTTCAGTTTTCTCCTCACATGCCTCCTCATCTCATAGAATTTACCCCTTTTAAATTAATCCTGGGCTTCTGTGTGTTTCAACATAAGTCATGCTGCAAACCTTGTAATCCAGACAGCACGTGAAAAACAAGCCAACTCTTTCTTGACCTTGGGCCTGGCTTTCACCTGCATTGCTTAAGAACATAAGAGAAGCCATGTTGGATCAGGTCAATGGCCCATCCAGTCCAACACTCTGTGTCACACAGTAGCCAAAAAAGTTATATATATATATACACACACACACATACACACATTGGCTAATAGCCACTGATGGACCTCTGCTCCATATTTTTATCCAATCCTCTCTTGAAGCTGGCTATGCTTGTAGCTACCACCACCTCCTGTGGCAGTGAATTCCACATGTTAATCATCCTTTGGGTGAAGAAGTACCTCCTTTTATCCGTTCTAACCTGACTGCTCAGCAATTTCATTGAATGCCCACGATTTCTTGTATTGTGAGAAAGGGAGAAAAGTACTTCTTTCTCTACCTTCTCCATCCCATGCATAATCTTGTAAAACTCTACCATGTCATGTCTCAGTCGACGTTTCTCCAAGCTAAAGAGCCCCAAGTGTTTCAACCTTTCTTCATAGGGAAAGTGTTCCAAACCTTTAATCATTCTAGTTGCCCTTTTTCTGCACCTTTTCCAATGCTACGATATCCTTTTTGAGGTGCGGTGACCAGAATTGCACACAGTATTCCAAACGAGACGGCACCATCGATTTATACAGGGGCATTATGATACTGGCTGATTTGTTTTCAGTTCCCTTTCTAATAATTCCCAGCATGGCGTTGGCCTTTTTTATTGAAATCACACACTGTCTTGACATTTTTAGTGAGTTATCTACCACGACCCCAAGAACTCTCTCTTGGTCAGTCTCTGCTAGTTCACAGCCCATCAACTTGTATTTGTAGCTGGGATTCTTGGCCCCAATGTGCATTACTTTGCACTTGGCCACATTGAACCACATCTGCCACGTTGGCACCCACTCACCCAGCCTCAACAGATCCCTTTGGAGTGCCTCACAATCCTCTCTGGTGTCAAATTAGTGTCATTTGCAAACCTGGCCACTTCACTGCTTACTCTCAACTCCAAATCATTTATGAACAAGTTAAAGAGCATGGGACCCAGTACTGAGCCCTGCGGCACTCCACTGCTTACCGTCCTCCACTGCGAAGACTGCCCATTTATACTCACTCTCTGCTTCCTATTAATTAGCCAGTTTTTGATCCACAAGAGGGCCCGTCCTTTTATTCCATGACTCTCGAGCTTACTAAGGAGCCTTTGATGAGGAACTTTATCAAAAGCTTTCTGGAAGTCAAGGTAAACAATATCTATTAGGTCTCCTTTGTCCACATGTTTGTTCACCCCCTCAAAGAAATGTAACAGGTTAGTGAGGCAAGATCTTCCCTTACAGAACCCATGCTGAGTCTTCCTTAATAACTCGTGTTCATCAATGTGCCTATTCATTCTGTCCTTGATAATGGTTTCTACCAACTTTCCCAGTATTGAAGTCAGACTGACTGGCCTGTAGTTTCCCGGATCTCCTCTGGAACCCTTTTTGAAAATGGGGGTGACATTTGCTACCTTCCAGTCCTCAGGAACGGAGGCAGATTTCAATGAAAGATTACATATTTTTTGTCAGAAGATCCACAAGTTCAACTTTGAGTTCTTTCAGAACTCTGGGATGTATGCCATCCGGACCTGGTGACTTATTAGTTTTTAATTTGTCTATCAGTTATAGGACCTCCTCTCTTGTCACCTCAATCTGACTCAGGTCTTTCAACACCCCTTCCAATATAAGTGGTTCTGGAGCAGGCAAACACTTCTCATCTTCTACAGTGAAGACGGAAGCAAAAAATGCATTCAGCTTCTCAGCCATTGCCCTATCCTTTTTCAGTAATCCTTTGACCCCTTAGTCATCCAAGGGCCTCACTGCCTCCCTGGCTGGCTTGCTGCTTCTAATATATTTGAAGAAATTTTTATTGTTGGTCTTTATGTTTTTTGCAATATGCTCCTCATAGTCCCTTTTTGCCTGCCTGATCACAGTCTTGCATTTGATTTGCCACTGCCTGTATTCCCTTTTATTAATCTCACTTGGACTAGCTTTCCACCGCTTAAAGGAGTTTTTACCTTTTACAGCTTCCATCACTTTGTTTGTTAACCATGCAGGCCTTCTCTTATACCTGTTTGTACGTTTCCTAACTTGTGGTATATATTTTATCTGAGCTTCTAGGATTGTAGTTTTAAATAGCCTCCAAGCTTCCCCAAGGGTTTTGACTGTATTTACCTTTCAGTTTCCTCTTCACATGTCTCCTCATCTCAGAGAATTTACCCCTTTTAAAGTTAAACGTGGTTGTGCTGGTCTTTTGGAGCAACTCTCTATTTATACAAATGGTGAAATGAATAACGTTATGGTCACTGCTCCCAAGCGGTGCGATCACTTTTACATCTCTCACCAAGTCTTGGGCATCACTTAGGACCAAATCCAGGATCGCCCCACCCCTGATAGGTTCAGAGACCATCTGCTCCATAGCACAGTCATTGAGAGCATCTAGAAACTCAATCTCTTTCTCTCGAACAGAACACATATTGACCCAATCAATCTGCAGGTAGTGAAAATCACCTATGATGCTTCTGCTCACGCTATCACTATCTCTTTCAGTACCAAGCACAAGTATCCTTCTGCCTAGTCTCTGAGGGAGCCATGATCAGCTATCTAGTTAAGAACATAAGAACATAAGAGAAGCCATGTTGGATCAGGCCAACGGCCCATCCAGTCCAACACTCTGTGTCACACAGTGGCAAAAATTTTTATATATACACACACACTGTGGCTAATAGCCACTGATGGACCTCTGCTCCATATTTTTATCTAACCCCCTCTTGAAGCTGGCTATGCTTGTAGCCGCCACCACCTCCTGTGGCAGTGAATTCCACATGTTAATCACCCTTTGGGTGAAGAAGTACTTCCTTTTATCCGTTCTAACCTGACTGCTCAGCAATTTCATTGAATGCCCACGAGTTCTTGTATTGTGAGAAAGGGAGAAAAGGACTCCTTTCTCTACCCTCTCCATCCCATGCATAATCTTGTAAACCTCTATCATGTCACCCCGCAGTCGACGTTTCTCCAAGCTAAAGAGCCCCAAGTGTTTTAACCTTGGTTCCCATGGGTTATGTCTGCACCCACGAAGGGACCATGGGAATGTGACTGTGGGGGGAGGGATGTGCTGCTTGGCGCCTTTTGCTTTGAAATGTAACGGCTAACCTAAGGTATATGAGGGGATGTGTTCCCACCAGTGTCAGTTTTCGCAAGAAGCATCTTGCCCTGAGGTCTCAGTATTTCAATAAAACTCTTAAATGATCACTGAGTGTGTTGATAGCTGAAAGTCTGGGGTCTTGACAGCAGGGCAGAAAAGACCTGGCTCTGATTGAGGATAGCTGGATGCCTCGAGGGCCAAGGACCACCAATAGTCAGGGGGTAAAAGCACAAGTCCTCTCATGGGTTAAAAACTGGCAAATTAATAGAAAACAGAGAAATTAAGAGGAACCAGATAAATGGCAATTTTCACAGTGGAAGATGGTAAGCAGTGGGGTGCCGCAAGGCTCACTACTGGGTCCCATGTTCTTTAATGATTTGGAGTTGGGAGTAAGCAGTGAAATAGTTTGAGGATGACACTAAATTGTTCAGGGTGGTGAAAACCAGAGAGGATTGTGAGGCACCCCAAAGGAATCTGTTGAGGCTGGGTGAGTGGGTGTCAATGTGGCAAATGAAGTTCAACATGACCAAGTGCAAAGTAATGCACATGGGGGCCAAAAATTCTAGCTATAAATACAGGGTGATGAGTGTGAGCTGGCGGAGACTGACCAAGAGAGAAATCTTGGGGTCATGGTAGATAACTCACTTAAAATGTCAAGACAGTGTGCAACTGCAACACAAAAGGCCAATGCTACGCTGAAAATTATTAAGAAGGGAATTGTAAACAAATCAGTTAGTATCATAATAAAGGTCCCCTGTGCAAGCACCAGTCATTTCCGGCTCTGGGGTGACGTCACATCACAACGTTTTCATGGCAGACTTTTTATGGGGTTGTTTGCCATTGCCTTTCCCAGTCTTCTACACTTTCCCACCCAGCAAGCTGGGTACTCATTTTACTGACCTCAGAAGGATGGAAAGTTGAGTCAACCTTGAGCCGGCTACCTGAACCCAGCTTCCACCAGGATTGAACTCAGGTCATGAGCAGAGAGATTGGACTGCAGTATTGCAGCTTACCACTCTGTGCTACAGGGCTCCTTAATCATTATGCCCCTGCATAAATCAATGGTGTGACCTCATTTGGAACTGGGGTAGGGGGTGGGGGAACAAACTTCATTCTGCAAAACGCAGCAGCCAGGTTGTTAATGGAGCTACATGTACGGGAGCACATTTAACCTGTGCTGAAAGCGTTACAATGGTTGCCTGTAGCATTCCGGATTCGCTCCAAGGTGCTGGTTATAACCTTTAAAGCTCTATATGGCCTGGGACCTGTCTACCTTTGGGACCGCCTTTCCACATATGTACCCCAGAGAGCACTATGTTCAGGGTCTCAAAATCTCCTTAAGATCCCTGGACTGAAAGAAGCTCAATTGACCAGCACTAGAGCCAGAGCATTCTTGGCAATAGCCCCACTTTGTGGAATGCCCTCCCCAAATAGATCAGGGCCCTGCGGGACCTGCCACAGTTCCGCAGGGCCTGTAAGGCCGAACTATTCAAACTTGCCTTTAATGGTTAGGGGGAGCTGGCTATTACCTTCAGCATCGACAATCTCACTGAACTAATATAATGGAAATGAGAAGCTTGCCACCTTGGATTTTTAATTTAATATGTTTTTTAATTGCTAATGTTTTTTCAACTGTTGTTAGCTGTTCTGAGCCTGTTCAGGGAGGGTGGGATATAAATCTGATAAATAAATAAATAAATGAGGGGTGGGAGTTTCTTAAAAGCGAAATACTGAAAGTGCAATCACAGACAATTCCTATGAGAATTAAAGATGAATTTAAACAAATGACCAGTGTTTGTAGAGAAAAAGTTAGGAAAGCTAAAGCTCAGTATGAGCTTAAGCTGTCCAAAGATGCTAAAAACAACAAAAAAGGGTTCTGTTCTTATGTTCAGAGCTTGTGGATGTAATTTCTGAGCCTCTTGCTATTATTTTTGAGAATTCTTGGAGAACAGGAGAGGTGCCGAAAGATTGGAGGTGGGTGAATGTTGTCCCCATCTTCAAGAAGGGGAAAAAAGATGATCTGGGTAACTACCGACCTGTCAGTTTGACGTCTACACCTGGGAAAGTTTTAGAACAAATAATCAAACAGCTGGTCCTGGAACATTTAGAAAAAAATGGATGTGATTACTAAGAGCCAGCATGGTTTTCTCAAGAACAAGTCATGTCAGACTAACCTGATCTCTTTTTTTGAGAAAGCGACTACCTTGCTGGATCAAGGGAATGCTGTAGACATTGTTTATCTTGATTGCAGTAAGGCTTTTGATAAAGTTCCACATACTATCCTTGTTGACAAGTTGGTAAAATGTGGTTTGGATCCTGTTACCGTTAGGTGGATCTGTAACTGGTTGACAGATCGCGCGCAAAGAATGCTTGTGAATGGTTCCTCATCCTCTTGGAGAGGAGTGACAAGTGGAGTGCCTCAAGGATCTGTCCTGGGACCTGATTTGTTCAACATATTTATCAATGATTTGGATGAAGGAATAGAGGGAATGCTTAATAAATTTGCAGATGGTTCTAAATTGGGATGGGTTGCAAACACAGAAGCAGACAGAAACAGGATACAGGATGACCTTGACAGGCTGGAAAACTGGGCTAAAATGAATAAAATGAATTTTAACAGGGATAGATGTAAAGTTCTACATTTAGGTAGGAAAAATCCAATGCATGGTTATAGGATGGGGGAGACTTGTTTTAGCAGTAATATGTGCGAAAAGGATCTAGGGGTCTTAGTGGATCATATGCTGAACATGAGTCAACAGTGTGATGCGGTGGCTAAAAAGGCAAATGCAATTTTGGGTTGTATCAACAGAAGTATAGTGTCCAGATCACATGATGTGATGGTATCACTTTACTCTGCTCTGGTAAGACCTCACCTGGAGTATTGTGTTCCGTTTTGGGCGCCACATTTTAAGAAGGATATAGATAAGCTGGAACAGGTCCAGAGGAGGGCAACGAAATGTTGAGGGGTATGGAGACCGTCCTATGAAGAAAGGTTGAATGAGCTGGGGATGTTTAGCCTGGAGAGGAGGTGGCTGAGAGGTGATATGATCACCATCTTCAAGTACTTGAAGGGCTGTCATTATAGAGAGGGTGTGGAATTGTTTTCTGTGGCTCCGGAAGGTAGGACCAGAACCAATGGGTTGAAATTAAATCAAAAGAGTTTCTGGCTCAACATTAGGAAGAACTTCCTGACCGTTAGAGCAGCTCCTCAGTGGAACAGGCTTCCTCGGGAGGTGGTGGGCTCTCCTTCCTTGGAGGTTTTTAAACAGAGGCTAGATGGCCATCTGACAGCAATGAAGATCCTGTGAATTTAGGGGGAGGTATTTGTGATTTTCCTGCATTGTGCAGGGGGTTGGACTAGATGACCCTGGAGATCCCTTCCAACTCTATGATATTGATTTTATTAACTTTCTATGTAACTTTGACATTCTCTGCCTGCAGGAAACAGGGTTGCAGGACCCCAGTTCTACAGCTATTCAGGGCTATCGGGGGGTTTCTGTTCCAGCTGCTAAGGTCCACTCTAAAGGCCGGGCCAGTGGGGTTCTGGTGGTTTTTATTACTGTGGATCTGCAAGCTGAAGTACAAACCCTGGAAAGTAAATGTCCAAGATACATTCAGACCCTCTTAAGCCAGGGTCAACAAATTGTCTCTCTCTTACTTATTAATGTGTACTGTTTCCCTAAATTCCCATCACAGAACAAAAAAACTTTCTGGGAATTTTTCTGCCACTTTGGAAACCCTGACTAGTAGTTTTCCTAAGGCCCGACCTGTTCTGTGTGGTGGTTTTAATGCTAGGATTGGTCCTGGCTCCTGCAATTTGCCAGCTGGCATTAAGACTTTGATTGCAGAGCAAGCTTGTTTCCTTGACTGCTCTTCACAAGACTCAGTCATTAATGTCTGGCTTATGCTTTTTAGAGTTGCTCTCTCTATTCAACTTGTGCGTTTTGCATGGCACCATATTTGACATCTCTGGTGGTACTTTTACTTATCTGTCCCCATATTGGGCGAGTACAATCGATTACATAGCCATTTCTCCCACTTTATTACATCATGTGGATTGCTTCTGTCAGACATTGTAACTCAACCTTATTTCTATAGTAGATAAATATACTTGTTTGACATGACTAACCCCATTTTGTAGACTGATATATTCCATGCCTTCTACTAACCCTGGGAACAGAGACATGCATTTCAAACCAAAGCAATTGCTAACCGCAAGGGGAGGAATTTCTCACTTGGTACAAAGAACATCTGGGGCCTTTGAAGCTAGCATGCCCCAAGGTAACCAGCAGGGTTCCGTCCCTGGGAAGGAGATAAGGGAGTATGGGAAGCATCAACTGTCTCCAAGAGTGTGAGAATGGTTTTATTGTTATGCCTCTCTGTAATGTACAAAAGCCCAAGGCTTAGCCTTGGAAAGTATCAAACTCAATCTGCTTCTATACCAGACCGCTTGTTCTCAAATAAATGGATTAATTTTGAAACAAAATGATTCGTTCTTGTTTGAAGTTCCAATGTCTTACAGCTTCCAAGTAGGCAATAGAATTGAGAGTGATCATTGTCCCTTAAGACTTCTCCTTAAATTCAAGCAGGATCTTTATTTAAGCCCCGCCCCAGATCTTTCAGCTGATATTTTCCCTGGGACCAGGAGGATCAAGTGGTCTGACCAATTATTTACAGTCTTGGCTTAGATTTTGAGAAGTGAAGCTCTGTGGTCTCAGCGTCAGTCATTATTGCAGCCTGGTAGTGATTCTGTCAAACTTTTTGAAGAAATTACTAGCCTCTTAAAACCTATGATCTCAAATAATACTTTAAAATTTAAAACCTTTGGTAGCAGTGGGTTGTTTGACCAGGAGTGCAAACTAGCCAAGAAAGAGTTAAGTAAATACATGCATTTAACTCGTCATTGTAAAAATGAAACTTCTGTAGCACAACTTATACTCTCTAGATCTAAATATAAATATCTCCTTAAACACCCCCCCCCCCTAGACTATGTCAAACGTTTGTGGTGTGAACTAGATCTGGCAGTCACAGAGCAAAGAGAGAAGCGCTTCTGGGAACTTGTTTCCTTTGGGTTTGGTAAAAAAAACCCCCTCAGCTTGAAGCCCAAATTTACACATTTTATCAATATCTTTGGAGTCCTTGCCCTTGATTGATGACTCACAGAGGCAGATATCCCCTTTTGAATTTGCTATATCACCTGACTGGCCACCAGTTACTGAATCTGAAGTTAAAGGTCTTATTGCCTCTCTAGCCTTGGGAAAATCTCCAGGGAAGGATTTTATTCCTCTGGAATTAAGTCTTTTCCTGATTGGTGGTCAGCAGTGCTAGCTAAAGTTTTTACCCTGATTAATGAAACTGGTATATTTCCTTCTGGATGGAAACTGAACATTGCAGTTCCAATCCACAAGAAAGATGATAAGGCAGACCCAAAAAATTATTGCCCCAGAAGCCTGTTGAATATAGCTGCAAAACTTTATAGTAGATATCTTTTGCATAAACTGGAAGACTGGGAAACTTCCAATCATGTAATCCATCCTAATCAAGCTGGCTTTAGGAAGGGACAAAGCACAACTGACCACTGTCAAAATCTTTACCATCGAGCCCTTTCAGGCATTAATGGTCCCACCATAGCCCTTTTTGTAGCATTTGTAGATCTAGCGGCTGCATTTGATTCTATAGATGGGAACCGTCTCTGGAAGAAGTTAGCTAGCACAAATGTTGACAGACATTTGCTGTTCCTTCTCCAGGAATTACATGCAGATATTTTTGCTAGAATTAGAGCAGGCACATCAGGCTCTCTAACAAATGAAATCCCAATTTTTAGGGATGTTAAGCAGGGGCGTGTTCTTGCTCCCTTGCTCTTCAGCTTGTACCTAAATGACATTGTGCACAGGTTGTCAGGGCCTGAGTTTGTCACTCCCTCATATGGCCTTCAGAAAATTTCAATCTTATTATATGCAGATGATATGGTCCTAATTTCACTTACACAAATTGGATTAAAAAGGTTGCTGTACCAATTAGGTGAGTACTGTAAAGAGGAGGCCCTTAACATAAATTATGACAAAACCAAGGTTATGATCTTTAGAAAACGGCACAAAAAAATTTCCTGGAGTATTCACGGAATTTCTATTGAACAGTGCAGCTCCTTTAAATACCTGGGAGTGACCTTTAGCAAGACTTTAAATTGGAACCCACATCTGGAAATTGTCAAACCCTCCACCATTAAACAATAGGGGAAATCCTGAGATTTTACCATACTAGGGGTGGATTTCTTATAGATCGAGCAGTAAAAATATTCACACACAAGCAATCCCCCATCCTTTATGGTGTTGAGGTATGGGGCTGGAAGGCACATATAACCTCCAGCCTGGAATCAGTTCAAAATTTATTCATTAGGCGACTTCTTGCTCTGCTCAAGGGGACCCCTGCAGCCCTTATGAAGGCAGAACTTGGCTTGCCATCAGTGAGGGCCCGGGTCCATCTTGCTTTACTTAAATTTTGGAGCAAAGGTTACATCACTACCACCAACTCGCACAGTAATAAGTGTTTCCAGTTAATATCACATAACAATACAATCTGGTCTATATGCTACAATGACATACTCACCCGCTATTCTATTCATAAGAAAGAAGCCATGTTGGATCAGGCCAATGGCCCATCCAGTCCAACACTCTGTGTCACACAGTGGCCAAAAAAATTATATATATATACACACATATATATATACATACTGTGGCTGATAGCTACTGATGGACCCCTGCTCCATATTTTTATCCAATCCTCTCTTGAAGCTGGCTATGCTTGTAGCCGCCACCACCTCCTGTGGCAGTGAATTCCACATGTTAATCATCCTTTGGGTGAAGAAGTACCTCCTTTTATCCGTTCTAACCTGACTGCTCAGCAATTTCATTGAATGCCCACGATTTCTTGTATTGTGAGAAAGGGAGAAAAGTACTTCTTTCTCTACCTTCTCTATCCCATTCATTATCTTGTAAACCTCTATCATGTCACGTCTCAGTCGACATTTCTCCAAGCTAAAGAGCCCCAAGTGTTTCAGGCTTTCTTCATAGGGAAAGTGTTCCAAACCTTTAATCATTCTAGTTGCCCTTTTCTGCACCTTTTCCAATGCTACAATATCCTTTTTGAGGTGCAGTGACCAGAATTGCACACAGTATTCCAAATGAGACCGCACCATCGATTTATACAGGGGCATTATGATACTGGCTGCTTTGTTTTGAATTCCCTTTCTAATAATTCCCAGCATGGCGTTGGCCTTTTTTATTGCAATCGCACACTGTCTTGACATTTTCAGTGAGTTATCTACCACAACCCCAAGAACTCTCTCTTGGTCAGTCTCTGCCAGTTCACAGCCCATCAACTTGTATTTGTAGCTGGGATTCTTGGCCCCAGTGTGCATTACTTTGCACTTGGTCACATTGAACCTCATCTGCCAGTTGACACCCACTCACCCAGCCTCAACAGATCCCTTTGGAGTGCCACACAATCCTCTCTGGTGTCAATTTAGTGTCATCTGCAAACTTGGCCACTTCACTGCTTACTCTCAACTCCAAATCATTTATGAACAAGTTAAAGAGCATGGGACCCAGTACTGAGCCCTGCGGCACTCCACTGCTTACCGTCCTCCACTGCGAAGACTGCCCATTTATACTCACTCTCTGCTTCCTATTAATTAGCCAGTTTTTGTTCCACAAGAGGACCCATCCTTTTACTCCATGACTCTTGAGCTTTCTAAGGAGCTTTTGATGAGGAACTTTATCAAAAGCTTTCTGGAAGTCAAGGTAAACAATATCTATAGATAACTTGTTGATGGCTTTGAACAATGCTTCCAATTTATGAAATTGGATGTACAGATGTGATGCCTTACTGGATAGCTTTACCATTTCCAAGTGCAAATTTTCTCCTTGGTTTAAGCTAATCAAAAGAGATCACATTAGATCTTCTTCCTTGGTAAATATCTCATCCCAGAACCTCAGAAAGCCATTCATTTCTTTACGTTTTCAGACAATGCCAACAGCTTTGCTCATGGGAAGATATTCTCAAATACCGATGGCACTACGTGTTTGTATTTGTGGTGCTTCAGTTCCAGAGGATATATTATATTACACTTTATTTCCTATATATATGCAGAAGTTAGAACTAAATTCCTTGAAAACCTGTTAAAGGGACAACATTTTTCCTCTGATCTCGACAACTGGCTTTTTTGATACTGACCCGTTCGTTACCTACAGAGTGTTGCTCTTTGCCCTAGCTGCAAAAAAAAAAAAAAAATTAGGGCCAAGATTGCCATTTTAGTAAATAAATCTTTTTACTAACTGGTTTTATTTTAGGTGTTCATAATTTTATCATATATTAATATTTGTAATTAATTAAATTTACTATGGTTGAGCTTAATGGTAATTGCATTTCGGTAATTCAATATTACTTGCTTTTATATCTTATCTTGTAACTGATTTCTTTTTATGATGATTTTAGTCTTTTTAAATCCTAAAGTTTTTAATTTTCTATTGTGATGGCCTTTGGCTATAAACAATAAATATTTCTGCTCTGCTCGTTTGGAATTCTGTGTACAATTCTGGTCACCACACCTCAAAAAAAAATATAGCACTGGAAAAAGTGCAGAAAAGGGCAACTAGAATGATTAAAGGGTTGGGACACTTTCCCTATGAAGAAAAGTTAAAACGCTTGGGGCTCTTTAGCTTGGAGAAACAGTGACTGAGGGGTGACATGATAGAGGTTTACAAGATTATGCATGGGATGGAGAAAGTAGAGAAAGTAGAGAAAGCAGAGAAAGAAGTCCTTTTCTCCCTTTCTCATAATACAAGAACTCATGGACACTCCATGAAATAGCTGAGCAGTTGGTTTAGAACAGATAAAAGGAAGTCCTTCTTCACCCAAAGGGTGATTAACATATGGAATTCCCTGACACAGGAGGTGGCGGCGGCTACAAGCACAGACAGCTTCAAGAGAGGATTGGATCCACATATAGAGCAGAGGTCCATCTGTGGCTATTAACCACAGGGTATAGATGGAACTCTTTGTCTGGGGCAGTGATGTTCTGTGTTCTGGTGCTTGGCAGGGGGCAGCAGTGGAAGGGCTTTAGCGTTCTGGCCCCACTGATGGACCTCCTGATGGAACCTGCGTCACTGCGTGATGCAGAGTGTTGGACTGTATGGGTCATTGGCCTGCTCCAACATGGCTTCTCCTATGTTCTTATAGGTGCTTACCCACTGAGCATAGTGTTCTTCAGAGGGTATACCAGGGAAGGTAGTCCTGAAGATATGTGGGTCCCAGACCATTAAGAGCCTTAAGGGTAATCATTTCTCTGGAGGAAATGGTTGCTTTGGAGAGTAGACTCTACATCCAGGGGTATCAAGCATGTGGCTTGGGGAATGGAAGAAGATGAAGAAGATATTGGATTTATATCCCGCCCTCCACTCCGAAGAGTCTCAGAGCGGCTCACAATCTCCTTTACCTTCCTCCCCCACAACAGACACCCTGTGAGGTGGGTGGGGCTGGAGAGGGCTCTCACAGCAGCTGCCCTTTCAAGGACTACCTCCGCCAGAGCTATGGCTGACCCAAGGCCATGCTAGCAGGTGCAGGTGGAGGAGTGGAGAATCAAACCCGGTTCTCCCAGATAAGAGTCCGCACACTTAACCACTACACCAAACTGGCTCTCTGGTAAGCAACAAGGTGTGAGGGAGGGAAGGCAGGAGGCTGCTCGGGAGGGGGGGCTGAGCAGGCAGACACATGTGCTGAGATATGTGTGTGGTTGAAGCTGTCAAGAAATAGAAAGGAAATGACTAGGACATGGGGCTAAGAGGCTGAGGTAAAATAGAGTATGAGGATTGGAAGTGAAGGCAGAGAAAAAGGAGTTGTAGCATTTCTTCTCTCCTGCCTCCTCCGATCACAGCTCAGGTGAGAGCCAGTTTGGTGTAGTGGTTAAGTGCACAGACTCTTATCTGGAGGGATTGGGTTTGATCCCCCATTCCTTCACTTGCAGCTGCTGGAATGCCCTTGGGTCAGCCATAGCTACTGCAGGAGTTGTCCTTGAAAGGGAGTTTCTGGGAGAGCTCTCTCTCAGCTCCATCTGCTTCACAGAATGTCTGTTGTGGGGGAGGAAGACAAAGGAGATTGTGAGCCGCTCTGACACTGAGATTCAGAGTGAAGGGCAGGGTATAAATCCAATTTCTTCTTCTTCTTAGAATCATAGAGTTGGAAGGGACCTTCAGGGTCATCTAGTTTTTTGAGGGGGGGGGGCAAAATAAAAAATGGCGCCCCCTTATGGGCCATTCTATTTTATGGTCCCATAGAATACAATGGGCTCCATACCCAATTTGGCGCCCCGCCTCTGTCAGCACCTGGGGCAAGCACCCTCCTCTGCCCCCCCCCCAGATCCGACCCTGCATATAGTCACAAATAACTCACAAATACCTCCTCCTAAATTCACAGGATCTTCATTGCTGTCAGATGGCCATCTAGCCTCTGTTTAAAAACCTCCGAGGAAGGAGAGCCTACTACCTGTCAGGCGATGGAGACTGAAGGCAGTATTCATTGAAACAATGTATACTTTATTGGAAACTCATAGCTGGATACAAAAGTTGAGACTAATACCTGGGAATGGGTGTCTCTTAGTTTTATGGAATCTACATCAAAGCGATATCTAAACAAAACCACTATTCTCAAAACAACAGGGAGTGAAGGTGCGAACTTTCACACGAGAGCTTCCGCTTATCTCTTTGCCTCTGGGAAGATGCTGGCCGACCGCGGTATCTACTAACGGTCGCATTTCTTTGCTCTTTTTACAACTTAAACAAAGTTAACACTTCAAACGTCCTCTCTACAGTATAACAAAAGGTTGTGGGTTAGTATGGAGAGTCCATGTAGCAAGGGTCCCGATCCATCCGAGAATACGCTGCGGAGTTGCAAGCGAATGCTGGTAAGGTCCGGGGGGTGGAGCGAGCTAATGAAGATCGAACACTTCACCCGGGGCCTGAACGCCAGTATCCTGGATCGGGCCCTTACCCAAGCCAGACCCACCACCCTAGTGGGCTGGATACAACTAGCGGGGGAAGTTGAGACCAACATGAAGCGGGTGGCGATGCAGTGCCAGCACCAGTCAGGGAAGGGCCAGCAGAAACCTCCCCCCCCCCAAATCTGAGCCTAAGAAGCCCGCAGGGGTGGGAGGAGGAGCGGCCGCGGGGCCCCATAAATGCTTCAGGTGCAGCGATCCGAACCACCTGGCCTCCAAATGCCCAAACCCCCCGCTTCCCAAAACCCCGCAAGGGGGGGGGCGAAGACCAACATCCCGACCCCGAAGAAGCAGGCCAGCCGCCCTAAGGAAGCGGTGAAGAGCAGTGTCGCTGTGACCGAGGAGCTGGACAAGGAGGTGCTGCTGTCGGCGGAGTTGGGCGACTTGGCTTGAGCGTCCGAGCCGGCGGGAAACGAGACCAACCTGCTTTGAAGGGTGCCAGCCAGCAGGTCGAACCGGAAGAGGCACCAGTGAGGGTGAGAGTAATGGGATGTTTATATTTTGTAACGGTGAAATTGCTGAACACTAACCTGAAAAGGTTCATGCAGGTCCGGGCCTTAATAGACTCAGGGTGCAATCGAGAACTGATGTCCCCCAAGATAGTGGAAGCACTGGGGCTCAAGAGCTCACCGCTACCCTGCCCCATGCAGTTTGAACAGATGGATGGGTCAGTGATGCGAGGGAAACCATGTAAACTAGAGACCCAGCCCCTTCGATGGGGATTGAGGAGCACTGGGATCAAGAATCCTTCATTATTGCCCCATCGTGCTCCTACTCGGTGATCCTGGGGGTGGGCTGGTTAGTAAAACATGAGCCCCGCATTAGGTGGGGAGCACAGACCATCCAGTTCATAGATCCCCTTTGCACTTGTGGGACCCAGCCTGGGGCCCATGAGCTCCGGTGGCTAAGGAATGGGCGTGCATGTCGGTAGAGGAGGTCCACGCCATCCCGAGAGCCTAACGGGACCTGATGGGGGTGTTTAGCGAGCAGAGAGCTAACTAACTGCCCCCCCCCCCGCATCAGGACACGGACTGTGCCATAGAACTAATTCTGGGGGAAACCCTACCCCGAGCGAAACTGTACCTGATGGGGTGGGCCGAGAAGAAAGAGCTCCGCAAGTTCCTAGACCAAAACTTGGAGAAGGGCTTCATTAGGCCGGCCACAGCCCCCCACACTGCCCTGGTCCTATTTAGGAAGAAGAAGGATGGCTCGCTTAGACTTTGCATGGACTTTCGCGGGATAAATGTGATTTCCACCTCCAATGCCTACCTCATCCCCCTCATCCGGGACTTGTTGAGTACGGTGTCGGGGGGCAAGATCTTTACCAAATTGGACTTGAGGGATGTATACTTCCGAGTGCGCATCAAGGAGGGGGACGAATGGAAGACAGTGTTCAATACGCCCATGGGACAGTTCGAGTACCTGGTCATGCCTTTCGGACTGCAGGGGGCCCCGGGGTTTTCCATGAACTTTATTAATGATGTACTCAGAAAATTCTTGTTCAAGGGGGTGGTGGTGTACCTGGATGACATCATTATTTACTCGCAGGACGAACAATCTCATGTGAAACTCGTGAGGGAGGTGCTCAGCACTTTGCTGGAGCACCAGCTCTATGCCAAGCTGTCGAAATGCGAATTCCATCAGACCGAACTTGACTACTTGGGGTTCCGCATGTCAGAAAGGGGGTTGGCGATGGATCCGGCCAAAGTGCAGGCGGTCTTAGAATGGGCTCCCCCGAGGACACGTAGACAGCTCCAATCATTCCTCGGGTTCGCAAATTTTTACAGGACCTTCATAGAGGGGTTCGCACAAATCGCCCCCCCTTTAACAGAGCTCCTAAAGACAAAAAGGAAAGGGCCTGAAGCCAAACGACCGGGAGCCCGCTTAAATTGGACTCTGAAGTGCCAAGCGGCCTTCGACAAACTAAAGCGCCTATTCACGAGCGAGCCGGTCCTGAGCCACCCCGATGAGCAGCGGGCCTTCATTGTGCAATGCGACGCCTCCGATGTGGCCATCGACGCCATTCTCATGCAGAGGGACGAGGGGGGGGGGGAGTTGAAACCATGCGCCTACATCTCCCGGAAGTTCTTGGGAGAGCAGAGAAATTGGTCAGTGTTGGACAAAGAGGCTTTTGCTGTTATGTTCGCTCTAAAGACTTGGCGGTCCTGGCTGGAGGGGGCAAAAGTGCCGTTTGAGATCTGGACCGACCATAAAAACCTCGAAGCCCTCACAGGGAAATGAAAGTTGAGTGAGAAGCAAATCAGGTGGGCGGGATTCTTCTCCAAATTCGATTTCACCTTGCGGCATATACCGGGGGCGAAAAACTTCTTAGCGGATGCCCTCTCACGGCTCCCGCAGCACGAGAGCCAGAGGGAGGAGGTGGTAGACTCTTTGGTTCCTCCCTCCCAAGTAGCGGCCATGGTCACCACCCAATCGCAAAAGAAAAGGGAGTTGGAGGGGCTGAGTAAAGAGAAACTAGCCACAGAAACAGAGGGGGAAGGAGAGGATCGGCCCGACGGGGTGCAGAAGGGGAGAGACGCGCTGTGGTACAAGGGAAAAACTATACGTTCCAAAAAGCTTAAGAGCAGAGGTACTACAGTTCTGTCACTCAAATAAGCTGGCGGGGCACTTTGGCTACATAAAAACCCTACATCTAATTAGCAGGCAGTTCTGGTGGCCATCCCTAAAAAAGAACGTGTCTGAGTATGTAGCTTCTTGCCCCATCTGCATCATGGCCAAAAGACAGGGTGGGAAAACTCCAGGACTCCTCAAGCCCTTAGAAATGGCGAAACACCCCTGGTCGGTGGTGTCTATGGACTTCATTGTGGAGCTACCTCCCTCCCATGGGAAGACAGTGATCCTGATGGTGGTAGACACCTTTTCCAAACAAGCTCATTTTATTCCTTGTGCCCAATTGCCCACCACAAAGAAACTGGCCACGCTGTTCTTTAATCACATGGTTAGACTCCACTCATTCCCAGACAAGGTCATTAGCGACCGCGGGCCACAGTTCGTTGCCACCTTCTGGCGGGAGTTCTGCAAATTGGTGGGAATTGAACAAGGCTTAAGTTTCACCTTCCACCCCCAGATGGACGGACAGACAGAGAGGGTAAACGGGGTTCTAGAGCAGTACCTATGTTGCTTTATTAACCACCGACAGTCCGACTGGGTTGACCTACTCCCATTCGCTGAATATGGGTATAATAATAGTGTGCATAGTTCCACCAAGGCCTCCCCCTTCTCCACGGTATATGGGTATGAGGGAAAGCCCATGCCCCTATTGCCAGGAGGAGAACCCTCCACAGATCCTACAGCCTTTGAGCAATGGTGGCAGGGGCCAAGCGGGAGTTGGAAAACTATCCAAGAGAACCTAGAGGCAGCTAAAGAAACCTACAAAAAGTAATATGACAAGTCCCATACTCCCGCATGGGATTTCAAGGTGGGAGACTCTGTATTCTTATCCACTAAGAACCTGCCACTCAGCCAACCTTCCAGGAAACTAGCTTATAGGTTTCTAGGGCCCTTCAAGATCAAGAGGGTCATAAACCAGGTGACAGTGGAACTAGAGCTGCCAAAGGGACTGAGTAAAATACACCCTGTATTTCATTGCAGCCTTCTTCGTCGGGACCCCGGGGCTTCGGCCTGGCATCATAGAGCACCAGCCCCTCAGCCTGTGTTAATTGGAAACCAAAGTCATCACAAGGTCCAAGAAATCCTGGACTCTAAAGTCAAAAGAGGGGTCCTGTATTACCTAGTCAAATGGAAGCACTTCCCAGCCAGCGAAAATGAATGGGTGTCTGAGGAAAATATCTTAGCACCAGATCTGATCAAAAGGTTCCATCAAAAATGTTCCAATGGGGCTGTGGAGGCGGCTTAAGGGGGACAGTATGTCAAGTCTGTCTGTAACTCTGGCTCAGTCAAAGAGCATTCTGGGTAGAACCAAAGTATAATCAAATGCTGCTAGCTCATACTCTCCCTACCCCTCCCTTCTTGTAGAGTGTAGCTTTGCTTTGAAATGGAAAGATGTGAAAGTCTGATCTGTACCTTCTCAGGCCTGGCTCTCAGAAGAGAGTCAGGATCCCACTACAATCAAGGCCATGCAAGCCTGAGAATGAATTGGTAACATCAATGTGTGAATGTTCCCTGCATAATCCTCCCCCCTTAGGAATTCCTTTGAAGTGTCCCTTTTATGCAATGTATCTACTGTATACTCTTTAGTCTTTTCAATGCTGGCCTAGCCTCAAGTATCAGTATCAATAAAGTAGTTACTTTGTATCAACAACGACTCGTTATTGAATCTGCCGACTTGACACCTGGCCCCTTCCAGCCAGGACCGCCATGTTTTTAAGGCGAACGTTACTGCAAAGGCTTCTTTGTCCTAGACTGACCAATTACGTTGTTCATTGGAAAATTTCTTGGATATATAGGCGCAGGGTTTTAATCTGCCCTCAGAGTCTTTCTGCATCAGTATGGCTCCAACGGCTACATCGGAGGCATCACATTGCACCACGAAAGGTTTCAGTTCATTGGGGTGCGCTAGAATGGGTTCACTGGTGAACAGTTGTTTTAATTTCTCAAACGCCTTCTGACATTCGGGGGACCATACTAATCTCGAACTTGGTTTTTTCGCATCAGGTCCCCGCCCCTTAGTCTTTAGCAAGTCAGTTAGCGGTAGCATCACTTTGACAAAGCCCTCTATGAACCCACGGTAAAAATTTGCGAATCCAATGAAAGATTAGAGCTGTCTACGGTATCTACTAACGGTCGCATTCCTTTGCTTTTTTTACAACCTAAACAAAGTTAACACTTCAAACGTCCTCTCTTTGATATGCATGCTAGCTACAGTATAACAAAAGGTTGTGGGTTAGTATGGAGAGTCCATTTGGTTAGTATTTTATAATTTCAGCATGATAGAGTTACAGAGCCTGACACCACCTCCCAAGAAAGACTGTTCCACTGAGGAATCGCTTGAACAGTCAGGAAGTTCTTTCTAATGTTGATCTGGAAACTATTTTAATTTAATTTCAACCCATTGGTTCTGGTCCTACCTTCCGGAGCCACAGAAAACAATTCCAGGTCATCCTCTAGCTGACAGCCCTTCAAGTACTTGAAGATGGTGATCATATCACCTCTCAGCCACCTCCTCTCCAGGCTAAACATCCCCAGCTCCTTCAACTTTTCCTCATAGGACTTGGTCTCCAGACCCCTCACCATCTTCGTCTCCCACCTCTGGAACTGTTCCAGCTTGTCTATATCCTTCTTAAAAAAATGTGGTACCCAAAACAACACAATACTCCAGGTAAGGTCTTACCATAGCAGAGTAAAGTGGTACCATCACAGCACATGATCTGGACACTATACTTCTGTTGATACAGCCCAAAATTGCATTTGGCTTTTTAGCCACCACATTACACTGTTGACTCATGTTCAGCATATAATCCCTAAGACCCCTAGATCCTTTTCACACATACTACTGCTAAGACAAGTCTCCCCCATTCTATAACAATGCATTGGATTCTCCTACCTAAATGCAGAACTTTACATTTATCCTTGTTAAAATTTATTTTATTGGTTTTAGCCCAGTTTTCCAGTCTTCGAGGTCATCCTGTATCCTGTTTTTGTCTTCTATTGTTTTTGCAACCCCTCCCAATTTAGTATCATCGACAAATTTAATAAGCATTCCCACTATTCCTTCAAAGAGCCCCATGGCGCAGAGTGTTAAAGCTGCAGTACTGCAGTCCTAAGCTCTGCTCACGACTTGCGTTAGATCCCCGGTTGAAGCTGGATTTTCACGTAGCTGGCTCGAGGTTGACTCAGCCTTCCATGCTTCTGAGGTGGGTAAAATGAGTACCCAGCTTACTGGGGGGGGGGAGTGTAGATGACTGGGGAAGGCAATGGCAAACCACCCCATAAAAAGTCTGCCGTGAAAATGTTGTGAAACAACATCACCCAAAAGTCGGAAACGACTGGTGCTTGCACAGGGGACTTTTCCTTTCCTATTCCTTCATCCAAATAATTTAAAAAGATGTTGAACAAAACAGGTCCCAGGACAGATCCTTGAGGCACTCCACTTGTCACTCCTCTCCAAGAGGATGAGGAACCATTTGCAAGCACTCTTTCCCAAGACCTGTTTTGAAAATTGAGAATGTTCTGAAGGGGAAGAGTTGGAATCTTGCCTCTGCTCTGGTGAAATTGTAAAAAGTCGGTCAAAGCCTTTGGTGAAACGGGGAAAATAAAGTACAACCTTATAGCTGTGTTGAGCTGTGTACATCTCAAGCTGAATCTTCAAGAAACGTCGTGGAGTCTCCTCATGAGCAAGTGGTCCGAGGATTCCCTTTAATATATGGAAGGACGGGACTCTATTCCCCAACCTGGAGCAGGCAGCCCGACAGCAGCAGGGGCAGGGATCTGTTCTTTGCTCCAGCCACTTGGAAGGGGCCTCTCCCACTTCAGCTGTGCACTGGAGGGTGCCTTGGACACCAACTATCTCTGGGCCCTCTTCTGGTATTTCTCTCTGCTAGGGTCAGAGCCTGGCAGGATCAACACCAGCTGTCCATCATAAGAGGCTTAAGAAACACCTGCAAACTCTCCCTGGAACAAATGGAGGTGGACAAGGAGCAAGTCTGGGCTGCCCGTGGGCAAGAGGCTCCATTTGCTTGGTTTCTCTCCCACCCTCCTCTGCAACTGGGCTCAGGGCAGGTCACACCAGAAAACCACAACCAACTTCCACATGTGCCTTAAATGACCAGCGTTTCCAAGGGAAACTTGCTGGTGTTATTGGTGGCACCAATTGTAGGGGCAGACTCTCAGCACCCACTCTCTTTTACCGGGATGGACAGGACAAAGAAATATCACACACAGGGGGAAACACACGCAGAATTGGCTTCCAGAAGATAATGATTGCATTGTGAGAAGGCAAGAGTCCCCATTTTTGCCATCTTCTTGGCATGGAGGAGGCATCCCCAGGGTGTATGTGGGGGGGAGGGTCTTTGTGAATTCCCTGCATTGTGCAGGGGGCTGGTCTAGATGGCCCTGGAGGTCCCTTCCAACTCTATAATTCTGTAAGTCTGAATCAGATTTTAAAACAGTCAACAAACCAGCATTCATTGTGCTACTTATGTTGAAGGGCAGGTGGGCAGAGACATCACATATGGGGAGAGGTGGTCCCACGGGTATGTTGGTCCCTGGCCATGCAAGGCTTTAAAAGTCAGTAGCAACACCCCAAAATGGATCCGGTACCCAATTGGTAGCCAGTGCAATTGGCGTAGCACCAGGTGAATGCGTGCCTGCACAGATGTCACAGTCAGTGGGTGTGTCGCCATGTTTTGCACTAGCTGGAGTTTCCGGGTCAGATTCGAGGGCAGCCCCACATAAAACAAGTTACAGTAGTCTAACCTGTACTTGCAGCACACCTGCGCCTTTAGCTCTAAGGATGGTTTAGTAGACAACATCCATGGAAGAAAAATAACAGCCACGCTCTCTAAGCTCCCTCTTGTTTGCACCTTAGACCAACTCGTGAGCGAGAACAAAGGAGAGAAAGAGCACTCCAAGACCCCCACCTCCTTGCCTATGGGGCAGGCACACATGTGGTACCCCCCCTCCTCCATATACTCATTAACCAGTAGCAGTTCCCCAAATTATCTCATTAGGAGCCATGCCTCCCTTTCTCTGATGGGGAATGTGTGCCTAATTGCTTCTAAAGCTAGCTAACATTAGCATACAGAAACGAATAGGTTAACTCTTTAATGACAGAGGTAGTGACATTTGCAATCTCCCCACAGCGGCAGAGCAGAATTTCCCTTGAGCAGGGGAGGGGTCTGGAAGGGGCTGAGGGCTGGAGGGCTTCGATAAGGGGCTGAGTTGGATTGTGCACACACTGTTCAGAACAGTCGTTGTTATGCAGGAAGCAGCAAACCCAACTCTCTGTGCTAAATCAAATCCATGGGGGATGGGAGCGCTCTGCAAACTGCTCCGGGTTGTCGTTGTGGCGGCTCCATTCCGAGAACTGCTGTCTTTGCAGCTCTACATATTCATGCCTGGCCGCTCTGAGTGTTGATTCCCCCCCCCCCCCCGCTTTGAATATACAATTCCGCTCTTGACAGTCTCTTAAAAATAGATGAAACACAAGTGATAAAAGAGATTTAGAGTAGATTTCAGGGGCTGCTTACCTTCCCTCCTTTAATATCACAAATTATTTGAAACTTGCTGAGAATGGCAATGAAAGAAAAGCGAGCACAGAAAGTGGCCTTCTCAGTGACCCGGCCGAAGTCTGCATGAAGACAGCACTAGACAGCACCCAGGTTTCCCCCTCCCGCCCCCCTGCGTGTCCCAGCTGAACAGTGGTTCTGTGTACTTAAGACCCCAGTCACATGGTAAGGTCCCACCAGGGGCCACTGAAAGCAGACTCCAAGAGTGCCTCATTCCTGTGCCCCTCTTGTGGTCTGCGGCTGGCTTTTGGAGGGCAAGAAGGGCACATGCCATCACCTTCAGGACATTTTCATTACCTGATAATGCAAGAAGGCAAAGGAGGGCTTACTGGGCTTCGCACACAAGTGCAGCGATGGGTGCCTTTTTGCTCTCCTCCCCACCCCCCTGCCCCACTTTTGGAGTGGCCATTTGCTTCCTTGCACCCCCCCCCCCCCACAAGGCCCAGGAGGGCTCATTGTTCCTGCCAGCCAGTCAGCCTTCAGTCTCTGCATCTGTGCCTGGATCCTTGATATGCCCCGATCCCCCCATCCTCCCATTGAGAGAAGGGGGCTTTTCCCCCAGTGCAGACAGCTCCTTGGTGTTTGTGTGCAGGTGTGTCTTTAAAAAATACCTTCCCTGAATAGATGTGTGCCATGCATTGATATCCATGCCCCATCACTTTGCTGGGTTTATTGTTCATTGGAATTCGATATTTTGTGGGGCTTGAGGGTGGGGGACATTGCGGAGACATATTTACATGGCTAAACATTAAATGCCAGCCACTTGGCTAGATTGGTGGGAATTGACTCCTCTCTGTTTCCTCCTGTTTGTCAACCTGAAAGGATCTTCAAAGCACTTTCCATCCCCAACCATCCAAACACTGGGGTGAAACTTCCAGAGGAGAACATTTTCATGCAGCCAGCCATGTGCCAAGCATTTCTTCTGGTGGCACACTGAGACACTGGTGTGCAAAATTCTTATCCATGGTTTTTAATGACTTTTGCTCTTAATATTTTATGCATTGTACTTAGTATTTCTGGTTATTTGGTTATCTATTATTACTGGATTGTATTACTTTGTACCTTTGAATTACTGAATTTGTTTGCTTATGACCCGTTGATCTGTGAACACAAAGTATAGAATAAAGAAAAGGATACACTGGAATAGCACAGGGCAATGGGGGAGGCATTGATGACGACAGGACTCTCACTCAAAAATTCCAATGTTTAAAGGTACATCTGTAAGAGAACAAACCAACATGGCAACCAGCAAAATGGAGAGGGAGGGAAGATATGCAGGAGTCCCAAGTTTGATGCTAGTTGGTCAGTGGCTGAGAAAAGCAGGGCTCCGGTACTCATGCAGAAAAGCCCTCGGTGATGTTTAATAAGGGGGGTTGTGATGGTTATATGACCATTCTGGCCAGGGAGTGAGCATGGGAGGGTTCTATACTGGTTCCAGTCCTATCATGTTCTAGGGAGCTGACTGTTGAACTCTTGCAAGGTTGTTGAAATCAGTGCACAGAGAAACACCAAAGGAACCAGGAAAGAAAGAAGGAAGCAGATGACGGCCTGCTGCTGGCAGTCCTGATCAGGCCCACAGGCTGCATATTTGCTGTAGAGGATGATCAAAGGAATGATCGATTGTCAGATGTGTGGTTTCCATGAAATATCTGCCAATTTAGAAAGCCCATCCAGGAATAAATGTGGTGCTGCATGGCTCATCTACACAAGTCACAGAGTGAATTGAACTCACTACGATCACTGCCCTTGTATGTACCCCAGCCACTCCACTAATTAGGGTGTGGTGGAGAACTTCAGCTCATGCTAGGCTTAGAAAACCTGCTTTGAAGCTGGCTGTTTAACCACCCCCAATTGTAACTCTGACTGTGTGTGATATACAAACCAGGGCGGTGAAAGCAAATTCCCTGAAACCCTCAGGCCACATCCTCAGCTCCTGTGGAATGGCAGGGCTTGCACAACTGAGCCATTGCTCTAGATGGGCCTCATGAGACAGATCATTCCTCCTCCTTATTGTATCTGCTCTAAGCATCCTGACCTACCAGTGCCCTTCAGGCTCCTTCAGCTTTGTAAAAGATTACCTTCTAAATTAGTGCTGCAGCCGTTCTTAAAAATCCCTGACTTCAACCTTCTCTAGGATTTTTTTGCTCCCTTTAGCAGAGGTGTGGCTGGATGTGGCTAATATCTTTTCTTTGCAACAACCGAAAAGCTCAGCTCAGAACCTTGAACTTGAATTCCCAATAGTCAGGAGCAAAATGAAACACACCAAAGCTGAATTAAGTGCTGAGTGGGGAGGGGAGAAACAGCAAGTTCGAATTGTGGCAGTCATGCCCTTTCCAAGCACATTTGAACACCAAGGGGACTGTGTGCAGCACAACAGCCATTTTTATTCAGCTAAAAAGAAAAAAGGCCCTAAGAACAAAGACCGCAAATGTTGGGAGGCTTCAGAGGAGCCAGAAGTCAAAGCAGTGCCCCTCCCGTCCCCGTGTTGTGAACCTCCCCAGGATGCCTCCCCTTCTCTCTATGGGCACTGGAAATGGCAGCCTTGGGGCACCTTCCCTTTTAAATACTCTTCAGACTGTTCTTGTTTCTGTCATTACTGGCATCATTTGGTGGCATGGAACCCTCGTGGAGCCACCTTCTGAGGTTAAAACCTCTCTTCAGTGATTTTTAATTTTTTTTTTATTTACGTTATATTTATATCCCGCCTATTCTATACAGACTCAAGGCAGCTAACAACATAAAAATAAACAGTAAGCAATATTAAAACAATCAAACAACCAGATAAATTGCAATTATGTTCCTTCAGGCATATAATATTTACTTTCTCAATGTGCACAGATCCTAGGCTAACGTACTAAAGTGTGATAGATCCAGATGTAATGGCAGCTGTCAAGCGCACTCATTTCTGGACCTTATTTTACTATGTAGAAAGCACGTCACCAGCTCTCCAGCTCTCCCCCATTATTTACAACCCAGAGGGCATGTAGCAAAAACATCTGGCCCTGGGATGTTTATGGTATAGGCTAGTAGTTGGTACCTCAAAGCGGCCTCCCCCGGTTTCACACAGACAACCCTTATCTGTTCACAAAGAAGTGTGAGAATGTTTCTGATGTTTTCAATAGCCTAAGATGCCTTAGTAATAAACAGATAATTGCTTAGTAACCTTTGAACCCGTGACTCAAGTATGCATCTGTAATGTAACCTTTGATGATATCCTATATAGCAACTGTGTAACTGTTGGTACTCCATTACTTCCAAGGCTTATGTCCTTGGTAAAGCTCCTGAGTTTCTTGCAATAAACATATCTTCTGATTCAAAACAAAAGGACTCTGTTATTGGGAAATATCGGTGCTTGACATTTTGGGAGTAATCGCATCTGAGGACTTAACCGAAGTTGGAAACTTTCTACCATGATGACAGAGAGAGCTCCAGATAACAGAGAGGCCCCCGACAACCCAGAAAGGCTGATTGGCGAGGATCAAGGACCAGATACAGTCCCGAGACAGCCTCCATGACACATACCTAATGCCAGGAGGCTGGCTGGGAGAGGGTCCCTGCTGCACATACAGTGACTATTCATAACCCCAAAGGATTGGGGCCCCAGAAAGTCTACTAGCTTGATGGATGAAGCACCAACACGGAGGGAGATCCAGTTTGGTGTAGTGGTTAAGTGTGCGGACTCTTATCTGGGAGAACCGGGTTTGATTCCCCACTCCTCCACTTGCACCTGCTGGAATGGCCTTGGGTCAGCCATAGCTCTGGCAGAGGTTGTCCTTGAAAGGTCAGCTGCTGTGAGAGCCCTCTCATCCCCACCCACTTCACAGGGTGTCTGTTGTGGGGGAGGGAGATAAAGGAGATTGTGAGTCACTCTGAGACTCTTCGGAGTGGAGGGCGGGATATAAATCCAATATCTTCTTCTTCTTAGCGCTGCCCCCCCCACGCACACGGATGGGGGATGATAGTGATCAAGGCACATTTGAGACAAATAGGGGCAACAGTCGAGAAGACCGGGATATCGACCCAATCCCAGATGAGGAAGAAGACGAACAAGATCCGCGGGACTTCCTCCAACTGATGGGTATCGACCCACGGGACTTCCTCCAACTGATGAGGTTTGAAATGGTGGAGATGGCCAGAACTCTCAGGGAGGCAATGCGAGTGAACAATGCCTTCATGACTCAAGAAGTGAGGAGGCAGCTCAACCGGGTACTGCAACCACCATTACCGGGGGGGGGGCAACCACAACAGCCCCTACAATCCCAACCTCAGCAACCACAGCAACCCCTGCCACCACCGCCGCTGGGGCAACAACCCCAGCAACTGCCGCCGCTGCCACCATGGCCAGTAGACTACGGCAGTGGCAGAGAGTTGGATGCCACCTTCGAAGGGGACCCCAAAGAGGTGGAATACTTTTCGATACAAGCTAACAGCTTCATGTACTACTGAGGGCACACTTTCCCTGATGAGTTCAGCCAAGTGGATTACTTAGGATCCAAACTGAAAGGGGCCGCCAAGAGATGGTATGTGAGCCTCTATGGAATCCAAAGCCTGGAGCTAGATATGGTGGCAGCATTCCTGTGGGCACTATTGATGCAGTACGAAGACCCCTTACAAGAGATCCCAGCACTGACGACCCTGCGGGACCTACAACAGGGGGCCAAGGCGGTAAGAGAATACGTGGCTGAGTTTCGGGCCAACGCAGTCAAAGTACAGGGCTTGAGCGAGCAGATTCCAGAGAGGTCTGAATGCCAGTATGCTGGATTGAGCCCTCCCACAAGCTCGCCCTACCTCATTGGTAGGGTGGGTGCAACTTGTGGGGGAAGTAGAAACCAATATGAAGAAAGTGGCTCTCCAGCACCAACAGCAGCAAGGAAGTAAGGGGGGACATGAGTCTCGGCCAGGGGCAAAGACAGAAGGGCGGAAGGCCAGTCCAGGGGGGCATCCAAACCACCCACTTCCTGGCGCTGCTTTTGATGTGGAGACCCTAACCACATGGCTGCAAACTGCCCCGAGGCCTCAAGGCCCCCCCTCACTCCGAAGATCAGAGCACCCAAAGCGAAAAAAGGATGAGCGAAGGAGCTGGCGAAGGGCAGCTCGGCAGCGGCAACCCCACGGGAAGAAGAGATCATGGTCATCGACGAGTTGGGGGAAGAATCCTGGGAGGAAGAGCCGGCGGGAAACAGGAGCAACCTGCACTGAGCGGTGCTGAGCAGCAGGTCATGGAATTAACGGCGCCACTGAGGGTGAGAATTATGGGGACTTTGTTTTTCATCCCACTGACTTTACTGAACCCTAACTTTAAACGTTTTATATATGCCCAAGCATTACTAGATTCTGGATGCACCAGAGACACAATCACCCCCAAACTAGTAGAGGCTGTCGGACTCCCTACGAGTCCCTTGCAGCATCCCATCCAATTTGAGCAGATGGATGAAACAGTGATGAAGGGGGAGTCCTGCACGGAATAATCCCAATTGGTGCTGGTAGGGATAGAAGACCATTGGGACACGGAGATTTTTTTCGTGGCCCCATCAACATCTTTTGACATTGTCTTGGGGGTGGGGTGGCTGGTGAAACATGAGCCTAACATCAGATGTGGGGACCAAACTTGGTGTGCGAGCCCCACAAGTGGAACAAGGGATGGGGCCCCGAACCTCCTCCCCTGAATGAGAAACTATGCCTCACCATAGAGGAAGTGAGATCGATCCCTAAGGAATATTGCAACTTAAAACAAGCGTTTAGTGAAGAAGCAGCTAACGAGCTCCCCCCCCCCCCCACACTGGGGCACTGACTATGCCATAGAATTAATACTGGGGCAGAGCCTTCCCAGAGCAAAAATATATTCCATGGGGTGGGCTGAAAAGGCACAGCTCCACAACTTTTTAGATAAGAACCTAAAACGTGGTTTCATCCAGCTGGCCACCACCCCTGGGGGACTGGGGGCTGAGACTATGCACGGATTTTAGGGGAATTAACACTATTTTGACGTCCAGTGTACCCCATACCCCTCATAAAAGACCTATTAAGCACTGTTTCAGAGGGAAAGATTTTTACCAAGCTGGATCTGCGGGATGCCTACTTCCGGGTGCACATCAAAGAGAGAGACGAATGGAAAATGGCGTTTAACATGCCAATGGGACAGTTTGAATACTTAGTCATGCCATTTGGCTTACAGGGGGGCCCCGGGGTCTTCATGAACTTCATAAACGAAGTGCTGCAGAAGTATTTGTATCATGGGGTAGTGGTATAACTGGATGATATAATTATTTCTTCAAAAGACCTCCCCTCGCACGTGAGATTAGTGAAGGAAGTATTGGCAGCTCTCTATGAGAACCAACTGTATGCGAAACTATCTAAGTGCGAGTTCAATAAGACAGAACTGGATTACCTGAGCTACAGAGTGTCAGGGAAGGGATTAGCGATGGACCCAGCCAAAATACAAGCTGTGTTGGATTGGGAACCCCCAAGGACACGTAGACAGCTAGAATCCTTCATCGGATTTGCAAATTTTTATCGTAATTTTATACAGGGGTTCGCCCACACAATGCTCCCCCTGACGGACCTCCTTAAAATGAAAGGGAAAGGTCCTGAGGCCAAACAGCTGGGAGCCAAACTGAAATGGACAGAAAGTTGCCAAGAGGTGTTCAATAAATTAAAGAGACTGATCACCAGTGAACCAATCCTGATCCATCCCAATGAATTAAAACCCTTTATGGTTCAATGCAACGCCAGTGATGTCGCTGTGGGAGCAATTCTAATGCAACCAGATGAGGAGGGGGCGGGGCTAAAGCCCTGCGCTTACATCTCCAAAATTTTTTCCCAAGACCAAAGTAACTGGTCAGTGTGGGACAAAGAGGCATTTGCTGTAATGTTCACGTTAAAGACATGCAGATCATGGCTCGAAGGAGCGAGGGTTCTGTTTGAGATATGGACAGACCATAAAAACGTGGAGGCCCTAATGGGGCATCGGAAACTAACTGAGAAAGAAATCCAGTGGGTGGATTCTTTGCCAAATTTGATTTCAAACTAAAACACATACCAGGGTCTAAGAACTTTTTAGCGGACGCTCTATCACGCCTTCCCCAGCACAACAGCCAAAGAGAGGAGGTGATTGATTCATTAATCTCCCTCCGCCACTTGGGGGGGGGGAGCTATGACCACCCGCTCACAATCAAAGCACAAAGTGACTGAAGAGGAATGGGGGGAGAAGCTGAGTAAAGAGGTATAAAAGAAAGGAGATACAAAACCGGAGGGGGTGAAAAGAGGGGAGGGAGGCTTTTGGTACAAAGACAATAAGCTATATGTACCAGAGAGCCTCCAAAAAGAAGTACTGCAATTCTGTCATGACAAGATAGCCGGTCATTTTGGGTATGTCAAAACCCTGCACCTAGTGAATAGGCAATTTTGGTGGCCATCTATGAAAAGGGACATATCTGAGTATGTGGCCTCCTGCCCAATTTGTCTAATGGCAAAACCGTGAGGAGAAAATCGCCAGGATTATTACAACCACTAGAGACAGCAGCCCGACCCTGGTTGGTGGTATCACAGGACTTTATCATGGAGCTCCTTCCCTCCCAGGGAAAAACTGTAATTCTTGTAGCAGTGGACACCTTTTCTAAACAAGTGCACTTTATTCCATGCTCCCAAATACCAACGGCTAAGAAACTAGCCCAATTATTCTTTCAACACGTGGTAAAATTACACTCCTTCTCAGATAAATTGATTAGTGACAGAGGAGTACAATTTGTTGCCAACTTCTGGCAGGAGTTCTGTAAATTAACTGGTATTGAGCAGGGACTGAGCTCCGTGTATCACCTTCAGATGGACGGACAGACTGAAAGAGTGAACGCATTGCTGGAGCAATATTTAAGGTACTTTGTGAATTACCAGCAGTCAAATTGGGCAGAGTTGCTCCCCTTTGTGGAATATGGTTATAATAACAGTATGCATAGCTCCACAAAATCTTTCCCCTTCCTGGTGGTGAATGGCTATGAAGGGAAGCCCTTCCCCCAGTTACTGGGAGGACTGACAGCAGAAAGCCCATCCACCTTTGAGCAATGGTGGAGGAAATTGGGAAAGGCCTGGAGCAACATCCAGGAAAACTTGGAACTAGCCAAAGAGACATACAGAAAGCATTATGATAAGCATCACTCACCCGCTTGGGACTTTAAAGTGGAAGATACAGTGTTTCTGTCCACCAAGAACTTGCCATTACCACAAATGTCTAAAAAACTGGCATACAAATTCTTGGGACTGTTTCGTATAAAATGTGTGATCAACAAAGTGACTGTAGAACTAGAATTGCCAAAATTGTTTAGTAAGATACACCCAATTTTTCATTGCAGCCTACTTCGAAAAGACCCTGGAGAGACGCCTTGGCACCCTAGACACCTTGGCGCCAGATCCTACCCCAGTGGGAGATCAGAACCACCATGAAGTAAAAGAAATCTTAGATGCTAAGCTGAAGCAGGGTGTGTTATACTTTCTGATTAGGTTATACTTTCTGAAAAACATTTCTCAGCGGCCCATGACGAATGGGTAATAGGCTCATATGTGAGGGCCCCAGCATTAATTAAACAATTCTATGCTAAATATCCATCCAAGCCCAGAAGGAGGGCTTAGGGGGGCAGTACGTCAAGCGTGCTCATTTCTGAACCACATTTTACTATGTAGAGAGCATGTCACCAGCTCTCCAGCTCCCTCACATTATTTACAACCCAGAGGGCACGTAGCAAAAACATCTGGCCCTGGGATGTTTATGGTATAGGCTGGCAGTTGGTACCTCAAAGCGGCCTCCCTCCTGTTTCACACAGACAACCCTTATCTGTTCACAAAGAAGTGTGAGAATGTTTCCAATGTTTTCAATAGCCTAAGATGCCTTAGTATGGGTAGATAGTTGCTTAGTGACCTTTGAACCTGTGACTCAAGTATGCATCTGTAATGTAACCTTTGATGATATCTATATAGCAACGGTGTAACTGTTGGTACTCCATTACTCCCAAGGCTTATGTCCTTGGTAAAGCTCCTGAGCTTCTTGCAATAAACGTTATCTTTTGATTCAAAACAAAAGGACTCTGTTATTGAGAAATATCGGCACTTGACAGCAGCCCTCTCCCATTAGATATCATATGCCATCCGAAACAATTCAGTCTTGCAAGCCCTGTGGAACTGTGATAAGTCCTGCAGGGCCCTGATGGCTTCTGGGAGGGTGTTCCAGAGTATTGGGGCTGCAACCGAGAAGGCTCTTGCTCTGGTGGAATTAAGCTCAGGGACAGCCAAAAGATTTTGAGAGTTTGCTTGATCACAGTGCTCTCTGGGGAGCATGTGGGGCAAGGCAGTCTCACAGATAGGTAGGTCCTAGGCCATATAGGGCTTTGAAGGTTAATACCAGGACCTTGAAACAGATTTGGTATGCAACAGGCAGCCAGTGCAGCGCTCTCAGCACAGGCTGAAAGTGCTCCTGCCGGGGAGCCCCATTAGTAGCCTGGCTGCAGCATCCTGCACCAGCTGCAGCTTCTGAATCTGAGTCGAGGGCTGCCCCATGTAGAGAGCATTACAGTAATCTCAAGGTGAGTGAGTCCTGGATCACCATTGCTAAGTCGCCACGCTCAAGGTAGGGGACCAACTGCCGTGTTCGCCGAAGGTGGAAAAAAGTGGCTCTGGCAGTGGCTGCTACTTGGGCCTCCATAGTAAGGAGGACTCCAGGAGCACTCCCAAGCTCTTAACCCTCGGTGCTGTTGTCAGTGGCATCCCATCAAAGGCTGGGCCACTGCAATTTAGATAGAGAACCTCCGTCTTCATTGGATTCAGCTTTAGCTGGCTCAGCCTGAGCCATGATACCACGGCTTGCAGCGCTAAGTTCAGGTTCTCCGGGGCACAGTCGGACCGGCCACCCATCAATAGATAGAGCTGGGTGTTATCCGCATACTGATGACAACCCAGCCCATACCTCCTGACCACCTGGGCAAGGGGGTGCATATAGATATTAAACAACATTGGCCCTATCCCCAACAGGGCCATATCTCCAACAGTAAGCAGCCATATCCCCAAGAGGGGCCCACAGAGGGATGCCCCGGGCCAGCCAAGGGGCCAGAAAGACAGCCAAGCTCATCAAGAAGGGCAAAAGAATGGAAGAAGTTCCTTGCGGCAGAAGCTTTTGGGGCTCAGAGTCTGCTCAGAGGTCCATCCCACAAAGGTTTGGTGCATGGAAGTGTTAGTCTTCAGGGTACCACTGGACTTATATCTAGGGTTGCCAAGTCCAGGGTGGGAAATTCCTGGAGATTTGGGGATAGAGACTGGGGAGGGTGGGGCTTGGGGAGGGGAGCAGGGTTGCCAATCTCCAGGCGGGGCCCAGGTATCTCACCTGGAATGACACCTGGTCTCCCGACTGTGCAGGTCAGTTCCCCTGAGAAAACAGCTGCTATGGAGAAAACAGCTCCCTCCATGAAATTATACCCCACTGAGGTGCCCCACTTCTCCAAACACCTGTGTTCCCCAAGCTTCCCCTCTCCAGCCTCCAGGAATTTCTCAACCTGGATGAGGCAGCCCCAGAGCTCCCCCTCCTTCTCCTCTCTCTAGCTGCCAGCCAGGTGCAGATGAAAGTGGGCAAATCAAGGTGCTCCCCCCTCCCCCCCCCCGGTCCAGCTTGCACAGCCCACAAGGTGTAAATCAGCTACAAGACTCACAATGAACTCCTGCATGGCCCATTCTTTCCCCTTTGCATGTGCCAGCCCACCACCCCTCTCCCCAGGTAATTTCGGGCTCCAAAGAGCAGAAAATGCAGCCTAAGAAACCTTCACTTCCATTCATTAATGAGAAAAGCAAAAAGCCACACAGAAGGGAGCCGCAGTCTTTGAGTGATATCACATCTTTTTTTAAAAATAGAAGCTGCCTCTGTGTTATTATCAGTCTCGGCATTCCAAAATAACTGTGGCAGAGAAGCTGAGAGGCAGTAGGCACGTCTAGGCAAGAGCCGGGGTGGGGGGGTGGGGGTGGCTTCAGGGCTCCAAAGAGAAGAAGTCCTGCCTGGAATGCTGAGCAGGCTGATCTGCTTCACTTTGGGGCAGTTGGTGGTGGTGGTGGGACGGTGAGGTAAGGTCTCTCTCTCTCACTCTGCAAGGGGCTGATCTTAGGAGAAGAAGGTTCAGGGGCCCATTGGTAACCCCAGAGCCGCCTGCTAAAGTAGAGCAGGCTTTGAAATAAACACATCTGAGCGAGAGTCCCAAGGACCAGCTCTGGCCAAGCAACAGGGGCACGATCCGAACAGGATGCTGGGTCCAGGTCAGCTTCTGGAAAGCAGGGAGGGCATCCCAGAAGGGACAGAGAGGACAAAGATTGGTGGGTCAACATATCAGTCCTGGATATAAGTCCTCAAATCAGCATATCAGTCCTCAAGCACAAACCTCTGCCATGCTCAGGTCTACCTGCTCGGATGGCTGGGATTTCTCTGGAGGCTTCACCTGATCTGATTTGATTTCTTAGATTATATCCCACCCTCCCTGCCAAAGCGGGCTTGCTACTGAGACCCAGCTGGACTTCAGAAGAACCTCACTGCATCATAGAGTTTGAAGGGACCTCCAGGGTCATCTAGTCCAACCCCCTGCACAACGCAGGAAACTCACAAACACTTCCCCGCAAAATTAACAGCATCTTCATTGCTGTCAGATGGCCATTCAGCCTCTGTTTAAGAACCTCCAAGGAAGGAGAGCCCACCACCTCCTGAGGAAGCCTGTTCCACTGAGGAATTGCTCTAATGGTCAGGAAGTTCTTCCTAATGTTTAGCCGGAAACTCTTTTCATGTAATTTCAACCCGTTGGTTCTAGTTCTACCATCCAGGGCCACAGAAAACAATTCCACACCATCCTCTAGATGACAGCCCTTCAAGTCCTAGAAGATGGTGATCATATCACCTCTCAGCTGCCTCCTCTCCAGGCTAAACATGCCCAGCTCCTTTAACCTTTCTTCATAGAACTTGTTCTCCAGACCTTTCACCATCTTAGTCACCCTCCTCTGGACCCATTCCGGCTTGTCTATATCCTTCATAAAATGTGGTGCCCCAAACTGAACACAATACTCCAGGTGAGGTCTTACCAGAGCAGAGCAAAGCGATACCATCATTTCACATGATCTGGACACTATACTTCTGTTGATACAGCCCAAAATTGTGGGACCCAGGGGGCCGGTGCAGCGGCCCGCTGAAGCAGCCTGTCGGTCACTTCCGGGTTCCTGTCCTGCATCTCGACCTGTGTTATTAGTGACAGGCTGCTTCGGCGGGCCGCTGCGCCGCCCCCCTGGGTCCCACAATGATGGGACCGATGCCACAGGGACGGGCTCAAAACACTCTATAACCCCTCAAAAGAACAGCAGTCTAGCTCGCTTCCCCCGAGCCCTGCCGCCATAAGCCTCAAGGGGGCTCATTTTGCGGCATCTCCCGGCAGGAGGGTGGCACCTGCACGGGACACATATCAAATGAAAGAGGGGGCGCAGGGCTATCAGAAACAGCCGGCGGAGGGAGTCGGGAGACCACCCCACTGGGGGATCCACACCCCGAAAGTGATGAAGGTGGCGCAGATAGAGCCAACAGAGCAAACAGGACAAAATAAATAGGCTGCATTATGCAGCACAGTCTCACTGGAATCTCACTGGAATCTGACTGGCTTCTCAGCGTGGAACCCGTTCTCTCTAGTCTTCTCACTTTGAAAAAAGTAAAAAAAGAGTTTTATTTAACTTTATTTCCCCCTTTCCCTCTCTATAAATAATCTTGGTGTTTCCGGCGGTGATATTTGGGGGATTTTTGGGGACGTCACAGGAAGTGCTGTGAAGTCACTTCCTGTTTCCGGCAGTGGCATTTGGGGGAAATGATGTCATTTGGGGGAAATGATGTCACAGGAAGTGATGTCACTTCCTGCTTCCGGCAGGTGGCGCGGGGGGGGGGGATGATGTCACAGGAAGTGATGTCACTTCCTGTTTCCGGCAGGTGGCGCGGGGGAAATGATGTCACCGAAAGGGATGTCACTTCCTGTTTCCGGCGGTGGCATGACATCACAGAAAGTGACGTCACTTCCTGTTTCCGGCAGAGCGCGCGCGCACACACATTCCTTCCCCCCTCAAGGTGTCCCTGGCTGGCCTGCAGATATTATGGCCACCCTAGGGTCAGCCCTGGTTAGTATTTGGATGGGAGACCACCATGGAAGATCAGGTTGCTATGCAGAGGCAGGTAGGGCAAACCATGTCCAAACATCTCTGTCATACCACCTCCATTCACACACAAAGGGCCAGAAGACATACAATGTCTCCTTCCGTGCCTCCCTTCATGTAGCTGTCACCACCTTGCTAAGCAGTATATTATGGGGGTGGGAGGTGTTGAATATGTAATGTTCTAGGGATGGTCTGCAGAAGGTTATTTTGTCTCTCACAGTGGAGGTGTTGTTGGTGCCTGAGAATGTGGGGGCTCCTTCCTCTCCACCATCTGGAGAAGGGGATGGGAATAGCCTTTAAAGCTGCCGAATCCCTGGGCAGTTTTTGGGTCAAAACAAGAGATCAAAGTCCAGCAGGGAAGCTCTGCCTTCCCTGAAGGTCAGTGGTAGCTGCCACCAGGCTCTGAGACTATTCTCCCAACCGGACTGCAGGCAGAGGCAACCTCCAGCCTTTTCCGAGAGACTAACAGTAACACCAGCCCTGCAAGGTTATCTTGCAGCACCAAGAAATAAAATAACACTTTAACTTTGGATGAGCAGTCAGGGCATCAGACTTAGCTTTGAGACTTTAAGAGCAGACTTCACAAAGACTTATAGTAAAATAAATGATTTATTCTGTGCAATTATAATAAAAGACTTGTAGGAAGGGAAAAACAATAAATCCTATTCTTAACCAGACTAAATAGCGTAGTATTTTTATAGTTACCCAGAGTTACAGCAGGCAGGCATGAGGACGTAACACAAAGTAGTTCACAGCATTCAGCCAAGCACAGAGTCTAGATGGTTACCCATCTGGTCACAGCATGAAGACTAAGGGGTCTTAGTGTCAAGCATGAGATCTCAAAGTAACCAGTCCTTGAATCTTGAAACAAAGTTTGGTTTATTGATAATCCATGTGGCTCATCCGAGCTGGGAGAAATTGGAACTGATACTTTGTAACAGTAGAATACAGGCTTTAAGATGGCACATCAAAGGTTCTATAAACAATTCTACATTCACGTGTGAAATTCACACGCTAGGTTCCTTATCTATCTTGCGGCTAGCACATCCTGGGTTCAGGCCTGGCTGAGCCTGAGAACAAATCCCAGGAGGTCTTATCTTCAAAGAGGACATTCCTGCATTTGTTAGTAGAAGCGAGAGAAGAAAGGTGGGGGTTGCTACTTTGATGTGCCTTAGTTTAATTCAGAGTTAGTAACAAATCTATAATCTAAATATTATAACAGAAGATGAATATACAATGCTTGACACTTCGTCTCGCACAACTTGAAAGCACCACATGAAGACTGAAGGGTCTCAGCCTTAAGAATGGTCATTGCATAGCTAGACTTATGCTTGGGTTGGGTCAGTTGTTTTGTGAGGTGCAAACTATCTCCCAATTGAAGAGCTTCATCTCGAAAGTGTAAGCCACGGTTCAAAAATCTCAACCTTTCTTGATGACACCATTTACGTAGCCAGTCATTTATTTGCAGTATTTATATGTCATAAGGCAGACTTCTCCTTTGGGAGGCTTTGCCTGAAGTGAGAACAATAAGCATGGACAGTGTTAAGTAATTCCAAAAAGTGGGGGCTTCACGCCCCCCCCCCACCCCCAACCTTTGAAGGTCTAACTATTTACAACACAGATTCATTGAGACCCCAGCCTGAGAAATGAAATTCTTGGCCATATAGCCCAAGGAAGGTCCCCATATTCCCAGGCTGTCAGTAACGTCTCCACAGGTGAGCTCGGGAGGGGGAGACTTAATAGCCTTCAGGAGACTGGCACATAGGCCTGACATTCAGCATAGCAAGATAATGACCCAAAGTGACACATGACAGGAGACAGAATATGGATCCTGACATGGGGGGGGGGGATGGGGTCTCACACCCAGCAGTGGCACTAGGACACCAGCTCAAGGCCAGCACCCCTGGCAAGCCGCTGCCACCACCGCAACGCCAGCACAGGGAAGGGTGAGCACAGCTGCAGTGAGGTTCCCACTGTCATCATGAGCACTGCTACTGCCCACCATTGCTCTGCCTCTCGCATCTGTGATGTGAAAGGCAGAGTGATGGCTGGCAGCAACAGTGCACATGCTGACACTGGGAGCCTCGCTGTTGTTTCTAAGTGGACTATTTCGGTCCACTTAGAAGCATGGGTGAGTGGGAGGGCCCAAACCACTGCCCTCTCCTCAGTTTGGTGCCCCAGGCAGCTGCCTACTGCAGCTCTCTGGAGGCTCCGGCCCTGCTCAAACCACAGAATCTGCCCTTCAAAGCTGCTGCTTTCTCAGTGGGAACTCATCTCTACACCCTGGCAACCCAACTCCCTTTGGTGGCATTCCTGGAGATGTGGGGGGTGGTCTTGGGGGGAGGGAGGGAGTTCTGCAGGGATATGATGCCATTTCCTCTACGGCAAGCTTGTCCAACCTGCGGCCCAGGATGGCTTTGAATGCAGCCCCAACCCAAACTCATAAACTTTCTTAAAACAGCACCTGGAACTGTGTGCTGCAGCGGCAGCTGATCCTGGGACTGAGGCTACATCTGGTTGCTTTTTCCTCCTGCTTGCTTTCCCCCCTACCACCAGAGAGGGCGCCAGAGCTGACTCAGAGTGTGTGTGTGTGTGTGTGTGTGTGAGTGCTCTTCCTTTGCTCCTCGGCACTCTCCGGCTCTTCTTTCTTCCTGCTGTGGCTGCTCTGGATCTCCCCCCCCCCCAGGACAAAGAGCCCTTGGCTGTGCTCTGGAGGCATCGGGGTGGCTGTAGGCCCCTCTCTGGGAAAGTTGGGGAATAGCAGAGCCAGCCTCCCAAGCTCCTAGGCAGGCTTGTGGGGTGGGAAGGTTGGAGGTGGGGTGTGTGTGGTGGAGCTGTGTTTGCTGTCCCCAAAAAGGAGATGCTCCACTGCCTCGGGTGGATTCTGTTGCATCCCCCTCCATCTCTTCACTGTGGGAGTTCCAGAATCCCCCTTACCCTTCTGTGTAGCTGGGACTGGAAAAGAGACACACAGAAACAGGTGCCCCCCCCCCCCGCCACCGCAATGCTTTTGGAGAGAGAGGGTTTTTTAAAAAAAAAATGTAGAAAAAACAGGCCTCCTGCTTTAAAAACAAATCAAGGACCCCCCTCCTTGGGGAACAGCCCTCCTGACAGTGAGTCTTCTGCGCTCAGGACAACTTTAAAAGCAAGCCTGTGTCTGTCAGCAAAAAGCAAGCTTCAGTTGGGAATCAGGGGCTGATGTAAAAATGAAAAAAGTCTGCCTACTCCCTCCCCCCTCCTCTGCTCCAAGCTTCTGAGAGAGGGCAAGATTTCCCTGCAATGATTTCCCTTCCCCCTCTGCTGGAAATTTAGAGGCACAGTTTGGGAACAGAGCAAAACAAATGTCTCTTCCACCCAACCCTGTAGCTACCATTGGGCCTGCCTAGCAGTTTTTATAGGGCCCGTCTGAAGCCTCAATTCCCCTAGCCCCCTTTGAACCCCCTCATTTGTATCATATGTTGCTGCTAAGCAGGCTGAATGCATGATTATATTGGGCTGGGGCAGGCTGCAGGGAAGATGACAAATCAGGAAGGAGGAGCAGAGCCTGAGTCCCTCAAAGACTGCCTCACACCTTCAAAAAGGCAGTTTGCTCCTCCCCTTTGTTCCTGCTAATCAAAGTGCCCACTGATACTTTGTGTAAGGAGCCCACCCTTACCTATCTGAAAGAAACAAACATAGTCCAGAGAGAAGCATGCAGCTACAGAATTTGGGATCAGGCAAAGGAAACCAAACAAACCCTATTTTCTCTGGAAAGCAAAGGACATTTAAAGGTTACTTGCTTGTTGTGCTTGAAACTTAAGTTCCTTCCCTGCTCTGCTCTCCATTTCTCAATTATCATTCTTAAAGGAAACAAGAATCAGAAAGCCAGGCATTTTCCTGAGAACAGTGGTGTTGAGCAATAGGCAGGCTATGCTGGCTGGGAGGGGAAGATTCAAGGTAGGGCTCCCTTATAACAACAACTCATAATGAGGAAGGCAGAATGGGTGACCTCTCTCCCCACATTTCCCTACTGGATCTATCCCCATTTGTTGGTGTAAAGTGCTGTCATAGTGGATCAGGCTCTCAGTTGGGCAGTTTTAAGAGTAGGTGGGTTCTACACAACACTAATGCAGAGGCCTGCCAGATACAAACATTCTACAAGCATTGTAGCAAGTAAGAGCATTGTAGCCTGATTGAGCCTCTCTTATTTGCCGGCCAGCAGAGCCTGTTCCACGTTTTCAGTGCTCCTATTCTTCTATGTAAGAGCCCTGTGGTGCAGAGTGGTAAAGCTGCAGCACTGCAGTCGGAGCCCTCTGCTCACGACCTGAGTTCGATCCCAGCAAAAGCTGGTTCAGGTAACCGGCTCCAGGTTGACTCAGCCTTCCATCTTTCCAAGGTTGATAAAATAAGTACCCAGCTTGCTGGGGGGAAAGTGTAGATGACGGGAAGGCAATGGCAAACCACCCCATAAAAAGTCTGCTGTGAAAACATTGTGAAAGCAACGTCACCCCAGAGTTGAAAACGACTGGTGCTTGCACAGGGGACTACCTTTACCTTTATTCTTCTATGTACAGCCTGCAGTGAGCCTCTCTGAACTTCAGGTAAGAGAGTGTGTGGGGGGGGTTGGTCTTGTGGAAGTTGTTGTGGCCACTATAGTTGTCTGGGCTTGTGGTGGGATTTGCTGCAGTCTGGCCTGGTTCTTGTTTTTTGAACATATAAAGCTGCCTTATACTGAACTCAGACCCTCGGTCCATCAAAGTCAGTATTGTCAACTCAGACTGGCAGCGGTTCTCCAGGGTCTCAAGCGGAGGTTTTTCACGCCTATTTTGCCTGGACCTTTTTTATTATTATTATTTGGAGATGCCGGGGATTGAACCTGGGACCGTCTGCTTACCAAGCAGATGCTCTACCACTGAGCCACCAAAAGAAAGTGACCTATTTGTTTTCTAGTAAATTCCTCACACCAAACTTATGAACATATGAAGCTGCCTTATACTGAATCAGACCCTCAGTCCATCAAAGTCAGTCTTCTGCTCAGAGCGGCTCTCCAGAGTCTCAAACTGAGGTTTTTCACGCCTACTTGCCTGGATCCTTTTTAGTTGGAGATGCCGGGGATTGAACCTGGGACCTTCTGCTTACCAAGCAGATGCTCTGCCACTGAGCCACTGTCCCACTTTAGAATGGGTTTCAATTCTGATATATATGAACATATGAAGATGCCTTCTCTACTCAGACTGGTAGCGGCTCTCCAGAGTCTCAAACTGAGGTTTTTCACGCCTATTTGCCTGGACCCTTTTTAGTTGGAGATGCTGGGGATTGAACCTGGGACCTTCTGCTTACCAAGCAGATGCTCTATGACTGAGTCACCATTCCTTCCTGTTTGCTTCTGGCAGACACCATATTGGCACTTTTTCTGAGGTTATGCTCCCCCCCCCCTTTTTATTGCTGGGGTGGGTGACTGAGGTAGTCTGGTGATCTGCTGCTGGCTGCTGCCTACCCCAGGCTAGACCTTTCCCAGTCCTACTCCTGGCTTAGTGCATTGCCTGGCCTGGTTCCTGCTTCAGCTCTGGGCCATCTGCAGCAGGACTTGGAAGCAGAAAGGACATTAAGGCCCTGTGTTGCTGGGAGGGATGGAATGATTGTTTTACTGATTCCCCCCCCCCTCCCTCCTTCTGCTTATATGTGGTGGCAGATATCACAAAAATTATGCATGGGCCATTTTTAGCACATCATCAGCTATCGTTAGTGTTTGTGTATTTTATGTGTGGCCCAAGACAATTCTTCTTCCAATGTGGCTCAAGGAAGCCAAAAGGTTGGACACCCCTGCTCTAGGGGAACTGATCTCTGTAGTCTGTGAATCAGCTGCAATTCCGGAAGGCTCCCATGCCCCACCTGGAGGCTGGCAACCCTTATAGTGGTCATATGGAGGCATGTGCAACCTGGTGAATCTTCTGCCTTGCAAGAGCATGCTTGTGCAAGTATCACCCATGACCGCTCCCAGTGTGACCTTCATGCTGGAGAGAGGAGAGGTCAGAAGCAGGTCGCGGGTGGAGAGAGACTCATCCCTCACTCTCCCCTCCTTGGGGAACAGCCAGACGATTGGGGCTGCCAAGTCCCTCCTTCTGGCATGGCTCCTGTGCCTTTGCAGTCTGCACTGACTGCAGCGTACAGAGCAATGAGTAGAGAGGTCCAAACTACTGCATGCCAGGGACAAATGGAAGTGCCAGCCAAACTGCTCTTTGGCATGGGAACTGGGCTGGAACCAATAGCCAGGCAGTCCCTTGGTAAGGCCAGGCATTCCATGATGGCCACTGCAATGCGGGTTGCCATTGCCAGGTGGTGCCTGGAGGTCCCCTGGAGTCATACTTGATATCCAGGTGAGAGTCTGGCTCCTCTGAAACAAACAGCTGTTTTGAAGGGTAGACTCTGTGGCACTATACCCTGTGGAGGTCTCTCCCTTCCCCAAGCCCTGCCCTGCCCTCCCCTGGCCCTGGCCCTAACATGACCAGGTGGCTTTGTTTTCCCTGGAAATAACATCCTTCCAGAACTGGCCTTGTTGGATGGTTGCCTGCCCTGAGAGCAACGTCCAGCACACAGTTTTCATCCATCAGGGCCAGGCAGCCTGAAGCCCAGGCAGGCATTTTGCTTTTTTGCACAGGCTTCCATTCTTTGGAAGGAGCAATTCTGCCACTTCAGTTTCCAGGGTGTCTCAACAACCTTCTACCATCTGGCCTTGGTGAATAATTGATAAATTGTTTTGGAGAAGAAAGAGGAAGGATGAGGAAAGTGTGTTTGCAACATACACACATTCCTGAAATAATTCAGAATATGTAATACATAAATGAAGTGGGGGGGGGGTTGCCTGTTGACTGGGGGGACAAGGCAGGGGGAAATAATTTCCTGCCCTCACTCAGCATATTGTGAGCATCCTTCGTCTATCACAGTAGACTGGCAGCTTCTTCAGCTGTTTTCAGGGCAAACAAGGAAGATGTGCAGAAGGAAGAAACCGGACCAGCGGAAGACAGCGTTCTTTGCCAATAGTGCTTTGAAGCCAAACTGATTTGGATAGCTATTTCAGGGGATTGTCTCTTTGCAAAGAAGCCGGCATGACTGAGTGGAGCTGTACTTCATCTATGCCAAAAGCTCTGCTGACTTCACACCAAATACATAACGCTTCCAAATGGTCACACACCAGAATAGTTCTCCTGAACAAAAACTGATAGAATTCCATATCTGGAAATGGGACTGACTGTTGCATAATTTATTCTGCTTTGAGATTCAGATTCTCAGATCATTTGGAATCCAGATGACATTTGTTTGTTTGCTGAAGGAGGTGAAGGGGGGAGGTGGCGGCTGCCACTGATCTTTCCTGCGTAAACCTGAGCTCTAGAATCATCCTTCCTTTTATAATAAAAAACTGTGAATGTGGAATTGCTCTGGAAAGGGCAATTTTAGGCTTGCCCCAGTTAGCCTACTCAGGTGCAGCACCGGCACCAGGGTTTCTGGCACCATAGGCAGCAAGGGCCCCCCAGCTTTAAGCGCCTCCAAGTGCACGAGCTGCCCCATCGCTTCCTGTTTTAAGTAGGGGTGGCTGGGAGGTGCTCTGAGCCAGGGCCCCCTTGCTGCAGTGCACCTGCTGCCCTGCTCAGCCCCTTCCCTGCCACCTTCCTGGCACTGCTGTTTGCAGCTAGTTCTGCCAGGCCCGGGAAGGCTGAGCAGGGGTGGAGTGGCGCCTGCAGTACCTGGAAGAAACTCGGAGCCGGCCCTCCGTTGCCACGGTGCACCACCACCCCGCTAAGTGTCATGGGGACATGGCACGTGTGCTGGGAGATGCTCAGAGCCAGCCCTCCCTTGCTGTGGCAGCACCTTGCCTCCCCCGCTCAGCCTGTCTCCTGCTGCCACCTGGGAAGGCATCAAGGTGGCAGGGGTAAGCCCAGCCGCCCACTGCTGAGGCCAGGTGGCACCCTATGTGGCCGCATACCTGGCCTACTGGGTCGCGCCAGCCCTGCTCAGGTGTAAATTGTTCATCTATGAGGGCCAACTTATTTCTTCCATCTTAAGGACAGACATCTGCAGGCACAATACCAGCCAGCCAAGCATACTTCCCAGGGCTGCCAACCTCCAGGTAGGGTCTGGAGATCTCCCAGAATTACAACTGATCTCCATCCCATTCCCCTGGAGAAGACATGGCTGCCTTTGAGTGGTGGTGGGGGGGCTCTATAGCACTATGCCTCTCTGATAGGGTTGCCAGCCTCCAGGAGGCGGCTGGAGATCTTCTGCGATTACAACGGAGCTCTAAGCAGCAAAGATCAGTTCACCTTGAGAAAATGGCTGCTGCGGAAACTGGACTCTATGGCATTAGACTCCGTTGAAGTCCTTCTCCAAACCCTGCCCTCTTCAGGCTCCACCTCCCCAAATCTCCAGGTAGAATAAAATATATGTTTATTTGGCCAATAGCAGCACATAAATCTCTATGTATTTCCCAAGCTGGAGCTGAAACCCTCCAGCATCTGATATCTGCCCCCCCCTAAACCCCCATCTCCCCAGCCCCAGGGGTTTCCCAGCATGGAGGGAGTCTGCAGCCTGAGTTCTAGCTGCGCTGCTCTACTCCTTCCTTTTCCTCCTGAAACCACCAGCCCAGCAGAGAAGCCTGTGGATTTCGATCCCAGGACTGGCCCACCTTTCTTCTGTCTTGGGCGGCTGCTGCTGCCGCCGCACAGTCTCCCCTGGGTTCCTAACTGCATGGGGAAACTGCGCTTCGGAGCCTCTGGCTTCTTTGGGAATGAGCTGAGTTGTTATGAAGCATGGATTATTCCCCTGCTTTCATTTATAATTTAAGCAACAGCAGGCTGGTTTCCATGGAAGCAAGAGAAAGGGCCTGTTTGTTGTGATCTCAGCCAGAGGGAGTGCTTGGGCTGTCCCCCTCCCCATCTTGGTCACCTGTTGTGCATGAGGACCTAAGTGAAGACTACAATGGGTGTTCCTGCCGGGCTCATTGGAGCCATGAGAATGGAGCTTGGAGGCTTGGGAACAATGGGCAATAGGATCCAAATCCCTGCTCCAATCACAGGCCCCCTGCTGGTTTGAATGACCCAATCACGTGCTTGCGTGGGACCCCTGAGTTGTATATAGTTGGCCCTGTGGGCCCAGTTCTGCAGTCTTTTAGTGCCGCCCTATACTATGCTGCACTTAATAAAGAGCTATGATCACTACCACCTCGCTTCTTCCTTGTGTTGAACCCACTATATTATATCACCCAATGAGCCCTTGGTTTCCTGACCTGTCTCTTGCTGACTCTTGCACTGACCAAAGATGAATTCGTCCTCCCCTCCAAAGAAATCTACCTGTCAGACTATAATATAGTGGGTTCAATGCATGGAAGAGGCGAGGTGGTAGTGAGCATCAGCTCTTTATTAGGTACAGCATTAGGTAGGCTGCACTTCAAGACTGCTGAACAGGGCCAACGGGGCTGCTTTGAAAGGATGCTCAGAAAAATTCGACCCAGCTAGAGCTGGGGTGGGGGGGGGGGGGAGTGGGAGAGGCCTGTATATAATTTATATCCCCAAACACCTCTCTTAGCAGGCACAGCATGGTCCTTGCTTTTAATGAATTTGTGGTAAAATATATACACCTGGTGGCTAACGGCCTCAAGGCCCCCCCTTACTCCAAAGCCCAGCGCATCAGCACCCTAGAAGTCTTCAACCCACCCCAAGGAGTCAGCAAAGGGGAGCACCATAACCTCGATGGCCATGGATGAGGAAACCATCATCATCGATGAGCTGAGTGAAATGTCCTGGGAAGAAGAGCTGGTGGGAAATGGGAGCGACCTGCACTGAGAGGTGTGGAGCAGCAGGTCGGGGAATTAACAGTACCGTTGAGGGTGAGAATAACTGGATCTTTATTTTTCATACCATTGACTTTATTGCATTCGAAACTAAAGAGATTTGTACGTGTACGAGCCCTGATTGATTCAGGGTGCACCAGGGAAATAATCACCCCTAAACTAGTAGAGGCTCTAGGCCTCCCTAGAGTCCCACTGCCCCAACCCATACAGTTTGAGCAGATGGATGGGACAGTAATGAAAGGGGAGCCCTGCATAGAGCAAACTCAAGCCGTGCGAGTAGGCATAGAAAATCATTGGGATACTGAACTTTTTGTGATTGCTCCCTCCGCTTCCTTCGATGTGGTCTTGGGAGTGGGCTGGCTAGCCAAGCACAAACCAGATATCAGATGGTGGGACCAAAGTATAGACTTTACCGACAATGCAAATGCCATCAATGGGACAAGGTGTGAGGAATGGAGCCCCCTCTAGAAATGAGAGAGTATGTTTAACAGTAGAAGAAGACTGCTCCATCCCCAAAGAGTACAAAGATTTAAGGAAGGTATTTAGCGAGGAAGAGGCGAATGAGCTTCCTCCCCACCGGAGTACAGACTGTACTATAGAACTCATCCCAGGGCAAGAACTACCCAAAGCTAAGTTATATTCCATGGGGTGGGCAGAAAAAGCTGAACTGAGGAAATTTCTAGACAAAAATCTAAAGAGAGGATTTATCCAACCGGCAGCAGCCCACACACCGCCCCAGTATTGTTTAGAAAAAAGAAAGACGGGGAACTTAGACTCTGTACAGACTTTAGAGTGATCAATGGGATTTCTACATCAAACAGTTACCCTATCCCATTAATTAAGGATCTGTTAAGCACAGTGTTGGAGGGGAAAGAGTCCCATTTGAAATTTGGACAGATCACAAGAACCTGGAGGCCCTCGCGGAGCAGAGAAAGCTGACTGAAAAACAAATCCGGTGGACAGGATTTTTCGCCAAATTTGATTTTACTTTAAAACGTATCCCAGGATCAAAGAATTTCTTAGCTGATGCCTTATCTAGGCTTCCACAACACAATAGTCAAAAAGAGGAAGTAATTGACTCGATCATATCACCCGATCACTTGGTCGGGGTAGTCACCACTAGGTCAAAAACTAAGAAAAGTAACACTGGTGAAAGTTGGGGAGGAGAAAGACTAATAAAAGAGGTGGAGAAAGAGGGAGACTCTAAACCAGAAGGAGTCACCAAGGGAGAAGGGGTTTTTGGATGCCATGAAGGGAAACTCTACATACCGGAAAGTCTTCGGGGGGAAGTATTGCAATTATACCACAATTATAAAATCTCAGGACACTTTGGTTATGTAAATTTAGTTAATCGACAATTTTGGTGGCCACAAATGAAAAAAGACATTTCAAAATATGTGTCCACTTGCCCTGTGTGCATTATGGCAAAGAAGAGGGGAGGGAGACCCCCCCGGATTATTACAACCTTTGGAGACAGCAGGGCAACCATGGTCAGTAGTCTCCATGGATTTTATTGTAGAGTTGCCCATGTCCCAAGGGAAAACTGTGATATTGGTGGTAGTGGACAGGACACCTTTTCAAAACAAGCCCACTTCATACCATGCACTAAATTGCCTAATGCCAAGAAATTAGCATATTTGTTCTTTCAACACATGGTTAAACTACATTCGTTCCCTGACAAGATCATTAGTGACAGAGGCCCACAGTTCGTTGCCAACTTCTGGCGGGAGTTTTGCAAACTAACAAGTATAGAGCAAGGTCTGATTTCAGCATACCATCCTCAGACGGACAGGCAGACGGAGAGGGTGAATGCGCTTCTAGAACAATATTTACAGTGCTACGTAAATCACCAACAGTCTAACTGGGTGGAATTGCTACCTTTTGCCAAATATGGATATAATGACAGTGTTCACATTTCCACTAAAGCCTCCCCTTTCTGAGTGGTGAATGGATATGAGGGGAAACCTTTCCCACTATTACCCGGGGGTGACTCCACTGAATTACCCTCCTCGTTTGAACATTGGTGGGGAACTTTAGGAAAAGACTAAAAGGTGATACAGGAAAACTTGGAGGCAGCAAAAGACATTTACAAAAAACATTATGATAAGAAGCGCACTCCAGTTTGGGATTTCAAAGTGGGAGAGACTGTATTTCTATCAACGAAAAACCTACCCCTGCCTCTGGCATCTAAGAAACTGGCTTACAAATTTCTGGGACCCTTCAAAATAAAAAGAATCATAAACAAAGTGACAGTTGAATTAGAACTGCCGAAAATGTTTAGTAAAATTCACCCTGTCTTTCATTGCAGTCTATTATGGCGGGACCCTGGAGCTACAACTTGGCATCCGCAACCCCCGGCTCCACAACCGATCCAAGTCGGGGGTCAGAGTTACCATGAGGTGCAAGAAATACTGGATGCAAGAGTAAAAAGGGGGGTACTATATTTTTTAATTAGATGGAAATACTTTCCACCGAGTCACGATGAATGCGTGGAGGCTTCAAATGTGAGAGCTAACAGATTAATAGAAAAATTTTACCTACAGAATCCAGACAAACCCCGGGAAAGATCTTAGGGGGGGCAGTATGTCAAGCATGATGGTTTTGATCCAGTATTAAGTTTAATTACTGTCCTTTCTTCTGTTATTTCCTTTCCCATTGCTGCAAAACAAAGCTGAGCAACCGCTTTCAGTTCTCACCTCCCTTTTTCCTTTTCCCACCTTTGAGTAGCAAATGTAGGAATGCCATACTTTGATGATAGAGAAAGAGGAGGTGCCTCCCGAGAAGGTCTCCAATTCAATACTTATCAACGGTAATAAGAATGCATGAGACCGAGGGAAGTTTCAACCGCAAAGATAGTAGTTTGCATATTTGTAATAGTTCACATGTCCTTGTTATGTCTTTAAGCTATCTTCTCTATACTCTTTGATGTAACCCTTAAAGCTTCATACCGTGGGTAACTCTGTATCACTTTCAAAGGTGTTCCACCTTAAAGCAACAATGGATTATCAGTAAACTGAGACTTTGTATTCACCAATTGCTTAGTTATTTGAAACTTCCATGCTTGACACTCACGAGTACTTGTATTGTGAGAAAGGGGGGGGAAATTGCTGATCTTTTTGGGTTATATGAGTTTCTTGTAAACAAATTATATCTGCTTTGAACTTGAACTGGTGAGCAAAATTTTTTTGACTTATTATAGGAGAGTTAAGTCCATTGACATTAAGTGAAAGAAGTTTAATCAGATCCTTGGCCATTATGAGAACTCTTTATTACTATCTTTTAAATCTTTCTTTGTTTGAGGTCTAGTTCTTGTCAAGGGTCTTGCCATGAATTCCTGCACACTGTTATTCTGATGTTCCATCACTCTTTGCTTTGCTCACAAGTTATCTCTTTGCAACAAGTTATCAGAGAAGACTCCGCAGACTTGGCAGTTGCCTAAGAGACCAAGGTCGACTGGCCAGGCTAGATGCACCTGGGAGGGGAAGGGCTAAAGGACTTCCCGTGTATATTTCCAGTTTGAGCTTCCCGCTTTCCCTTTGAAAACATAAAGGCTATACTGAATGTGTATAAGGGAGTCAAAGACTGGCCGCACCAGTCTTTGCAAGATCTGCCATGCCTAACACAGCTCAATAAACACAGGTTCAATAAACTACTATTATATCAATGGTCTGTTTGATGTTCCTGAGAGACTGAGGACTTCAGTTCTGTGTACTCTTGATTCTTGGGTCTGTTTGTCTTCTAAGGATTCTTCTTGAGCAGGGATTCTTGAGTCTCCTCATTATCATCTTCACCTTTCTTCAGTTTTTCACCATATTTCTCCACAAAATCTTCAGCTTCACTTTTGGGTATGACTATAACCCATGGTTCCCCAAACTCCCCCTCCCCATGGCCTGGTTATTTTTACTCTTCTCCTTTGTGGCCCACTAAAATTTGGGGGTGGAGCCAGGAGACTTTGGAGATGGAGCTGGGAGACAGGAAATGATGTTCAAACAAGCCTAAAACTCTTGCAATATTTTGTTTAGGAAAGGTAGGAGAATGGTGGGATTTTGCGATGCAATTTTAAAAGTATAACATCAAGAAAAAACACAAGGATCACACAGCAGAAAACTAAAAATATAAAATGCTCTCAGCCTGGGAAAAATGAAATGGCAGGGCATTTTAAGCTTCTTCCCCTCCCCCACAAGTCTACTCAGATTAGCAATGGCAAGGAAGGAAGGATGGAGACAGGGGGAAAAAATGAGAGAGAGAGAGAGAGAGAGAGAGAGAGAAAGATCTAGGGGTCTTAGTGGATCATATGCTGAACATGAGTCAACAGTGTGATGCGGTGGCTAAAAAGGCAAATGCAATTTTGGGCTGTATCAACAGTATAGTGTCCAGATCAAGTGATGTGATGGTATCGCTGTACTCTGCTCTGGTAAGATATCACCTGGAGTATTGTGTTCAGTTTGAGGCACCACATTTTAAGAAGGATATAGACAAGATGGAACGAGTCCAGAGGAGGGTGATGAAGATGGTGTGGGGTCTGGAGACCAAGTCCTATGAGGAAAGGTTGAAGGAGCTGGGGATGTTTAGCCTGGAGAGGAGGCGGCTGAGAGGTGATATGATCACCATCTTCAAGTACTTGAAGGGCTGTCATATACAGGATGGTGTGGAATTGTTTTCTGTGGCCTCAGAAGGTAGGACCGGAACCAATGGGTTGAAATTAAATCAAAAGAATTTCTGGCTCAACATTTGGAAGAACTTCCTGACCGTTAGAGTGATTCCTCAGTGGAACAGGCTTTTTCGGGAGGTGGTAGGCTCTCCTTCCTTGGAGGTTTTTAAGCAGAGGCTAGATGGCCATCTGACAGCAATGAAGATCCTGTGAATTTTGGGGGAGGTGTTTGTGAGTTTCCTGAATTGTGCAGGGGGTTGGACTAGATGACCATAGAGGTCTCTTCCAGCTCATTCTATGATTCTATTATATGATTCAGGTGTGTGAGGGAGGGAAGGTGCTCGAACTCTCCAAAGCTCACCCCTCCCAGGTTTCCACTGGTCTATCGGGTGCTCCTGGGCTCAGATCTCGCTGGCTGGTGGGCAGAGGGGAGTGTGACTGCTGGACACAGAAGTCCTGCTCTGAGTAATGCAAGTAATGCACTTGTACATTACTCAGGGGACATCCTGGGGCAGAGGGTCCAGCCTTGAACTCCCTCTTCCACCCCATCAGGAAAACTTCCAAGGTCAAGCAGAACTCCCCGTCCCCCGCCCGGCAATGCTGAGAGGTGTGTGTGTGTGGGGGGTCCCCATTGGGGGAGAACAGAGCAGGAAAATGCCACCTCCCCAACACTGTTTGATTTCTGCAGTTTGCTCTTTTGTCCTCACCATTCAGGTAACCAGTTGGGCCAGAACTCAATTCGACAAAAGGCTGGGATTGCTTTTCCTTGTAACTTTCAATCTGGAATTTTGTGAGATATAAGTACAAGTACAAATAAGTACAAATGCAGCCAGGACTCCAGTTTTCTAGCACAGAGTCTGGCTCTTGCTAAACATTTCTGTGCTGGTTTTGCCAGCCTCATTCAGCAGGCTGAAAGGGATTGCAGGCAATAACAGTAAATAATAGTAAATTGGCAGCCTTATTTGGGAGAAGCCACTTGACTCAGAGGGTCAACTGAAGAGCCTAGTCGTAAAGAAAGCCTTGCTCTGCTGTCCTGGAGGACTACAAGGCCACACGCTTATTAGCAAGATGCACACTGTGGTAACATGTTAATCTTTCCCATTGCTATTTCAAGGGAACTGTGAGTTAATGAGACCCACTATAAGAAAGGGAGAAGGTAATTAAAAAGCCTTAAGATTGCCCAGATGAACTGCCGGGCTGAGGTGTGGCATGGCATCTTCTGCTTACCTTCTGCTCCTGCCAGGGCTGGCCCCGGGTCCTGTCCAGCCATACCCACCTCTGGCTGCCCCCCCCCCCCACAAGTGCTAAGGGGCTTGAGTGGGAAGATGAATTTCCTTATGAACACCAGATGTGATTAATAGGAAAAGCTGCCCAGAGTGGCTCAGTCTTGGGGTTGCCAGGAGAATATGAATGAATGAATTTATTTCATTTATATTATTATTCATATTCCATCTTTCTCAAGGCATAAATGCTTCCTCTGCATCAGTCCTTAGCCTATTCTGAACCCTTAATTTAGCTATGCATCAAGTACTGCACAGTCTTCATGAATGATGTCCTCTATGTTTGCTGAATCATAGATAGCTTTATTCACTGAATGAAGATGTTACAGACCAAGACTATGTCTTAATAGAACTGAGGGCACAGGTACAGAGCCAGATATATTAGCTGATTACTAATTTGAGCAAAAAGAGCCTTTTTTCTACCAATGAAACATTTTCCTTCCCCTTAGGTCAAGTTTTGGTTAGAGCCAGCCGCAACCAAAAACAATAGTCTCTGAGAGTAGTTGACCTTGTTACCAAAGCTTACCATATACCTCAGGGTGAGAAAAGGCTACCTGTAAATTTCATAGACATAACATTTGTGATTAGCTAGCCAGCTATTCTAGCAGCTTAAGCATCATGCTACAATAGTTTGGATCAATATGGAAGTGCTCATGGCAAGGAGAATCCTTTACACTACATTGTCTACAAACTCCCTCTCCTTATCTACTTCCCAATATTCAGGATTCCATACAAAGCTAAGGCCTGTGTGAGGTTTTCATCCTAACCAAACCGAAAATACTGACTGGAGGAGAGAGCAAAGGTCTTTTGGAGATGCTCTTGAAAATGGGACAAAAGTCACAAGGCAGAGTCTAAGGCAGAGCCCATGAAGTGGGGTTTTAAAGAGACTCTGGTGAGAGACTGCTCTCAGAAGTGAAGATGATGTTGAGGCATTCCTGTTTAGTTTTGAGAGGACATACCACAATTTATGCATCACTGATGAGGATTTGCACCCTCAAATATGTGGAGGGTTAAGTGAAATCTATTCAGAAATGAAAGATGAGGAAACCTATGATTAGGCTTTGTTTAAAGAAAGAGTCAGGGTCAGATATGGGTTCACTGCTGAACAAAGCAGGAAAACCTTTAAAGAGGATAGAAAGAAACCAGGGGAGACCTACTCACAAGTAGGGTGTCACTTAGACAGGGTAATAAATAGGTGGATTGATGGGAGTAAAGTTACCACTTTTGAGGAGCTGAAAAATATAATTGGTCTGGAACAATTTTACAGCCTAGTTCCCTCCCAGTTTAAATGGCTTCTGAGAGACAAAAAATTAAAACTGTGGAACAGGCAGCCACACTCCTTGAGGAGACTGAGAGAGATTTCGGAAAGTCTATGCGAGTGGTGCCTGTGAAGAAGCCCGGGGGGGGGGGCTCCCTCAGAAAAGTCTGTGCCTGCTAGTACCCATCCTGCAAGGCGAGCCAGGCTTAGAAGCCTAGAGCTGGAACGGGCCTCCAAGGCCATCTAGTCCACCCCCCTGCACAAGGCAGGAAACTCACCAATACCTCCCCCTAAATTCACAGGATCCACATTGCTGTCAGGTGGCCATCTAGCCTCCAATAAAGGCCATCTTGCTGACAACTTCCTTTTCCAGAAACTGAAGAAGGAAACAAGGAGATCTGCTATCTTGGATTTGATTATCACTAACAAGGAAGAATTGGTTGATGAGGTGGAAATAGTGAGCACCCTGGGCAGTAGTGACCATGTGATTTTGGAATTTACAGTCTTAGGGAAGGAAAAGCTCTACGTGGTCAGACTTATAGGTTGGACTTCAGAAAGGCAAACTTTGATAAACTTAGAACTATGCTAGGTAAAAATCCCATGGTCAGAAATAGTTAGGAGGAAAGGGATTCAGGAGGGGTGGGGGTTTCTTAAAAGCGAAGTACTGAAAATGCAATCACATGAGAAGAAAAAATGGAAAAAGCCTAAAGAAGTCGAAGTGGCTCCATAAATAGCTCTCTAAAGACTTGAGAAATAAAAAAGACTCCTTTAGGAATTGGAAGAAGGGCCTTATAACCAAGGATGAATATAAACAAATCACCAGTGCATGTAGAGAAAAAGTTAGGAAAGCTAAAGCTCAGTATGAGCTTAGGCTGGCCAAAATGCTAAAAACAACAACAACAAAAGGGTTCTTTTCTTATGCTCAGAGTAAGAAAAGGAGCAGGAACATGGTAAGCCCTTGCAAGGGCAGGAAAATGAAATTGTAACAGCTAATTAAGAGAGAGCAGAACTGCTCAATTCCTACTTTTCCTCAGTCTTCTCTTCTATTAAAGGAGGCTTTAATAGGGTGCCTCAATTATTCTACAGGTCAGCCACCGTTCAAGAAAAGTGTAAAATAGTCTCTACAAACCCGTCTGATATCACTGGAATGTGGGTTCCAGTCCAAATTCAGTCTTACAGAAGAGTGAATCCCAAAAGGTAAATGAAGAAGCAAATTACAACCAGCTCCTCTGGAAAATGCAAGAACCTCCTCTGAGTTTCTTTTATGTGTAGATGCAAATTTCTGGACTTCTAAACCAGAAGGCTTAAGAATTCTGCAACCTATCTAAGGAGTGGAAGCTCAACTATTAAGATGTGCTTTGACATGCTGCTCTTGCTCAGCCTAACAGTGGTAAAATATCAGTATCAGATGCAGAATGTTCTTGTGTTTTAACAATTTATTAATAACACATGGTTACAATATTTAATTAACTCTTTCTTATACTAAACCATATGATATTTCACCCCCCCTCCCTCCAATGTTGACTTCCCCGAAGTTATAAATTTCCAATTAATTCTAAAGGTACCACTAATCTATCAAAATATAATACTTTTGATTTATACTAAAAAATTGTCCAATGTCCTTTTACGTTCCACTCTTTCTCCATATATCCTTTGAATTTCTTCCACTCCTTGTTGAATAAGTCTAAATCATAGTCTCTTAAAGTTTTAGTTAATTTGTCCATCTCACTCCACGATAAAACTTTCACAATCCAGTCCCATTTCTCTGGTATTGTTCCTTGTTTCCAAAGCTGCGCATACAATGTCCTAGCAGATGAGAGCAAGTACCAAATTAAAGTCCTGTCTTCCTTTGGAAATTTTTCTAATTGAAATCCAAGCAAAAAAGTCTCTGCAATTTTCTTAAAGTCATAGCCCAAAATTTTGGAGATTTCTTGTTGTATCATATTCCAATACTTCTTCGCTTTTTCACAAGTCCACCACATATGGAAGAAAGAGCCTTCATGTTTTTTACATTTCCAACATCTATCCGACATCTTTTTGCTCATCCTAGCTAGCTTTTTCGGAGTCATGTACCACCTATACATCATCTTAAAACAGTTCTCCTTAATACTCTGACAGGTTGAAATCTTCATCGAGTTCTTCCAAAGGTGCTCCAGATGCAGAATGTTCTTAGAATCATAGAGTTGGAAGGGATCTCCAGGGTCATCAAGTCCAACCCCCTGCACAATGCAGGAAATTAAAAAATACCTCCCCCCACACACACATACATCCCCAGTGACCATGCCCAAAAGATGGTATAAACCTCCAGGATCCCTTGCCAAACTGGCCTAGAGAAAAACTGCTGACTGACCCCAAGTGGCAACCAGCATTTCCCTGGGTATGCAAGAAGGGGCACAAGAACTGATGCAACGCTCCCTGCCCTTCTTCTCATGATCTGCATGAGTTCACAGAATCAGCATTGCTGCCTAAGAGCACATGAAAGCTTATGTTCTCAATAAAACTTGGTTGGTCTTAAAGGTGCACCCTGACTCCTGCTTTGTTCAACTGATTCAGACCAACACGGCTGCCCTCTTGGATCTATCAGGTTGAATCAGAGAAAAGTGCGCACCAGTATCTCAATAAGTCTCTACTTCTTCATCGTTTACTGTCAGTCTCTATATAGTCTTGATTCAAATCCTCTTGCAACCTCCACATTTGTAAAATGCCAGTGAACTTTTCTTGCTGTGTGTTTACTGCGTGTGTAGGGACTTCGGCTGACTGTGTGTCAGTGTTCTGGTAGTTCACAACTTGGACCGTTTTGGCTGTTGATGTTGCTTTCCCTGTCTCTAACTCTGGACAGAACCTTCTCACATATCCCTCTTCCTGTCAGTGGAAGCAGGCCACTGACCCTTTTCTAATTTGAGGGTCCCAGGGATTGCTGATGGGTCCTTAGCACATTTTAGAATCATAGAATTGGAAGGGACCTCTAGGGTCATCTAGTCCAGCCCCCTGCACAATGCAGGAAACTTACAAACACTTCCCCCTAAATTCACAGGATCTTAATTGCTGTCAGATGGCCATCATGCCTCTGTTTAAAAACCTCCAAGGAAGGAGAGCCCAGCACCTCCCGAGGAAGCCTGTTCCGCTGAGGGATCGCTCTAACGTTCAGAAAGTTCTTCCTAATGTTCAGCCGGAAACTCTTTTGATTTAATTTCAACCCACTGGTTCTGGTCCTACCTTCTGGGGCCACAGAAAACAATTCTACACCATCCTCTATATCAGGGTTTCCCAAACTTTTCTTTCCCGTGTGTCAAGCATCAATATTTCCCAATAATCAGTCTTTTGTTATTGAATCAAAAGTTACTTTATTGTAGAAACTCCATAGCTTTGCCAAGGACATTTTCCTTGGAAGTAATGACATGTACAGACTCACATAGTTACTTTATAGGATAGCTTCAAAGAATAACATACAGATGAAATTTGAGTCTCAGGTTCAAAGGTTACTACAAAGTATCTCTTTTATTACTAAGGAATGTAAGTTAATAGAAACATCTCCCTTTCTCACACTTTCTCTGCAAGTATATAAGACCTTTCTGTGTGAATCTGGGAGAGAGGCACATCGCACTGTTACCAGCCAGGCTAACCTAAACATCATTGATCCAGATGAATTTATTATTACCCTTAGGTTGTAAAAGAGGGGGGGAGCAGGAGATCTTGGTATCCTGCTCTTTGTCTGAGGAACCATAATGGCACTCAGAAATATGCATGCTTGACACCGCGGTCCAGTTATTTTTACACTTCTCCTTTGTGGCCCACTAAAATTTGGGGGTGGAGCCAGAAGACTTTTGGGGTGGAGCCGGGATACAGGAATTATGTCATTTCCTGTGGTGTCAAGGACCAAGTGATGTCACTTCCGGGGGACACTGAACCAAAGCTCCACCTTTTCCTGTGATGTCACTCAAACCTGCCTCTTCTTCAGAAGTAAATTCATTTTCAGAAAAATCTCTCTAAAACTCATGCTGAGCCAAAATGGGGGTGGAAAGTGGGCGGTCCTCTCTTTTCACCCCCACACCTGCATGCACGTATCTGTTTGTGTATTCTTCTCCAGCTTGCAAGCACTCGTATTACCCATGTTCAATTGCCTGCACCACCTACACATCCCTTCCTCAGCAGCACTGGCCAGTGTATGCAGTTGGAAGTGCTGTTGCCATTGCCATCAGGAATGCCAGCACTGTGTACCACCCACACTGGGCCCTAGCAGTTGCTCTACCTCAAAATATGCTGACACATTTAGTAAGCCCTTCCTCAGCTGCTGCTACTGGAACCCAGCCTCAAGCTACAACCAAGCTTGCTTGGTTTCAAGAAAATCTTTCGACAGCTATTTTTCATACTTTTCTTTGGTTGAAACACTGGGAAATTGCTGTGAAAGGTAGCAGAGAATTGTACTGCAATTGATGAATTAATTTCAAGTTATATGAAGTTCATACAAGCTTTTCTGCAGTTATCCCAAAAAGGATATTTATGAGGGGCTTGCAGCTTTTAACTGGCTGTGTTTCCCATGCCTTTAAAAGCAACCTGTTGTGTAGTTACTTAGCCAGTGAACTACTTTCATCCTTTTTAATATCTACAGAAGGAGTTTAATTTTGGTGTCAGGCAGCTGTTAAAAGCAGGACCAGTAAAATGGTGCCAGGTTCATAGTACCATCTCTTCCAGTGCTGTTGAGATATACTGCAGTAATCTCCAATAATCTTTTTCTGCTCCACACCTCTTACTCTCACTCACTCACACAGAAATCTCATAGAAGGCGACCTGGCTACAACTGGGGGTGCCAGCTTTTCAGTGGCAGAGCTCCTATGTCTGCAACAACAGTATGATGAACAGAAAAGTTTCATCCAGTAAAAATGGAAGGAAAGAAAGAGGGAAAGAATGAAATGGAAGGAAAGGAAAATAAAGACATGGAAAGAAAGAACATAAACATAAGAGGAGCCATGTTGGATCACGCTAGGCCCAGCTCCTTCAACCTTTCCTCATAAGACTTGGTCTTCAGACCCCTCACCAGGGCCGGCTCACCCACTAGGCAAACTAGGTGTTTGCCTAGGGCACCGGCAGGGCAGGGGTGCCAAATTCAGCCTTCCTCCCCTCCACCATAGGCAAAATCCTGGTTTGCCTGCTCCCCAGCCTCCTCCTCCCTCCCTCCCCCACTAGGTCTATTTCACTGCCCGGAACACGTGGTGGAGCGCCATGCTCTGGGCTATCTAAAGGCATGCTCCCTCTGCCGATCAGCTGATCAGCGGGTAAAACTGCGTGGTGCACTCACTGTCAGTTCCCAGGCAGGTCAGTAGCTGCAGGAAGGACCATGAAGCCTGAAAGGGTGGCAGCACTGCCTCCTCCCCACTTCCTTCCCATCCAGGAAATGGGGAAGAGGCAACAGCAGTGCTGCAGCTGCCCTTTCAGGCTTCGTGATCCTTTCCACTGCTGCTGACCTTCCTGGGCACTGACATTGAGTGCACTACGTGATCAGCTGATTGGTGGAAAGGCCATGCCTTCAGATAGCCCAGAGCACGGCACTCGTCCACCGGTTCTGGCTGTTGAAATAAACCTAGTGGGGGAGGGAGAGAGAATGAGGCATGGGGGGGGGGAGGATGCATTGGGGGGGTGGGATGTGGCGGCATGGTGTGGTGGCACGGGGGGGGGGGGGGGCGCAAGCCATGAGTCTGCCTAGGGTACTATTTGCCCAAGAGCCAGTCCTGCCCCTCACCATCTTCATCACCCTCCTCTGGACCCGTTCCAGCTTGTCTATATCCTTCTAAAATGTGGTGCCCAAAAACTGAACACAATACTCCAGGTGAGGTCTTACCAGAGCAGAGTAAAGCGATACCATCACATCATGTGATCTGGACACTATACTTCTGTTGATACAGCCCAAAATTGCATTTCTGTAAATTTCTGGGTAACTGGGAAACTACTGGTTAGTCTGACTTCTGTTGTTGGAAAGATATTTGATCAGATTTCAAAGGGGTAGATCTGTGAGCATCTGAAGGATAACTTGCTGATTCAAGGAAGTCAGCATGGATTTGTCTCCAACAGGTCTTGCCAGACCAACCTGGTTCCCTTCTTTAATTGAGTAACAAGTAACTGGATTCTGGGGACGCTGTTGATGTGGTTTACCTGGATTTCAGTAAAGCTTTTGATAAGGTTCCCTGTCACATTCTGATGGGCAAACTGGAAAACTCTGGACTGGACTAGAGGACAGTTCAGTGGATAGAAAAATGGTTAGAGGACCGTACCCAAAGAGTGGTTGTCAATGGAATTTCGTCAGATTAGAGAGAGTTGTTCAGTGGGGTGCTGCAGAGCTCAGTTTTGGGCCTGGCTCTTTTCAACATTTTTATCCATTATCTGGATGAAGAGGTGAAGGGCTGCTTATAAAATTTGCTGATGATGCCAAATTGGGAGGAGTAACAAACACTCAGGGGGATAGAGTTAAAATTCAACAAGATTGGAATAATCTGGAGAAGTGGGCGGTTCAAACAGAGGCTAGATGGCCATCTGACAGCAATGCTGATTCTGTGAGATCATGAGAAGGAAGACAGGAAAGGTTGCATCAGTGCTGAGTTCTCATGGCCCTTTCCTACACACTGATGGAAATGCTGTTTGCCACTTTGGAGTTAGTCAGCAATTTTTCTACAGGCCAGTTTTGCAAAGGATCCTGGAGGTTCCTGCCATCTTCTGTGCATGTAGCAGGAGCCACTGGGGATGTGGGGGGGAGGGGGAGGGTATTTGCGAAGTGCCTGCATTGTGCAGGGAGTTGGACTAGCTGACCCTAGAGGTCCCTTCCAACTCTATGATTCTATGATTCCTCCACCTCTCCCCCCCCCCTGCTCTCAAAGGGCTTTGTTGGCTGAGAGAGACCCTCTGGAAGCTGAGAGGGAGGGGAGAGTCAGATCTGCTGTCTGGAGCTCCCACAAGTACAGATTTCCCCTGAAACAGCTGCCAAAGACCCCCAACCCCTGGTTGCACAGGCAGCCCTGATCCTCCTGCTGAAGCTCCAGGGCCTCTATAAGTAGCAGTGGCCATCGTACCAACCCATCCCATCTGCACACAGATGTGGGGTCCAGGACCAAGGAAAGAAACATTTTATGCCCAGCAACCGGAATGGATCTCACCAGCATGGGCACAAAGAACCACTGATCCAGAGCAGAAGGCATGAGAGGTGGCAGAAGCTCAGGAAAAGAGGGCTGCCCAACAGAAGAGGGCCTCGGCAAAAGGGGTTTCTTCATATGCTCAGGTCCTCCAAGCAGCAGACTGCAGAGGAGCAAAAGGCAGGCCGAGCATGCCAGAAAAGGATGCCACGTGACTGTCCTCCTCCTCCCAATCTGGAACAGAGAATAACGGATCAGAAAGAGACCGAATACAGATAAGCATGGCTAGTGCTTGAGGGACAGGAGGAATGCTGGCTGCTCAGCAGCCACCCTGGCTGTTTCTCTCCAGGCCTCTGGAACAGTAGCTTGGGTTGCTAACCTCCAGCTGAGGGCTGGAGTTCTCCCAGAATTATGATGGATCTCCAGGACCAAAGATATCTGTTCTCCTGGAGAAATGGCAGCTTTGGGGGGGGGGTGTCTATGGCAGCACCAAACTCTGCCATTCCCTGGGCTCTGCCCCACCCCCCCGCGCTGCAATTCTACATGACCCTGGTGGGTGTCTGTCTGGGGTGGCCTGCAGCTTCCCTCCTAGCTGGGGAGGTCTGCCTTCCCTGATCACCAGTGAGGGGCCCCAGAAGGATCTCACTGGGAGTCAAAGAGGGAAGGGAGAGTCATTTGCTTGCTTTCTTACTCCCCCCCCTCACCTTTCCTCCGGGTCTCTTTGTCTCATCCTCATAAGAATCCAAGCCCAAAACACCTTGAGATTTCTCCTCTGCCAGGCTCTTGAGACAGATGAAGCTCCAGGGATACAGAAGGTGTCAACTCCCATTAATTAATTCAAGGGAAGCCATCAAGCTGATTGAGTTGTCTAAAAAGTTCTCATCAAGCTATTAGCCCCAATCACTGCCAGTTTGCAACCTGTAATCATGCTAATTTGTATGCTGGTTGATGATATGTGCCAACTACAGGAGGGAAACAAAGAGGTGTTGTCATCAAACCCAGATCTGGAGGGGTAATTTTTAACTGCTGTCTTGGGCTCTTGGTGGCCTGGAGTTCTGTGGATGACTGGCTAAGCAGGGAAGGGACAGCAGAAGCAAATAAATCCAGCCAGTGAGGTGAGGCCAGAGGTTGGAGGGCAATGCTCTGGGACCGGGTGGCCAAACTGCAGCTTGGGAACCACATGTGGCTCTTTTACACATTTTGTGTGGCTCTTCAAGCCCCCACCGCCCCATCAGCTGGCTTGTAGAAGGCATTTCTCTCTTCAAATCACTTCTCCAAGTCAGCTGGCACCCTAGAGAATGCATTTAAAGTTGCTTTCTTTCCACCTCCCCTCCCTTCCCTATCTATCTATCTATCTATCTATCTATCTATCTATCTATCTATCTATCTATCTATCTATCTATCTATCTATCTATCTATCTATCTATCTATCTATCTATCTATCTATCATCTATCTATTCTCCTTCCTTCCTTCCTTCCTTCCTTCCTTCCTTCCTTCCTTCCTTCCTTCCTTCCTTCCTTCCTTCCTTCCTCCCTCCCTCCCTCCCTCCCTCCCTCCCTTCCTTCCTTCCTTCCTTCCTTCCTCCCTCCCTCCCTCCTCCCTTCCCTTTCCTTTTCCTCTCTTCCTCCCTCCCTCCCTCCTTTTCCTTCCTTCCAGCTCTCAAACATCCAATGTTCATGTCTTGTGGCTCTCAAACATCTGACATTTGAACATATGAACATATGAAGCTGCCTTATACTGAATCAGACCTTTGGTCCATCAAAGTCAGTATTGTCTTCTCAGGCTGGCAGCGGCTCTCCAGGGTCTCAAGCTGAGGTGTTTAACACTTATTTGCCTGGACTCTTTTTTGGAGACGCCAGGGACTGAACCTGGGACCTTCTGCTTCCCAAGCTCTACCACTGAGCCACTGTCCCTCCCCAATTTATTCTATGTGACTCTTATGTTAAGCAAATTCTAGGGAGATCTTCCAAGGAATAGCAAATATTCTACCCTGTTGAATGGAGAGGTGTTACAACCTGGAAACAGGAGCCAATTCACCTTCCAGCCCCCTCTTCACAGCTACAAAAGGGCTCACTACAAAAACCAGCAGAAGACCGACCGACCACAGCCTTCCATTCTGGACAGCCGCAATGAAGTCATTACCTCAATGGTGGCAGCAGGAACAAAGACAAATCCCAGAGCAATCTGCCTACCAGCTATTTATGGCTCTGCTCAGCTATGTATGGCTTTGCTCACTGTGCTGGATTCCTCATCTGATGAAGTGTGCTTAAGAGCACATGAAAGCTTACGTTCAAAATAAAAATGGGTTGGTCTTAAAAGTGCCACTTGACTCCTGCTTTGTTCAAATCCCAGAGCAGACCAACTTCAGGTAGGCCTCCTCCTCCCAGGTAGGGGCAGGGGCATGAGATTAGGCATGGGGGACGGGGGGAGGTGGAGAGAAGGCACCTCTAGGGTTTTACTTATTTATTTATACTTTGGATTTAAATCTAAATCACTGAGGAGAGTTCTTTTGCCAGTTTTGCTGCTTCACACTGAACAAAAGTAAATCCTCTCCCAGAAAAGTTGCCATGCAGGAAAGCTCCTTGGGGGGGAAGGCAAGAACACACTGCTCCCCAGACGGTGCCATTTTGAGCCCATTTGGTCTCTCTCTCTCTCTCTCTCTCTCTCTCTTCCCGAAGCAGTCCCCTGCAGCTGCTCTGTGACTGTGGAGAACATGGGTGGCAAGTATAAACAGGTTTTTAAAAGTGTAGTTTGGGTCTAGCAGAAAGGGGTTTTGGCACAAGTAAAGAGTGCACACCCAATTATTAACATTCTAATGTGAAATTCTGGGGTGTTGGACATTTCTTTACAAAAGGTTTAAGCAAATTCTTGAAGGAGAAGAATGAATAATTAGTTAATTATCATATGGCAGTATATGTAGAATAGCCAGGGGATACTCAGAAATTCTAGCTCTTTTAGTGTTATGCACCACTAGGTGGCAAACTAGACTTGCCTTTTCCAGGCAGAGATGTTTGAGAGGTGGTTTGCCATCGCCTGCCTCTGTGTCATGGCCCTGGGATTCCTTGGAGTGGCCTGTCCAAGGCTGACCCTGCTTAGCTTCTGAGATCTGATGGGATCAGGCTGGCCTGGGCTACCCAGGTCAGGGCTGAGGAAGAGGAGGCCTTCCAGTGACAGCTTCCCAGGGCAGATCCCCAGGCCTTGATGCCATGCAGGTGGGCTTTTCTGGTCCCCAGTGCAAAGGAGATGGCTGGGCTGGATGGGCCCCCTTGGACTGACCTGGCTTTTTTGTTCTTCAGTCCCCTTGCTTCTGATTGGAGGAACTCTGACTCACAAAGGCCTCTCGCCACTCCCTTGTATATTTTCCTGCTGACTGATATCTTGAAATAATTAGTCACAGCAGTACAAATGAAAGAAACCAAATGCACCTGAGAGCTTTGTTCCCAGCCCAGGTTGGCAGGGCTCATGCAAGACCAGTGCTGTGCAGGCACTTTGGACACGAAGGAGCCTGTAACTACCATTGCTACCATTCCATAGAGCCTGCAAGATGGAGCTATTCCGCCCCGCTCGGCTGCTCTCACCTTAAGGCAAGGGCAGCCAGTGGGGCACTTTCTCCTCCTCCATGCAAGAAAAGCTGAGCTTGGAGGAGAACGAACGTGCCCGGCTCCTCTTGCTCTTGCCTGCGCATGCGCTCTCTGAGATGCTCCAAAACTGCCCTTGGATTGCTTCTAAGAGCACGTCCCCTGCCGAGGCACTGCACCTGCCCTCTCTGGGAGTGGGGGTGTGGTGGCTGGGCAGGCACGGGTGGGGGGGCATGGGGGCAGGTGCCAGCCTGGAGCACCAGAGGACCTAGCGCAAGGGCTGCTTGCCACAAACTAACACTGGCTGATACACAAGCAGGTTGCCTAGAGGTGAAAAAGAGGAAATATGAGGCATTCCTGGGGTTGCCAAGTCCAATTCAAGAAAGCCAGGAGACATTGGGGTCGAGCCAGAATCAAGGTTGTGAAATTGCTGCTGGAGATGCTCTGCGTCCCTCTTTTTTTGAAAATTGTGTAAAAAAAAACCTATATAATTGAATCAATTTTGGTCCCAGGTCTGATGAAGACTGGAAAGAAACAAGTACTTAATCGATTGGCTTGTCACCACACTACTTTGGGACTTGAATGTACATGTTTTGGACATTTGGACTGATTTCTATATACTTTTTAGTAAATTGGTCACTAACTTGCATTTTTTGTTGTGTTGCCCACCTGGGGATTGGCAACCCTAGCACTATTATGACATGGTTGCCATTTCTGTGCAGCAATATGAGCAGGTGGAAGACTGGCTAATTTGGAATTGCATTATATCTGAGTTATTGTTGTTGCTATTGTTGTTTTTAAATTGTTTGTTTTAAATTGTTGTTTTTAAATAATTGCTGCTTTTACTATTAGGGTTAGGTAGTCTTTTGTCATGGTCATTGGGTAATGTTATCTTATGGTTTTATTATCTTATGGGTTTTGTTTTTTAATAACAAAATAAGTAAATAATAATTTTTTTGTGTTAAAACAATTTTATTTGGTAACATATGGTAACAAATTATATTTCTTGCATCATTAATAACTTCTTTTATCTATCCCATATATTACTTTCTACCCACCCCTCCCCCCATTACTTGCCCCCCCGCCGGTGTTATTTACTTCAAGTATTAATGTTTAAAGATACCCTTAACTAATAAAAACAAAAATTAATATTCTTCTTTTTTCTAAGACTTAATCATTATCAAAAATTGCCCAATGTCCTTTTATTTTCCACTCTTTTTCTACATATCTTCTGAACTTTTTCCACTCCATCTTAAAAAATTCTAAATCATAGTCTCTTGAAATTCTTGTTAATTTGTCCATTTCACTCCATGTCATAACTTTTACAATCCAATCCCATTTCTTTGGTATTTTTTCTTGCTTCCACAACTGCACATATAATGTCCTAGCAGCTGAAAGCAAGTACCAAATTATAGTTCTATCTTCTTTTGGAAATTTTTCCATTTGTAATCCCAAGAGAAAAGTCTCTGCAACTTTCTTAAATTCATATCCCAAGATCCTAGAAATTTCTTGTTGAATCATCTGCCAATACTTTTTTGCTCTTTCAGAAGTACACTACATATGGTAGAAAGAACCTTCATGTTTTTTACATTTCCAACATTTATTTATTTATTTATGATTTATATCCCGCCCTTCCCACCAAGGTTGGCTCTTGTTGAATCATCTGCCAATACTTTTTGCTCTTTCACAAGTACACCACATATGGTAGAAAGAACCTTCATGTTTTTTACATTTCCAACATCAGTCTGGCATCTTATTATTCATCTTTGCCAATTTCTTAGGAGTCATATACCATCTATACATCAGTTTAAAACAGTTCTCTTTAATACTATGACACGTCGAAAGCTTCATAGAGTTCTTCCATAAATATTCCCAAGTTTCCATCTGTATTTCTTTATTTACATTAATTGCCCACTTAATCATTTGAGATTTCTCTACTTCATCTTCCATAGACCATTTTAAAAGTAATTTATATAATTTTGAAATTAATTTTTTGTTGTTTCGAAGCAGAACTTTTTCCATTTTTGTTTGCTTTTCTTATTCCTTCAGTATTAATGTCATTCTCCACCAAGCTCTTTATTTGTTGCATTTGAAACCAATCATATTTATTATTCAGCTCTTCAGCAGTTTTCAATTCTATTTGCCACTTTGTATTTTTAATAGTTGATTATATGACAACCACTTTTCTTCACCCATCTAGGGTGGCCAGACCGTCCCGGTCTCCCGGGACATTCCCGGTTCTGGCCACCCAATCCCGGCTCCCGGGCTGCCTATACCGGGACCATTAAAGGTCCCGGTTTAGGCAGCCCCGGAGCCGGTGGGCTGCGGGCGCCGGCGGGGAAAGGCGGCGAGTGAGGGAGGGGAGCGTCCCTGCGCCTGCGCAGGGCCCCTGCGCAGGCGCAGGGACGCTCCCTCCCTCACTCGCCGCCTTCCCCGCCCGCGCGCGGGGCCCGGCGGCAGTGGTGGAGGCCTCTCCGTGGCCTCCGCTGGTCGCTGGAAGCCCTCCAGAGACTCTGGAGGGCCTCCAGGGACCAGCGGAGGCCGCGGGGAGGCCGCGGGGCACCCGGCGCTGGTCCCGGAAGGCCTTCCAGAGCTCTGGAAGGCCTTCGGGGACCAGCGCCGGCCAGCGAAGGCTTCCCCGTGGCCTCCGCTGGTCCCTGGAGGCCCTCCAGAGTCTCTGGAGAGCCTCCAGGGACCAGCGGAGGCCGCGGGGAGGCCGCGGGGCACCCGGCGCTGGTCCCGGAAGGCCTTCCAGAGCCTCTGGAAGGCCTTCGGGGACCAGCGCCGGCCAGCGAAGGCTTCCCCGCGGCCCTCCGCTGGTCCCTGGAGGCCCTCCAGAGTCTCTGGAGGGCCTCCAGGGACCAGCGGAGGCCGCGGGGAAGCCGCGGAGCAGCCGGCGCTGGTCCCTGGAGGCCTCCAGAGGCCAGCGCCGGTAGCGGAGAGGCCCGGCGCTGGTCCCTGGAGGCCTCCAGAGGCCAGCGCCGGCAGCTCCCTCCCTCCCTCGCCGCGAGGCCGCCGCCAGAGGACTCCCCGCCGCCGCCGCCGCTGGACGCCGCCGCCCTGGAATCAGGTAAGGGGGCCGAAAGCGGGGGGGGGCGGGGGCGGCCTTCCTTTCTTCCCTCCCTCCTCCCTCCCTTCCTTCCTTCCTTCCTTCCTTCCCTCACTCCCCTTCCCTTCCTTCCTTCCCTCCCTCCTCCCTTCCTTCCTTTCTTCTTCCCTCCCTTCCTTCCCTCACTCCCTTCCCTTCCTTCCTTCCTTCCCTCCCTCCTCCCTTCCTTCCTTTCTTCCTTCCTTCCTTCCCTCCCCCCTTCCTTCCTTCCTTCCCTCCCTCCCTCCCCCTTCCTTCCTTCCTTCCCTCCCTCCCTCCCCCTTCCTTCCTTCCTTCCTTCCTTCCTTCCTTCCTTCCTTCCTTCCTTCCTTCCTTCCTTCCTTCCTTCCTTCTTTCCTCCTTCCTCCCTTCCTCCCTTCCTCCCTTCCCTTCCCTTCTCTTCCTTCCCTCCTTATGTTCTTATGTGACACAGAGTGTTGGACTGGAGGGGCCACTGGCCTGATGCAACAGGGCTTCTCTTATATTTTTATGTGACACAGAGTGTTGGACTGGAGGGGCCACTGGCCTGATCCAACAGGGCTTCTCTTATGTTCTTATGTGACACAGAGTGTGACTGGAGGGGCCGCTGGCCTGATCTAACAGGGCTTCTCTTATGTTCTTATGTGACCAGAGTGGTGGAGTGGATGAGCCATTGGTCTGATGCAACAGGGCTTCTCTTATGTTCTTATGTGACACAGAGTGTTGGACTGGAGGGGCCACTGGCCTGATCTAACAGGGCTTCTCTTATGTTCTTATGTGACCAGAGTGGTGGAGTGGATGAGCCATTGGTCTGATGCAACAGGGCTTCTCTTATATTTTTATGTGGCACAGAGTGTTGGACTGGAGGGGCCACTGGCCTGATCCAACAGGGCTTCTCTTATGTTCTTATGTGACACAGAGTGTTGGACTGGAGGGGCCACTGGCCTGATGCAACAGGGCTTCTCTTATATTCTTATGTTACACAGAGTGTTGGACTGGAGGGGCCACTGGCCTGATGCAACAGGGCTTCTCTTATGTTCTTATGTGACGCAGAGTGTTGGACTGGATGGGCCACTGGCCTGATCCAACAGGGCTTCTCTTATGTTCTTATGTGACAATACTGACTTTGGTGGACCCAAGCACTGATTCAGTGTAAGGGAGCTTTGTGTTTGTGACTGGAGTAGATAATACTGACTTTGATGGACCCAAGCACTGATTCAGTGTAAGGGAGCTTTGTGTTTGTGTCTTCTGGTGCAATTTTGTTCTCAGATCCTGTATTTACTTCATCAGTATATGGGATAAGGCACTTTCTCAAATGTGCTGCATAATGCAGCCTATTTATTTTGTCCTGTTGGCTCTGTTGGCTCTGTCTGCGCCACCTTCATCACTTTCGGGTGTGGATCCCCCAGTGGGGTGGTCTCGTGACTCCCTCCGCCGGCTGTTTCTGATAGCCCTGCGCCCCCTCTTTCATTTGATATGTGTCCCGTGCGGGTGCCACTCTCCCGCCGGGAGATGCCGCAAAATGAGCCCCCTTGAGGCTTATGGCGGCAGGGCTCGGGGGAAGCGAGCTAGACTGCTGTTCTTTTGAGGGGTTATAGAGTGTTTCGAGCCCGTCCCTGTGGCATTGGTCCCATCGTTGTGGGGCCCAGGGGACCGATGCCACAGGGACGGGCTCGAAACACTCTATAACCCCTCAAAAGAACAGCAGTCTAGCTCGCTTCCCCCGAGCCCTGCCGCCATAAGCCTCAAGGGGGCTCATTTTGCGGCATCTCCCGGCGGGAGGGTGGCACCCGCACGGGACACATATCAAATGAAAGAGGGGGCGCAGGGCTATCAGAAACAGCCGGCGGAGGGAGTTGGGAGAGCACCCCACTGGGGGATCCACACCCCGAAAGTGATGAAGGTGGCGCAGATAGAGCCAACAGAGCAAACAGGACAAAATAAATAGGCTGCATTATGCAGCACAGTTGAGAAAGTGCCTTATCCCATATACTGATGAAGTATATACAGGATTTCAGAACAAAATTGTTTCCGGCGGTGATATTTGGGGGATTTTTGGGGATGTCACAGAAGTGCTGTGAAGTCACTTCCTGTTTCCGGCCGTGGCATTTGGGGGAAATGATGTCATTTGGGGGAAATGATGTCACAGGAAGTGATGTCACTTCCCATTTCCGGCAGGTGACGCGTGGAAATGATGTCACAGGAAGTGATGTCACTTCCTGTTTCCTGTGGTGGCATGACGTCACCGGAAGTGACGTCACCGGAAGTGACGCCACTTCCTGTTTCCGGCGGCCTCAAGGGGGCTCATTTTGCGGCATCTCCCGGCGGGAGGGTGGCACCCCTACCTCCCCCCCCCCCACGTGTCCCTGGCTGGCCTTCAGACATTATGGTCACCCTACACCCATCTCAGCTGTTATTTTTATCACTTCTGCTGGCATTATCCATAACGGTTTTCTCTCATCTCCATATTCTTATATTTCATCCATGTATTTAGCAAGCTGTTTCTTATATAATGGTGAGAGAAAAAGCCATCTATCTTCCCCCCCCCCCCATAATACATGTAAGCGTGCCAGCCAAATTTATTTCCATGACCTTCCAACGCTAAGAGTTTTTTGTTTAACAACATTATCCATTCTTTTATTCATACTAAGCAAACTGCTTCATGATATAATTTTAAGTCTGGTAATTGAAATCTGCCTCTCTCTTTTGCATCTGTTAAAATTTTCATTTTAATTCTTGGTTTCTTCCCCGCCCACACAAACTTTGAAATTTTTCTTTGCCATCTATTAAATTGTTTACTGTCTTTCACAATCGGAATAGTTTGAAACAAATACATTATTCTTGGTAGAATATTCATTTTAATTGCGGCTATTCTACCCAACAGTGACAAATTAAGTTTATTCCACTTTAACATATCTTCATCCATTTTATGCCATAGCTTCTCATAATTATTTTTGAACAAATCAATATTCTTCATTGTTATCTCCACACCCAAATATTTTACCTTGGAGGTAACTTCACAGCCCGTTAGTCTCTGCAATTCTTGTTGATTATTTATTTGCATATTTTTACATAGAAGTTTTGATTTTTCTTTATTAATACAAAGTCCCGCCAACTCCCCATAGTCTTGTATTTTGGCTAACAACAAAGGTGTGACTTGTATGGGGTTTTCATTTATAAACATTATATCATCTGCAAATGCTCTGTATTTGTAAGCAAATCCTTTTACTTTTAATCCTTCTATTTCTTTATCTTCTTGAATTTGTATCAGTAATATTTCAAGAGTCATTATAAACAACAGTGGGGAAAGTGGACAACTTTGTCTTGTACCTTTACTAATTATCATGTCTTCTGTAAGATCAGCATTTATACATAGCCTTGCACGTTATTCAGTATATATTGCTTTTATCATTCTTATAAAGCTTTATTTGGAAGAAAGCTTTAGTGTCATTTTCTAGAGATGTCACTAATTCTTTATTCTGTAGTAAATCTTCATTCAATCTCCATCTTCTCAACTTCTTAGACAATTTTGTAATCCTCATTATTGGGTTATGGTCAGCCCCAATTTTAGGTAAAATCCCTATTTTCTTTGTTATAAGGCCTAAGTCTTTAGTGCCCCACAACATGTCAATTCTGGAAAAAGTTTTATGTCTTACAAAATAAGTAAATAATATTAATTGTTTGAAAAATTTTAAGCCATATAGTTGTTCAAAATTTGTGCATACTAGATAATACTTTAGAAATTACTTCATACTGTCAAGTCCCCAGATTTCCAGTTAGCAACACACTCTTGAGTTTCACCAAGATTTCTTTATGGGTATCCTGGAGAGGCAAAGCAGGGCAGCCCCTGCGAAAACTGCCAATGGTGGGAGAGCATCCCTTCCTGTACCTTCAGGTAGACCACTACATTTCAAAGCAAGAAGTGCCAAGCTGTGGAGCCTCCCACAAGAGTCCCATTCCCAGGCCCTGCTGTAGGTGCAGACTGGATTCCTGGGAACAAGGCAAGGACCTTGAGCCCCCCAGGAATCAGGCAGAGCCATGCTTGTCCTTGTCCCAAGAAGCCAGCAAAGCAGCGGCTGAGGTCTGTTAACAGATAAAGTATGCAGGGTTCTAACCCTATGTAATAAAAGGGGATTTTTATTCAGATACTCTGGGAAGAACACGCCTCAGGGAGAAAAACACCAGACTTCAGGTTCTGAAATATATTGGAAATTTATTTAAATCTTAGTTACTGCAGCATCTTTGACAAGAATACATGATTACATGACTACATGGACTCATGGGTGTGAGGTTTTACCTGACCAATGGTTGAATGGTTTCTTAGTTACATAGTCATAGTCTTTCCTATATTCAAATCCCTTAGCCTATTACATTCAGCAAAAGCAAAGCCACTGTAAAGATAGCAAAGAGCATCTCATCCTCACCTCTCCTTTGGCTTCAGGTCTATGCAGAAGTATGTAGAGGGGTCTTGCTTCTCAAGAGGCTTCTCCTAAACTTACTGTCAACTAGCTAACTATCTAATCAACCACGCCTTCCTTGGTAAGACCAATTATACCTTTTCCACTATCCACCTTTTCCCTTTCTGTCCAACCAAAATTCAGGAAACCTCCCCCCCTCCTTTGATCTATCCAATCAAAACCCAGAAAGTACCTCTTTTCTTCTATCCAATTAGAACCCAACAAGTCAAACTCCGTCACCTCTTGGCTAGAAAGCCAAAAGCTTCATTACATAAGAAAACCATTTGTTATTGCCAACTAACAAGGGCAAAAGGTAAGACCCATTTGGGATAATTGTATTGTTCCCAGAGCCAAAAGAACAAAAACCCACTTGGGACAAATTCTTCCCATAAAAGCCTGAAAACCCTATCTCACCCATTCTTAATCAATACCTTGATACACATATATCATAATAGAGTATAATGTCATACTGTATCATAATAAAATCACACACATGTGAGGCCAGGAATAGTACCCGTATGTGAATAATCACGTGTGAGATCAGGAATATATATATATATATATATATATATATATATATATATATATATATATATATATATATATATATATATATATATATATATATATATATAGAGAGAGAGAGAGAGAGAGAGAGAGAGAGAGAGAGAGAGAGAGAGAGAGAGAGAAGGGAGGATATATATATAGGTGTGTATACATTCTATTTTGCCCTACTGTTCTCCTAACCATTAGATGTCCACTATAGCCCTTTAGCCTATTAGGGAGGGGAGTCTAACAAATCTATTCAATAAAAATATCTCCTCTGTGTCCAGCCTGAGTTTCTGAGTTTCTGACAGGTTTTTCCTCTCTTGGCAATCTCTCTCTCACTCCCTCCTTTCTCCAATTCACCACTATATTGGGAGGATTGCTATGGAAACCCCTATACTCTTTCTTATTCCCTCTCATCCCCTTCCAACAGATATAGACAGACATCCATATACATTCTATAAGACCCAGGCCATTCTTCACATTGTAACATATTGAAACTCCGTATAAGGACATTGTCAAAAGTTCCCTTCCGTGACGAGGTCAATAGGTTTGTTGTTCACCAACTTCAAATGCCTGGGTCAAGATGTTCTTGAGAAAACATTCTGAAATGTTGCTTTGGGACCATTAACTTTGTTTACCACATATTTGTACAACTACATGCCATTTTTGTACAACCACAGGCATTCCAAGACAGTCCGGCCAGCCGCTAATCAGTACCAGATGTATTCTTCCCCTGAAAGGTCATTCGGCCATTGGGCCTTCATTTTTATACAGACAGTATAGCAACATCATATATAAAAATCCAACAGATTTCTGCAGCAGGGCACACACTGGGCCTTCAGCCATAGTGGTGGAGTGACAAGTGGAGTGCCTCAGGGATCTGTCCTGGGACCTGTTTTGTTCAACATCTTTATCAATGATTTGGATGAAGGAATAGAGGGAATGCTTATTAAATTTGCAGATGATACTAAATTGGGAGGGGTTGCAAACACAGAAGAAGACAGAAACAGGATACAGGATGACCTTGACAGGCTGAAAAACTGGGCAAAAACCAATAAAATGAATTTTAACAGGGATAAATGTCAAGTTCTGCATTTAGGTAGGAAAAATCCAATGCATGGTTATAGGCTGGGGGAGACTTGTCTTAGCAGTAATATGTGCCAAAAGGATCTAGGGGTCTTAGTGGATCATACGCTGAACATGAGTCAACAGTGTGATGCAGTGGCTAAAAAGGCAAATGCAATTTTGGGCTGTATCAACAGAAGTATAGTGTCCAGATCATGTGATGTGATGGTATTGCTTTACTCTGCTCTGGTAAGACCTCACCTGGAGTATTGTGTTCAGTTTTGGCCACCACATTTAAAGAAAGATATAGACAAGCTGTAACAGGCCAGAGGAGGGTGTCGAAGATGGTGAGGGGTCTGGAGACCAAGTCCTATGAGGAAAGGTTGAAGGAGCTGGGGATGTTTAGCCTGAAGAGGAGGCGGCTGAGAGGTGATATGATCACCATCTTCAAGTACTTGAAGGGCTGTCATCTAGAGGATGGTGTGGATTGTTTTCTGTGGCCCTGGAAAGTTGAACCAGAACCAATCGGTTGAAATTAAATCAAAAGAGTTTCCGGCTCAACATTAGGAAGAACATCCTGACCGTTCAAGCGATTCCTCAGTGGAACAGGCTCCCTCGGGAGGTGGTGGGTTCTCCTTCCTTGGAGGTTTTTAAACAGAGGCTAGATGACCATCTGACAGCAATGAAGATCCTGTGAATTTAGGGGGAGGTGTTTGTGAGTTTCCTGCATTGTGCAGAGGGTTGGACTAGATGACCCTAGAGGTCCCTTCCAACTCTATGATTCTGTGATTCTATGAATATACTAATAAGATAGCAAAATTATTATTTAATTAGACTTGATAAAATCACAACACAAATTGTTGCATTTGAATATGACACATTTTAATCCTGAAATATCATCATAAAATATAGGTAATACCTGTTCATTCTCATAAATGGAGATGAATAGTTATCCACCATCATAAATATCTATGGTGCTTTACATGGTCGGCCGGTCTCAAATTTGCCCTTTTTGGGCAAACTCATCGAGAGGGCAGTGGCGATGCAGCTGCAGACTTTCCTGGAGGATGCTTCCATCCTTGACCCATTTCAGTCCGGCTTTCGCCCGGGACATGGGACGGAGACGGTGCTGGTCGCCCTAATGGATGACCTTCAACGGCATCTGGATCGGGGCGGCTCGGCGGTGCTGATGCTGTTGGACCTGTCGGCGGCGTTCGACACGGTCGACCACCGGCTACTGAAGGGTCGCCTCGCCGACGCAGGGATTCAGGGGTTGGCTTTACAGTGGCTTTCCTCTTTCCTTGAAGGTCGGGGACAAAGGGTCGCAGTTGGGGGGGAGCTGTCCCGGAGGTGCACACTTGACTGCGGTGTGCCTCAAGGGGCGGTTCTCTCCCCGATGTTATTTAACATCTATATGCGACCTCTTGCCCAGATTGCCCGAAGGTACGGGCTAGGGTGTCATCAGTATGCTGATGACACCCAGCTCTATCTATTGATGGATGGCCAGCCGACCTGCGTCCCGGAAAATCTAGACCGGGCACTATATGCCGTGGCTGAATGGCTCAGACTGAGCGGGCTGAAGCTTAATCCTGCGAAGACAGAGGTCCTTTGCTTGGGTCGCCGTGGTCCGGAAGGGGGAATCCCCCTACCAGCCTTTGACGGTGCGCCGCTGATAGCGGCGGACAGGGTCAGGAGCTTGGGGGTGCTGTTGGAGCCTTCCCTAAAGATGGAGGCTCAGATAGCAGCCGCTGCCAAGTCCGCGTTTTTTCATCTTAGGCGGGCAAGGCAGTTGGCCCCCTTTTTGGAGCGCGACGACCTAGCAACAGTGATCCACGCCACGGTCACCTCGAGGTTAGACTACTGTAATGCCCTCTACATGGGGCTGCCCCTGTCCCGAACTCGGAAATTGCAGCTGGTGCAGAATGCCGCGGCCCGGCTGTTATTAGGTCTCCCAAAGCGGGAACACATTCAGCCGGGTCTTCGGACCCTGCACTGGCTTCCAGTAATATACCGAGTCCGGTACAAGGTGCTGGTTATCACCTTTAAAGCCCTATATGGCTTGGGACCTGTCTACCTGAAGGACCGTCTTTCCCCGCACGTTCCCCAGAGAGTACTGAGGTCGGGAACACAAAATCTCCTTACTATCCCTGGGCCGAAGGAAGCCCGGTTGAAGTCCACCAGAGAAAGGGCTTTCTCTGTTATGGCCCCTACATGGTGGAATCAGCTGCCGGAAGAGGTGAGGGCCCTGCGGGACCTTGTTCAGTTCCGCAGGGCCTGTAAGACGACCCTCTTCCGGCTAGCCTTTACTTAGCTTGAGAATTTTACTGTAACTTGCTGGATTCCTTTTATATATAGCTGAAATATTTATGTGTATTAATAACTAGGGTTTTATCTGTTTTATCTGTTTTATCTGTTTTAAATATGGATCCCTTTATATGTGTAATTTTGATGGATCTACTATTGGAAGCCGCCCTGAGCCACTTGTGGGAAGGGCGGGATATAAATCTTAAATAAATAAATAAATAAATAAAAAAATGGTATTTTCCCATGTGGGTTTCTTCCCGTGTGGGTATTTTTCTGTGTGGGTTTTTTCTCTAGGGACATTTTCCCACTGCCTATTAACAGCATGAACTGTCACTTAAAAAAAAAAACCTCTTCTCCCTGCTGACACAACTGCAAGTTGTCCACTTAGCAGAAGGTATTTAACAATATCAAGAAAGAGCCTTTGGGGTGTGAGAATGAAAACTCACAAGCAGAAAAGGACATGTTGATCTAGGCCGAATCTATTCCTATGGGTGAGTGTATGTTTAGTGCAAAGACTGGGGATCTTGGGGAAATGCAGTATCCTCACTTGTTTTCTCATGTTTTTGTTAGCACCGAATAAGAAGTGATAATGAAACCACCTGTATTGGAAGGCCTGTCCGTTTGTTGTTGTTAATGCAGTCTCTTATCTTCTTCTGGCTTTAAAGAAGTGACCTTTTCATTTTTGGTACCTTTGGGAGCAGCTGAAAGCATGAAAGAAGGCACTGTGGGAGCAGGAGAGGCTGTGTCCTTGAAGCTCTACGTCAGTGAAAGGAACTGCAATTGTTGTCTTCTTCTATATTGTTCAGGAGGGGCATGTACACTTGAAATGAGATATGATATACTTACATTTTGGTGTCACAGTAAATAGTTTACACATGATTAAGATTTAAAATGTTTTTGTGTGCCTAAAACTGACCTGGAGCCTTATTTGCACTCCAACATCTTAGTGGTTCTTTATTTCACGCTTGCGGATTCTGTGAGCGTAGATCCTGAGGGGGAGGGCTGCATCAGGGCTGAGTTCTTACATGCCCAGGGGAATGCTGGTCACCACTTCGGGGTCAAGCAACAGTTTTTCTCCAGGCCAGTTTGGCCAGGGATCCTGGAGGGTTTTCCTGCATTGTGCAGGGGGTTGAACTAGATAATGCTGGAAGTCCCTTCCAACTCTATGATTCTATGATTCATGGTCAGAGACAGAGGGTGACACTTGAGGGGAGGGTGTCTTAGTGACACTAACTTGAATGTGGTGTGCCATAGGGAGCGATCTTTTTCTCAATGCTGTTTAACATCTATACATGCCCTTCGCCCAGCTGCCCTGAGGTATGGGCTGGGATGTCACCAATAAGCTGATGACACCCAGCTCTATCTGTTGATAGACAGCCAGCAGACTCTGCCCCAAAGGCCTTGGATGGATGGCTTACAGGCTGTGACTGGATGACTACAGCAGAGCTGGCTGAAACGGAATCCAAGAAAGATGGAGGCCGAGTCAAGGATCAGGAATCTGGCTCCCAGTCCTCAAAGGGGTGCTGCTGGTGCCAGGGCTGAGGGTGAGGAGCCTGGAGGGGACTTTGGATGCCTCACTTTCCATGGAGGCCCCCATCTCCACTGTTGCCAGATTATCATCTCAGCCTGGTCAACCAGTTGGCTCCCTACCTTGCCCCCCAAGACTTAGCAATGGTCACTTCCAAACTGGATTACTGCAACTCACTCTATGCTGCCCTTGAACCTGATCCAGAAACTGCAGCTGGTGCCAAATGTGGCAGCACGCATGCTGACACTGCTGTTTCTGTGGGCTTACATTCAGCCAGTGCTCCACAAACTGCACTGGTTGCCAATAGAGTACTAGATGCGGTTCAAGGTTATGGTTTTAACCTTTAAAGCCCTATGCAGCCAGGCACCTGTGTATCTTTGGGACTGTCTCTCCCAGGGCATAGCCAGGATTTTCAGACTGGTGGGGCCCACAGACACTATTTTTGTTGGGGGGGCAGGGGGTTGCAGCCAGAGGCTGCAAGGCTGGTGCAGAAAGCAAGGAGAGGAGCACAAGGAACAGACACTTCGGGGTGGGGGGTGAGAACAGCACTCAGTCAAGGGAGCTCTTCCTGCCTTTACCCAGAATAAAACTTAGTTGTTCTTAAAGATGCCATTGGACTCCAGTTTTGTTCTGTTGCTTCAGACCAACATGGCTGCCCAACCTAAGTCTATCTTCATGGGTCTGTTCACAGCTTGGACATCCAATTTATCCAACACCACCCACTGTGCAAAAGAGCAGATGACAGGATTTGAATACAAGCTGTGTTGATACTCTGGCACCTCCACTCCCCGAATTTGTTCTGCTTGCTCCTGCACTTTCCTCCCTTGCAGAGCGATCACAGGTGCTTGATGCAGATCTGGACCTCCAGGAGCCACCAGGCAGCCTTGGGGCTCTGTGTCAGAACTTAAGAACTTCAAACGGATCCCATACTTGGTTACAAAGTTAGGATTTTATTGAAGAGAACTAAGCACTGGAAAAGGCAAGATAACAGTGATGGCGAGAGCCAGCACCAGCACAATTTTATACACGTAAAGCAAACATCTCACAAAGCCACAATTCACACCGTTACAGGCACATCTGTCTTCTCACCATCACTATCAGTAGAGAGGATGCCTCCCTACTCCGAAGGCCATGCTGCTCGGCTTCAAAGGGTCCCAGTGTGAGAATGTGCAGAGACATAACATAACTCATTCTACAGCCCCAAATATTTTGGATACCAGTGGGGCAAGGTTAATTACTATTCAAGCACTTTGGGTCAAGCAAGGGTTACAACATGGAGTCAGTTTGGTTCAGTAACACAGCAGCTCTAAGGCACAGTAAGAATACATTACAGCATTGGTCACATTATAGGGAACCAGCAGTAAAGATACAAGTTCTGACATACTGCCCCCCCTAAGCGCCCCCTCCCGCGGGGCCAGCCTTGGGCTTGTGCGGGTACAGTAGGTGAAACTTTTTCAGCAGTTGCGGAGCGGCTACATTCTGAGATTCGACCCACTCGTCACAGCTCGGGGGGAAGTGTTTCCACCTGATCAAATAATACAGTTTCCCCCTTTTGACTTTGGAGTCCAGGATCTCCTGGACCTCATGGTGACTCTGACCCCTCACTGTCGTCGGAGGGGGCGGTGGGGCCCTGGGATGGAAGGACGTAGCACCAGGGTCTTTCCGAAGCAAGCTGCAATGAAAAACAGGATGGATCTTACTTAGAGATTTGGGCAGTTCGAGTTCCACGGTCACTCTGTTTATTACCCTTTTTATTTTGAAAGGCCCAAGAAACTTCAGTGCGAGTTTACGACAGGGCTGGGGAAGGGGAAGGTTTTTTGTGGACAGGAAAACTGTATCCCCCACCTTCAGGTCCCACTCTTGGGAGTGTTTTTTATCAAACTGCTTTTTGTAGGCTTTCTTCGCTTCCTCCAGGTTTTCCTGAATACCCTTCCAGCCTTCACGGAGGCTCTCCCACCATTGTTGACAGGATGTGGGTTCGGCCGGGCTGGCGGGGAGGGCGAGAGTGGGAAACGGCTTGCCCTCGTAACCATTGATAATTTGAAAAGGGGAGGTTTTGGTTGAGCTATGGAGGCTATTGTTGTAGCCATATTCTGCAAAGGGGAGGAGATCCACCCAGTTGGACTGTTGGAAATTAATGAAGCAGCGGAGGTACTGTTCCAGAAGACCATTAACCCTCTCCGTCTGTCCGTCCGACTGGGGGTGGTAGGCAGAGCTTAGTCCCTGCTCGATGCCAGCGAGTTTGCAAAACTCCCGCCAGAAGTTGGCAACGAACTGCGTCCCGCGGTCGCTAATGACCTTGTCTGGGAACGAGTGTAGGCGTACAATGTGGGTGAAAAAGAGCTGGGCGAGTTTTTTGGCCGTGGGTAGTTTCTTGCACGGGATGAAGTGGGCTTGCTTTGAAAACGTGTCGACTACGACCAGGATGACTGTTTTGCCCTGTGAAGGTGGGAGTTCGACAATGAAATCCATGGAAACTACCGACCACGGTCGGGTGGCTGTAGGGAGGGGAACCAGGTGGCCCGGGGGTTTACCCCCCCTTCTTTTCGCCATGAGGCAGGTGGGACATGAAAGGACAAACTCCGATACATCTTTTTTAATTTTTGGCCACCAGAACTGGCGGGTGAGTAAGTTGAGGGTTTTGACATAGCCAAAGTGGCCGGCCAGGCGACTTGAGTGGCAGCGCTCCAGGACATCCTTTCTGAGGGGAGTGGGCACATAGATTTTTTCATTGTGCAGCCAGAGCCCGTTTTCGGCTTTAACCAAGTTAGGGGGGCGGTCGGCCTCCTGGTTGTATTCTGAGAGGAATCGAGGCAGCAGATCTGAATCCGGAGGGCTGGTCTGCCTGCCGGAGCGGGTAGTGACCCCCCCCCGAGATGGCTGAGGGGGAAATTAATGAGTCCACTACCTCCTCCCGGAGACTATCGTGTTGTGGGATGCGAGAGAGGGCGTCTGCTAAAAAGTTCTTTGAGCCCGGGATGTGTTTCAGCACAAAGTCAAATTTGGCAAAGAAACCTGCCCACCGGATTTGTTTTGCAGTCATCTTGCGACGCCCGGTGAGGGCTTCGAGGTTTTTATGATCGGTCCAGATTTCAAAGGGCACTCTCGCTCCCTCAAGCCAGGAGCGCCAGGTTTTTAGGGCAAACATGACTGCAAACGCCTCCTTGTCCCAGACCGACCAATTTCTCTGTTCGTTGGAAAATTTCCTTGAGATATAGGCACATGGACGGAGCACCCCATTTTCCCCTCTCTGCATTAATATGGCTCCCACTGCGGCGTCGGAGGCGTCGCATTGGACCACGAAGGGTTTCAGTTCATCGGGATGAGCCAACACGGGTTCGGAGGTGAAGAGGCGTTTCAGTTCAGTGAAAGCTTTTTGGCACTCAGGCGTCCACGTTAGGCGTGCGCCTGGTTTTTTCGCCTCGTCACCCTTCCCTTTGGTTTTGAGGAGTTCCGTGAGGGGGAGCATGACTGTGGCAAACCCCTTAATGAAGTCGCGGTAAAAGTTAGCGAACCCGATAAAACTTTGTAATTGTTTGCGGGTTCGAGGGGGCTCCCAGTCTAGTACCGCTTGGACCTTTGCGGGGTCCATGGCCAATCCCTCCCCCGACACCCGGAAACCCAAATAGTCCAATTCGGTCTTGTGGAACTCGCATTTTGACAATTTGGCATACAGTTTGTGTTTGCAAAGGGTGCGTAACACTTTTCGGACCAGGGGCACATGAGACTTTAGATCTTGTGAATAGATAATGATGTCATCAAGGTACACCACCACCCCCTTAAACAGGAATTCCCGTAGCACTTCATTGATAAAGTTCATGAATACACCAGGGGCTCCTTGCAGTCCGAAGGGCATGACTAGGTACTCAAACTGTCCCAGGGGGGTGTTGAATGCTGTCTTCCACTCGTCCCCCTCTTTGATGCGGACGCGGAAGTACGCGTCTCGGAGATCAAGCTTTGTAAATACTTTTCCCTTTGCTACGGTGTTCAACAAATCCTTTATCAACGGGATCGGGTAGGCGTTGGACATGGAAATCCCGTTTATAGCACGAAAATCTGTGCAAAGCCTAAGAGACCCGTCCTTTTTCTTTCGGAAGAGGACGGGGGCGGCATGGGGGGCAGTGGCCGGCCGTATGAAGCCGCGTTTAAGATTCTTGTCCAAAAACTTTCGGAGTTCAGCTTTCTCCGCCCAACCCATGGAGTACAGTTTCGCCTTGGGAAGCTGTTGCCCTGGGATCAGCTCAATGGCACAGTCCGTAGGGCGGTGGGGCGGTAGCTCGTCCGCTTCCTTCTCGCTAAACGCTAATCTTAGATCCTGGTATTCCTTGGGGATTGAGGCGACTTCCTCGAGAGTGAGGCAAGCCCGCATGTTTTGGGGGGGAGCGTGCGGCCCCCATTCGGGGCGCCAGTGGTGATGCTCACACCTCCAATCCGGGAACCGGACGATTTGTTCCTCCCACCTTATGTCTGGTTGGTGGCGGGCGAGCCAAGACGAGCCTACCACCACATCAAAAGAGCAAGAGGGGGCAATTACGAAAGTCTCAATCCCCCAATGCTCCTCGGTTCCCACCGGGACTGCCTGAGTCTCTAAAGTACATGGTTCCCCTCTCATGGGCCCCCCGTCCATCTGCTGGAACTGCATCGGTTGTGGTAGGGGGGAGGTGGCTAATCCCAACGCCTCGACTAGGCGGGGGGTAATCAGGTCCCTGTTACACCCGGAGTCGATCAGCGCTCGGGCGTGCATGAATCTCTTTAGGTTAGGGTTGAGGAGGGTAACGGCCATAAATAGTAAACCCCCTGTTGCTCTCACCGTGAGGAGTGCCGGCTGTTGTTGGACCTGCTTTGCGGCACCCATTAAAGCAGGTCGCTGTCGTTTCCCGCCGACTCGGTGTCGTCCGATTCCTCGGTCGATTCTTCCACTGTAGCCAAGTCGGTGGTAAAATCCTCGTCAGTCGCCAAGGAAGTGGCGACAGAGCCCCGGCTGGGCTCCTTCGAGCGGCCGCTCTTTTTCTTTTTCGGCCCCGGGGTAGTTGTCTTCGCCGTGGGTGGGGTGGAACCCGCTTTCACTGGGCAGTCGGCAGCGAGATGATTTGGGTCTCCGCATTTGAAGCACTTGCGAGCGGGAGACGGGGTGGAGGTCGCCGGGGCCTTCCTCCCTTCGGATTTAGTCGGTGTGAGCTTCGCCGCCTTCTTCGCCAGCTGCTGCCATCGCATCCCCACATGTTGGAGGTTGGTCTCCACTTCTCCGGCCAGTTGGATCCATCCGACCAACGTGTCGGGTCTCCCTTGACTGTAGCAGCGGTCGAGGATGTTCGGGTTCAGACCATTGATGAACGCGGTATATTTCATGACCTCGTTCCATCCCCTCGCTGCTGCGCAGTACCCCAGGAACTCGGTGGCATACTCGCGAGTGGAGCGGTTGCCTTGCTCTATGCGCTGAAGGGCGGCGACAGCCTTCTCCTCCCGTAGGGGATCGCCATACTGGTGGAGCATCGCGTGCAGGAACCCCGCCACCGTAGCTAGTTCGGGCTTTCTCCCCATGAAAAGCCCGACGTACCACTTGCGGGCCGCACCTCTCAGTCGGGACGCGATGTGGTACACTCGGCTGGCTTCGGTCGGGTAATCCGCACCCCAGTGGGTGAAGAACGTGTCGCACTGTATGGTGAAATACTCCACGTCCTCCGGATTCCCATCGAAAGTAATCTTCAATTCCCTTCCTCGACCCTCGGCCCCCCCCGGGGCTCGCGGCGCCCCCGGCGGCGGCGCTGGGCCCGGTAGAGCCGGCAGGATCGGGGCGGGTGGCGCCGGGGCCCCCGGAGCGGGCAGAGCCGGCAGCGCCGGGGCAGCCGGGGCCAGCGGGGCTGGTGGTGCCGGGGCAGGTGGAGCCGGCGGCGCCGGGGCGGCCAGAGCCGGCGGGGCCGGGGCGGCCGGAGCCTGCGGAGCTGGGGCCGGCGGAGCCGGCGGGGCTACGGGCGGTTGCCCCAGCGGTAGCCCTCCAATCGGGACTCCCAGGACCGCAGTTTACAAAGTGCGGAGCTGGTCGTAGATCGCGCCCAGGTTCTGCTGCAACTCCTCGGCCATCGTCACGCGGGATCGATGCACGTCGTCGTGTATCTCCCGCACCCAGTCGAATAAGTCGTTGCGGAGGGTCCGGATCTGGTCGTCTCCCCCTCGGGGCTCCGGGCCCTCCTCCTGGTCGCCGTCGCCGTCTCCGGCTCCCCCTTCGCCCAGCATGCTTCGGTACCGCTGCTCCGCGGCGTCGATTGCTGCCGTGGACTTCCGCGGGCTCCAGGTTCGCGGGGCTGGGAACGCGGCGTCGACCGAGAAAGGCGCCGGGACCTTAATTTTGCGCCGAACCCCCGTCACATTTGGGTCGAGCGGCGGGTCCTCTATTGGGGTGGTGGGCTCTCCGTCGTCTGGCACTTTTGCCGCCATCGGGCCAAGCCTCCAGTACAGATAAGCCACGAACAATGGGATCACTGTTATAATGTCAGAACTTAAGAACTTCAAACGGATCTCATACTTGGTTACAAAGTTAGGATTTTATTGAAGAGAACTAAGCACTGGAAAAGGCAAGATAACAGTGATGGCGAGAGCCAGCAGCAGCACAATTTTATACACGTAAAGCAAACATCTCACAAAGCCACAATTCACACCGTTACAGGCACATCTGTCTTCTCACCATCACTATCAGTAGAGAGGATGCCTCCCTACTCCGAAGGCCATGCTGCTCGGCTTCAAAGGGTCCCAGTGTGAGAATGTGCAGAGACATAACATAACTCATTCTACAGCCCCAAATATTTTGGATACCAGTGGGGCAAGGTTAATTACTATTCAAGCACTTTGGGTCAAGCAAGGGTTACAACATGGAGTCAGTTTGGTTCAGTAACACAGCAGCTCTAAGGCACAGTAAGAATACATTACAGCATTGGTCACATTATAGGGAACCAGCAGTAAAGATACAAGTTCTGACACTCTGCAGTGGGTGGGGAAGGGGCTGCTCAGGAGTGTGGAGGAGGCGGAGCAGGAATGCTTGCAGTGATGCCCAGCTGTGGTGAGGTGAGTTCAGGTGGGGATTCCTGACAAAAGAATGGACGGGGGGTGGTGGCTTCCCAGTCTTGGGGGCCTACACAAGGGAGGACAGGGAGAGTTGATGGCGAGTGGGGCAGTTGCAACTGGAGACCCCATGGTGTGTCCTCCTTCTCCAAGGGCCAGGGGGAGCATGCAAGGGGGCACTTTACGAGGCAACAGCAGCCTGGGAGGCTCTGCCCAGCCGCGTGTCCGAGGCCAGCTGGGAACATGTGGGCTGCTGCTGACGGAGAAGCACATTGCAGCACCCTGGGCAGTCAGAGCCATGAGAGCTGCTGGCCCAGGGGGAGGAAGAGCCGCCGTGCTGCACAACAGCCTGTGGGCCAGCAGAGAGGGAGGCAGCCGGCCACTCGCACTGTTTGTTCAGAGTGAAGGCGGTGAGCCAAGGGTGAGTGGTTGGAGGGACCAGAAAGGTGGAATAGGGGTTTGATTGGAGGGGCTGGACCCCCCTGGGCCCCACGTAGCTATGGGCCTGGTCTCTCCTCATGTGCTCCCCAGAGAGCCTTGCACCTTGCAGATCAACACCTTCTGGTGGTCCCTGCCCAAAAGACATTTGTTCATCCTCAAAGAGGGGCAGGGCTTTCTTTGTCTTGGCCCCAGCCTGGTGGAACAGGATTCCACTTGGGATCAGGGCCTTGCTAGGCCTGTTACAGATCCACAGGGCCTGTAAAATGGAGCTGTTGCACCAGGCCTTTGGCTGAAGCAATGGCCTCCATCACATCTGGGCCTCCCCTGCGATGTGGAGATGTGTTCTGTGATTAAACATCAAGAAACTCCACTGGATGAGTTTCTCACCATTGCTTTGGCTACAAGGTGATCATATTTATTCATCTGATGCCCTAACCAAGACATTGGTGGATTGTTTTTTATCCCGTGTCATTATTTTTACCTATTTATTGTATATTACAGTCACTACATTTGCTGAGTTGACTTGTATAAACTGCCTGAGCCCACGTGGGGAGGGAGGGATATAAATAAAACGAAATAAGCAAATGATTATTAAGTTCTTAGTTGTGCTGAGAGTATTAGTAGCACAATGTTGGAGTTAAACGAAGCTGCTGAAGGGAGGGGAAGTTTGGTTTGTGAGGATAATGTAAGGAGAGTTGTTCGAGAGGAGTCTTTATAGGCTGCTGGAAACATTTCTTAGCCTATTAGAACACATGGGGTCTTGGAAGGGATAAGGTTAGAGAGGCAATTTTAGAGAATATTTAAGGATCTGAGTAATGAATTATGAAATGCAAAGCACTTTTGGATTCTCAGTTGATGGTGTACTTTGTAATTCAGCTGTTTGGGGAATTTGATGATCTGATTGGCATCAAGATACTTGCATTTATAACTTCTTGTCAATTTGTAGCTATTATTTTTTTAGATTAGACAAAAGCCAATGGCAAAACTAAGCTTCAGTGCTTCCTTTATGAGCCCCTTTGACTTCTTGTGATGCAGTCTCTTCCCTAATCTAGGGAACAGACATTTTCTCCTGGCAGATTCCCTTTCCTGGGGCTTTAGCTTCCAAATATTTGCCCAGCAACTGAAGAAGGCGAATGGGAGAACACCAGAAGAAGGGCTTCATTAAAACAACAACAACAACAACCATAATTAGTAAGCAGTCTGGTTTTTTATTCTTCAGTCCTGTTCCTCATGCCTTTGATGCTGGGACACAGAGCCCTCGCCTTCCCCTTCCTGTCTCTCTGTGTCTCACAGGCCTCTGTTGTCTTTGCTTTATTCTGTTTGTTTCTCTTCTTATCAAAACTCAAGTGACTACTAGGCCAGACATGGTTCCCATGGAAACACTCTCTTCCAGTCCCAGATGGCAGGACAGCTTCCCCCCATTCGTTTGCCCCAAGAGATGGCAGCTCGTGCATAGTGATGCAGGCTGAGGCACCTTTCCCCCAGCAGCCAAACTTTGGCTAGCAGAGCCCGAGGCCCCAACTTCCTTTCGCGAGGCCCCGGATCAAGTCTGGACCCTGTCACAGCAGAACAGCCAGCTTCTGCCTTTCCAAACCCCTCCCCCCAGTGCATGTTGCTGCTGGATGCCAGGTTTAGTGTGGCCAAGTAGGATGGTTTTCAAAGCTGCAGGCCACACTAATGTCTCTAGTCTGGATACAATTCAGTGGGAGATCTTCTAGATGGGCTTTTGCGGGGCCAGCCAGCATCAGGTGGCATGACTCTGGGAGCAGGGGGGTCACGATTGTGGGCTGTGGGCAGAAGTCCAGGATGGCGGCCAAGAGTCACTGCTCCACTTTTCCAGGCCCTAAGCAAGAGGCAGCTGTTGCCCCACAGGAGGCAGAAAGCCGATGGCACCACAAGTCCCAGGCCAGGGGGCTGCCTGGAGAGCCAGTTTGGTGTAGTGGTTAAGTGTGCGGACTCTTATCTGGAAGAACCGGGTTTGATTCCCCACTCCTCCACTTGCACCTGCTAGCATGGCCTTGGGTCAGCCATAGCTCTGGCAGAGGTTGTCCTTGAAAGCGCAGCTGCTGTGAGAGCCCTCTCCAGCCCCACCCACCTCACAGGGTGTCTATTGTGGGGGAGGAAGGTAAAGGAGATTGTGAGCCGCTCTGAGACTCTTCGGAGTGGAGGGCGGGATAGAAATCCAATATCTTCATCTTCTTCTTCTTCTTCTTCTGCCATGGTGAACCAGATGCTCAAGCTACAGATGGATGGGGCAGGGCAAACAGCCACCACGAGCAGCCATGGCTACAAAAGGACACGGAGGCAGGAGGGGGCCACAAGGAGGTGGTGGGTTCTCCTTCCTTGGAGGTTTTTAAACAGAGGCTAGATGGCCATCTGACAGCAACAAGCATCTTGTGAATTTAGGGGGAGTTTCCTCCATTGTACAGGAGGTTGGACTAGATGACCCTGGAGGTCCCTTTCAACTCTATGATTCTATGAAGAAGATAGAAGAAGAAGAAGATAGAAGAAGATATTGAATTTATACTCCACCCTTTACTCTGAATCTCAGAGTCTCAGAGCGGTCACAATCTCCTTTACCTTCCTCCCCGCCAACAACAGACACTCTGTGAGGTGGGCAGGGCTGAGAGAGCTCTCACAGCAGCTGCCTTTTCAAGGACAGCTCCTACCAGAGCTATGGCTAACCTAAGGCCATTCAAGCAGCTGCAAGTGGAGGAGTGGGGAATCAAACCCGGTTTTCCCAGAGAAGAGTCCACATTCTTCATAGAATCATAGAGCTGGAAGGGACCTCCAGGATCATCCAGTACAACCCCTGCACAATGCATGAAACTCACAAACACCTCCCCCCAAATTCACAGGATCTTGATTAGTCAGATGGCCATCTAGCCTTCATTTTAAAATTTCCAAGGAAGGAGAGCCCACCACATCCCGAGGGAGCCTGTTCCACTGAGGAATCGCTCTAACAGTCAGCAAGTTCTTCCTAATGTTGAGCCGGAAACTCTTTTGTTTAATTTCAACCCATTGGTTTTGGTCCTACCTTCTGGGGCCACAGAAAACAATTCAACACCATCCTCTAGATGACAACCCTTCAAGTATTTGAAGATGGTGATCGTATCACCTCTCAGCTGCCTCCTCTCCAGGCTAAACATCCCCAGCTCCTTCAACCTTTCCTCATAGAACTTGGTCTCCAGATCCCTCACCATCTTCATCGCCCTTGTCTGGACCCGTTCCAGCTTGCCTATATTCTTCTTAAAATGTGGTGGCCAAAACTGAACACAATACTCCAGATGAGGTCTTACCAGACCTCTGCCTGTTCATACCCCATCAACTTGTATTTGCAGCTGGGATTCTTGGCCCCAATGTGCATTACTTTGCACTTGGCCACATTGAACCTCATCTGCCACGTTGACACCCACTCACCCAGCCTCAACAGATCCCTTTGGAGTTCCTCACAATCCTCTCTGGTGAGGTGGGAGGGAGAGAGAACAATCTTGTAAAGCTTTTAAATGTGCTATTGTGATTTGGAAAGATTTGAGGGAAGTGCCCCTCCCCCTCTTGCTGGCCGCTGGCTGCAGGTGAGCTAAGTGGATGCCAGGGCCAAAACTCAGTTGGACAAAGACTGGAGAATTCCAGGCAGTGCAGCTGCCCTTTCAGGCCCCCAGCAGCCAGCCAAGGGGTTGTTCAGGTTGTTTGGGGGCAGCTTCCCAGGGAGCAGAGGGCCGGGACTGGGCAGCACAGCAGCAGCAGCAGCAGCACAAGCTCTTCTCCAAAGGTGCTGGATTCATGCCAAAAATAAGAGATGTCTTTAATTGAAACATCTACATCTTCTCTCCTTTTCCTCTATCCCTCATTTTAATTTTTCTTTGTAATTCTCCTCTGCTAATTTTCCTATGGAATATTCTTCCAGTATTCCCTGGGTCCTGGAGAACTGGCATTATCTTAGAATCATAGAATCACAGAGTTGGAAGGGACCTCCAGGATCATCTCGTCAACCCCCTGCCCAATGCAGGAAACTCACCAACACCTCCCCCTGAATTCACAGGATCTTCATTGCTGTCAGATGGCCATCTAGCTTCTGTTTAAAAGCCTCCAAGGAAGGAGAGCCCACCACCTCCCGAGGAAGCCTGTTCCACTGAGGAATCGCTCTAACGGTCAGGAAGTTCTTCCTAATGTTAGCTGGAAACTCTTTTGATTTAATTTCAACCCATTGGTTCTGGTCCTACCTTCTGGGGCCACAGAAAACAATTCCACACCATCCTCTATATAACAGCCCTTCAAGTACTTGAAGATGGTGATCATATCACCTCTCAGCCGTCTCCTCTCCAGGCTAAACATCCCCAGCTCCTTCAGCCTTTCCTCATAGGACTTGGTCTCCAGACCCCTCACCATCTTCGTTGCCCTCCTCTGGATTGTTCTAGCTTGTCTATATCCTTCTTAAAATGTGGTGCCCAAAATTAAACACAATACACCAGGTGAGGTCTTACCAGAGCAGAGTAAAGCAATACCATCACTATATTTCTGTTGATACAAAGAAGAAGAAGAAGATATTGGATTTATATCCCGCCCTCCACTCCAAAGAGTCTCAGAGCGGCTCACAATCTCCTTTATCTCCCTCCCCCACAACAGACACCCTGTGAGGTGGGTGGGGCTGGAGAGGGCTCTCACAGCAGCTGCCCTTTCTAGGACAACCTCTGCCAGAGCTATGACTGACCCAAGGCCATGCTAGCAGGTGCAAGTGGAAGAGTGGGGAATCAAACCTGGTTCTCCCAGATAAGAGTCCACACACTTAACCACTACACCAAAATGGCTCCCCATACAGCCCAAAATTTAATTTGCCTTTTTAGCCACCGCATCACACTGTTGACTCATGTTCAGCGTATGATCCACGAAGTCCCCTAGATCTTTTTCACACATACTGCTGTTAAGCCAATTGCCCTAAAAATAGGAGTTTGGGGAATTTAGCATGTGGGCAATCAGGCCACAGTGAGATCTTGAGAATCTATATATACAGAAGGTGTCTGCTTTGGAAATCACCCAATAACGAGGAGATTTGTTCAAATAATCAATGGGGTTTATTATAAAGTATAGACAAACATACTAGAGTATAAAATCACACAACAATAGAGTTGAAATAGACAGATGTAAACATGAGGGTAAACAAACAGGGTGATAATTACCGATCGTAGTCTTCGAGGAAGGCTCCAATGGCGACGAAAGCGGGAATGGGGGAGATGACCCTCAACTGAACAGGTGTCGGGGGTGTATCTACACAGCAGGGTAGGGGTACTGTCAGATGCACCCATGTGGGGAGTTGGGTCAGAGGTTATAAGGACTATCTTGAACCCTTAGGGGGTAGGAGGTCCAGGGGGTACATTACCTCAGAAAAGGGGAGGCTCTGAAGTGACCGTAGAGGCTGGACTTGTGTGGTGGATAGTGGCCAGTCTGTTCTGGATACCTGATTGGATGCCCATATCCAGCCAATGAGTGGACCTGGCCCTGGTTACCTGATTGGGTTTCCAGGTAACAATGAGCAGGGGGAGGCTCCAGTGTGACTGTCAGGCGATGAAATCTCAAGGCAATATTCATTGAAACAATGTATATTTTATTGAAAACTCATAGCCGGTTACAAAAGTTGAGACTAATGCCTGGGATCAGGCGGGTACTAATCTTAAGGAGTCTACATCAAAGGGTTTTCTAAACAAAGTCCCTATTCCCATAACATCAAGGGAGTGAAGGTGCAAACTTTCGCACAAGAGCTTCAGCTTATCTTCCTGCCCTGGGAAGATGCCTGGCGGCCATGTTATCTACTAAAGGTCACATTCTTTGTTCTCTGGTAACATCAACAAAGTTTACACATCCCTCTTGGTCTTGTTTGATATGCATATCAACTACAGTATGGTAACGTTTGAAATTAGTACAAAGAGTTTATATGGTTAGTAATCTACATTAGTGATACATAAGAGTTACAGAGCCTGACAGTGACAGTTGAGGGGATTAAAACAAGCTATATGAACTTATCTAAAAGTGACAAAAGGTAGCCGAATTGATAACTAAGGTGACACCTGATCTATACAATAACTATGGCTCTAAGTGAAGCTTATGGTCAAGGCTGGAAACCTTTTGCCTGGACAGATCCTGGCGACGCGACTTTTTCCACGGCAACGGCCAAGATGGTGCACGCACAGAGTGGCTAGAAGCCCATCTGTACTTCTGGCTAGCACTCTTCCAGAGATATAGAGTGCTGTTGTAACGCTGAGGCTATTAGTATTTTATACAATGGTAGATAAAACCCACGTTTCACAGCAGATGTATGTGAGTTGAATCTCCAGGCACCCTGGCAACCAAACAGGTGATTATGATGTCCGTATATAACTGAAATTAGGGGTCTCTTGTTCACACTACTGCTAAGACAAGTCTCCCCCATCCTATAACCATGCATTGGATTTTTCCTACCTAAATGCAGAACTTTACATTTATCCCTGTTAAAATTCATTTTATTGGTTTTAGCCCAGTTTTCCAGCCTGTCAAGATAATCCTGTTTCTGTCTTCTATTGTATTTGCAACCTCTCCCAATTTGGTATTATCGGCAAATTTAATAATAATTCCCTCTATTCCTTCATTCAAATCATTGATAAAGATGTTGAGCAAAAGAGGTCCCAGGACAGATTCTTGAGGCCCTCCACTTGTCACTCCTCTCCAAGAGGATGAGGAACCATTCATAACCATTCTTCTTCCTCCCATCAGCAGCCTGGCTCAGGGCAAAAGGTCCCCCATCACGGGCCAAGTGGTCCTAAGGCCTTGACTCGACTGCATTGCACCAGCAGAGAGAAGATTCAGCTCTGAGGAGGAACGCAGAGCAGAACAACTGCCCTGGTGCCAGCAATGATACCCACTGGCCACAAGGCCAGCCACCAGCATCTATGGAAGCAGCCAATCAAAGCAGGTCTCCCTCCTGTCTCCCGCATCCATTCATACACTGTCAAGATCGACTAATAACGACTTAAGATGGGGGGATCATGGCAATCGTCTGAGGAAGTATCTAGTAGTTGTGTGTGAATGTTTCCTCCTGTAACCCCCCCCCCCCCCCCGTAGGAATGTTTTGAAGTGTACCTTAAAACCCATGTATCACTGTATTGGTTTCATTCTTAGCAAACTAGAGGCTTGCGCCAGAGTACCGGTTATCAATAAACGGGAACTTAGTATCAACTTTGACTCATTCTTGAATCCGTCAACTTGACATACACCCCCACCCTTCCCAGGACATGAGGTCCCCTCAGCCCCCTCCCCTGCAGGGCAGGCCCCGCAGAAGCTCTGGAACTACCCCAGGCTTTCAAGCACCAAGAGAAGAAGCCAGGCCACCAACTCCAGAGGGGGGGATTCTGGGAAATTGCGGGGTGGAGCTGGGGATGGCAGGGTCTGAGGTGGGGGAGGGTAGAATACCAGGCAGTCCACACTGCAAAGTCAAGGCAATGAGGGCTTTTATTTTCCCCAGCTGCCCTGGAGTTCTGTCAGAGGGTTTTGAGGCCAAATCCACATTTTGGACGGTAACCTTCTTGTCATCAGCAAAACCTAGTGGCCCCTGGGAAGCTGGTTCTCTTCCCACTGATGTGTATGTTTGTGTTTGGCCGGGGGGGGGGGGAGAACTAGTCAGAGAGTGGAGGAGGAGCCTTTGCAGCCTCTCCTACAACATCAATAAGGGAGAGGGAGTGGGGGGGGGGCAGCATGGAACCCAGGAAGCTGCCTTCCTTACAGTCAGTGTCACCTGCCCTGGCTGGCAGAGGGCCATCCGCAAGTGCAGCCGTGGGGGAGGGGGGCAGTGAGCCTGCCCCTCCCTCTGCTCAACCAGGGTTCCATCTTTCAGCTCCTGCCCCAAGGCAGTCTGGGTACAAGACCAAATGGGCAGCTGTTTTCTGAGTGCTGGGGGTGGCTTGATTGGTCAGGGGCTTGTGGGGAGGGGGACAGTCAGGCAGTGCTGAGCACCCCTTGCCTTATTTTGAAGGGATGATGCACTCATTCTGACCTGAGCTTAATTGGGGAGAATTCACCCCAAAGCAGTTTTCAGAAGTGGAAGCGTGCCAGGGCAGGCTGTCTGCAACAAGAGCAGCAGCTAACAAAGAGAAATGGGACTTCTAATTATTTATTACAGCTGGTCTCCTGGCCCAGTGCTTCATTCCCCCTGACATATTGCATCTTGGTGCATGGCTGAGAGTGAAGGCATGCATGAAGCTGGGGGAGGGGCTGTAATCCATGGGTCCATTATTAAAACCTCATTTCTGAGCTATGCAAAGGAGCGTCATGGAATTTCAAAAGCATGTTCCCCAACTCCGGCAAAGAGTTTCTCCATGCAGCCAGTGTTCAGTTCTGCAAGGCTCACCTGCTGCCTCCTCTGACGGTGGCTCCCAGAGCAGCTGGCTCTGCAGACCTCAGCTGGCGAAAAGGCTGCTGTGGGAAGCTGGCAGCCCAACTTCAATCTGTTTCAAGTCAATCTTCAGGATCATGGCAACCCTGATCAGCATGACTGATGAAGCTTGACGAATGCTTTCGTTGATCAATTGCCAGTGGCCAGTTTCAATCAGTGAAGCAATGACTGAGGGCACACTTGCTTAACTGATGGGGGCTCTTTTGGTTCTGCTCTGTTTTTCTCCTAGAGCATGCAAATAAAGCTAGGAAAAGTGCTTCCCCCTTTTGCTTTTGCTTTTGAAATTCCCTGACACTCCCTTGCATAGCTCAGAAATGAGGTTTTAGTAATGGACCCATGGATTACATTTAAATAAATAGACTTATAGGCAGATGATTAATCCATTACACTCTTTAACTGGTTGATGTCCCCAGGGCTTTTTTTGTAGCAGGAACTCCTTTGCCTATTAGGCCACACGCTCCTGATGTAGTCAATCTCCCTGGAGCTTACAGTAGGCCCTGTACAAAGAGGATTGGCTACATGTGTGTGTGTGGCCTAATAGGCAAAGGAGTTCGTGCTACAAAAATGCCCTGGATATCCCTAATAATTATAGCCCTTCTATGGATCACAATGCCAGTGCTGTCAAGCATGCAGGTTCAATGACGAGTCGAAGTTGTTACAAAGACTACGTTTATTGATAGACCGACCAGGTTAGGCAGGTGTCCCGCCCAGCCCGGGCGGGGACTGCACGGAGGAGACCCCCCGGCGCCTGCCAGCCGTTCCAAGCCCTCGTCGTCGCCCCAAGAGCCTTCCCCACCTCTCCAAGCCCCCGTGGCGGCCCCACCCCTCACCTCGACTGATGGGGCACCAGCAGCCACCCGAGCGACGCCTCCCAGACGACGAGCCCGGCTCCGAGTCCGCGAAGTCTGGCCAGGGCAAGATGCCGGGGAGCAAGAGGGAGAAGCTGAGCCCAGCACCAGGCCAGGAGGAGGAGAGCCGTTCGTCTCATCGCAGCGCGAGACGCCCCATCGCAGCACGCAGCCGAGGGCTAGGACGCCCGAGGCAAGCCCAGTCAGCCCAGCCCTGGTTCGCCTCTCCCGGGCGTCTGGGGCTTTGAAGGGGGGAGGAGCCAGAGAGGGGCAGGACCTGGGAAGGGGGAAGGTTGGGTCGGGAAGCATAAAAGGAGGGAGGGAGGAGGTCGCTGAGGAAGCTGGCTGATGCTCAAAGAGGCTGCCTCACGCGAGAGAGGGACAGGAGCCGCAGCACAGCCAGGAGGGGAACGGGGGCCTGCGGTGAAGTAACCCAGCGCCCACCCCCCTGTTTCTGAGACCTCCGGGGAACGCCCCAGAGTGCCCGGGAGGGGCAACGGCGACACCGGGAGACCGGGAGGGGTACTGAAGACCCGACAACATGGTGGAGGATGCGGGCCCTCTCCCGAGCCTAGGACGGCCACGCCCCCATATTCCGGCCCCGCCCGGGTGGCACTCAAGCCGAGTGGCGACCCCAACCATTGAGCCGGAGTCCAGCGAGTCGTCGACGGACGAGTCAAGTGAGGACTCCATGATACACCTGGGGCTGACCGCCGCCATGGACACTAACCCCGCCCCCGTGGATTTGGCCCAGTTTGGGCAGTGGCTCGCAGACCACCAGGCGCAGCTCCTACGGGAGGTCACCCAGCAGCAGACGGCGGCCCAAGCCACCCTCGTGCGGGATCTTCACCAGGCGCTCCTCGCCCGCCTGGAGCCGGCGGGGCCAACACTATTCGGCGCCAGGAGGAGCCCCTGGCCCCCTCTGACGAAGCTGGGGGCGGAGGACGATGTCGAGGCCTACCTGGAGGCGTTCGAGCGAGTGGCTGAGGCCGCTCGTTGGCCCAGAGAGCAGTGGGCCTTTATTTTGGGACCCTACCTGACCGGGGAGGCCCAAGCTGCCATGAAGGCCCTGGAGCGGGCTCAGGCGGCGGACTATACAGCGCTCAAGGCAGCCATCCTGGACCGCCTGGAGATCACGCCCGAGGCCCACCGCCAGAAGCTGTGTTCCTGGCTTCCAACGGGGGAGACACGACCACTCTCAGCAATAGCGACCCTCAAGGATGCCGCCACTCGTTGGCTCAACCCCACCACCAGCGACGGGCGGCGCATCGTGGAGCTGGTGGTAGTGGAGCAGCTGCTGCAGGTGTTGCTGTCGCGTACCCACCATTGGGTGGCCTGCTGGAAGCCAACCCGTCTCAGCGAGGTCCAGGAGCTGTGGGAGAACTTTCAGGCTGCCTACCACCACGGCCTGCCCCTCCGCACAGAGGGCGGCAAGCCAGGGAAGGGCTTGCCCCTGCCCGGCAGACGGGCCGCCCCAGGAGCAACACCAGAGAGGGCGCCCGGGACCAGAGACCGTGGGGGCCGGGCGCGGCCGCCGCCGGCCCGTGCCACGCCGGGGTGGTGGAGGCCCGGAGCACGCCCGGCACTACCCGGACTGGGTCTACGCCCCGGAGGCCATGAAAGGGAGAAGGAGGGACGCTCGCTGCAGGAGGCCTGCCATCCGGCGGGAGACATAGGGCCCTGCTTCACCTGTGGCCAGTGGGGCCATCTCAAACGCGAGTGCCCCCTGATGGAGTGCGACGTGAGCTGGGAAGAGTCCTGGCAGACGGCTGAGGTGGGGGCTCGCCCCCCCCGGACGATCCTGGTGTCCTTGGGAGGGCGGCAACTGCAGGCCATGGTCGACAACGGCAGCTCGCTGTCCATGATATGGGCCCACTTGGTGTCCGCCCCACTGCCTGTCATCCACACCGCCGCCATCAGGTGCGTCCATGGGCACATCGAAAGAAGCCCAGTGGTGTCCATCCCACTGAAATACTTGGGCCGCTACTGGAGTGTGCCGGTCGCCAAAGTAACCAGCCTGCCCTACCCAATACTGCTCGGGCGGGACGCTCCGCGTTTTGGCGACGTAGTGGAGGCAGCCAACCCCGGCCGACCAGGCCAGCCCACCGGGGCCGGTTATGACGACGACGCCCCCGCTGGGGAGACAGGACAGCGACCCCAGGGAAGGCCCGTCCACCGCAGAACGTCCCGTGGCGGGCGGCCGAGAGACGTGGCCGGCGGACCCGCAGTTCGTGGAGGCTCAGGCCAAGGACGAAGAGTTGGAGGCGCTGCGACGGCACGAAGCAGTCCGATACGGGGTGGTCGTGGACAAGCGCCGGAGCCGGCGCCTGCCTCGAATCATCCGGGAAGAGGGTGTGTGGTTCAGAGAGGTAAAAGGGCGGCTGGGCCCCGGGAAACAGCTGTTGGTCCCTCAGAGGTACCGGCCCGAGGTCCTGAAGGGCGCCCATGACCACCAATGGGCGGGCCACCAGGGGGTGAAGAGTACTCTAACCCGGGTGTTAGCCAACTTCTTCTGGCCTTCCGTAGCCCGGGAGGTCCAGGCCTACTGTCGCTCCTGTGGCATCTGCCAACGCCTCGCATCTAGGGCCGAGCCGCAAGCCCCCCTAGCCCCCTTGCCCATAGTGGGGGTTCCGTTCGAACGAGTGGCCATGGACTTTGTGGGGCCCCTACCCCGCACCCCTCGTGGGGCCCGCTACATCCTGGTCCTCATGGACTACGCCACCCAGTACCCGGAGGCTATCCCCCTGCCCACCATGAAGAGCGCAGGCGTGGCCAGGGCCTTGATGCACTATTTCGCACATGTGGGGTTGCCCCAGGAGATACTCACAGACCGAGGCACACCCTTCACGGCGAGCCTCATGCGACAGGTGTGCCAGACGCTGCACATCAAGCAGCTCTTCACCTCCGTCCACCACCCCCAGACTGACGGGCTGGTGGAGCGGATGAACCAGACCCTAAAGGCCATGCTGAGGAAGACAGCATATGAACACCCCACTGCCTGGGATCTCTATGTGGACCCACTGGTCTTTGCCATCCGAGAGACGCCCCAGGCGTCCCTGGGGTATTCCCCGTTCGAGCTGCTGTATGGGCGGCAGCCCCGGGGCATCCTGGGCCTGCTCGGAGAGCAGTGGGTACAAGGCAGAGCAGGGCCAGAAGAGGCCCCGGAGGAGTACGTCAGGCAGCTGCAGGAGCACCTGGAAGATGTGCGGCAGGAGGCCCGGGAGAACCTCGCACAGGCCCAGGAGGTCCAGAAGAGGCGTTATGACAAGGGCGCTAAGGCCCACGGGTTCCAGGCGGGAGACGACGTCCTGGTCCACAGGGGAGCGATGGGCCAGAACCAGGGGGACCCGTGGCGGGGACCCTTCCAAATCACCCGAGTCCTAGGTCCCCTGACGTACGAGGTCAAGTGCGGGCCTCGCGCCCGCCAAAGGAAGACCCTCCATGTGAACAGCCTAAAGGCCTGGGTGCGGCGAGAGGTGCGGCCGGAGCAGGGGCTCTTGGCCGAAGATTCGGGCGAGCTCCAGGACGGAACCCTGCCCTGGACGACCGCAGGGGGCGCCGGGGGAGGCCCGGTGTTGGACGCCGCTCTCACCCCCAGCCAGCGGCAGGAGCTGCAGAAGGTCCTGGCCGAGTGCCCGACGGTATTCTCCGACCAGCCGGGCCTTACCACCCTGGTCAAGCACCGGGTAGTAACCCCTGCAGGCCAGCTGGCACACGCCCGTTGGAGGCCCGTCCCACAGAAGCGCTGGGACGTTATCGCCCGGGAGGTAGGGGAGATGCTGTGCCTCGACATCATCGAACCATCACAGAGTGAGTGGCGCAGCCTGGTGGTCCTGGTGCCAAAGCCCGACGGCAGCGTGCGCTTCTGTGTGGACTACCGGGAAGTGAACAAACTGGCCAAATTCGATGCCTACCCGATGCCACGGGCCGATATCCTGATCGACCAGCTGGGGGAGGCCCGGTACCTCTCCGCCCTGGACCTCACCAAGGGCTATTGGCAGGTGCCCATGCACCCGGCCGACAGGGAAAAGACCGCCTTCGCCACCCCAGAAGGCTTGTTCCAATTCAAGCGCATGCTTTTTGGCTTGAATGGGGCTGCGGCCACGTTCCAGCAACTGGTGGACAAGGCCCTAGCCCAGTGCGAGGGTTTCGCTCGGGCCTATATCGACGGCATCGTGGTGTGTAGTCCCACCTGGGAGGCCCACCTGCTCCACCTCCGCCAGGTACTCCAAGCCCTGCAGGCCGCCGGGCTCCACGCTAACCCGCGGAAAAGCCGCCTCGGCTTCCAGCAGCTAAAATATCTAGGGTTCCTAGTAGGGAAAGGCCAACTCCGACCCCTGCCAGAGAAGGTCGTCACCCTGGAGCAGCAGCCCCGCCCGCGCACCAAGAAGCAGCTACGGCGCTTCTTGGGATTCGCGGGCTACTACAGCAAGTTTATCCCCAACTTTGCGGCAGTGGCCACCCCGTTGACGGACAGCCTGCGGAAGGCGTGCCCGAACGTCCTCCAGTGGGGGCCAGCCCAGGATGCAGCAGCATTTGAGGCGCTGCGTACGAGCCTCTCCCGTGACCCTGTGCTGAGCAACCCGGACTTCTCCCAGCCCTTTGTGTTACACACGGATGCTTCGGGGACCGGTATCAGGGCGGCCCTGCTCCAGGGGGGCCCCGGGGACGAACGCTCGGTGCTATTCATCAGCCGCAAGCTCCTGCCCGCCGAGCGGGCGTACTCCACAGTAGAAAAGGAGGCCCTGGCGGTCAAGTGGGCCGTCGGGGCATTGAAGTTCTACCTCACCAACAACCCTTTCCGGTTGGTGGTGGACCACGCCCCCCTGCTGTGGATGTCGAGGATGAAGGACTCCAATGACCGAGTCCTTCGCTGGTATATGTCTCTTCTCTCCTTTTCCTTCACAGTGCACCATCAAGCCGGGGCCGACCACCGCGTGGCCGACTACCTCTCCCGGGTCTTCGAGGAGGAGGCGAAGAAGCAAGAGACACGGGGGGGGGGGTTGTCCCGCCCAGCTCGGGTGGGGACTGCGCGGAGGAGACCCCCTGGCGCCTGCCAGCCGTTCCAAGCCCTGTCGTCGCCCCAAGAGCCTTCCCCACCTCTCCAAGCCCCCGTGGCCGCCCCACCCCTCACCTTGACTGACGGGGCGCCAGCAGCCACCCGAGCGACGCCTCCCAGATGACGAGCCCGGCTCCGAGTCCGCGAAGTCTGGCCAGGGCAAGACGCCGGGGAGCAAGAGGGAGAAGCTGAGCCCAGCACCGGGCCAAGAGGAGGAGAGCCATTCGTCTCGTCGCAGCGCGAGACGCCCCATCGCAGCACGCAGCCGAGGGCTAGGACGCCCGAGGCACGCCCAGTCAGCCCAGCCCTGGCTCGCCTCTCCCGGGCATCTGGGGCTTTGAAGGGGGGAGGAGCCAGAGAGGGGCAGGACCTGGGAAGGGGGAAGGTTGGGTCGGGAAGCATAAAAGGAGGGAGGGAGGAAGTCGCTGAGGAAGCTGGCTGATGCTCAAAGAGGCTGCCTCGCGCGAGAGAGGGACAGGAGCCGCAGCACAGCCAGGAGGAGAACGGGGGCCTGCGGTGAAGTAACCCAGCGCCCACCCCCCCTGTTTCTGAGACCTCCGGGGAACGCCCCAGAGTGCCCGGGAGGGGCAACGGTGACGCCGGGAGACCGGGAGGGGTACCGAAGACCCGACAGCAGGACCCTAAAACAATCAATGGAATTTCACCATGCTTGACATACTGCCCCCCCTAAAATCAACCTCGGAGCTTCTGAGGAAACGCTCTATGAATCTCGTTTACCAAGTCAGGGGCTAAAACATCTTTTTCTGCTACCCATTCATTTTCACTGCCTGGGAAATGTTTCCACTTAGTCAAATAATACAGAATTCCACGCTTCATCTTTGACTCTAATATTTCTTGTACTTCATGATGACTCTGATTCCCAATCTGGATAGGTTGTGGAGCGGATGGTCGAGGGTGCCAAGGAGAACCACCCAGGTCTCTTTGCAAAAGACTGCAATGAAATACAGGGTGTTTTTTACTAAACATTTTGGGCAACTCCAATTCTACGGTCACTTTATTAATCACCTTCTTGATCTTAAAAGGACCCAAGAATCTATACACCAGCTTCTTGGAAGGTTGGTTCAGTGGGAGGTTTTTTGTTGACACAAATACCGAATCTCCCATTTTAAAATCCCAAGCGGGTAAATGGGATTTGTCATACTGTTTTTTGTATGGCTCCTTAGCGGCTTCCAAATTCTCTTGAATTCCCTTCCAGCTGTTCCCTAATTTTCCCCACCATTGTTCGAACGAGGTGGGGTCACGGGTTCGCTTTCCCCCTGGTAGCAACGGAACAGGCTTCACCTCATACCCATTTACAATCTGAAACGGGGAAGCCTTGGTTGAGCTGTTATTGTAACCATGCTCAGCAAACGGAAAGAGATCCACCCAGTTAGACTGTTGGTGATTCACATAGCACCGTAAATATTGTTCTAACAGCGCGTTCATGCGTTCCGTCTGTCCGTCTGTCTGGGGGTGGTAGGCTGAGCTCAACCCTTGTTCTATGCCTGATAACTTGCAAAACTCCCGCCAGAAGTTGGCAACGAACTGTGGCCCCCTGTCACTAATGATTTTATCAGGGAACGAGTGTAGTTTCACAATGTGATGGTAAAACAGGTAGGCTAGTTTCTTAGCTGTTGGCAGCTGCGCTCAGGGAATGAAATGTGCTTGTTTGGAGAAGGTGTTCACTACTACCAAAATTACGGTTTTGCCTTGCGAGACTGGTAGTTCAACTATGAAATCCATTGACACCACAGACCAAGGATGTGTAGCTGTCTCTAGGGGTTTTAACAGCCCGGGGGGCTTCCCTCCCCTTTTTTTGCCATTAAGCAAATTGGGCAGGAAGCAACGAACTGAGAAACGTCCTTTTTCATGGAAGGCCACCAAAACTATTAGTTAAATGCAGTGTCTTCACATACCCAAAGTGGCCAGCTAATTTGTTAGAGTGGCAGAATTGCAAGACTTTGGACCGTAGACTCTTAGGGACGTACAGCTTGTCACCTTTATACCAAAACCCCTTGTGTACTTCCCGCGGTCTGTCTTCCCCCTCCTTTTCAGTTTCTGTGGCCAGGCGCTCTCCCCCCCACTTATCAGGCCGCAGATTCCGCCGTGTTTTGGACCGGGTGGTTACCATGGCGGCTACTTGAGAGGGAGGGATCAGAGAGTCTACCACCTCCTCTTTTTTACTATTATGCTGAGGAAGGCGTGAAAGGGCGTCCGCCAAAAAGTTTTTCGTCCCGGGGATGTGCCTCAGCATGAAGTCGAATTTAGAAAAGAATCCCGCCCACCTGATCTGCTTTTCACTGAGTTTATGCCGACCGGTGAGCGCTTCCAAATTCTTGTGATTGGTCCAGATTTCAAATGGCACTTTAGCGCCTTCTAGCCATGACCTCCAGGTCTTTAAAGCATAAGTCACGGCAAAAGCTTCCTTATCCCATACCGACCAATTTCTCTGCTCTTGGGAAAACTTTTTAGAGATATAGGCACAGGGCTTTCGCCTCCCCTCCTCATCTTTTTGCATGAGGATGGCTCCGACAGCGACATCGGAGGCGTCCCACTGCACAATGAAGGGCTTCAGCTCATTAGGGTGGCTTAAAACTGGTTCACTAGTGAACAATCGTTTGAGCTTATTGAACGCCTCTTGGCACTTCTGTGTCCAATTTAGTTTCGCCCCCGGTTTTTTGGCGTCCGGACCCTTCCCTCTGGTTTTTAGCAACTCCGTGAGGAGTAACATGATTTGGGGAAACCCCAGTATGAAGGTGTCAGAACTTGTAATTATTGAACTCTATGATTGTAATGCCTGCTTAGCTTAGCTGAATCTATATTGTAACTGCTAGGAAATAGCAAGCCCTGTATCTGGTAGTGTGTACAAATGCTTCACATTCCAAGCCAACTGGAGGGTGACGGGGAGTCGTTGGGAAACATCTGCTAGTAACCTTTGAAGTTGCCTCCCCCTCTCCTCTCTCATCGATAAGAAGCCTTGGAAACCAAGCAGGGCCTCTTGAGGGGTGGGAACCAGTTTGTTATTGTAACTAAAATAGCTTAAAGAGTGTAACTGCTGCTGAGCTCGTCATCAGAATCAACTCGTCTTCTACCTGTACTGTTCTCAATAAACGCTTAGACTTTAACCAGAGTCATGGGCCTCGTTTGAAGTTCTTCAAGTTCTGACATTTTGATTCTGATCCTATTTTTGAGCTTATCCGAACTGGGAACCTTGGCCAGATGGCTAAAAGGGCACCAGATAACGGAGAGCCCACCAACAAACCCATGGAGGCGGATCTCTGGGCCCTGATGGAAGAGATCCAGGCCAGCCATGTCCAGATCACCCGAGAAATCCGGGAACAGCTGGACGCGATCCGGAGGCAGACCGGAGCCTGAGAGGGACCACGGGGCGCGCCGGCCCCGCTACCCCCGCCGGCGCCGCCACCACCCGCCGGCCCCGCAGCACCGGGACCCCCCGTGGTGCCGGCCGCCCCAGCAGCCCCAGCCCCCGCGGGACCGCCACCAGTAGTGCCGGTCGCCCCGGCCGGAGGGGACGGGGGAGGACACCGGGAGCTGAAGATTACCTTCGACGGAGACGGGGAAGCGGTGGAATACTTTACGATCCAGTGCAACACGTTTTTCACGCACTGGGGAGCGGGATACCCCACGGAAGCAAGCCGCGTAGACCACATCGCCTCCAGACTGAGAGGACCGGCTCAAAAATGGTACGTGGGGCTCTATACGGGGCGGAAACCCGAGCTAGCCACCGTGGCCGACTTCCTACAGGCGATGCTCCGTCAGTACGGAGACCCCCTGCGAGAAGAGAAAGCCATCACAGCCCTACAAAGGATAGAGCAAGGCAACCGCACCACCCGAGAGTACGCTACCGAGTTCATGGGCTACTGCGCGGCAGCCAGGGGATGGAATGAAGTAATGAAATACACCGCGTTCAAGAACGGCCTGAACGCGAACATCTTAGACCGGTGCTACCACCAGGGAAGACCAGACACCCTGGTAGGATGGATCCAACTGGCCGGGGAGTTGGAAACCGACCTCCAACATGTGGAGATGCGGCGTCGGCAGCAAGGCAAGAAGGGGGAGAAGCAGAGTCCCGCATCCGGCAAGCCCGAAGGGAAGCGGGCCCCCGCGACCTCGACCCCCACCACCGCGGCTCGCAAGTGCTTCAAGTGTGGGGACCCGAATCACCTTGCCGCCAACTGCCCAGTGAGGCAAACGCCGACCCCTACTCAGCCCAAGCCGGCACCCACCGTGCAGAAGAAGAAAGGCAGCCGCTTCAAGGAGCCCAGCCGGGGCGCCGTCGCCACATCCTTGGTGATTGACGAGGATGTTACCACCATAGAGGAGTCCTGGGATCAAGAGCCGGCGGGAAACGACAGCGACCTGCTTTAATCGGTGCCGCAAAGCAGGTCCAGAAAACGCCGGCACTACTGACGGTGAGAGTTACCGGGGGGTTATTGTTCATGGCGGTCACCCTCCTGAACCCCAACCTCAAGCGGTTTATGCACGCCCGTGCCCTAATCGATTCCGGGTGCACCCGAGACATTATCACCCCGCGCCTAGTGGAAGCGCTGGGGCTAGCCACGTCCCCCCTCCCCCATCCCATCCAGTTCGAACAGATGGACGGGTCGCCCATGAGAGGGGAACCTTGTACCCTAGAAACCCAAGCTACCCCCGTGGGGACGGAGGAGCACTGGGGAATAGAGACTTTCGTCATAGCCCCGTCCTCCTCTTTTGATGTAGTTGTGGGAGCAGGGTGGCTGGCTAGACACCAACCGGACATTCGGTGGGCCGAACAAATCGTACGATTCCCGAACTGGCGGTGTGAGCACCACCATTGGAACACTGAGTGGGGTCCGAAGGCCCCTCCTCAGAACGAGAGACTCTGCCTCACCCTTGAGGAAATAGGGTCGATCCCCAAAGAATACAGGGACTTAAGGAAAGCCTTCAGTGAGCGGGAGGCTGACGAGCTCCCCACCGCCCTACGGACTGTGCTATCGAACTAATCCCAGGGCAGACATTACCGAAGGCGAAACTGTATTCAATGGGGTGGGCAGAGAAAGCTGAACTGAGAAAATTCATTGACAAAAATTTGAAGCGGGGTTTCATTCGGCCGGCCACGGCCCCCCATGCAGCCCCTGTTCTATTCCGCAAGAAAAAGGACGGGGGGCTTAGACTTTGCACAGATTTTCGCGGGATAAACGGGATTTCCATGTCCAATGCTTATCCGATCCCGCTGATAAGAGACTTATTGAACACTGTGGCCGAGGGAAAAATCTTCACCAAGCTCGATCTCAGAGACGCGTACTTCCGCGTGCGGATTAAAGAAGGAGACGAGTGGAAAACGGCGTTCAATACACCCATGGGACAATTTGAATATTTGGTGATGCCCTTCGGGCTTCAAGGGGCGCCAGGGGTTTTCATGAACTTTATAAATGAAGTGCTGAGGGAATTCTTGTATAAGGGGGTGGTGGTGTACCTTGATGACATCATTATTTATTCGAAAGACCTTGAATCGCATGTGCCCCTGGTGAGAAAAGTGTTGTCTACCTTGTGCAAGAACAAACTGTATGCTAAACTGTCTAAATGTGAGTTCCACAAGACGGAACTAGACTACCTAGGATTCCGAGTGTCGGGGGAGGGACTAGCAATGGACCCCGCCAAAATTCAAGCGGTTCTAGATTGGGAACCACCCCGAACTCGACGGCAGCTACAATCATTTCTCAGGTTCGCAAATTTTTACCGCGGGTTCATTAAGGGGTTCGCCCGGGTAATGCTCCCCCTCACGGAACTCCTCAAAACTAAGGGAAAAGGGGATGAGGCGAAAAAACCCGGCGCGCGCCTAACGTGGACGCCGGAGTGCCACAGGGCTTTCAAAGAGCTCAAACAACTCTTCACCTCTGAACCAATATTGGCTCACCCCAATGAATTAAAACCCTTCGTGGTGCAATGCGACGCATCCGATGTCGCCGTAGGAGCCATATTGATGCAGAGGAACGAGGAGGGGGAACTCCGTCCCTGCGCTTACATCTCTCACAAATTTTCAAACGAACAAAGGAACTGGTCGGTCTGGGACAAGGAGGCTTTTGCTGTAATGTTTGCTCTGAGAACACGGAGATCCTGGTTGGAGGGAGCCCGAGTCCCTTTCGAAATTTGGACCGATCACAAGAACCTAGAGGCCCTCACCGGCCGTCGCAAACTGACTGCAAAACAAATCCGGTGGGCGGGATTCTTTGCTAAATTCGACTTCGTGCTAAAGCATATCCCCGGCACCAAGAACTTTTTGGCCGACGCGCTCTCGCGTATGCCCCAGCACGACAGTCAAAGAGAGGAGGTGATAGATTCCCTGATCCCCCCAAGCCAAGTAGCGGGAGGAGTCACCACTCGATCAGGGAAAACAACCGGAGCCCCGGAACTGAAGAGGAAAGACCGGTTCGAGGCCGAGACGGAAGCAGAGGGAGGGGATCGGCCCGAACGGGTAGAGAAGGGAGAAGGGGGGCGTTGGTACTACAAGGGGAAGATCTACGTGCCCAGAACCCTGCGAAAGGAAGTACTGGAAAACTGCCACTCAGGCAGGCTAGCAGGGCACTTTGGTTACGTGAAAACCCTGAACCTAGTCACGAGACAGTTCTGGTGGCCCCAATTGAAAAGAGATGTGTCAGAATTCGTGAGTTCATGCCCCACATGCATCATGGCGAAACGGAGGGGGGGGAAACCACCTGGCCACCTTATTCCTCTACCGAAAGCCACGCGACCATGGGCGGTGGTCTCGATGGATTTCATAGTCGAGCTACCCCCCTCTCAAGGGAAAACGGTGATACTGGTGGTGGTAGATACTTTTTCCAAGCAAGCCCATTTCATCCCATGCAAGCAGCTCCCCACTGCTAAAAAATTGGCGCACCTTTTCTTTAATCACATGGTCCGCCTCCACTCATTCCCAGATAAGGTAATTAGCGACCGCGGGCCGCAGTTCGTTGCCAACTTCTGGCGGGAGTTTTGCAAACTCACAGGCATAGAGCAGGGGCTAAGCTCTGCCTACCACCCCCAGACAGACGGACAGACAGAGAGGGTGAACGGCCTGCTGGAACAGTACCTTAGGTGCTACATCAACTACCAGCAGACCAATTGGGTGGAGCTATTACCATTTGCCGAATACAGGTACAACAACAGCTTACACAGTTCCACCAAAACTTCCCCCTTCCAGGTCGTCAATGGCTACGAAGGAAAGCCCGTTCCTCTCCTTTCCCCGACCGAAAACGCCACTGAGCCCACCTCTTGTCAACAATGGTGGGAGGGGATCCAGAAGGGCTGGAAGGTGATACAAGAGAACCTGGAGAGAGCTAAAGAAGATTATAAAAAGCATTTTGACCGTAAGCACTCCCCCCAGTGGGAGTTCAAGGAAGGGGACTCAGTATTTCTCTCCACCAAGAACCTTCCCCTTTCCCAAAAGTGTCGGAAACTGACTTACAAATACCTTGGTCCCTTCAAAATAAAACGCGTGATCAATAAGGTCACCGTGGAACTAGAGTTGCCCAAAATGTTTAGTAAGATCCACCCGGTGTTTCATTGCAGCCTTCTTCGTAAAAACCCGGGGGCCACGCCCTGGCACCCGCGCCCCCCCGAACCGCCCCCTACTCGCGTGAGGGGCCAGAGCCACCATGAGGTGCAGGAAATCCTAGACTCCAGGGTCCAACATGGAGTGTTGCACTATCTGATACGGTGGAAACACTTCCCCCCGAGCTGCGACGAGTGGGTCAAAGCCTGTGACGTGTCTGCCCCACAACTGCTTAAGAGATTCCACCAACTGTACCCGCACAAGCCCCGGGCGGGGGCCTAGGGGGGGCAGTATGTCAGAACTTGTAATTATTGAACTCTATGATTGTAATGCCTGCTTAGCTTAGCTGAATCTATATTGTAACTGCTAGGAAATAGCTAGCCCTGTATCTGGTAGTGTGTACAAATGCTTCGCATTCCAAGCCAACTGGAGGGTGACGGGGAGTCCTTGGGAAACATCTGCTAGTAACCTTTGAAGCTGCCTCCCCCTCTCCTCTCTCATCGATAAGAAGCCTTGGAAACCAAGCAGGGCCTCTTGAGGGGTGGGAACCAGTTTGTTATTGTAACTAAAATAGCTTAAAGAGTGTAACTGCTGCTGAGCTCGTCATCAGAATCAACTCGTCTTCTACCTGTACTGTTCTCAATAAACGCTTAGACTTTAACCAGAGTCATGGGCCTCGTTTGAAGTTCTTCAAGTTCTGACAGAAGGTTCGTTAAAAAATGGCGAACCCGAGGAACAATTGGAGCTGTCTACGTGTCCTTGGGGGAGCCCAATCCAGTACCGCTTGAACCTTGCTCGGGTCCATGGCTAACCCCTGTGCTGATACCCTGAAGCCCAAATAGTCAAGTTTGGTCTTATGGAACTCACATTTTGACAATTTAGCATACAGCTTGTGCTTCAATAGGGTGCTAAGAACCTCCCTCACTAATTTCACATGCGATTGGAGATCTTGTGAATAGATAATTATGTCATCCAGGTACACCACAACCCCTTGAACAGATATTCTCTCAACACTTCATTGATAAAGTTCATGAACACTCCCGGCACCCCTTGCAACCCAAATGGCATTACTAGATACTCTAACTGTCCCATGGGTGTATTGAACGCCGTTTTCCATTCACCCCCCTCTTATTTATTACATTCAACTTATTACATTCTAAAATACGCATCCCTCAAGTCCAGCTTTGTGAACAGCTTCCCCTCCGACACCGTGCTGAGCAAGTCCTTGATGAGGGGGATTAGGTAGGCATTGGAGGTGGAGATCCCATTAATCCCCCGAAAATCAGTACAAAGTCTGAGCGAGCCGTCCTTCTTCTTTCTAAAAAGGACTGGGGCTGCATGGGGGGCTGTGGCGGGTTGGATGAAACCTCGTTTCAAGTTCTTATCTAGGAATTTCCGCAGTTCCACCTTTTCCACCCACCCCATCAAATACAGCTTGGCCTTAGGTAGGGTTTGCCCCGGGATCAGTTCAATGATGCAATCCGTGTCCCTATGGGGCGGTAGTTCATCAGCTCCCTGTTCGCTGAACACCCCCTTCAAGTCTCTATAAGCTTTGGGGATCAACTGGACCTCCTCCATTGTCAAGCAGAGCTTTTCATTTCGGGGTGGTGGACTGGGACCCCATTCCTTAGTCCAGTGATGGGCTTTACATCTCGGGTCATTGAATTCTATTGTCTGGTTCCCCCACCGAATGTCTGGCTCATGCTTGGCCAACCAACCTACTCCCAAAATTACATCATAGGAGGAGGAGGGGGCAATTATAAAGGCCTTATGGTCCCAGTGGTCTTTGATGCCCACCGGCACTAACTGAGTCTCTAACACGCAGGGCTCCCCCCTCATCACTGACCCATCCATCTGTTCAAACTGGATGGGGTGTGGCAAAGCCATCGTGGGAATCCCCAATGCGTCCACCAGTTTAGGGGTGATTATGTCTCTGGTACAGTCCGAGTCAATCAGGGCTTTTACTTGCACAAACCTCTTGAGTTTGCTGTTTAGCAAAATTACTGGCACAAAATATAGTGACCCCGTTACTCTCACCCTGAGCGGTGCCGGTTCATCGGCGACCTGCTGGCTGGCACCATGTAGAGCAGGTTGTCCTTGTTTCCCGACGGCTCATCGGCCCAGGACATCTCACTAAGCTCATCGGTGACAATGGTGTCGTTGTCCGCCATCAAGCTCGCAGCCATGATGCTCTTCGCCGCTTCCTTAGGGCGGCCGGCCTGCTTCTTTGGAGTCGGAGTGCTCATCTTGGAGGCGCTCGATGGTGGTCAAGGGGAGTTCGGATAGCTGCTGGCCAGGTTGTTCAGTGGCCTTCCCACCGGCTGCCCCCCTTGGAGTTTCTTTCCCTCTGCCTTCCCTCCAGGTTTCGAGTCACGACTCGACTTACTGCTCTGATGTTGCCGTTGCATGGCCACTCTCTTCATGTTCATCTCCACCTCTCCAGCCAGCTGGATCCATCCCACCAGGGTGGTTGGTCTGGCCTGCTGCAGGGCTCGATCCAAGATACTCGCGTTCAGCCCGCAGGTGAAGTGCTTGATCTTCATCAATTCACTCCACCCCCTCACCTTGGCCGCATTGGTACGGAACTCAGCCGCATACTCCCGAATCGTCTTGGAGTCTTGTTGCATGTCCCTCAGAGCAGCCAGGGCATGGGTCTCCTGCAGAGGGTCCTCATACTGGGCCAGCAAAGCTTGTAGGAAAGTGGCCACAAAGTCCAGCTCCGGGCTCATGGCTTCGTACAGGCTCACATACCACCTTTTAGCAGCTCCCTTCAATTTTGACCCCAGGTAGTCCATACGACTGAATTCATCAGGGAAGGTGTTCCCCCAATAGTGCATGTAGCTATTTGCCTGGATCGTGAAATATTCCAACTCCTCGGGATCCCCATCAAAGGTGGCGTCCAGCTCTCTCCCGTGTCCCCCTTCTCAAGGAGCTGGGGGCGCCACCGGTTGCAGATGCAGCGGCGCTGCCGGGGGTCTAGCTGAGGGCGGTTGCGGGGCTCTCCTTGGGCCGGTCATTCCCAGGACTCGGCCGATTTGCCTGTTGAACTCTCCGGCCATCATGTGGTCATCGCCTGCATCTCGTCCCGCAATCCCTTGGCGACCTTTTCGACCTCCTTTCGGATCATCGCTCGGAATTCACAAGCCATCTCGTCTTCCTCCTCTCTCGGGCCTGGTGCTTCGGGGTTCCCGAGTCCCGCACCCAGAGGGGGGTCGGCTTCCGCACTGGTCACTACTGCGGTCACTGTGCCCTCTTCCTCTTTGGGTCTGGGGTTATCACCCCCTTCATTGACCATCTTTACCTAGCGCATGTGCCTGGTTAGGATGGCTTCTCGGCGCACCGGGGCCTCATCCATCATGGTGGTAGAGGTATATGGCTGCCACTACCGCGGGGTGACCAATAGTTGTTGAATGTGGAGAAGGGAACTCGGTCCAGCGACTCTCCGGGCATCTAGCACGTGCCACGGTGGGGTTGGTGCTCTCGCCCCTTCCTCACTGCTCATTCAGCTATAAATTCGGAAGTTCACTGCTCATTCGGCTATAAATTTGCCAGGGTGGTTAAACTTCTTGTAGATTACTCTCAAAATGTCAAGCATGCGGGTTCAATGATGAGTCAAAGTTGATACAAAGACTACATTTATTGATAGACCGATACTTTGGTGTAACAGGTTCTTGAGAGTAATGCTGACAATACATTGATACAATACTTTTAAGGCCTACTTCAAAAGGATTCCAAGGGATGGGGTTGCGGGGTAGCATACATACATAAACTATCATAAATGTCTACGTTCCCATAGTGTTATCAGGACTGCGTCCTTGCTTTCCCCAGATGGCTCGTACTCCCTTACAGGAATATATGGGAAGGTGCTGATTACTTGGTTTCAGTTCTCACTACTTCTAATGATAAGCCATAAAGCAAGACGGGGGGAAGGGAAAGAATAACAAGCTAGCAAAGTTGGATCCTCCATGATACTTCACAGACCAGGTTAGGCAGGACCCTAAAACAATAAATTATCAATGGAATTTCACCATGCTTGACAAGTGCATGCATAACATCTAGGGGTAATAAGGGACAAACATTCATTAAGAAGTTCAACACTCCTCCCTCCCCCCCAAAAAAACAACAGCTGAGCAAAGACCTTTGGTTCCTTACTCAATATAAGACAATGGTTTCTCATGAGGTTCGGAATTGGTATGGCCAATTTCTTTTGCTCCTGCATAGCAAAACAATAGTTATCATGCTGCGCGTGTTCAACATACATGTATCATTTTCTTGTATGCATGTGTGGTGCACATTTGGATATGCCAAATAAAGCCCTTCACTGACACGTCCCCCTGTAATGAATTTTTCAAAAGCAGTGCCTGTCACTCTAGCAAATGACAACTGATAGTCACTCTTTCATGATCACACATATCCCTTGCGTATTTACAGGTTTATAAATGAAGCTAAGTACCTTGAGGGAAGCCTATAGCATACACTTGGGAATGGCAACTCCCAAACAAGATGAAGGTGGGCTGTCCTCCAAGCCAAAGCAATTGTAATCTATACACAATTTTCATAATGGCTAGTTAAATTATACCAGTAATGTACTTTGGAAACTCAGAAACATAATAAAAATACTATTATTTTCTGTACTCCATACCAGTTTCCATAGTCCTCAGGTTGCCAGCACTGTGTTAGAAGGAAGGAACCACAAGAGTCATCTAGTCGAACCCCTGCACAATGCAGGAAACTCACAAATGCCTCCCCCCTACACACACATATAGTAACTCCTGCTCCAACCCCAGAAGATGACCAAAAAACCCCACCCTAATCCAGGATACCTGGCCAAACTGGCCTGGAGAAAAATTTCTGCCAGATCCCCAAGTGGCAAACAGCATTTCATTGGGTGTTTAAGAAAGCGCCACGAGAACTAAGCACTGATGCAACCCTTCCTACCCTCCTCATGATAGCATTGCTGTCAGGTGGCCATCTAGCCTCTGCTTAAAAGCCTCCAAGGAAGGAGAGGCCAACACCTCCCAAGGAAGCCTCTTCCACTGAGGAACCGCGCCAATGGTCAGGAAGTTCATCCTAATGTTAGCTGGAAACTCTTTTGATTTAATTTCAACACATTGGTTCTGGTCCTACCTTCCGGGGCCACAGAAAACAATTCCACACAATCCTCTATATGACAGCCCTTCGAGTACTTGAAGATGGTGATCATATAACTTCTCAGCCATATCCTCTCCAGGCTAAACATCCCCAGCTCCTTCAACCCTTCCTCATAGGACTTGGTCTCCAGACCCGTCACCATCTTTGTTGCCCTCCTCTGGATCCGTTCCAGCTTGTCTATATCCTTCTTAAAATGTGGTGCCCAAAACTGAACACAATACACCAGGTGAGGTCTTACCAGAGCAGAGTAAAGCGATATCATCACATCGTGTGATCAGGAAACTATACTTCTGTTGATACAACCCAAAATTGCATTTGCCTTTTTAGCCACCGCATCACACTGTTGACTCATGTTCAGCGTATGATCCACTAAGACCCCTAGATCCTTTTTGCACATACTACTGCTAAGACAAGTCTCCCTCATCCTATAACCATGCATTGGATTTTTCCTACCTAAATGCAGAACTTGACATTTCTTCCTGTTAAAATTCATTTTATTGATTTTAACCCAGTTTTCCAGCCTGTCAAAGTCATTCTGTATCCCTCACAGGGTGTCTGTTGTGGGGGAGGAAGGTAAAGGAGATAGTGAGCAGCTCTGAGACTCTTTGGAGTGGAGGGTGGGATATAAATCCAATATCTTCATCTTCATCTTCTTCTGTGTTTGCAACCCCTCCCAATTTAGTATCATCTGCAAATTTAATAAGCATTCCCTCTATTCCTTCATCCAAATCATTGATAAAGATGTTGAACAAAACAGGTCCCGGGACAGATCCTTGAGGCACTCCACTTGCCACTCCTCTCCAAGAGGATGAGGAACCATTCACAAGCACTCTTTGGGTATGATCTGTCAACCAGTTACAGATCCACCTAACGGTAACAGGATCCAGACCACATTTTACCAACTGGTCAATAAAGATAGTATGTGGAACTTTATCAAAAGCCTTACTGAAATCAAGATAAACGATGTCTACAGCATTCCCCTGATCCAGCAAGGTAGTCACTTTCTCAAAAAAACAGATCAGGTTAGTCTGACATGATTTGTTCTTGAGAAAACCATGCTGGCTCTTAGGAATTACATCCATTCTTTCTAAATGTTTCGGGACCGACTGTTTGATGATTTGTTCTAAAACTTTTTCAGGTATAGACGTCAAGCTGATGGTTCGGTAGTTACCCGGATCATCTTTTTTCCCCTTCTTGAAGATGGGGACAACATTCGTCCGCCTCCAGTCTTTCGGCACCTCTCCTGTTCTCCAAGAATTCTCAAAAAGAATAGCTAGAGGCTCAGAAATCTCCTCCATGAGCTCTTTTAGAACCCATGGATGCAATTCATCTGGCCCTGAGGACTTAGTTTCATTGAAAGAAATTGGGTGTTTTTATGTACTACCCCTATGCTGATCCTAGGTTGGAACTTCGTACCCTCCTTATATGTTCTGTTCTTGCCATGTTGTCCACCATTTCCCTCAGAAGATAAGACTGAGGAAAAGTAGGAATTGAGCAGTTCTGTCCTCTCTACATTACCTGTTACAATTTCACTTTCCTTGCAACAGGCCTACCATGTCCTTGCTCTTTTTCTTACTCTGAACATAAGAAAAGAACCCTTTTTTGTTGTTTTTAGCATCTTTGGCCAGCCTAAGCTCATACTGAGCTTTCCTAACTTTTTCTCTACAAGCACTGGTGATTTGTTTAAATTCATCCTTGGCTATAAGGCCCTCCTTCCAATTCCTAAAGGAGTCTTTTTTATTTCTCACGTCTTTAGAGAGCTGTTTATGGAGCCACTTTGGCTTCTTTAGGCTTTTTCCATTTTTCTTCTCATAGGAATCGTCTGTGATTGCGCTTTCAGTATTTCGCTTTTAAGAAACTCCCACCCCTCCTAAACCCCCTTCCTCCTAAGTATTTCTGACCATGGGATTTTACCCAGCATAGTTCTAAGTTTATCAAAGTTTGCCTCTCTGAAGTCCAATCTATAAGTCTGACTACGTATAGTTTTTCCCTTCCCTAAGACTGTACATTCCAAAATCACATGGTCACTACTGCCCAGGGTGCCCACTATTTCTACTTCTTCAATCAATTCTTCCTTGTTGGTGAGAATCAAGTCCAAGTTAGCAGATCCCCTTGTTTCCTTCACTTTCTGGAAAAGGAAGTTGTCAGCAAAACAAGTCAGGAATCTATTTGACTTTTCATTTTTAGCAGAGTTGGACTTCCAACAGATGTCTGTGTAATTGAAATCTCCCATGATCATTGTATCTTTTATCGTAGTTCCATTGAGAGCATTTTATCTTATTGCCTCTGCATGTGGTTTGGGAGCTGCACGGAAGCAGAGAGAAGGGTGCTCCAAAGAGTGACGAGAAGAGCACAAAAGATTTGTGGATGTTCTCTCCCCTCATTGGTGGATCTGTATAATATGGGATGTAAAAGGAAGATACAAATGATCCTAAGGGACCCTTCACATCTGGGCCATTTGCTATTTGAGATCTTACCGTCAGGTAGACTATATAGAGTGTTGAAGGCTAGGACAAACAGATTTAAGGACAGTTTCTATCCAAGTGCTGTGGTTAGGTTAAATGCAGGGTCATGAATGATTATTTGTTTTAGATGTATTTAAATGGTTTAAATGGTTTTAGATGTATTTAAATAGTTTATGAATATGTGTGTTTGATGTGTTGGTATGTTTGTGGAAGAGCACCTCATTTCGTTGCTCTCTTTTTGTTGAGAACAATGACAATCTATCTATCTATCTATCTATCTATCTATCTATCTATCTATCTATCTATCTATCTATCTATCTATCTATCTATCTATCTATCTATCTATCTATCTATCATCTATCTTCTCTTGGAGAACTTTGCAATCTGCTGTAGAAGTATCTCATCCAAGTCCTCTGACTGACTTGGTGGTCTATAGCAGACCCCCACAATAATATAATTGTTATTTCTTACTCCTTTTATTTTTACCCAGATTCACATATTTCCTCACAAGTATATACCTCATTCACATATACTGCTACACCTCCACCCTTTCTCATTTGCCTGTCCCTTTTAAATAAGTTGTATCCATGACTCCTAATGTTCCAGTTTTGAGTGTCACCCCACCAAGTTTCAGTAAGGCCTATTATGTCATCGTCTCCTTCCTTTATTAGGACTTCCAGTTCCTCCTGTTTGTTTCCCATACTCTGTGCTAATGTAGAGACATCGGAATCCACGTTTTATGCATCCCAAATGTTTAGTTTCCATATAAGCCTGCAAGTTAACATTACCTAGCGTATGCACCACTCTTTGCATTCGCCTTTTTAGCCACCGCATCACACTGCTGCCTCATGTTTTGTGTATGGTCCACTAAGACCCCTAGATCCTTTTCACACATACTACAGCCAAGGCAAGTCTCCCCCATCCTATAATTATGCATTGGATTTTTTCCTACCTAAATGCAGAACTTTACATTTAGGTGCTTATGTTGATTAAACAATAAGTACAATGCCAAATCAGCCATTTTCTCCAGGGGAGCTGATCTCTGTAGTCTGGAGATCAGTCTTAATACAGGGAGATCTCCAGACTCCACCTGGAGGTTGACAACCCAAGCCCTCACACATGAAGCCTTGCTTCCACTTACAGGCGCATTTCTTCTGGACCGCCAGGCTTGCCTCCCTCTGTACCAGCTGGGCCTGGGCTTCCCTTGCCAAGGGTGGGGTGGGGATCTGCCCTTTAGAATTGTGCCTTTTCTTCCCAATGTGACACGTTACTTATCTGTGGCCTTGTCCTGCTAGAGAAAATTGGTCATTGAAGAGGTTTCTGAGGGCCCTGCTCTACCCAAGGCTCACCACTGCTGGAAGCCTCAGCAGCAGCCACCGGCAGAAGCTTTGGGAATTCCCTGCACAGAAGGACCAAAACGTGAAAGCAGCAAATGCCTCCTGCTCCCCCCCCCCGCCAAGTCCTGTGGTGGAGACTCCACTTGATCATCGCCACACCTGGGAAGGCTTGGGCAGGGTTTCTGCACTTCTGTGTTGTGCTTGACCAGAATACCCTCACCTCGCACCCTGGACCCCCTACCCTTCCTGGCCCTCCAACTCAGCTGTCGGCTCCAGCCCACAGAATCTTGAAGGAGCTGCAGGACTCTTGGCTATTGAAGAGAGAGGGTGAGATTCACAGTTGGGCTGCTTGGTGTAGAGCCAGCTTGGTCTCTAATCTGGAGAGCCAGTTGATGCAGCCAACTGGTTGGCCTTGGGTCATTTACAGTTCTCTTGGCCACACCTGCCTCACAGGGTGCCTGTCATGGGGAGAGGAAGGGAAGGAGACCGTAGGCTGCTCTGAGACTCCGGGTGAAGGGCGCGGTATAAACCCTTCTCTTCTTCTCCTCTTCTTTGTGCAGGTAACTAGGAAGAACTAGCAGGGGAGAAATTGCTGGCCAGGTCTGAGGGTAGCAGGGCAGGAAGGGAGCAAACCGCTGAGGGGCAGGACTACTTGCTGCCCATCTGCCAGTTGCGCAGTGAAAATCCAACATCAGGACCACGGAGAGTTCACTGGGGAGCCCCAGGCAGGGTGGGCGGGCGACCACTCCAAAAGGCTCCAGGATCTCCAGCCTCTGTGGTGGTGACAGCAGGCTAGAGCAGTGGCTAGAGGAAATAACCCCCGCCCCCCGGGGGGCTCCTCCTCTTCCTCCGCTGCAATCTCTGGAGAGGGGGTTGGCCACGATTTCTCCATGGATCTCTCTGCAGTGTACAGGAATTCTGCAACCACCCACCACTTCGCTGCCCAATCGGACTGCTCAAAAGTGCTCATGGATGCATCAGTCTAACTCTACCTTGAAAAGGGCTAGAAACTTACTCTTAAGGGGGAGGTGAGGGGAAAGGAAAACTGGTCACTGAGCAGATCCAATCAGTGCTGACTGTGGAGCAGACCAAGCCCTGGCTGTCTGGGGAGCGGGAGGGTGTCACTCTGGGAAGATGTCATTGCCTAGGCACTTATCATCTGCATGCCTGAGGGTTCAACATTAGGGACAACAAGGCCCCAATTCACTCAGTTCTATCCTCAGCACTGCAGACACACTGTGGAAACATGGAAACCCTGTTCAAATCTAAGCCCCTTAAACAAGCTGCAAATGCCAGGGGAGAAGCAAAAATACAGATGATATAGAAATGAATTCAAGGCAGAGATTCAAAGGATCCAGAAAATGGGGAGTGAGATATGCAGTGTGAAAGCAGAGCTGTGAACTCTTGGGCCAAATTTAGATGTAATGAAATGAATAACAAATCAGAGAGCTGAGCGGAAAAGCCTCCTTTGTGAGTGAAATGGTGTGTTTTTAAGAAGCACCTGCAGTGGGCTGGCTGGTTGGGGGGGGGGGGGGAGGATGCAAGGTCTGCCAGGCGCCAGGCAAGGAGGGGAGGGGAGCGGGGAAGACAGGCTACATTTGATGGCATTTTTACAAATTCTCCCCATCTTTGTCTCGTGTTGTCACTAGGCCCTCCCCTCTCTGTATTTTCATACATTGAAATATAGTTTGTGAACTGCACTGGTGGGCAACAGATTGGTTTTGGAGGGGGGCGGAGATGGGTACCCTGTCCCAAGGCCAGCCGTGGCCCACGTCTGCATGGAGGTAGCATGGCTGGTTGGTATCAAAAGTGGGGGGGGGGATATGTGAAAGCCCCACGGGACTGGGAGAGCAGTGATTGCACCAGGATCCACAACAACCTTGCTGACACCCCCCATCCACCACATGGTTTGCACATGGTGCCCCCATGACAGGCAGAGAGGGCACAGCCAGAGCACACAGCCCCGAACCCCCATTGTCAGCCCTCTGACACCACAAGCAGAAACCATGACAGGGAAAACAGGAACACAAAATCCCTTCACTGTAATGAAGACAGGGCAACCTGTCAGAGCCCTGAAATGAAGACAAGGAAGTGAGTTTGAGTCCCACCCTGAAACTGGGATGTTCGTTTTTGCTTGCAAGTCAGGATGGGGGAATCACTCGGGTTCCTGATCATAAGTTCCCACAGCAGAGACGGGGATGGGAGCAACAGGTTTCAGGATGAGAAACTGTCCTCCAGGGGACGGTTTTGACTAACAAAACTAACTGAGCAGGGGCTCCACCCCATGACACTAAACCAACAAGCATATATATTGGGGGGATGGAGCAGACTGTTCCATTGTAGTGCGTATAATAAATAGATGACAGCAACCATGTCTCTCTTTGTGGCTGGCACAGACACGTGGAAGGAACAACAGCCGTTCTGGGACTGCAGCCCTGACAGAACTCTCAGAATCCTTCCTGCAGAAAAGGTTGAGCCTTGGGGAGAACTCCGGAGTGGCCATCTTCTTCCCTGCCAGGGGAATCCAGGCACAAAAGCAGCAGCCGGGGACAGCCACAGAAAGGATTCCCATGAGCTCCCTATCAAGTATGAGCGACGAGTGTGAATCCTACCATGAGAGCAGGACGGGCTGGACTAGGGTCCCTGCTTTCCCACTTGGGAGCTGTCCAGGGGCTGCTGGGCCGTGGTGCTTGAGTCCCAGGCACTGCAGGGAGAGTGGCACTGGCCAAGCCAAGTCCTGCAGGGCACAGGGAAGGTGTGCCCATCCCAGCCTCTTGGAGGGTTTCCCAGAGATACAAGGACAGTGACAAGTACTTGTCCACAATAGCAGCCAAGAGCAAGTGGGCTGCACAACTCTGAAAGCCAGTGCGGTGTGACGGTGAAGAGCGCTGGGAGGGCCACGTTGGAATCCTTGCTCTGCCAAGGAAGCTTCAAGAAGGGCCACTCACACACTCCCAGCCTAGTCTACAATGCAGGGCTGTTGTGGAGGAGAGGAGAAGGAGGCAAGCTGCCCCACCCCTTATTCTCTGGTGACATTCTCTGGTAGCCTGAGTCAGGCCCGGTTCTGAGAGATATAGACCAATGAGTTTGCTAATGTGAGGTAAAATTCTATTTTTCAGCCAGGACAGTGAGATTAAAAAGAGCAAGAGAATCGTTTTATTCTTCCTCTCAGGAAGATTTAAATGTCTCAGTTATGGGAAGCACAATAAATAGGTCACAAGCAAAGTAACACTTCAGCTCAGGCGGAGGACAGATATTCGTTTCTTCTCAAATTGCAATGCAAGAGAAGGTTATCTACAAATCCCACTATCACTTCACAGACACTCGGAGACCAAACTGAATCCTAGAATCGTAGAGCTGGAAGGGCCCTCCAGCATCCTCTAGTCCAGCCCCCTGCACCATTACTTGAGGCAGATCCGGCCCACTGACACTCAGGGTTCTCACCTACCCTGGCAGTTCCACTTTGGAGACAAGACACTCCCCCCCACCCCCCAAAGTCTGCCACCTCCCATAGTGAGAGTTCAGCTCCGGCTGCCAGTCCTCAGCAGAGTCAGGCTCACCACGAGGCTCCCCCCCACACCAGATGTCGCAGTCACCCTTGGCTCAGGCATGTGCCTAAGACTGCCCCCTCCCCCCCCGGTCCATCACAGAATCCCATGGTGGGGGGACAGGTGGGATGCAATGAAGTAAATAAAGGATGCAGACTCTGCCCAGGGAACCCTGGACTGGTTGCTCGGTTGGTTTCCCAATTTCTAGACCCCCCCCCCCTTCCCCCAAATAGGGCTCAGGACAGTTTGCAGCATTTATTGCAACATTTCAATAATTACAATTTACAAAAAAACCCCAAGTGAAATTAAAAATTATAATAAAGAAGAACAACCACAACAACCAGCTGTTTCAGATGGTGTTTAGGCTATGTTGTCCTTACCCCTTGGGCGAAGAGGAGAAGGGCTCAGGGAGAGAGAAAGGAGAGAAGGAAGTTCCTGCCATGGGGGCAGCAGCGAGGAAGTCAGTCCTCACCCTCCCTTGTCGGGAGCTGCCCTGCCATTGTGCCCCTGGGCAGCCAGCCCTGCAAGACCACCCCTGACCAGGCAGCAGCCAGGAAGCCAGTCTTTGCCCCTCCCTTGTCGGGAGCTGCCCTGTCATGGTGCCCCTACGCTCCCTGGGCAGCCAGCCCTGCAAGACCCCAGGCACCACCCCTGACTGGGCAGCACCCAGTTCTTCTGGCCTGCACCCATGTTTCTTGCTGAGTCTCCCACTGGGAGGGGGGGAGGGAGGGGCTTCCACCAGCAGGGCATCACACAGACAGACTGCACAGGGATATGCTGCCAGTGTATCTGTATCACCACACTTCTGGCTTGCTGTTGGAGGAAGGGTTGTTTGGTCCACAGCTGCAGCAGTTAGCCACCACTTGAGGTAGTGGATCCCCCTCCTTTGCTAATGTGTGTGGGGGGGGCAGGGGGGTGCCTTGCCCTGGAAGAATCTCCAAGTGGAGGAGTGGAAGCTCCTGTCTGGTGTCTGGTGAAGCATTAGGTTGATGTTCTCTCTTTCGCCAGTGGGGGTTTGTGCATAGCACAGTGATCCTTGTGCAAAGTGCCTGTCTCAGTGGGGGTACCATCACCACAGTTGCCCCCAACGTTGTGTCCCACATCTGCCTCGCATGCAGCCAGAAGGCTTTAGCTCCCTCCTGCCGCTGTACTGCCGATGGTGGGCCAGTCCTTGGGAAGCCAGCCCGGGAAAGCAGTGACCAAAGGACTCTACTCACAGCATCCTGGGATGCCACAACAGCCACAGAGTTTAGAGTGAATCCTACAGCACCCCCTGATGCAGCTGGTGGTGACACTGTGGCATCATCATTTCCCCCTGCCCTCCCATTGGATGCTAGCAAGGCTCTCCTGTAGGCCCCAGGCCAATGGCAGGCCTAAAGCTATGGGGCATCCTGGCTGGGGTTTCTCTTGCACTCTGGAGAGTTGTGATTCCTGTCAACTCAGGTGAGATTGGGAGGCTGGGGGTTTCTTTCTCTCTCCATGGTTTCTATGACACTTTGGAGAAGATACACTTCCCCTTCTGCAGCATTGCTCCCAGAAGGCGGGGGGGGGGGGTTACCCAGACTCTTTGGGAGATCTGATCTTATCTCCTTTGTCCTTGGATGGTGAAATCTTTGGCATTTTGTGTGTGGGCTCCACCTCCAGCTAGCCTGGGAAGTGCCTTGTGCAGTGATGGCTGCGTGTTATAATTGCAACATCAAGAATGCCTGGATCCTGGAGGCTCTGAGGAGGGTGCTTGTGTGGCCCAAGGACAGAGAGATCCTCCCCCTTCCTTTACTGTTTCTTGACACCAGGGGTGCAACACAGTCTGGAAGGGTGATGTGTTGGCTGGAGCAGAAATATTGCACAGCTTAAAGCAGCCTGTTCTGTTCACAATCTCTGCATATTTAGCTGTGTGGAATGAATGGCAGCATCTGAAAGTGAGCAAGATCAGGCTGCCCCCAACATCAATAATGACTGTCCAAAAAGGAAAATGATGAGAGCAAGGCCCTCCCCCCCCCCCCGCCAGTAGTTTGCGGAGGGGAGAATTAAGAACTGCTGCTTGGCATCTTTGGAGGAGGAGTCATAGTCTGGACTTGGCACTCCCCCCTGCCCCCTCGAAATCATTTGCAGGAGGGGACCCCCCTCCAAGCACACACCTGACCCCCCCACCACAGGCAAGCTGGAAACCTGCAGAAGAGGCAGTCCCTGAAGCCTAATGAAATCCCAGGAGGACGGGGAGAAACGCCTGGCCTCCTGGAAGGCTGGCAAGCAGCCTTTGGGAAATCTCTTTGGAGGGGGGAGGAAATTAGCCCCTGGCATTCCAGAAGCACAAGAGATGAGAATCAATCTAGCTGGAGAGACAATAGGATGAGCCAGCTCCTCCCCCTCCTCCAGGCAGGAAACAGAGTGTGGAGGGCTTTGGGCTAGATCAGCCCCAGAGCTGGAGATTTCCCACAATGCATGGGGGTTTCCCAGGATGCCTCCCAAAAAAGGACTTCCTGCTTGGTGTCATGGAGGATTTACGTGCTTCTCAATAGAGGAGCAGACCAGAGCCTCTGTTCTGGGCAGAGAAGGTGGTTTTAAAAGCCTGCTGCCTACATCTTCTAGGCAAGGAGTTGTCCAAGACATGCTTATAAAATTCTGAGGGGATTTACTTTGGCTGACGAGGGATCCCAGTGGGGTTCCTTTTTGGCTTTGAAGAGTCCTTGGAGAAGAATTGCATTCCAACGTCTACAGAGGATTTCTGAGGTTGTTAAATCAACTTAAATTCATCATGATCCAAGGTTTCTTTGGGACTAATTAATTTCTACTTTGGAAAAAGAACGGTGCTCGAAAGGATCATGATCTTTAAATGTAAAGATCTTTATCTATCACTCCGGGACTAAAATAAGATTTATTTGTAGAAAAAACAAAGGTCTGGACTTAGCTATATTATCTTAAAGTAAAAAAGAAGAAGGAGGGGGTAAATTTGGGACTAAGAAAATTAGAGAACAAGGTTAAAAAAGAAAGAATTGATATTGTTTTGCATACCTGTGGCTGGGCAGCCCCCTCCGAAATAGAACAGAACTGCAGATCAACAAGACATCACAGGAAGTGGCGTCATTGAAGTAATGCGAGACTTCTCAACTATAGAAAACAAGACTTCGTGGCAAGAAAGGAAGGAAGCGGCCATTAAGAGAAGGGAAAATTTCTAGCCTCCTAGCCCTCTCTAGGACTATAATCATAGAGAAACATCGGCGGCCATTGAAAGAATGTCAAAAGTTTAACAATTGTTAAAAAGAAAATGGGACTTTAAAAATTAGCAGAGCTGGCAAATATCATCATTAAAAGCCTAAACTTACTGGAATATATGAGTTGAATTAATTTTGAAGCCTTATAAAAGAAAAAGGAATTTTTTTTTTAAAAAAGGGGCAGAAAACCCACGGATGCCATTTTGGAGAGAATAAAAGTTTAAAAAATAAATATCTCAATCTAGGTCTATCAGGGAACACCGATTTTGGGCTCATTGGAAAGGGCAAGCTTCAAGCTATAAAACTGTATGATTTAAAACTGATTTAGTGAGGTCAACTTTAAAGGCTATTTTTATAATGGGAAGGCAGTGATGTCTATCCATAAACCAGGTGAAAAGGAGATTCATACGAGGGCTAGGACACTGGAGGAAGTGAAAAGGTCTAAAATGCAAGACCAAATGGATGCCATGGAGGCAAGATTGGTTAAAGTGATTAAAGAGTCAATAACTGAATGCAAGAAGGAACTAAAAAAAGATAGAAGTGCTCAGAAAAGACTCTCAAGCAGTGTTAAAGAAAATGCAGGAAGTTGAAGAAAAAGTGAAAGATGTAAGAATCAATACAGTGGATTCCACTATTAAAAAATGTAGGAGAAAGCAGTACTACAAGATTGCAAATTAATGGAAAGCCAGATACGACTGAGAGGGGTGCCTGAAACTGAGGGAACTGATTTAAGGACATATATAATAAAAATCATTGCTGAACTTTTGGGAGATGACCCTGATGAAACTAGTTATTTTTATGACTATATTTATAGGGTTAACTCAGACTATGCAAAGAGAAATAAACTGCCAAGGGATGTAGTAGTGAGATTTGTGACAAAAGACTTGGTGGGCACGATTTTAAGCAAACAATTTGAGAAAAAACTGGAGGTGGATGGCAGTAGTGTCAGAATCATGAAAAAATTGCCAAGGAAAGTCATAAGTGACAGAAGATTGTATAAAAAACTGACTGACAAGTTGAGAGAAAGTGAAATGAGATACAAATGGATACTTCCAGAGGGTATGAACATTCCTTGGTTGGTGTGAACATTCCTTTTCCCTGAAACTAAACAGCGCCACCTACCTCCTGCTGGCATTGGTGGGAAGAAATAAGAAAAGGGTGGGCAGTCATCCAAGAGAATTTAGAAGCAGCAAAGAGAGACTATAAAACCCACTTTGACAAAAAAAACACTCCCCAGAATGGGATTTTAAAGTAGGGGAGACTGTATTCTTATCCACCAAGAACTTGCCTTTACCACAGATCTGCCGGAAACTAGCGTACAAATATCTGGGGCCATTCAAGATAAAAGAGTGATCAATAAAGTGACTGTAGAATTGGAGCTGCCTAAGATGTTTAGTAAATTCATCCTATTTTTCATTGCAGCCTTCTTCGACAAGACCCTGGGGTTATGTCATGGCACCCTCACCCTCCAGAGCCTCAACCTATTCAAGTGAAGGGTCAGAGTCACCATGAGGTGCAGGAGGTGCTAGATGCCAAAATAAAAAGGGGGGTGTTACACTACCTGGTGCGCTGGAAATACTTTCCCCCAAGCTGTGATGAGTGGGTCAAATCATCAGACCTCCGCATTCCTATACTTCTCAAAAGATTTTACCTACTGCACCCAGACAAACCCCGAGCAAGAGCTTAGGGGGGGCAGTATGACAGACAATGGAATATAACTGTGATGAGATGCTTAGCCTTACCGACTCCATTTTCTAACCTATGTTACTAACCCTGAGAAAACCCTTGCATATCAAAGTAGAGGCCCAGAATGTTACTAACAGTTGGTGTGAACATTCCTTTCCCTGAAACTAACAAAAGCCACCTTCCTTTGTAGATAAGCGCCTCCAGGGATGGCAGTTCAGCCATCCCTGTGAAGCGGCAACAACAATGAGATAAGAAGGAATGATCATGTGAAACCTTGCACCTCGACCCAGCAATGTTTAGAAATGTGGTTTTTTGCATAGTAGCCTTTGATGTAGAATTCTTTAAGACATACCTTAGTATGCAACACTGTATCAGTTCCAATCTTCCTTCGTTCAGATGCTATGGATATTCGAATAAAGCCTAAACTTTGTATCAATTCAAGGTCTGGTTGATTTGAAGTTCCACTGTCTGACATTGGGTTTCGAATATAAAGGGAAGAGATTTACTATCACAAGTACGCAAGATATGGCAAAGTTTTTGGAGAAACATAAAGAATTTGGAGGTACAGATTAAAATCAGAAAACAATGATGGATTACAAACTAATATCTTGGAATGTAAATGGATTTAATTCACCACAAAAAAGAAGGGCGATTTTTCATTGGATTGGGAAGCAAAAATGTAATACAATTTGCCTACAAGAAGTACACATCAAACAAATGGATGATAAATTTTTATGGAATAAGCAACTTGGTGTGAAATTTTGCTCATTGGCTAAAGAGAAAAAAAGGGGTGTGGTTTTTTTATGTGAAGCAAGAACTAGACCCAAAGCTGATTTTTAAAGATGATGATGGTAGATTTATTGCGGTGGAAGTGATGTTGAACCATAAAAGAACTCTGTTATTGGGATTGTATGCCTCAAATGGAGCAAAAGACTCTTTTTTTAAGGACATTATGCAACAATTTGATGAAGTGACATATTAGCAAATTATGTTAATAGTGTCAAGCATGGTAAAATTCCATTGGTAATTGATTGTTTTAGGGTCCTCCATAAAACTGGTCAGTGAAATATCATTGAGGACCAAGGTCTGTTAGCTCTGTTATTCTTTCCCCTCCCCCTTTTTGCTTTATGGCTTGCAAAGTAGAAGTAGAGAGAAATGAAACTAACTTGAGAAAAAGTAATCAGCACCTTCCCATACATTCTTGTTAGGGAGTGTGACACATCTGGGGAAAGCAAGGACGGAGTCCTGATAATGCCATGAGAATGCAGACATTTATGATAGTTTATGTGTGAGAGCGCATTCCTCGCCCCCACCTTTTGGAATCCTTTTGAAGTTAGCCTGAGGGACATACAACAAGGCTCTAAGTCGATCCGTGAGTATGTGGCCGAGTTCTGCACCAGCGCGGCTAAAGTGAGGGGGTGGAGTGAGCTGATGAAGATCGAGCATTTCACCCGGGGGCTGAATGCTAGTGTCCTGGATCGAGCCCTGCAGCAAGCGAGGCCAACCACCCTGGTGGGGTGGATACAGCTGGTGGGAGAGGTGGAGACCAACATGAAGAGAGTGGCCATGCAGCGCCAGCAGCAGAGTGGCAAGTCGGGCCATGACCAGAAACCAGGGGTGAAGATGAAGGTGAAGAAGACCCAGGTGGGGGGAGGAGCCGGGAAGTCTCCGGCAACTCGCAAGTGTTTTCGATGCGGGGAACCGAACCACTTGGCCAGTGGCTGCCCGAACCCCCCTAGGCCACCATCCACCACCACCAAGACAAGCACTCCAACTCCTAAAAACCAAACCGGCCGCCCTAAGGATGCGGCAAAGAACAGCACGGCCGCAAGCTCGATGCCTGATGAGGAAACCATCGTCATCAATGAGCTGAGTGAGATGTCCTGGGAGGATGAGCCGGTGGGAAATGAGGACGACCTGCTCGAAATCGTGCCAGTCAGCAGGTTGCTGATGAACCGGCACCACTCAGGGTGAGAGTAACGGGGTCGCTATATTTTGCTAAACAGCAGACTCAACAGGTTCATGCAGGTGAAAGCGTTGATTGACTCGGAGTCCACAAGAGACATAATCACCCCTAAGCTGGTGGACGCGTTGGGGCTTCCCACAACGGCTTTGCCACATCCCATCCAGTTTGAGCAAATGGATGGGTCAGTGATGAGGGGGAGCCATGTGTGTTAGAGACTCAATTAGTACCAGTGGGCATTAAAGACCACTGGGACCAGGAGGCTTTTGTAATAGCTCCATCATTCTCTTACGATGTAGTGTTGGAAGTAGGATGGCTAGCCAAGCACGAGCCAGACATTCGATGAGGAGACCAGATGATAGAGTTCAATGATATAACGTGTCTGGCCCATCATCGGAATAAGGAGTGGGGCCCCAATCCGCTGCCCCGAAAAGAGAAGGTTTGCTTGACAATGGAGAAAGTCCAGATGATCCCTAAGGCTTATCGAGACTTAAAAGGGGTGTTCAGTGAACAGGGAGCTGATGAACTCCCGCCCCATAGGGACACGGACTGTGCCATTTAATTGATCCCGGGGCAGACCCTGCCTAAGGCCAAGCTGTACTCAATGGGGTGGACTGAAAAGGTGGACCTGAGGAAGTTCCTAGATAAGAACCTGAAGAGAGGCTTTATACGACCTGCCACGGCCCCCCATGCATCCCCCGTCCTCTTTAGGAAAAAGAAGGACGGCTCGCTTAGACTTTGTACTGATTTTTGGGGGATCAATGGGATTTCCACTTCCAATGCCTATCCAATACCCCTCATCAAGGACTTACTCAGTACTGTGTTGGAGGGGAAGGTCTTTACTAAACTGGACTTGAGAGATGCGTACTTCAGGGTGCGCATCAAGGAGGGGGACAAGTGGAAAACGGCGTTCAATACACCAATGGGACAATTTGAATACCTAGTGATGCCATTTGGGTTACAAGGAGTGCCGGGAGTGTTCATGAACTTTATCAATGAAGTGCTGAGATAATATTTGTTTAAAGGGGTGGTGGTGTACCTGGATGACATAATCATCTATTCACAAGACCTCCAATCGCATGTGAAACTAGTGAGGGAGGTCCTCAGTATGCTACTAAAGCATAAGTTGTATGCTAAATTGTCAAAATGTGAGTTCCACAAGACCGAACTCGACTATTTGGGTTTTAGAGTATCTGGGCAAGGGTTGGTGATGGACCCAAGTAAAGTTCAAGCGGTACTAGATTGGGCTCCTCCGAGGACACGTAGACAGCTCCAATCGTTCCTCGGCTTCGCAAATTTTTACCATACCTTCAAACCAGGGTTCGCCCAAATAATGTTGCCCCTCGCTGAGTTATTGAAAACAAGGGGGAAGGGTCCAGACTCCAAAAAAACCGGGAGCGAAGCTAAATTGGACGCTGAAATGTCTGGAAGCGTTCAATAAGCTCAAAAGGCTGTCCACAAGCAAGCCAGTCTTAAGCCACCCCAATGAATTGAAGCCTTTCATTATGCATGTGATGCTTCCGACGTTGCGGTCGGAGCCATCCTCCTGCAAAAGGGATAAGGAGGAAAGGCTAAAGCCCTGTGCCTATATTTCTAAGAAATTTTCCCAGGAGCAGAGAAATTGGTCAGTGTGGGATAAAGAGGCTTTTGCTGTGACCTATGCTTTAAAAACATGGAGGTCATGGCTGGAGGGTGCCAAACTGTCATTTGAAATTTAGACTGATCACAAAAATTTGGAGGTGCTCACCGGCCGTCGCAAACTCACTGAAAAGCAAATTAGGTGGGCGGGTTTTTCCTCTAAATTCGATTTCGTACTGAAGCACAACCTGGGGACAAAAAATTTCTTGGCTGACGCCCTTTCGCACCTCCCTCAGCACAATAGCAAAAAAGAGGAGGTAGTGGATTCCTTGATCTCCCCCTCTCAAGTAGCTGCCATGGTAACCACACAGTCCAAAGGAAGGCAGAATCTGCAAACGGAGAAGTGGGGGGGGGGGAAGACTGGCCACAGAGACCGAAAAGGCAGGGGAAGACCACCCGGGTGAAGTACAAAAGGGAGAGGATGGGTTCTGGTATAAAGACGGCAAACTTTACATCCCTAAGAGCCTCCGCTAAGAGGTCCTGCAATTTTGTCATTCCAACAAGCTAGCCGGGCACTTTGGGTATGTGAAGGCACTGCATCTAATTAACAGGCAGTTCTGGTGGCCATCTATGAAAAAGGACGTTTCTGAGTTTGTAACTTCTTGCCCCATTTGCTTAATGGCTAAGAGAAGAGGGGGGAAGCCCCCTGGGTTGTTGCCTCTAGAAACAGCCACATGTCCTTGGTCTGTAGTGTCAATGGATTTCATAGTCGAACTACGAGCCTTGCAAGGGAAAACCATAATTCTGGTAGAAGTGGACACCTTTTCCAAACAGGCACACTTCATTTCTTGTGTGCAATTGCCATCCGCTAAGAGACTAGCTTATTTGTTTTTCCACCATATTGTGAAACTCCACTCCTTCCCCAATAAGATCATTAGTGACAGAGGCCCACAGTTCGTTGCCAACTTCTGGCAGGAGTTTTACAAACTGATGAGTATAGAACAGGTGTTGAGCTCAGTTTACCATCCACAGACGGATGGAGAGACGGAACAGGTGAATGCGCTTTTAGAACAGTATTTACGGTGTTATGTGACTCACCAACAGTCTAATTGGGTGAACCTCTTGCCGTTTGCCGAATATGGTTACAACAACAGTGTCAAGATGCGGAACTTCAAACAGAGACGGATCATAATGTTGCAAAATTAATCCATTTATTTGAGAACAAACATTCTATCAGAGAGGCAGATTGAGTTTGATGCCTTTCAAGGCTAACACCAGCCTTTTGTACATTTCAAAAGAGGGAAACGATACAGCCTTTTCACACCCCCAGTCGGTGCTTCCCATGCTGCTTATCTCCCTTCCCAGGAAGGAGATTCCTAGTCACCTTGAATATGTAAACTTCAAAGACCCCAGATGGCTTCTAGGCCGAGTGTGACATTCCTCCCCTTGTGGTTACAAATTGCTTGGGGAAAGATGCTTGTTACATTTCTCACGGTTAGTAAAGCAGAGGTTACACTAGGCTACAATATGGCGTTAGTCATGTCAAGCTATTCTAATCTACAATTCAGTTCAAGCAAGTTACACGTCTGACATACAGTGTGCATAGCTCAACCAAAGCTTCCCCGTTTCAGATTGTAAATGGGTATGAAGGCAAGCCTGTCCCATTGTTGCCAGGGGGAGAGTGAGCCTGGGACCCCACCACTTTCAAGCAATGGTGGGGCAAATTGGAGGGCAGCTGGAAGGGGATCCAAGAGAACCTAGAACTGGCCAAGGAAACTTATAAAAAACAATATGATAAATCCCATATGCCCGTGTGGGATTTCCAAGTGAGGGATTCTGTGTTTGTGTCAACAAAAAACCTTCCACTGAATCAGCCTTCAAAGAAGCTGGCTTATAGATTTCTGGGTCCATTTAAAATCAAAAGAGTAATCAATATAGTGACAGTAGAATTGGAGTTACCCAAGATGTTTAGTAAAATACACCCTGTCTTTCATTGCAGTCTTTTGCAAAGAGACCCGGGTGATACTCCTTGGCATCCTCGACCGCCAGCTCCACAACCTATCCAGATTGGGAATCAGAGTCATCATAAAGTACAAGAAATTTTAGATGCTAAAGTAAAGCGTGGAGTGTTGTACTATCTGATTAAGTGGAAACATTTCCTGGCCAGCCAAAATGAATGGGTAGCAGAACAAAATGTCTTAGCCCCTGATTTGATAAACAAATTTTATAAAGCATTCTCTCAAAAACCCTGACGCTGATGTTGTGGGGCAGTATGTCAAGCATGGTAAAATTCTATTGGTAATGATTGTTTTAGGGTCCTCCATAAAGCTGGTCTGTGAAATATCATGGAGGACCAAGGTCTGTTAGCTCTGTTATTCTTTCCCCTCCCCCTTTTTGCTTTATTGCTTGCTGTCAGACATTGTAACTTACCTGTTTAATGTACCTTATACTATGTCCCCTTGCCCTGACTAACTCCATTTTGAATGGTTCTGTTGACCATGTGAAATAAAGTCTTGCATTTCAAACACTTTTGCAACAGTTACTAACTCCCTTGGGAAAGTCCTAGCATAGCACTAACAAATGTAACAGCTCTTTGAAGATAGTGAGCCTCATGGTAACCAGCAGGGTTCCTTCCTTGAGAAAGAGATAAGGGGGCCTGGCTTCTCCAAAGTGTGAGAATGGGTTTATTGTTTAGCTTTTGATGTGTTAGAGGTTAAAATGGCATGTTCTGCTTTACTTTGTATCAATCTCAATCTGTCCCTATCCTAGACAACAAGTTCTCAAAAAACTGGATTAAGCTGTTACAAACTATGGTCCGTTTTACTTTGAAGTTCCAAGTCTGACACTTGCAAAGTAGAAGTAGAGAGAAACAAAACTAACTTGAGAAAAAGTAATCAGCACCTTCCCATACTTTCCTGTTAGGGAGTGCGACACATCTGGGGAAAACAAGGACGGAGTCCTGATAACGCCATGAGAATGCAGACATTTATGATAGTTTATGTGTGAGAGTGCATCCCTCGCCCCCACCTTTTGGAATCCTTTTGAAGTTAGCCTTAAAAGTATTGTATCAACGTATCTTTAGCATCACTCTCAAGAATCTGTTACACTGAAAGTATCGGTCTATCAATAAATGTAGTCTTGTATCAAACCTGACTCGTCATTGAAACCGCATGCTTGACAAATAGGAGATTTTAATGGAACGGTTAAGAATATTTTGGATAGATCTGGGGGAAAAAATAATGAAGGAAAATTTCCAAAGTCTTTTTTTTGAACTAGTCAAACAAGAAAGTTTGGAGGATGTATGAAGGACATTCAACCCTAAAGAACGGGACTACACTTTCTTTTCAGCAAGACATAATTCTTTCTCAAGAATTGATATGTTATGCAAATAGGGGCAGATCACAATCCATTAATGTGGTCTCCAAACCCACAAAAAAGACTTTTAAGATGGCAGATAAATGAAGATTTGCTGCAGAAAAAGGTGGTAGTAGAGTCTCTGGAAAAGGAGACTAAATCTTTCTTTCAAATAAATGAAAATGAGGGCATTCAATTTCAAATGGTGTGGGATGCATATAAAGCGGTAATGAGGGGCATTCTAATTACACTGAACAATAAAGATAAAAGAGCCAAGGAGAAACAAATGATAGACTTACAAAAAGAGATTGGAAAGAAGGAGAAAGAGTTTTAAAAGATGCCTGGAAAAAAGAAAATTATAAGGGAGATTACAATGCTCCCTTATACTACAATACTACAAAATCAATTAAGACATTTGTTAAACAAAGAAGTGGAATGGAATTTAAAAAGGCTTCAACAAAAATCATTTGAAGGAGTGAATAAGCCTGGAAAATACCTGGCCTGGCAAATGAAAAGAAAAAGGGAGAATAAGATTAATAAAATTGTTTCTGGAGGCAAGGAAATTGTTGACCAGGAAGGAATCAAAAGAGAATTCTAAAATATTACGCCAAGTTGTTTAAAGGTCATGTGGTGGAAAAGGAAAAGAGTTGAACTGAGTCTGTTAGCTGTCCTGAGCCTGTTAGAGGAGGGTGGGATATAAATTGATAAAATAAAAAAAATAAACTAGTCTTGCAGATCTTCAGAAGTTGAATCTTCTTTTGTTGTATTGAAAGTTGTTGTATTGAAAATTAATCAGTAAAAATTATATTTGTTTTGCTCCTTAAAAATAACATTCATTCAGATTTCATTGTAATTAACACATTTTTTCTGCTCTTAAATATCAGCTCATGTTCAGCGCAACAGCAAAGTGGACTGCATGATCAGATATTGTGGATTATGCTCCTATATAACAGTTTGATTGAGTTGCAAACTATTTAGTTTACACAGTCCAGAAAATACTTGATTAATGCAGTTTTTAATTTATGGAACTGGTTGTTCTCCCTCTGAGGTGTAATACACCTTGTGGGTGATTCCCAGCCCATCAGTAGGGAGGCAGGACTAAATTTTCAACTTCCTGTTTCCGTTAAGAGTCACCCTCAACTCAGTTCTTTTCCTGCCTCTATAGGGAGAGCATCGAATATAGGATCGTCTGCTATTATGAACATATGAAGCTGCCTTCTACTGAATCAGACCCTCGGTCCATCAAAGTCAGTATTGTCTACTCAGACTGGCAGCGGCTCTCCAGGGTCTCAAGCTAAGGTTTTTCACACCTATTTGCCTGGACCCTTTTTTGGAGATGCCGGGGATTGAACCTGGGACCTTCTGCTTCCCAAGCAGATGCTCTACCACTGAGCCACCATCCCTCCCCCTATTATTCTCTTCATCTAGATACTTTTACTTAATTTCTTGATCATACTGTTCTATTGTCTAATCCTCCCTCTTATCTTTTCCTCTGACAAACTTTCAATATTTCCTTTCCCTGGCCGGGAGTTGCCTTCGGACATCCCAACTGCCATTTTGTGCCCAGTACCTACTTCTAATGGGCCTTGAGATTGTCGTGGGCTCCTGCAAATGTAATGTAAATCCCTTAACTGAAAATATGGAGAAGATATTAAATGAACCAATTGGAAAGGAGGAAGTAGAGGCGGCAATTAAATCAATGAAATTGGGAAAAGCACCCGGACAGCAAAATTTTATAAAGTCCTCATGGAGGCTCTACTACCAAAACTTCAGAAGTTGATGAATACTATAAGAAAAGATGGGAAAATACCTAATACTTGGAAAGAAGCAGTAATTTCGTTGATACCGAAAGAAAGATAGAGACACCATGAATGTAAAAAATTAAAGGCCAATTTCACTACTTGGTCATCGTGAATGTGCGGCTGGGCCTGGCTGGAGGCAGGAGGTGTCCTTAGAATGTTTTGTAACTTGCTGAGCTTGGAACTGCCTTCTCTAGATCGGCGTTTACTTGAGTGTGCATTTAGAAGCAGGGAAAGAAGGATGTGATTAAGATCAACTTTTCTTTGTCCTTTTGGTTGTTGATCTGGTGCTCTGCTAAAAGTATGCATATAACCTTTTTCTCTTTTAAATAAACATTTTAATGTTTTGAGTGCTGATAGTAAATCTCTATGCCACATATGTCCCTCAGCCACCTTAGATCACACTACTTTAAGAAGGGAGTCCTGAAGAGGGGGAAGGCCAATCCCACAGGCCCCCCCCAAGGAATCTGGTCCCTGTGTTAACCCAGTGCTGGGTAGCAGGAGACCAAAGGCAAGGCCTCAGAGCTGAAAGGGGGTGTCTGTCCCTCCTGGTAGGAAGACCCCAACAGGACAGTGGTGGCAGCATACCCTAGTAGAAGGAAGTGGGATAGCACCCTCCAAGACGTGGCACAAGCCCAGGAGGAAACTGGCCGGAACCAAGTCTGCAAGTCAAATTGAGTTGATTTTGTCAAGGGTGGGGGAAGGAAAGGAAAGGGGTACTTCAGTTCAGGAGGAATTATTCTTTTAATGATTTATGGCTTCATTAATGACTTTGATAGAACAATTCATTTGTGAATTCCATGTTATTCACCTAAAGAGTGATTCACTCATGGAATTCACTGCCACAGGAAGTGGTGGCAGCTGCAAACATAGACAGCTTCAAGAAGAGATTGGATAAACATCTGGAGCAGAGATCCATCAGTAGCTACTAGCCACAAGGTATAGATGGATCTCTCTGTCTGGGGCAGTGATGCTCTGTATTCTTGGTGCTTGGGGGGGAGCAACAATGGGAGGGCTTTTGAAGTTCTGGCCCCACTGGTGGACCTCCTGATGGCACCTGGGTTTTTTGCCCACTGTGTGACACAGAGTGTTGGACTGGATGGGCCATTGGCCTGATCCAACAGGGCTTCTCTGATGTTCTTGAATGATTCCTTTTCCCCCTTGTCTGCTGACCATGGATTAGGGCTGCTGTCTGGAAGGCTTCTCCAGGTGCCCTAGCCAAGAGACTCCTTTGACTTCATTCCACGGCCCAATGAGCTCCTGATCCCAGCACATCAATCAATGGAGCCATTTTAAGTTTAAATTATAAATTGTTTATATATGTTTTGAATTTATAATTATAAGGTATTGTTATTGCTGCATTATGACTGTGAGCCACCCATGTGGAGGGGGCAGCATATAAATGTAAAGTAAATAAAATAAATAAATTTAATTTTTTTAAAAAAGCTCTTGGGGGGGAGATTGCAGGGGAAGTTCCAAATGTTCTGTCAGCAGTATGACTCATGAGTTGGCCTCAGGCCATGGATGACTTTGCACTTTGCAGGTGGTGAGGAGGAATCCCAGTTCAGATACAGCAAGGGCTCAGGTACCAACTAGACCGTGCCAGGAGTGTATGTGTAGTGGATCCAGGCCTCTGTGGCTTCCTGGGTTTCTAACACCTTGACGTTCTTCTCAGGTGCTTTAAACTGGGAGTATAGAGCCAGGACATGCTGGTGGTGGCTACTAGGGATGTGCATTCGGCTCGGCCGAGCCGAATATACAGCCGAATCAACGCTGATTCGGCTGTATTCGGAATCGGCTGTAGCCGATTCCCATTGCCGCCCGTTAATGCGGCAGCCGAATACGGCTCGCCGCATACTTCCGAATGGCCATTCGGAAGTATGCGGCTGTCAGCTGTCAAAAGTTCAAAACTTCAAAAGGCGGGAAAAGCAGCCTCTGCAGCCTCAAAGGAGCTGCTTTGCCTGGTTTCCTGCCTTTAGTGGCCTCTTCCCGCCCTCAGGGAGGGGGGGGAGGGGGAAGAGGAGCCCCAGCAGCCAATCCAAAGCATGCATTTGCAAAATGCATTGCAAATGCATGCTTTGCAGGGCTGTTGTTGTGTACTGTGTAGCTGATGGCCCAGCCATCAGCTACATTGTTATTTTGATCTTTTGCTTACTTGGGTATCCAAGTAAGCAATGTTCTCTGGCCAATCAGAGAGAGCAGTGCTATTTTTTGAAATTGCTCTCTGTAGGGCCAGAGAACCTTTTTAAGGAGTCTTCCTGCTGGACTCCTCCATTGCTGTGTTGGTGTGTATGTGGTGTGGGTTGGTGTGAGAGAGATTGTGCTGCTGCTGGTGGCTGGCTGGCCCTTGGCTTCAGCTCCTGCCTGCTGCACTCTCACTGCCTTACCAGAGACCTCCCTGGACTCAGAGAAGACAAGGTAAGACAGTTTTGGGGTTCTTGTTTTAGTTTTTGTTGGTAAAAGGACTAGAGTCCCTTTACTTGTTCAGATTTGGGTGGGTGAGTACTGGGTGGGTAGGGTAGCCTATTTGGGGTTGGGGTTAGGTTCTGCTGGGGGTGGGGGCCTGGGGTGGGTTTTTTTTGCTAATTTGCCCATATCTTAATTTAGTGAGAGGACTTTTTAAAGTGCACTGCCCTTTTACTTCTCCTGATTTGGGTGGCTTGGATTTCTTGGGGTTAGGGTGAAGGGGTTTTTTTTTTTGGGGGGGGAGTTCCTGTATTATTAAAAGTTGAGTTTTTTACTGTTTCATTGTTTGATTTGTTGCTGCTGTGTTGTGTTGCTGCTGTGTTACTTTTATCTTCAGGTTATTGGGGGGGGGGTGCTGTTTGGCCTAATTTTCATTGTTTAAAAGGCCACTTTTGTCCCCCTTTTCTGGTTCTGGTTTTAGGGGTGGGGGTGTTGTTGTTGACTGATTTGGCCTGAGTTTTCTTATTGGTGAAAGGCCACTTTTTAAAATCTTGAGTTGCTTTGCTTGGCCTCTTGTGATTCTCTGGTTTTGTTTTGGTTTTTTAAAATCTTGAGTTGCTTTGCTTGGCCTCTTGTGATTCTCTGGTTTTGTTTTGGTTTTTTAAAATTACCTCTGGTTGGTGTGGGGGTTGGCGAGGGTGTGTGTGGGCTGGGTCACTTTCTTGTTGTTATAGAGTGATTTTTGGAATCTGAGTGTGCTCTCGGTTTGGCTAGGGCCACTAAATAGGCTGCCCCACTAATAAGGGTGTTTTTAGGGATTGTGTTTTTTTGAAATTTAAAACAAAATTAATCCAGTTTAGGGCTTTATCTCCTTTCACAACTCAAGTAGGCCAGATAGGGGTGCTTTAAAAAGTTTTTAGGTTTCTCATAAAAGGCAGCGTGACTACTAGGCCACATCAGGCTCCCTTTTAAAGAGACTAGGGTTGCAGCAGTGGTGCATTTGGCTTTCAGCCACTGAAAGCTGGTGCATCCTTAGATTTCAACAGGGTAAACCACAGCTTCTCTCACGTTATAGGGGACACCTGATTTCTAGTTTGCAAGGAAATCAGGTTTGTCCCAGGATCTAGTTAGGAGAAGTTTAACTAGGAGGATATAACAAGGATTGCGTTCATCTCAAGGTAGCCTTTTAAAAACTGCAGCCAGGTAGAGGCAGGATCACCTAGTCTCCTAAACTTTACCAGACTACTACTACCCCAACCCAAAGAAGGACAGGTTAGGGACCAAAAAACAAATAAACAAGCTTTGGTGGGAGGGTTTTTAAAAAGAAGTCAGGGCACCTGTTGGTTCAGGGTACAGTGCAGTGAGTTAGGTTTGTAAAAAAACCCCACTCTCAGTTCAGGTTCTGTGAGACTGGCCAAGGGTGACATGAGTGACAGGCAGCAGAAGAGGGGCCCTGGGGGCAAGGCCAAGGAGAAGACTAGAGGGGTGGAGGGGAGGGGGAGGACCCAGGTCTCCCCCCCACCTGTGCATGGGGCCACTCCACAGCCGCTTTCTAGCACTCCGACTTCTGGCCAGAGTGTGATGAAGAAGAAGGCCCGCCTTGGGCCCTTCATCGAGGCTGCTCCTGGGGCGCCCCGAGCAAAGGTGCCATTAGGTGCTGGCACTGTGCAGGGGTCTGCTGCTCGGGCAGTCACTCCTCCAGCTGATGTCGCTCGGCCTCAGCAGCCGGAGGAGGGGCAGCAAGAGCAGCCCTCCTTGGAGATGAGCTTTGGGGACAGTTTTCTGTCCAAAATGATCACCCCAAGGAGGGTGGAGAGTGTCGTGCAGGAGCTGGAGGAGAAGCTGGTTGAGGAGGACCAGCCCCCTTCTTCGGTTCCTTCGGGCACCAGCAGACCTTCAGGGGATGGCCAGGAGGGGAGGCCGCATGGGGTGGAGGGGGAAGAGATGGAGACACACGAGGTGCCTCCATCTCTGCCCATTTCCCCCCGGCGGCCAGCCCCTCCTGCCACCCCGAGGCACGATGTGTCTCCCCCGAGCACCTCAAAGGAGGTGGCTCCGGACACCCAACCTGCCAGTCAGTTTGGGCATCCGTTCACCTCCGAAGTATGGAAGTATTTCCAACTTATGGAGGATCCACGTTATGCGCAGTGCAAGCTGTGTAGGGCCCGGATCAGTCGTGGGCGGGACCTTGCCCACCTGACTCCGGGGGGGATGCAGAATCACCTGCGGAAGCACCACCCGGGGGTGCTTCTTAAGGGGGAGAAGCAGGCTGGTGCTGTGTTGTCCCAGCGGACAACAACACCACCCAGCCAGGGGGTCCGTCCCATCGCGACTACCCCCGCTCTCCAGGAGCATTCCGTGGGAGAACAGGGACGCCAGGCATCTCTGCCTGAGATGTTTGGTAGGGGCACCTCTGTGCCAAGAGGGGGAATCAGGCACGGCAGGAGGGTGATCGCCTGGCACCTTGCCAGGTCGGTCGCCCATGGGCTCCCGTTTTCAGTTGTCGAGAATCCTGGGGTGCGGGGGTTGCTGGAGTACCTGGTGCCCTGGTACAAAATTCCTGCTAGAACCACCCTTAGCAGGACCATTGTGCCAGCTCTTTTCAGGGCGACCAGATCTGTGGTGAAGGAGCATTTGTCCCGTGCTGCCGGGGGGACTGTTCATTTCACCTCAGATATCTGGACCTCCAAACATGCGTTCGAGGGGTATCTCTCCCTGACTGCGCATTGGTGGCAACCCAGTGAGGTGGTTGGGGGGTGGCAGTAGTGACAGGCAGGGTCAGGGCCGCTGAGCTGGCTATCGCTGTGCCTTGCTGCACGCCGAAGCAGTCGACGCACCGCACACGGCGGACACTCTCAGAGCCATCCTCTCACAGCAGGTAGAGGCCTGGGTAGGCAGCGGGGGGGACGTCGCCAGGGGCTTCATGGTGACTGATGGTGGCTCAAACATCAAGGCGGCCGCCCAGCGTGCGGGCCTAAAACGCCTTCCTTGCATGGCCCACCTTCTCCACCTCGTGGTCAAGGACGTGTTGGGGCAGACGAAAAACAATGATCGTGTGTATCAGGCTGCGACCCATGAATACCAACTTCTGCTCCAGAAATGTCGGTACATCACGGGTCACTTCTCACGCAGCAATACGGACTCGTATCGGCTGCGTGAGAAACAGACACAGACAGGCGTGCCATGGCACCGCCTGTTTGGTGACGTCAGCACACGCTGGAACTCCACCTGCGCCATGCTGGAGCGCATGGTGGAGCAGAGAGCAGCCCTGGATGCCTTTGTCTCTGAGACGAGGGTCTTTCGGGATGAGAACCGTCTCACCCAAGAGGATTGGGTGGTCATTTCTCAGACTGTGGAGGTTCTTGGGCCCTTCAAGACCTACGCAGAAATGCTCTCGTCTGACACGGCGAGCATCGCACTGGTCGTCCCCATGGTCCAGATGGCCCATGAGGACCTGGCCTCGTTTCTAGTGCCAGCTCAAGGCCGTGCAGACGTTCTTCCAGCGGTGCGCATCCTGGTTGTTAGGCTGCAGGTTGGGCTAGAGGCCCGCTTTCAGGCTTTCACCCAGGATAAGGTCTACATGATGGCGGCCATGTTGGACCCGCGCCTTAAGGGCACAATCGCCGAGCAGGCCAACGAGCTCGATCGCTGGCGAGACGAGCTCTCCCAGAAGGTCGAGCGTTCCAGAGTCAGGGGGGGCCCAGTGTCGATAGTTGAGGAGGAGGGGGGTAGAAGCAGCTCATCTGCGAGTGCGACTTCCGCTGCTGTTGTTCATCCCCAGCCTCCCCAGCTAGGCAGTGTTTCCCACCAGACTCACGCCATGAGGAGTGCTGAGGTGACATTCATCGGGCGGGTCGTTGGCCCCTCTAGGAGCGGTAGGGCACCGAGAGCGGAGACGGGTGCTGCGATGGTGAGGGACTATCTTTTTGAGCCCCTCGAGCCGCAGGAAGCGTCTCCTTTGGACTACTGGGTCACGAAGGAGGGGGTCTGGCCGGCCCTCTCCGCCGTGGCCAAGGCGTTCCTCTCCTGCCCACTGACGAGCGTGCAGAGCGAGCGCGTCTTTTCACATATGGGCGACATTGTCTGCCCACATCGCAATCACCTGCAACCCTGGACAGTTCAGCAGTTGATCTTCCTGAAGGTCAACTTGCCTCTGTTCGGCTCCCCAAACATGGACTTTGAGATTGAATGAAGTGAGCACCTACTTGTGCCTGCATCCTCTCTTGGCCCGCGCTTGGAAGATGGTTGTAAAATGCTCCTCCAATAAAAATTGACTAGAGTCCAAAGACAGCCCAAAAACTCACTCACAAATTGATTGGCAGTGCATCCCCCCCCCCTCATCCCTCCCCAAACCAAAAGTGAATGCTGGTTTAAAAACTGCAAAGCGATCCAAATTTCTCCAGTCCTCCACCCACACATGCCTAATAATACTGAAAGGGCCATTGCAGCCCCCAACTGTAACCGACAGCACCCACAGGCATAACCCACCCAGTTTTTTTTTCAGGGGCAGGAGGAAGAAAGAGGGAGGTGCCAGTGATGATGACAGGCAGCCAGCAGCCATACCAATGCTGAGGTCCCTCTAATGGGACAGTGATACTGGTGTGTTACTGCTGAGCTGAGAGAGAAGGAATGGTTGCCTTCCTCTCACATAATCTGAGGCCCTCCCAGTTACCTTCCTCATTTGGGGTGCAATTCTGGCTCGCCTCCTCGTGGTGCACCCTGGGTAACGCGAAGCAGCCGGGACCAGCCAACCATCCATCACTCAAGGTAAGTCAAAATGCTTCTTGCTTTGTGTTGCAGAATGATGTTGAGCTAGGTGTGGTGGTCCACCACTTCTCTTGTTTGAGAGACTAGAGTTGTGTTGTTTGGGGCAGGGAAGCTGGCACCTGGGTGAGAGACCCAGAGGCAGCAGGCTTTTTGTGGTTTGCCAGCTCTCCCCATGTTGTTTGGGGCAGGGCTGGAGAGCTGGCACCTGTAGATTGTGTTGTTTGGGGCAGGGAAGCTGGCACCTGGGTGAGAGACCCAGAGGCAGCAGGCTTTTTGTGGTTGGCCAGCTCTCCCCGTGTTGTTTGGGGCAGGGCTGGAGAGCTGGCACCTGTAGATTGTGTTGTTTGGGGCAGGGAAGCTGGCACCTGGGTGAGAGACCCAGAGGCAGCAGGCTTTTTGTGGTTGGCCAGCTCTCCCCGTGTTGTTTGGGTCAGGGCTGGAGAGCTGGCACCTGTAGATTCTGTTGTTTGGGGCAGGGAAGCTGGCACCTGGGTGAGAGACCCAGAGGCAGCAGGCTTTTTGTGGTTTGCCAGCTCTCCCCGTGTTGTTTGGGGCAGGGCTGGAGAGCTGGCACCTGTAGATTGTGTTGTTTGGGGCAGGGAAGCTGGCACCTGGGTGAGAGACCCAGAGGCAGCAGGCTTTTTGTGGTTGGCCAGCTCTCCCCGTGTTGTTTGGGGCAGGGCTGGAGAGCTGGCATCTGGGTTTGCTGCAGCCAGGTCTGCAGAGCAGACCTTGAGCAGATTGTGTTTTGTACTGCCACGACGTTGGCAACTGGGTTTTTATTGGTGCCAGGCCTGCAGGGTTCATAGATTAGATAGAGGGATGTAGTGCATTTGGGGCCTATAGAGATTCTCTGGTGTGAAGTTAGGTTTGGCTTTGGGTGCCCCAGGAATTGGACCCCCTGGTCCAATTTTTTTTTGGCCTTGTGGGTTTTGTGTGGGACAGTCCCCTGAAGCTGCACAGCAGTTTGGGGGGCTCTCCTCAAAACCTCCTGCTCCCCAGAGCCACTTTTCCCACGACAATTGCAGTGAGGAAGTGGCTCTAATTGGTTTTTTCTCACCATTGGGAGCAGTGTTCCCTTTGGGGTGCCCACAGATGGGTGCTGTCTTTTGGGGCCAGGGGGGTTGCATGCTGGGGAGTCCCCTGAAGCTGCCCTGCAGTTTTGGGGCCTCTCCCTCAAACCCCCCTCTGGCCAGAGCCACTTTCCCCACAGCAATTGTAGTGGAGGAAGTGGCTAATTGGGCTTTCCCCATCATTGTTGGCAATGGGCCTTTTGGGGAGCCCAAAGACAGGGACCCCCTGGCCCAATCTTTTTGGGACTTGGGGGGGGGGGGGTTGGAGGGGAGAGTCCCCTGCAGGTCCCCTGCAAATTTGGGGGCTCTCCCTCAAACCCCCTCCCCTCCAGGCGGCTTTAATTATACCCTATTTGCCATTGATTTCAATGGCCCATAGGGTATAATGATGGAATAGGGGCACCCTCTTTGGGTGCCCCTGGAATGGGATCCCCTGGCCCAATCTTTTTGGGACTTGGGGGGTTTGGAGGGGAGAGTCCCCTGCAGGTCCCCTGCAAATTTGGGGGCTCTCCCTCAACCCCCCCCCCTCCAGGCGGCTTCAAATATACCCTATTTGCCATTGATTTCAATGGCCCATAGGGTATAATAGGGCCGTATATTCGGAAATAGCCGCGCATTACCGTATATGCGGCTATTCCGAATACGGCATTCAGCAGTACAAGGGGAATCCGATTTTTTTTTTCCCTGTGTATTTCCGAATCCGTGTACTTCCAAATTTTTTTTTTTTTGCACATCTCTAGTGGCTTCACCACTATGGCAACTTCCAGAAGAGGGAGCCCATGTGCTGCTGCCTGGAAGGAGGCTCTGCCATGTTCTTATTCAACTACTCCCTGGTGACATGGAAGCCCAAGGGGGTTGAACCTCCTCAAGATGCTCCTGGGCCTCTCCATCTGAGCAACCTGCAGGCATCACATTCCCTGGACTGCCCCTCCCTCCCCCAGGAGTCATCATGCTCTAACCCCGCATCAGTTTCTGTGGTCCTTTGTTTGCATCAGTTTCAGAAATGTTGGTGATCTACAAAAGATGTTCTGTGAAAAGATGGGGGAGGTTTCTTTAAACTTCCTCATAAAACACATCTTTTGTTGTGACCCACCGCCCAGGGAAAGACATGGATTCTTCCTGGGAGGGAGAACTCTGAGGACTAGACTGACCCTCGCTGGTCCCTGAGTCTGGTGCAAGGAAGAGGGTTGGCTGCAGTCTGAGGGACCTGCCTGGGAGGCTTGGCTGAAGCGCTGCGCAAGGTTGTCATGAGGACAGAGTGGACTGGCAGATGTTTACATCTGGCTGCTTTAGCCCCAGCCAAATCTTTGCCAAGCCGTCCACAGGGGCATTGGTCAGACAAAATGGTCAGAATAATTGCCCAGTGGACTGAAGCAAGTGAAACCTGGTTTCAAATTTTCATTTGCTGATATTGTCACATGATCATGGTCATGTGACGCTGCCCGGGGACTTTTCTGAGAAACTAATCAAGGGAAGTAAAGCAACATAAATCACCTGACTCCTCAGAGAGCCAAAGAGAAGCCAGAAGATCCATCAAAGGGTTCAAAACTGCAAATATTACTATTCATGAACTGTAAAAAGCTGTCTTCACTTCGGCTCTTAATATGCTCCTTTGTAAATTGCTTTGAGATTTACAGCTGAGAAGGTATAAAGGCTAGAAGCTGTTATTACCCTTGGGTAAGATATAATTCCACACCAGCAGAACAGGCAGATGTAAGAGAGGAGAAACTAAACTTGGTGTAGAATAAACAATAGCCTTTTTAAATATGGCCAGATTAATGTGCCTAATCTCAGCAGCAGCAGCAGCAGCACCTGAAGTTTGAAGGCAAATCTTTGGGTGCTGCAAGCATGACCCATTGTCCAAAGCAGCTACAAGGCAGCAGCCAGTGTGACTTTCACATGTGAGAAGAAAGCTTGAGCTGCCTCGGAGTGAGAAGAGAGTCTCAAGGACTGGGGAAATAAGAGACAGATTAAAAGTGACAAATTAAAAATTAATATGGCACCATGTCTGAAATGCATGTGCTGGAGTATTTGAAAAAGCTTCAAAGGTGAAAATGCTGATCTTTCAACAAAAATACGCAGCGTCTCTACAAGCCAACTTGTCTCTGTTGGGGCAGTATAACAGAGCTTTTTCAAAAGGAATCAAAGAGGGACCAGGAAACTACAAGCCCTACAAGGAGCTTGATGTCTGCTCCTAATATATTAATGGCAACCACTGTTGAAGCCTCAGTGATTATACAAGTAAAAGAACAAGTAATACTGAGGAAGAATCAGCCTGTTTTCTGCAAAAGGAAGTTTTATGAGAACCTTGAAGTTCTATGAGAGCACCAACAAGCATGAATGATGTAGCATATGTGTCACAAAGGCCTCCACTGAAGGCTCCAGAGTAGATTTAGCAGTAATGGGATAAGAGGGCCAGTTCTTTTATAGGTTATTCAGGCTTAAGAGCAGGAAGCAGATTGTGTTTTCATCAGTTCTTCCTGTTGAAGACTGCTATGTAGGCAGTGTTATCAGGAAAGGTTTGGATTTTTGGACCATGGCTTGCACTTTTGAGATGAAGCTCTTCTATTGGGAGATGGTTTGCACCTCATGAACATAGGGGGAAATGTGTTTGGTAAGAGGCTTGCTAACCTATTGATGAGGGCTTTAAATTTAATCATGGAGGACCAAGACAAAACTTCAAAGCCTACTATGATTCCAATAACTGGGGATAAAAAGTTTTGTGGGGAGTTGCATATATGCTAGGTAACAATAACTCACAGGTAAGTGATGAAACAAAAACCTCAGGGAGCATAAACCATGAGTTCCAATATCTCTACATTAATGCACAGATTATGGGAAACAAGCAGGAGGGAACTGGAACTCCAAATACAGGAAGGGGACTATGACCTAATAGACATTACTGAAATTTGGTGGGATGACACTCACAACTAGAATATTAGAATTGAGAGGTACAATTTATTTAAAAGGGACAGACAAAAAAGGAAGGGTGGAGGAGTCGTACTCTATGTAAAGGAGGTAGGTACTTGTGAGGAAATTCATGAATCTGAGCATAGAAGTTCAATCTCTGGGTAAAAATAAAAGGAATAAGAAATAATAATTATGGTGAGGGTCTGCTATAGACCACCAAGCCAGGCAGAGGACTTGGATGAGACTCTTCTAGAACAGGCTGCAAAGTTCTCAGACAGGACACAGAGGTCATGGGAGATTTCAATTACCCAGATACTTTTAGAAGTCCAACTCCACTAAAAAGGAAAGGTCAAATAAATCCCGGACTTGTATTGTTGACACTTTCATGTTCCAGGAAGTGGAGAGGGAAACAAGGGGATCTGATATCCTGGACTTTGTTCTCACCAACAGGGCAGGACAGGTGTAAGGTTTTGCTCAGAATCTGTCAGCAAAGGGTTCATTGAAGTCCCAAAAATGATCAAAGGCGACTTGGTTAAGAAACTAAGTTTCATTTATTGATTACAACAATGTTACTCTCTACATAGAACTATTGAAACTGATAACGGGTAGTCTGAGCCATTGGTATTTATGAATATACTTCAAAGACTGGAGCTTTAAATCACTTCTCATAATAAATCCACAGTCGTCCCCACAATTGCTACTTTCACACACCGCTTATCTTTCGCTAGGGCTAGTTACATCCTCCCTCTCAGTGGTGTCCTTGCTCTCGCTCGGGAGGCGCCAGGGCGACTAGGCTGGTATTCTGCACTTCAAAGGCTGGGCTGCCCTTTGGAGTTCTGGCAACCTCCTTTCCCACCCCTCCTTCTTTTGCAGGGTGCAAGTATTAGTAGGTTAGTATTTTATTAGATATAGAGATTAGTGAGCATGGATTAATTACAATGAAAACATAACTGACTTCAATTGAACATTGCCTGACAGAATCTATCACAAGACTTCTTGAGTATATGCAGAAGAAACTTTAATGAAGAAACAGGTAGTGAACACTTGTTGCATGTATTCACAGTGCTACTGCCTTGCCAGCCAGGGTTGGACTACATGGTCTGTATGGCCCCTTCTAACTCTGTGATTCTACTCATCAACAGAACTGCCAAGACCACCTCTGCCACGGACTGCAGACAGCACACTTAATGCTACTACCTCTGAGTAGCATTAAGCCATTTCACTATTACCCCCGAGCCAGAGAGCCAGTTTGGTGTAGTGGTTAAGTGTGTGGACTCTAATCTGGAAGAACCAGGTTTGATTCCCCACTCCTCCATTTGCACCTGCTGAGTGGCCTTGGGTCAGTCACAAGTTCTCACAGAACTATTCTGCTCAAGAGCAGTTCTCTCAGAGCTCTCTCAGCCCCTCTGCCTCACAGAGTGTCTGTTGTGGGGAGAGGAGATTGTAAGCTGCTCTGCGACTCTGAGTGAAGGGTGGGGTATAAATCCAATCTTCTCCTCCTCTTCTTCGTCTTCTTCCCTGCCTGCCCTAAAGGCAGCATTCTTGCTCTTGCAGCTGATATCTTTACAGCTATCTCAAGGCTGACAGACAAAGGCCAAACTCCAAAATGTCGCCGGGCCGTGGGAAATGCGGCTGAGCTTCAGTGGCTCAAGGAGGCTGGAGGCTGCCAAGGCCCTTTCAATGGGCTTACAGACTGTCCTGCGATGAGGGCAGAAGAGCCTTCTGACGGGGAATTCCCTGAATCCCCCTGCAGGTATCTCCTGGTGTGTGTAACTCTTTCTCTTTGGTTTTCTTGTGAGAACTAATTGCCTTTTAGGGTGCGGGGGTTTTTTTTGTTTGAATTCTGGTGGGGCAGTAACAGATAAAGGTATATAACCTGGATGCACCTTACCCCTCCTCAGTTTAGACACTTTCCTTGGAAGTGTCTGTCATCTATCATTCAAAATAAATCTCCAGAATACATGGAGAGTGTCTTTTGTTGAAGACTGCAGCAGAGCTAACATAGTGTCTAGACTGAGGAGGGGGAGGGTATACCCAGTGTCTAAATGCCATTTCTTCAATGTACCTGAATTTGGGACTGATCCCCACATGGCTGAATCGGCACCTAATAGTGGGAACATTCCCAAGTCTCCAGAACATTCCCAAGTTCGATGGTGACCCCAAGAAGTTGGAATACTTTGCGATTCAAACTAACAGCTACCTGTGCCAATGGGAGGACACCTGGGCTCTAAGTTGGAGGGCCAAGCTGCCACCTGGTATGTCACCCTTTATGAGACCAGCACACCCAAACTTAATTCCATGCCCTGATGGTGCAGTTCAAGGACCCTCTATGAGAAATGAGAGCAGTCACCACCCTGCAAAATATCCAGCAGGGACCCAGGTCAGTGAAGGATACGCTGCTGAGTTCTGAGCAAACATAGTGAAGGTGAGAGACTGGGATGAGTAGGGAAGTCACCTAGTTCCTTTTTTTTAATTATTATTATTTTACAAGTTTAAACTGATCAATATTTGATCAGCCAGCTGAACAAATTTATATTGACCCCTCTAACACTCAACTCTTTGTTATTTTTATAAAATACTACATACCAAGGAAAGGTGTCTTATTACTGTTGAATAAAAAATCAAAACTGCTAATCAAATTTATTTCTGTTCTTACTCTTTCTGCAGGATAACAAAGCAGGAATCAAGTGCACCTTTAAGACCAACCAATTTTTATTCAGAACGTAAGCTTTTGTGCGCTCTCTTAAGTACACTTCATCAGACGAGGGGATCAGGTATTATGAGCTGAAATACAAGCAGTTTGGCAAACTAACTGGTCACATGGTCACATAAAACAGTGTGGCTAGGCCATTTGGCCTGGATAGCCATAAAAGGTAATAAAATTCTCTGCCAAATGGTGTTTCTGCAAATCTAGGTGAATCACAAAAGGACATGTATATCCAACGTGTAGTTCACCCAATCAACTTATCAACATCAATCTATACTATTAAACATAATTCTAGTCTGCTATTAGAAAACAAGAATATCTAAAATGAAAATGGGTTAAGTATATGTAATGAGATAAATAGCCAATGCCCCTTATTTGAGTATGTCAATATAAAACATTATTCTGATACACTATTATAAAAGAGAAATACATTGGAATACTGTGGATGTATAGCTATACTCACTGAGAGTGGGTTTAGCATATGTAATGAGATAAAAAAACCAATGTCCCTGTTTAGTCCTGGAGAGGCTTGTTCCAAGTTTTATAATAATTTGTAATTCAGCAATTTCTCTCTCCATTCTGTTCTTGAAGTTCCTTTGCAGTAAAACAGCTACCTTGAGGTCACCCACTGAATGCTTTGGAAGCTTTCTGCAGGATTGTACTTCAGGATTCCACAAGCTGTTCTCAGTACATCTAATCACATAACTTCCAACCAAGAAGTGGCACATGTTACGTTCAAATGTAACAATGCTGCCTAATGTGTATGTGTGTTTTAATCCACCTATTCGAGTTCCATGCTTCACTGCAGGGGTTTCACAGCACACCACTTTGCACTTTGGTAGATTTCCATTCCAGAATTCACCAATACGATCACCATACTCACAAAACTATGAGAGAATAGAGGGAATGCTTATTAAATATGCAGATGATACTAAATTGGGAGGGCTTGCAAACACAGAAGAAGACAGAAACAGGATACAGGATGACCTTGACAAGATGGAAAACTGGGCTAAAACCAATAAAATGAATTTTAACAGGGATAAATGTAAAGTTCTGCATTTAGGTAGGAAAAATCCAATGCATGGTTATAGGATGGGGGAGACTTGTCTTAGCAGTAGTATGTGCGAAAAGGATCTAGAGGTCTTAGCGGATCATACTTTGAACATGAGTCAACAGTGTGATGCGGTGGCTAAAAAGGCAAATGCAATTTTGGGCTGTATCAACAAAAGTATAGTGTCCAGATCACGTGATGTGATGGTATCGCTTTACTCTGCTCTAGGAAGACCTCACCTGGAGTATTGTGTTCAGTTTTGGGCACCACAATTTAAGAAGGATATAAACAAGCTAGAATGAGTCCAGAGGAGGGCAACGAAGATGGTGGGGGGTCTGGAGACCAAGTCCTATGAGGAAAGGTTGAAGGAGCTGGGGATGTTTAGCCTGGAGAGGATATGGCTGAGAAGTTATATGATCACCATCTTCAAGTACTTGAAGGGCTGTCATATAGAGGATGGTGTGGAATTATTTTCTGTGACCCTGAAAGGTAGGACCAGAACCAATGGGTTGAAATTAAATCAAAAGAGTTTCCGACTCAACATCAGGAAGAACTTCCTGACCGTTAGAGCGATTCCTTAGTGGAATAGGCTTCCTTGGGAGGTGGTGGGCTCTCCTTCCTTGGAGGTTTTTAAACAGAGGTTAGATGGCCATCTGACAGCAATGAAGATCCTGTGAATTTAGGGGGAGGTGTTTGTGAGTTTCCTGCATTGTGCAGGGGGTTGGACTAGATGACCCTAGAGGTCCCTTTCAACTCTATGATTCTATGAAATCAGAGTGGGTATTCCAATAAGTGAGGTCATTATTGCAATGGTATGTCACCACTGATCCGTAAGTATAACTAGTTGCATTCCCATTGAAAAATCCATCACTAATATCTGGAGGTTCTTTACAAAAAACTCCTTGACAGAAGAAACAGTAGTCTGGTGATGTATCTCCATCTTTTCCCTCTATTGACTGTTTTTCAACACTGGCAATGCTGGGAGTCCAGCCCCTGACAAAGAGGAGACGAAACATCCCACCAAGCAGAATCTTCATCTGCCACACATTTGAGAAAAGGTGATCCAATTAACTTGAACCCTCTGATACAGTAATATTTAATGACTGAACCCTTTTCATATACATTCTTGTAGAGTTCTAAAAAACCATCCTTCGGTTGTTCTGGAGGACCACACAAGGCTGTACATGATAATCCTCTCCTACACACCCAGAGACACCTGAGATAGCATCAGTAGTATCAGTAGCCCCATGAAACCCGAAGTCGAAGCAGCCGTGGCATTGCACACAACTGAAGCGATAAGGCTCAAAGTCACCCAGTTCCAAAAGGGACTGAATGCCACCCTCCTGGATTGGGCCCTGATGCAAGCTGAACCCGACACCTGGTGGGATGGATTCAGTTGACCTGTGAGGTGGAAACCAGAATGCAGAGGGTCGCATTCCAGTGCCAGCAACAAGGGGGAAGGGAGGATGTGTATCTTGGTCGGGGCAAAGACCAGGGCCAAGAAGCTCGCCTGCAGTGATGACACTGGCCCATGGGGCACCCAGATCACCTAGCTAACAAGTGTCCTGACAGACATTGAGCCCCTCCTTGCACCAGAGGACCCAAGCCCAAGAAGGACCATGCAACTGGGAAGAAGGGTGGTCGATCCAAAGGAGAGGGAGCTGCAGTGGCTGGCGATCATCGTCCCATCCTGACCCTTCTCCTAGTGGAGTTGAGATCCACATCACCCAAGACAGCGGAAGACACTGAGAGTGACCAGATGGCGGGAAACAACAACAACCTGCTGCGAGCGGCGCAATCCAGCAGATCAAGGAAGAGGCCATGCCACTGAGAGTGAGAATCACTGAAACTTTATTTTTTGTACCATTGTCTTTATTAAACCCCAAACTGAAATGTTTTATGCATGTGCAGGCCTTATTAGATTCTGGCTGCATGAGAGACTTAATGACTCCAACAGTGTTAGAGGTTTTAGGCTTGTCTTCAGTGCCTCTGCCCAATCCCATTCCATGTGGGCAAATGGATGGCACCCCAATGTGGGGGGACTTGTGCACCTATGAAACAGTGCCCATACCTATGGAGTTAGGCCTGCATTGGGAAGAAGAAACTTTTGTGAGTGCCTCCTCAGCCTCTTTCGAAGTTGTGCTAAAGATATTATGGCTAACCAAACACAAACCCTATGTCCGATGGAGTGGCCAAGCCATAAGTTTTATTGACAAGCGACGTGATGTCCATGTATGGAACCCGGAATGGAGGCCTAGCCCCCTGCCCATTAATGAGAAATTGTGCTTGACAGTGGAGGAAGTATAAAGCAGACCGAGTACCAGAACTTAAAAGCAGTTTTTGAGGAAAAGGAAGCAGATGAACTGCAACCCCATAGGAGCACTGACTGTGCCACTGAACTAATCCCAGGGCAGGCACTCCTTAAAGCTAAAGTGTACTCTATGGGGAGGGAGGAATGTGAGGAATTGTGCAAATGCTGCCCCCATACTATTTTGGAAGAAAAAAGATGGGGGGTTGAGACTGTGTACTGATTATAGGAGCTACAATGCTGTATTGATGACTAATGCCTATCCCTTGCCATTGATCAAAGTCCTATTAAGCACAGTTGTGCAAGGAAAAGTTTTCACCAAACTGGACTTGCAGGATGCATATTTCAGAGTGCGCATTCAAGAGGGGGGCGAATGGAAAACCTCATTCAACACTCCCTGGGACAGTTTGAATACCGAAGTCCTGCCTTTTGGTCTCCAGGCCCCCCCCCCCCAGGGGTATTCATGATCAATGAAGTGTTGAAAAACTACCTGTGCAAAAGGGTAGTGGTTTGCCTTTTTAATCTTTTACTGTATTCTGATAATCTAGAGTGTCATGTCACATTGGTGGAAGAAGTGTTAAAAACTTTGTATGAACATAAATTATTTGTGAAATTGTGCAAATGTGAGTTCCACAAAATTGAACTTGATTATTTGGGGTTTTGAGTGTCAGGGAAAGACTGGCAATGGACCCCTCCAAAATACAAGTTGTCTTTTAATGGGAGGCGCCCAGAATTTGCAAACAATTATAAAGCTTCCTTGGGTTCGCAAACTTTTACAGAACTTTCATCTCTAACTTTGCTCAGACAGCCCTGCTCCTCATTGACTTGCTAAAAACAAAAGGGAAGGGACCAGAGGCGCAGAAACCCGGGACCCACCTAAACTGGACACCTGGTTGCCAACAGGCATTTGATGAATTAAAACAACTGTTCACCTCCAAGCTCATTTTGTTCCACCCCAGTGAGGAGAAAAAGTTTGTGAGACAATGCAATGCCAGTGATGTGGCTATGGGCGGAGTCCTTCTCCAAGAGGATGACAAAGGGAGGTTACACCCATGTGCTTACATCTCCAAAAAATTTACAACTACCAAGTGTAATTGGTCAGTATGGGACAAGGAGGCAGCGGTCATTAAGTTCGCACTAACCACCAGGCAGCAGTGGCTTGAAGGGGTGCGAGTCCCGTTCAAAGTTTGGACAGATCATAAGAATCTAGAAGCCCTACGTGCCTAAAGCAAGTTGTCTGTTAAGCAAATAAGGTGGGCGGGATTTTTCTCCAAATCGACTTTGTGTTGCAGCACCTTCCAGGCAAGCATAATTTCTTGGCAGACGCCTTGTCCCGCCTACCCAAACACGAAAGCAAACAGGAGGAGGTAGGGGATTCTGTGTTCACTCTCTCCCAACTGAGAGGGGCGGTGACACATGCAGTCAGAAGTCTTCCTTGCTGGAGCATGTGCAGTGGGGAGAAAAATTCAGGCAAGTGATCAAGGAGATAGCAGCCCCCCCACCAATTAACCCAGGGGGATGGGGGCTTTGGTACAAAGACACGAAACTGTATATGCTGGAGGCCTTGCGGAAGGAAGTTTTACAACAATGCCACAATAAATTACCTGGTCATTTTGGCTATGCTAAAACGTTGCATTTGGTTCAACAGCAATTCTGGTGAACACATGAAAAAAGACATTTCCAAATATGTGCCTCTTGCCCCATATGTCTGGTGGCCAAATGGAGAGGGGTGGGGGAACCATGGGCTATTACAACCACTAGAAACAGCTAAACATCCCTGGTCTAACATTACTATGGACTTTATTGAGGATTTACCAGTGAGCAAGGGAAAAACAGTCATTTTGGTGGTAGTAGACACTTTCTCTAAACAAGCCCATTTTATCCCTTGCTCCAAATTGCCATCTGTCAAGAGACTAGCTTATCTGTTCTTCCAGCACGTTGTGAGACTACATTTGTTCCCAGACAAGGTGGTCACGGATCTGGGCCCTCAGTTCATTGCTGCCTTTTGGAAAGCTTTTTGTAGGCTCATGCAAACTGAGCAGGGACTTAACTCTGCCTATCACCCACAAACAGATGGACAGATGGAACGGATTAATTTTTGAATTTATGCTGCTTTATTGTAGGCTTCCCAACCCTCCCGCCCTGGCGGGGGACCCCAGGTTTTCCAGCCTCTTCCCCCACTCCCCCAAGGGAGGAGTGGGGGAAGAGGGGGAAAGGGAAGCGGGGGAGGGGGGGAAACAGCCCCAAGGAGCGTGGCCGCCTTGTCTCGCCGCTTTCGGGATCTGCTTCTTGGGCTGCTTTGGGGGACTCTGCGGGGAAAGGTGCTCTTTGGAGAGCTGGCAGTTCTAGACACCTTCCTGGCCCCCTCGCCCTCCCCGCCTGCCTGGCCTTTCTTCGGCTCGGAGCTTGCCAAGTTCCCCGGCGCGCTGATGAACCGCCGCGGCCCGGACGGCAAAGCGGGAGGCGCCTCCGGCCACGCGACTCCCCTGCTACTGCCGCTGCTGCCTTCCCCAACAGCCGCCCCTTCGCCCTGGAAGGCCGATGGAGCCGTCTTCAGGAGCCCCCGAGGGAAGGAAGCGGCGCCCGCGACGCAGCCAAGAGCGAGCCCGCCTTTGTGCCGCTGGAGCCTGACTTGGAGGCTGCTGCCTCCGGCAGCGGCAACAGCCTGGGGCCCGCCGCGCCATCCGGACGTGTTCCGGGGGCCGCCTCCTGCGCTTCCTCCTTGCCGTTCCCTGCACAGACTACACGCCCCCGCCGTCCAAAAGCGCGGGAAGTGGCAGGGGGCACCACAAGGCCTCTTCCTCCTCCTCTTTGCTGGAGTCCGTCCTCTACAAAGCGGAGGTCGCGGCAGCCGCAGCGGCCGCCGGTGCTGCGGCTGCCTCTTACGGCCCAGCTCCTTGCAAAGCCTCCGCCAGCTGCATCATGGCCAAGGACAGCCTCAGGCTGCCCTCAACCTCCAGCACGGCGCCTCCGGCCTTGTACCAGCCCCTGGCCTTGCCGCCCACCGGCCTCAAAGACGGCTTCCCCCAACTCTACCCGCCTTATCTGAGCTATATAAGGTAGGAAGGGTGATCTCCCCCGGAAAGGTTTGCATTCTCCCTCCCCCCCACCCCTGCAAATGCCACACCACTTAAGCACCACAGCGTATTGTTGGAGGGGAGGAAGGCATTTAAAAAGTTGTGAGGTCCCTTTAATTTTGATGGATAGAACTCCCTTTGGAGTTCAATTGTGCTTGTCACACTCTTGCTCCTAGCTCCACCCCCGTGTCTCCTGGCTCCACCCCCAAAGTCCCCAGATATTTCTGGAATTGGACTTGGCAACCCTACTTTATTGGCCATCAACAGGACAACTGGGTGGAGCTGCTTCCATTTGCAGTATGGATACAATAACAGCTTGCACAGCTCCACCCAAGCTACTCCTTTCATGGTTTGTAACGGGTGTGAGGGCAAACCTTCTTGCCACCTGCCTGGGGGTGGGGCTACTAACTCACTGCCAGCTGACTTTGCACAGTGGTGGTCTGACTTAAGTATATCCTGGGGAAAAATACAACAGGACATTGACAAGGCTAAAGGCACCTATAAAATTCAGTATGACAAGAAACATTCCCCTGCATGGGAACTAAAACTCAAAGACACTGGTTATTTATCTACCAAAACCCTCCCCTCTCTTCAACCATCCAGGAAAGTGGGATATAAGTATTTGGAACCTTTTAAAATAAAAAGAGTAATCAATAATGTGACTGTTGAACAAGATTTGCCTAGCACACTAAGTAAAATTCATCCTGTTTTCCATTCCAGCCTTTTGAAAAAGGACTCTGGTGGCACAAAGTGGCGCCCCTGCTCTCCAGCTCCAGAACCTGTCATTGGGGGGGATTAAAAACTACAATGAGGTTGAAGAAATATTGGAAGCTGAAAAGAGGGAAACTCTACTATTGGATCAAATGGCTTTTCTTTCCTTCATCCCATAATGAATGGGGCCAAAGTCCCTTTGTAAATGCCCCCAGACTCCTTTGCCAATTCTATTAAAAAAATACCCCGACAAACCTGGTGGCCTCTTAGGGGGGGCAATATGTCTTAGATCCCTTGCCATGGTCTGTTTTGTCATGCTGTTTTAGACTGCTTGCTCATTTGCTCTACAGATATTGTGTCTAGTTAGAAATGAAACAAACTGTGGGTCCCATGGAAACACCAGCAAAAGTAGGCTCTCAAGTTTAAGAGATATCTCGTGGTGTATGTAGCTATTTCTCTTTTATTTTCTTGTGAGAACTAATTGTTCTGCTAAGGCACGCTATTTTGCATGAATTCTAGCAGGTCAGTAATGGTTGCAGCTCACACATTTTTGTCTTAGCTCAGAAAGGATGACCTCAGTGTCAAGTCGACGGATTCAAGAATGAGTCAAAGTTGATACTAAGTTCTCATTTATTGATAACCGGTACTCTGGCACAAGCCTCTAGCTTGCTAAGAATGAAACCGATACAGTGATACATGGGTTTTAAGGTACACTTCAAAACATTCCTACGGGGGGGGGGAGTGTTACAGGAGGAAACATTCACACACAACTACTAGATACTTCCTCAGACGATAACTAGCAAATGCTCTTGAATTGTTATGCAAGGCTTCCTCCCACCTCAGGCCCTGAGGAGGCGCCAGCTAGTTCCTTCACCCCAGTTACAAATCAAAATAAGAAAAGGGGGGAAGGGGAGCAACTAAGGTAGAACATTAGTAGCAGTGGATCCATTAAGATTTTAACAGGGCCTATTGTTTAGGCCATGATCCCCCAGTCTTAAGTCGTTATTAGTCGATCTTGACACTCAGAGCACACTAATTTATGCAGTAGCTCACAACTTTAATGCCAGTGTCTCACAAAGTAGAATTTTTGCTCACCAGACTCTGCAGCTTAGAGGGAACATTGCTCTTGATTCAGGATGGCTGGCTGTAAGGGGTTATTAGAATGTCTGGAGCTGGTTGAGTAGAGCTGGCTGAATTAGATTGAAAAATTGTTAGGAACACTACAGAAGGTTGCAATGGTATAGAATTTTAACAATAGGCTCTTAAATGCTAGTAGGAATACACACACTATGCCACACTATAATGTATTCATGCTTTTCTATACTGATTGGTATTGTTTGTATGTGCATTTGTGCTGTAAGGGAGAAAGAGAGTCTCTAGACTACCTTGGTGATCTGAATCTATTTTACCTGCCATGGCATGAAAGCAGCCATGGTAGGTTAGTGCTGTGGTAGGTTGGTGCTGTGGACCCTGAGATGGATCCTTAGAGTGGTCAGATTCAAAATGGATTCTTTTAACACAAAATGGGCTTTCTGATATCCTGAAGGGAAGCCCAGGAGAGAGGAGGACTGGAAACGATCAAGGTCGAGTAGACCTTGGCAGATGAAGCGTTGATGAGATACACTCTTACATAAAAGTCTCTGACAATGGAAAGCCCCTAATGGGGAAATCCCAGAACAATTATAAAATTCCACACAATTTTAAACTATTGATTGATTATTAGTTTCCGACCAAAGATGATTTCTTACTCTGATTGGTCAAGACTGGTGGGCAGCTACTCTAAGAAGTGTGTAAAAGATGGGAGAAAAAGGCCAGTGGAAACCAAATTTGGGGAAGAGTTGACCTCTTTTACCCCCATGCTGCAGGTAACCAGAAGACCCCCTGTGAAAGTGAGGTGCGTTTGGGTGGATTGTTGTTTTTGCTGCTAAATGTAATGGAACAATGGTTAGCTGTAGGATTTAGGCATGTGAAGACATGGTCATATATCCACTGTAATCTCCTGCATGTTTTTGAGACCTAAATTGAAAATTATGATCAAGAAAAATTTCTGAAACCATGTAAGAACAAATTTTAAATAAATTGTTACACATGTAAGAAATTAGAGTCTGGTGTTCTCTTTCCCAGAGCAGAGTTTCAACAACCCCCTCTTGTAGCTGTTCAGGTTAACAAGGTGCAGGAAAATGTTTCAGGTGAAACAGCCAAAAGCCAGACTCTGCAGGATTCATTATGGCTGCAGTCAGACTGGAAGGCTGGTGCAGTCTGGGCAAGTGGCTAATTACTGTCACAAAATGGTTTTCAATCAGACTCCCACCCTGAACCGGCCTCATGGTGGGCTTTTTTCCATGCTTGATTGTTCAGATTAGTGCTGCACATCAACCACCGAGTGCACAGACTGATCTTTAAAAAATAAAACATTTTTGAGTGTGCATGTGCACCCATGCACATATGCGCTACCAGTTTTAAAAAACAGAACTGCAAAAACAGGATTAAAGGTTCACACTGAACTGGTTTGAGCATGCATCAGGGGACTTCAGACATGTGATGAATGCGTGAGGATCCGTAAGCACCTGATTTCCTCTGGTGGCTGTTTTCTCTGTATCCAACTTGTCACACAACGGTGTGAGTGCAACTGGGAAATGGCTGCCAGATGTGGGTGCATAAATTAGCCCATTCAATCTGTTAGGGAAAAGCAACTATATTGGGCCAAACCGCCCATCTGGCTGCAGCCTTTGATTACTGATTGTTCATAGAGCACCATCAAGGCACATGGCTCTGTAGAGCACAGAGAAGGAACCAGAGCATCAGCATTAAGATCAGCAGCCACTGGCCCATCTGATTCCCAGGACTGCCTGCCTCTCACTAACAGGGCTCTCCATCACCAGGGCATTTCTGTGTTACGTGCCACAGGTCTAGTCCCCCAGGTGAGGGGTCAGCTGAGACATACTGGAGCCCCCCCCCTCCCAGTGTGACACTCTGGCTGTAGCCCCGGCTGTTTTCTCTCCTGCTTGTCTCCCAGCTGAGAGAGCTGCTGCTGGCAAGAAGAGCCCTAATGATTCCTGTGTCCACTTCTCAGTGGAACTCAATGATATTTCAATTGACAACAGGGCTGTAATTGATCAAACTGGCAGGCATCATTTGATGGAGGGATGGAGAAAGTGCACCAAATCCCATTCAAGAAAATCGGATCCTAATTCCCAGTATGACTCTGATGCACCCTGACAGCAGGTCCTTGGAGAGGCAGCAAACAATTTTGTTAGATAAACAAACACTTTATTGACAACCATGCAGTATTTAAAAGAAGATATACAAATACTGGGTTTTGCAAATTAAACTGGAAAAAACTTTCAGGAGACAATCTTTTCCCATGTTCTAGAGTGCAGCAGGGCAGTGAGTCTGGAGATGGCCAGGGTTGCACTGTCTTTCTCCCTGGGAAGGGGTTGGGAGAGCCTGGCGCAGGACTTCTGGCAACCAGCCTTTCCTTCTCCTCACCACCTCCTCTATGGCTGGCTTCAGGAAGGGCTGCTAGCTTGCTCTTGGCTGCACTGCAGTTTCGGGGAGGGAGGCATCTTGCAGGAGAGCACAAGAAGTGCCCTGCTGGACCAGAGCGTCAGCCTATCCCATCCAGACAGCTGTTTCCCATAATAGTTTCAAGCACTCACAAACTGATGCTCCCCCCCCCCCCCCGCAACCCTCTACAGAGAGCTCTTCAACACCAGGCATAAAACACACCATCTCAGTTTCATAAGGGAACTTTCCTGGGAATGCAGTACACCTCAACTGCAGGGTGTTTTTGTTCCATTTGGGACAACCAAGGAAGGTATTTGTATAGTTAGGCTTGCCAGTCCCCAGCAGGGGGTCCCCTGGTTTTGCAGGCTGGCAAGGAGAAACCCCACCCTGTGCCTTTCCACCTCAGAAGACTTAGAAGAAGCTTGGAAACTTGGAAGGTTTCTGTGCCTTTAAATCTCAGTAGGGCAATGAAGCAGGGTGAACTGGCAGAGCCACATGGCTGTTACAAGGAAGACAACCCAGTCCCTCTGTTTGTTTTACATTCCTTTCAGAAGTCATTTGCATAGTAAAGAGTAAACTGGAACCTTTCATTTCCTGTTAGTCTGAAGATGTTGATGGAAATACAGCAGATGGTTACCTTCAGCAACTCCCATGAGCAGGGGTCATTTTGTAGAAAAAGAGGTGCCAGAGCACATTAGCATAACTCATTTGCATATGCCACACACCCTGACATCACTGTAGCATGAGGGATGTTCTAGGGGTGTGATGCTTATTACCTTGAGAAACCTGCTTTATTTCTAAAACCAGCCATTGTCAGGATAAGCCTGGGTAGGCATATGACTGTGATTATTTGATGGAAGGAGGGACAGGGCGGGGCAGTTCACCTTCTGTAGCAAGATACTTTTTTCAGGAAAAAAGAACAGCAGATGGAGAGCACATTCCTTGCCCCACATCCCCAACTTACCTCAAACACACAGCCCCTTTCCTGTCTGTAGCAGCAGCCCCTGCATCCAAGGCCAAGGAGGCGCTTGTGACCCAGGCTGTGCTTCCAATATGGAGACAGCTCTCCCATGCATGCATGCACACAGCCCCTGCCTCCCCCTGACAGCAATGACCTGGCAGAGAGTGCTGGGTCCCGCTGCCGATGGGGAGACAGCTCTCACATGCACACATTTATTTGTCTCTTTGTTTATTCTTTTTGATTTGAGCAAACCACTGTCCTTATTCTTCACTTCTGTACATTAATCTAATCTTTTGTACAGAGCCTACTGGTGTGAAATATGTATGCACATTCGCTCTCTCTGTGTGCTCTCTGTGAATTCCTTGGGTACTATCTAAATAGTATTTTTGTGAAGCCAGGTAGAGAAAGAGTGGCAAAGAATTTTCAAATCAACCATAATGATTTTCTCATTGAGAATGCTGATATATCTCTCATGCAATATATATAAGGTGAGCTATTTAGAGACATCGGAAGAGATTTCCTTTGCTCCTAAACTGCCTGGCATAACATGAAATTGCTGTTTTTCTCTGTCCAGGGCAAAACTGGCAATTTTGGCCTGTCCCTCACATAGAAAACTGCCTGCAAGTGAGAGCAGCATTACAGGCAGACACACCACTGAGCATGTCATATGACATAGTTACTGGGCAGAAGAAGAAAAGCTATCTTTAAGGTCATTACTTTTGACAGTGCTTCAGGGACAAACCAGGCCAAGGTTCTGAGTTGTCTTCCCTCAGCTCTAGTTCCACTACACCTGAGACAATGTCTGTTGCTTCCTGCCCTAGCTGGAGGGAGAAGGGCAATCCCCAGTGCTGGCATGTAGGAACAGGCTAGGTAGGCACCCACCTAGGGCACCACCTGGCCTACTGGGGCATTGGATGCCCCCTCCCCCGATGGTGTATTTGCTCCAAGAGCATGTGTCACCCCGCCACTCTCGCCTTCCCTTGGGGAAGGCAGGCTCCGAGAGCACAAGTGCTGTTGTTTTTGCCTTCCCAAAGGTGAAAGTGGTGGGGCGGGGCACACATGCACTCTCACCCTCCTGGGTCTGGAGGGGGCAGAGAGGAGTGGAGCCTAGGGCACCAGAACCCCTGGCGCTGGCCCTGACCATCCCCCTCTGGGTGCACTCCTTCAGTATGGGCCACTAGTAGATCAGTGAGGCGACAGAGTTATCCATCTGTGCTGTCCAAGGGCTGCTCTTGTGCTTGTCTGCCCCAAGATATTTGCCTACTCTTGGGACTGCAGTTTTTCCTTATCTACTCACTTGGTTCCTGAAGACTTATTCACGGGTGGCCTATCCTGGGGCCAAACTAATGAGATGTCTTTCCAAATCTCCACACCTTGGAGAAGGTGCTTCTGCTTCTCTGACTCCTGTTCTGTTGTGATGCTTTCACATGGCAACCCTGCAGATCAATGTCATTCCAGGTGAATCTTTGCCTTTAGCCCTGGTGCCACCAAGACTCCATTTTGTTACAAAAAGCACCAAAACAATCTCCTAGAAATGAGAGAGGATTATAAATGCTTTGGGTGAAGGAATACAGGGTTGCTTATTAAACTGGCAGATGAAGACATAGAATCATAGAACCTTTCCTCATAGAACTTGGTCTCCAGACCCCTCACCATCTTTGAGGGCACTGTTCCTGCTTGTCTATATCCTTCTTAAATTGTGGTTTCCAAAACTGAACACAATACTCTAGGTGAGGTCTAACCAGAGCAGAGCAAAGCAATAGCATCACTTCACATGATCTGGACACTGTACTTCTGTTGATTATTATGCTGCCAGATTAATTTAACTCAAACTGTGAATTTTAAATTTTTTAAATTATTAACGGGTTTTTATAATGTTTAGATGTTTTTTTTGTTAACTAAGTTTTATCTATTACCTATTGTTGTACATGTATAGATGCTGTTAGCCGCCCTGAGCCGCCTTGGCGGGGAGGGCGGGATACAAATAAAATTTATTATTATTATTATTATTATTATTATTATTATTATTATTATTATTATTATTATTGATACAGCCCAAAATCACATTGGGCTTTTTTTAGCTTTTTAGCTACCACATCACACTGTTGACTCATGTTCAGTGTATGGTCCACTAAGACCCTTAAATCCTTTTCACACATACTACTGCCAAGACAATTCTCCCCCCATCTTATAATGATGCATTGGATTTCCCTAAATACAGAACTTTCTATTTATCCTGATTAAAATTCATATTATTCGTTTTAGCCCAGTTTTCCAGCCTGTTGAGGTCATCCTGTATCCTGACTCTGTCTTCTACTGTATTTGCTACCCCTTCCAATTTAGTAACTCTCAAGTCTTTCCTCCTTTATTCATGAATAAAGCACATGGTTTAATACATGATTTGGTCACCTCGTGCCTAATTGGGCTACGGATACAGGGACCTTTAATGGGCTGACAATCTCAATGTACAGTTTATCCAAACTTTCTATATATGTGAATAGTATATCTTACAAAGTTAAAACATAAAGGCATGAATGGATCGGGGGGGGGGGGGGGGCAGAGGGGGCAATTTGCCCCAGGTGCTAGCGAGAGGGTGCCGCCAGCAAGCTGCTGTACGAGCATACAGGCAGCAGCAGAGCAGATGCCGCTGGTTCCAACAAAGGGGTCATGGCAGGCACCCCCTCCTCTATGGGGCAGCAGGTGTCCATTGCCCTCCCAGTGTGCTCCTTCAGGGGCTACCGCCTTTGCCTCCACCCACCTCTCTGTCACTCTCAGAAGGTCCGTCCAGAGTGTGTCTCTTTCCCTGGAGTGTGGGAAGCCAGAAGGGAGAGCAGGGAGCAGGCAGGGACACCCTCTGTTCAGGTCCACTGCCACCTGCCTCTCTGCCACCCTCCTCCCTCCCCTTGTCATCCAGGAGTGCAGCGGGTGGGCGGCAGCAGGGAAGGGGCTTAGTGGGGGCAGCATGGCGGTAGGTATGCTCCCCCTGTAGCTGAGGGGGGGGGGGTGCAGGGCAGTGAGGCCGCCATTTCCCTGAGGAAGTTGAAGCAAGATGCACTGACCCAGTTCATTGGGCTGCCTCATGTGCTGGCCCAGGCTGAAGAAGGCCTGCTCTTGCAGTCTCCATCAACACCTCACCTCACCTCACATGAGGTACCAAAGCAGCTGGCTGGGGCAGGAGGCGGCAGAAGGCAAGGGAGAGTCTGAGGTGAGAGCATTGGGGCACCAGTGATGGTGGCATCTTGCACTTCTTGGCTGAGAGTGTGTGTGGGGAAATGGAGAAGAAGCAGCCACAAACTTTCTCTTTTTGGAAGGAAAAGAAAGAAAAAGGCAATTCTCTTAATTTTCTTTCAGAATGCACAAAAGTGGTGCTGGGAAAGCAACACAAACACACCCAACACACACACACATGCCCCTTCTTCTGCAAGCACACATTCCCTGTTAACTCCTGTAGCAATAAAGCAAGATCAATTGTCATCCACGGGATTCCCTCCTTCCACCCTCGAAAATGAGGAGGGCATGTGCATGGTGGGTCTCTCTTTCTCTCTCTCTTTTGAAAGAGGAGGCAGCTATTTAGAGACATCGGTAGACCTATTTAAGATGTGAGGGAGTGAATGGACACACACACAGAGACAGAATGGAGCAGGAGGCCCTCCCTTCCCTCTCCCCCCTCCCAATCTCACCTGTGTGTGCACACAACCCCTGTCTGCTCTCCCTCCTCCCAGGTAGGGGGAGGAGGCCCCATGCGTGCGCTCCTGAGTCTCCATCTGCTCCCTCCACATTCCCCCTCCCGCCTCTTCCTTCTCCTTCCAGGGTGCAGGAGAGATGTCTGACACCAGCACTGACCCCCAGGTAAGTGGTAGGGAGAAGGAACGAAAATGGGAAATTAAGTTCCCTTGCGCTGCCCCTCCCCCCCAGTAGTCAACACCATCTTCCTGAATCTTCCTTCGCCTTCCAGGCCCCATATGAAATCATTCCCCCATCTCAGATCTCTTCCTTTGTATATGTACTTCTAGCTGACCATGACTGCATAAACCTGGGAATCACCTGTCTGTCCATCTTCTTCCTCCTTTCCCAATACACATTTTAATTATTTGTTTTATTGCTTTTGCAAATGGCTTCTTTGGGATTCAAGTGTGCTTCCTCCTCCCCTCTTCTTTCCTTTGCCCCCTTAGCATGTTTAAGCTATTTTCAGTGCTGCCTTACATGGGAAAATATACATCTTAAAATGCTACAAGTGCACACTTTAGAAAGTTATATGATGCTCTGTATGTGCACCCTTGTGTGTTGTCCTTGAATGTATGTGATCCAAAATGTAGTATTGCTACCTTATCACCAACTCAAAAGTTGTGTAGCATCCATGTTTGCTCCAGCACAGTGTCTCTGTGTATGGCCTTGTCTGTCTTTACTTCCTTCCTTAGTTTCGTTGGCATGTTTTCCCCCTGAAATCTGTTTTATGTGGGCTGCTTTTAATTTCTGTTTAGAGTGTTGGACGTGGATCTGGGAGAAACAGTTTCAAATCTCCACTTTGCTGTAGAAGCTCAAAGTGTGACTTTGGGTCAGTCACACAGTTTCAGCAAACCTGCCTGCCAAGGTTGTTGTAAAGATAAAATGGAGAAGAGACCTATTTAAGATACTTAGGGATAAATAAAAATAAATTTGGGAGCCTCTTCTGATGTCTTTTACAATCTGAACCTGTGAAAGTAGACCTAGAAGTCTAATTGTGTTTAATTAGTTAACAATGGATAAGATAATGCAAAAGTGTTATTATTAACTAATAGAAGTCAACACAGTTTATTCTGTTGTTTGTAAGAGTTATTATATATCTATATAATGTGTGTATAAAGAAAAATTATAAGGGGATGCCATTTGTCAAGCATGGTAGAATTCCACTGGAAATTAATTGTTTTAGGGTCCTCCATAAAGCTGGTCTGTGAAATATCATGGAGGGCCAAGGTGTGTTAGCTCTGTTATTCTTTCCTCCCACTTCCTGCTTTATTGCTGTGAAGTAGAGTAGAAAGAAACGAAACTAACTTGAGAAAGAATAATCAACACCTTCCCATACATTCCTGTCTGGGAGTGCGAGACATCTGGGGAAAGCAAGGGCAAGATACTGATAACATTGTGAGAATGTAGACATTTATGATAGTTTATGTGTTAGAGCGCATCCCTCGCCCCCACCTTTGGGAATCCTTTGAAGTATGCCTTAAAAGTATTGTATCAATGTATTTTTGGTATCACTCTCAAGAACCTGTACCAAGAGAGCATATCAGTCTATCAATAAATGTAGTTTTGTATCCACTTGACTTGTCAATGAAAACTGCATGCTTGACACCATTTTTTACTTTTGCCTCCCGCCTCAAAAATATGTAGTTCCGGCCCTGCAAAAAGGCAGTATGTTCATAAGCCCCAAAGTCTCTATATCAGGATAAACATGAATGCCACCAAGGGGGGGGGGGGGTCCCAATGTCTGGTAAAGTTCAATCTTCACTTCTTTGGTGTAATGCACTGAGTGACGAGATGGGTTGAAGGCAACATGCTTTATTCGGTGGTACATTACAAGAGAGCGAGCACACGGGCCAGGTCCCGCTTATATACATTCCCCGGAACTGCCCCCAGTCTGACCAGTCCAATCCTGGCCATTTCAGCTTCCCACCACAGATCTTGGTGGTCGGGGCGTCTAGCAAGCTACATCCGGGGACCATTGGGTTTCCCCCTGGTTGCCTCTGTAGCGATCGCCATGCTGTGCATTAGCTTTTGTCTCAAGACATAACACTCCTCCCCCCCTAGTTCAGGACATAGTTTTGCAAGTATACTGGGGCCTTGCATTCCCTGGTCGACCTCTTTGGAGTTACTTGTGGAGTAGGAGCAGCCACCAGGTCTGACGGGGCACGGCTGCTACGGAGGACAGGGCGGCGGTTTCCCCACCACCTGTTGGTTTTCTGGGGCCCCTACTCCTGGGGGGTTGCCCCCACCATGGTGCTGCTCTTCCGCCCGTGCTGTTGGAGTGGTTGGCATGGGCAGGGTATCTTTCGGTGTGAGTGCGGCTGCTGGTTCATCCCTGTTCCTTACTACAGCCGGCTCTTCTGGCAAGGTGTGGTGGCGCATCTGATCAATATGCCTCCGCAGGATTTGACCCCCCTCCATTGAGACGTAGTAGTGGCGGGACCCGGTCACTCGCAGCACCCAGCCCACTACCCACTCGGGGCCACGTGCGTAGTTCCTTGCGTACACCGGATCCCCAGGGAAGAACCCCCTAGCGGCCTCCCTGATCTCGGGGGAGCTGCAGAGGTCAGTGGCCCAGTCTGGATGCAGCCGGTCTAACCTTGTTATCAGCTTCCTCCCCATTAACAACTTGGCTGGGCTCACCCCGGTGACTGGGTTGGGGGTGATTCTATTGTCAAATAAGAAGGCGGTCAGGCAGTGGTCCCAGTCCCCCTGCACTATGCGTCCCAGGGCCTCTTTTGTGGTGCACACCATCTGCTCCGCTTGGCCGTTGGTGGCTGGATGGAAGGGGGCGGACCGTATGTGTTGTATTAGATACCTATGCAAGAACTCCCGGAATTCCCAGGAGGTGAACGCAGTCCCATTATCCGAGACGATGGTGTCGGGAATTCCGTGCGTGCAAAGGACCCTGTGCAACGCCCAGACCGCCGCCGTTGAGGTTGAAGCTATGGGGATAACCTCCAGCCACTTGGTGTAAACGTCCACCAGAATGAAGAATGTTTGGCCCTGAAATGGCCAGGTTTGATTCCCCACTCCTCCACTTGCACCTGCTAGCATGGCCTTGGGTCAGCCATAGCTCTGGCAGAGGTTGTCCTTGAAAAGGCAGCTGCTGTGAGAGCCTCTCCAGCCCCACCCTCCTCACAGGGTGTCTTTTGTGGGGGAGGAAGGTAAAGGAGATTCTGAGCCGCTCTGAGACTCTTCGGAGTGGAGGGCGGGATATAAATCCAATATCTTCTTCTTCTTCTAGGCCCATTGCGAGGGCAAGAAAGTGAGGGCACTGAAGAGAACCTGAAAATACTCCGACCACCGGTTCAGTATGGATGCCTTGTCTGTGAGGAGCACTTGGCCGTCTGCACTATGCAAGGGACTCTGAGCCTGATATGATGGACCATATACTGCCTTCAGGGCTTCGCAGAACCCTCTTAAATCACCAGTGTCTGCACACAGCTGGGTTCTCTCTGCAAGCTTGGTCCACCACTCGTTCTGAATGTCTCGAAGTTTGCGCTGGAGGTTGCTACATACAGCGCGAAAGGTTGCTTTTTTCCCGGGACAAGAGGGCTGAGCAAGATGTGCTTGGTAGGCAGATCTCTTTTTTGCCAGTAATTCTTGGATCTCTTGATTGTTCTCGTCAAACCAGTCCTTGTTCTTCCTTGTGGAGAACCCGAGAACTTCTTCAGAGGTCAACAGGATGGTAGTTTTTAGGTGTTCCCAGAGTGCTTCTGGAGAAGTTATTCTCAATATAAAGCTGTATTATTTAGTCTGTTACTTCGCTGGTGCATATCAAAGCTATGTAACCCTTGCCCTAGTTCTCACTTCTTGTAACAAATGCAGGAATGCCTGCTTTGAAGATAGTGCCTCCCCGGACAGTTCCCAAGCTCAAGCCTGGGACCCAGGATGTTGCTAACTGCAAAAGATAGCCAAACGCATAATTGTAGTAATTCACATGCCTGTGTTAGAATTCCTAGTTATCTCTACTGTCTTCTTTGATGTATCCCTTAAAACCAGCTGCTATACGTTAAACTGTATCACTTTCAACCTGTTCCATCCATGAGCACAATGGATTATCAATAAACTAAGACTTTGTTTCCAAATAATCACTTGGTTCTTTTGAAACTTCCATGCTTGACAGAGAGAGAGAGAGAGAGAGAGAGCATTCCAGCAGTGATGGGCAATTTGGAGACCACCTGCCTCTTCACCCAGCCACAACTCCTGAGACTTCAATACAACTTGATCCCTTTGGAGAAGGACTGTGGCTTGGTGTGCAGAAGGTCCTGAGTTCAATTCCTGATATCTTCAGTAAGGATCAGGTTGTGGATCATGTGAAAGACCTCAGCCTGAGAGAGACCCTGTAGAGCAGTTGCCAGTGTGAGGAGACAATGCTGACCTTGAAGAACCAAGGGTCTAGGTCAGTAGAAGCCAGCTTCATGTCTGAATTTTATATATGTGTGATGCATGTGATTTCTTTTTTGGGATCTTGTGGGTTTGTTTTTATCTGTGTGGAAGCTACAAGCTGGGAACTGAGGTACAAAGGATGTCATTGTGGTAAACATGGTTCTTGTGGGGGTCAAGTGCCCCACATTGGGGGGGGGGGATCAGATGAGCCGGTTGCCACTGCAGTCCCTTGGCTTTTAAAACACCAAACCTGTTTGAGACGTGCCATGGCGATCAGATGGCACCCACCTGCCTGGCAACACAAGCAATGCACAGGCATGGTGCACCAGGCCAATCGCAGGGCTGAAAGCACACCATGGAAGTGCCATAAGGACCTTCATCTGCTCCCAGGCCCTCCTAGCATGAAGGAAGGGCTAAATCTGGAGGTGGCCATGGCAGGGCCAAAAAGCTTGTCTGAGCGCAACCACTGTGACAAGGCCTGCGGATCCGCCTCCCCCCATATTCGAGGCCACACTAGTTGAGACCACTGTTCTCTCTAAGCTGAGTTAGTGTGAGCTAGCTCACAGATTTTTAGTCTCCAGCTCATATATTTTCATCTTAGCTCAGGAAGGATGACCCCAGAGCACAATAATTTATGCAGCAGCTCACAAATTGTAAAAATGTATGTTGTTAGCCGCCCTGAGTCTGCTTGCGGAGAGGGTGGGATAGAAATGTTAAGTAATAATAATAATAATAATAATAACAACAACAACAACTTTAATGCCAGTAGCTCACAAAGTTGAATTTTTGCTCACAAGACTCTGCAGCTTAGAGGAAACATTGGTCGAGATGTCTATTATGAGGCAGGACTCCTTTTTTAATACATTCCAGATGAAACATAGAGGCCTAATTGTAGCCTCCATCTCCTGTAAATCACGGTGTGGGTGCCTTTCCCATGTACGCACCATCCATTTAATTGATTCTAACCACAGTCATCCGATGTGCTGAAAATATCAGCTGGATTTCAAGAAATCACCCTCAGTGTTCCTTCTGCCCCCAGTGGAGATGGGGGTCTGGGGATGAGAGGCAGGGGCTCAGCGCAGATGGCGGCGAGGCGAGGAGCTCTGTGCTAAAGCTCTGCGCTAAGCTCCAAAATACAGTAATAACAACATATTCCAGAATGCTAGAACGCTGGAAACGCCATCTATAACACCTACAACACATATACCGAAGATAAGCTACATCCTCGGTGAGTTAACTTGCGGCCGCTGTGAATAGACTAGATTGAAAGTGCTTACCAACGAGGGCCGAGAAGACGAGGGCCGAGAAGACTGAGACGACCCGGCCTCGGCCCCGGCCCCCAGCTTCGACATTAGGACGCCAGAGACGGTGTGGCTGAAGGTGCGGACTGGAGGTGCGGACTGGGTCGGGCTGAGTCACGCCATCGGCGGACGACACCGACGACTGGCGGTCACGGACGCGGGCGAGCGGGGACAGCTGAGACGGTGAGAGGTGCTGAGACCGGAGTGTGCAGCCGAGGCGGGCTGATAGCTGGCGGGGCTGACGACCGGCGGCTGCGGACGCCTGCGAGCGGAGACAGCTGGGAGGCTGGGGCGACAGAGCTGAGGCAACAGAGCCCACAGAGCCTGAGGCGACAGAGCCCACAGACTGCCTGTTTGGCGACCGTCTGCCTGAGGTCCATCTACTCGAGCGGCCATCTCGCTGGTGAACCCGTCGGAGATTGCATGAGGCAGGGATGCGAGGCGGAGAGTGTGCGGAACAGTGAGTACTGTTTAAGACTGGCATTTTGGTTGGGGAGACTGTGGTGTCAGGGTGCTTGGAGACAGTGGTGGACGAGGTAAGGAGGGGCGAAGTACCAGGGTAGCTAGTCTACCAGTGGGACGACGGCCCCCCCTTTCTTCCCCCCCCTCCCCGCTCCTTCCCCGCTCCTCTCTTCCCTAGTGGAATTGTAAACACCTGGAGTCCACATATAGGGTGGAGAGTGAGCTGAGGACGCCCAGTGGGAGAAAGGGTGAACTACAACGCACCCGGTAACTGAGTCACCAGGACAGCAGCCGCACGGCTGTGGGTAACAGGGAGGACTAGCACCCCCCTGGAGCCCTGAGCTGGGTGGAGGCTGCCTGAGCCCTCAGACTCTCCCACCCCCCAACAGGAACATCAATTAGAGCGTCAATATCACTAATTATAAGAACTATGCAATTATACCATCTAAGAGAGAACAAGACTGAGACTCAATACTCTCCTTTGCCACTTTACACCTTGCACTTTAGACTCTGTTGCCTTGCACCTTCCTGGGCACTACCGCACTTTGGACCTTGTAGCCTTGCACTTTTTGGACCGTTTGGACTTTTGATATTGCTGCACTTTAGTTTTTTAGAGCTTCTATAATATATAGGAGTAGAATTTTGCACTTTAACACTTTACATCTACTACTCCGTATTCTATATACAGCAGCACTTTACTTACCGAGTTTTGTCACCACCAGTCGGCGAATCGGTGCCCACCACAGAAGATGACTGCCCTGGGGATTCCGGTACTCCTGGGGAGGGGAAGGTATGACGGTGGGAGCAGGCAGTTTTATAAGCGAAGGAGGCTGAGACATGAGAGTGCTCGACCACCTTCCAGCCTGCGTCCCATCCCGACGGTGACAGGTAGTGGGACCAGACGAATTTACTCGCCTCTGACACTGGTGTTATGCAACGCCAGGTCCATCAATAATAAGACCGGTGTCCTTCGGGACTTCCTGCTGGAGCAGGATGCGGACCTGGCTTGCGTGACCGAGACCTGGGTACGAGATGGGGAGACCGTGGCTCTCTCTCAGATGACCCCCCCAGGTTACTCGGTCTTCCACCAGTCCCGGACTAGCGGGTGGGGGGGAGGAGTGGCATTACTCATACGAGAGGCTTACTCCTTTAGGGCTCTCCCGGCCCCGGAGATTCTGGGCATTGAATGTGTCAGCCTGATGTGGGACGTCGGGGAGGGGTTGGCGATTTGGCTGGTGTACCGACCGCCTAACGCACCAGCCACCGCCTTACCATCCCTGGTGGAGGCCGCGGCGGGCTGGGCGTTGGAGTACCCAGGGCTTCTGGTCTTGGGTGACTTCAATGTTCATGCCGACGACGCGGCCTCCAGCCAGGCGATGGATCTAGTGTCATCCATGGCGACACTAGGACTCTCCCAGGTTGTTACAATGCCCACCCATCAGGCGGGACACATGTTAGACCTGGTCTTCGCGGCGGGAGTACAAGTGAACGATATTGCAATGGAAGCAGTGCCATGGTTGGATCACTTTGCCCTCAAGGCTCGTGTGGATATGCCACCCCAAACCCGTTTAGGCGGAGAGTGTATTTTGGCTCGCCCGCGGAACCTGATGGACCCGGAACGGTTCCTGACGGCCCTGCGGGACACCTGGCCCACTGGCGATTCCCTGGAGGTTCTGGTTGAGTCCTGGAATGATGGACTCTCCAGGGCTATCGAGGAGATCGCGCCCAGGCGTCCTCTGCGCCCCCGCCTCAAACCATCTCCCTGGTTCAACCAGGAATTGCGGCAATTGAAGCGGGACCTCAGACGACTAGAGAGGCTTTGGCGGCGTACTCGAGATGAAGTGACCCGAACATCTTATAGAGAGAGTTTGAAGACCTATGAGATGGCAATCAAATCCGCAAAGAAGACATACTTTGCGGCTAAGATTGCGTCCGCAACTTTGCGCCCGGCACAATTGTTTGAGGTAATTCGAGACTTGACCACTCTGCCCCAGGGCAGACCAAATTCTAGTGAATTGGAGATAGGCTGTGAGGCTTTTGCGAACTATTTTGCGGACAAGATCGCATCACTCCGTCTCGACCTCCCCGTCAACTTTGAGACAGTTAACACAACCGAGGCACCGAGCATGTCTTCGGATTATATCCTGGACTGTTTCAGCCCCCTCAGCCTGGAGGAAGTCGACAGGATCCTCTCATCTGCCCGCTCAACAACTTGTAAATTGGACCCATGCCCTTCCTGGCTTATTAAATCTTGCCAGGGGGATCTCAGATATCCTATACGGGATATCATAAACAGATCCCTAACGGAAGGGCTTTTTCCAGCGCCACTTAAAGAGGCTGTGGTCCGCCCCCTCTTAAAAAAACCATCTCTAGACCCGGCCCAATTGGCACACTATAGGCTGGTCTCAAACTTGCCCTTCTTGGGCAAACTTATTGAGAGGGCAGTGGCGAGGCAGTTACAGACTTTCCTGGAGGACGCTTCCATCCTTGACCCACTTCAGTCCGGCTTTCGCCCGGGTCATGAGGCGGAGACGGTGTTGGTTGCCCTGGTGGATGACCTTCAACGGCATCTGGATCGGGGTGGCTCGGCTTTCTGATGTTGTTGGACCTATCGGCGGCGTTCGATACCGTCGACCATCAGTTGCTGACTTGCCGCCTCACCGACGCGGGGATTCAGGGGTTAGCCTTGCAGTGGCTTTCCTCTTTCCTTGAAGGTCGGGGACAAAGGGTCGCAATTGGGGGGGAGCTATCCCAGAGGCGCTCACTTAACTGTGGGGTGCCCCAGGGAGCGGTTCTCTCCCCGATGTTATTCAACATCTATATGCGACCTCTTGCCCAGATTGCCCAAAGGTATGGGCTGGGGTGCCACCAGTATGCTGATGACACCCAGCTCTATCTACTTATGGACGGCCGACCGGTCTGCGCCCCAGAGAACCTAGATCAGACATTACAGGCCGTGGCTGAGTGGCTCAGACTGAGTGGACTGACACTGAATCCTGCGAAGACAGAGGTCCTTTGTTTGGGCCGTCGGGGACCGGGGGGGGGGGGAAATCCCCCTGCCAACTTTTGGCGGTGTACCGCTGAGGCCAGCGGACAGGGTCAGAAGCCTGGGGGTGCTACTGGAGCCGTCCCTAAAGATGGAGGCCCAGATAGCGGCCACTGCCAAGTCCGTGTTTTTTCATCTTAGACGGGCAAGGCAGTTGGCCCCCTTCCTGGACCCCGACGATCTAGCAACAGTGATCCACGCTACGGTCACCTCGAGGTTGGATTACTGCAATGCCCTCTACATGGGGCTGCCCCTGTGCCGGACCCGGAAACTGCAGCTGGTGCAGAATGCCGCGGCCCGGCTGTCTCTCCCCACACGTTCCCCAGAGAGTACTGAGGTCTGGGACCCAAAATCTTCTCAACATCCCCGGGCCCAAGGAAGTGCTTCTCAAGACAACGAGAGACAGGGCCTTCTCTCTCCACCTCTCCACCTGGGGAGGGACGGTGGCTCAGTGGTAGAGCATCTGCTTGGGAAGCAGAAGGTCCCAGGTTCAATCCCTGGCATCTCCAAAAAAGGGTCCAGGCAAATAGGTGTGAAAAACCTTAGCTTGAGACCCTGGAGAGCCGCTGCCAGTCTGAGAAGACAATACTGACTTTGATGGACTGAGGGTCTGATTCAGTATAAGGCAGCTTCATATGTTCATATGTTCTCTACAACGGCCCCTATGTGGTGGAACCAGCTACCGGAAGAGGTGAGGGCCCTGCGGGATCTTACTCAGTTCCGCAGGGCCTGTAAGACGACCCTCTTCCGGTTAGCCTACCCCTGACTGGATAAATGTAGCTTTCTAGATTTCTGTGATAACTGTATAGTTAATACTAATTTTAAGGTTTTTAGGTTTTTAAATGCTTGATTTTAAATGTAACTAATTTATTCCGATTTTATTGTTTTGTTGTCTGTTGTAAGCCTCCCTGAGCCACTCGTGGGAAGGGCGGGATATAAATCCCGGAATAAATAAATAAATAAATAAATAAATGGGGGGCCACTTAGGGACAGGATAATGAGAGAAGTAAAATCTGAGCCTGGGACCTCATACAGGTGGCCACAGAATGAGAATGTGGTTAAGCAGTGCAGGACAAAAAGAACATGGCCCCTTCTACCATCAGAGCCATCTTCTGCACAATTGTTATGGAACACACTTATTTTTAGCTTTAATTTGGAACTGCAGACAGATGGACAAACTAATAGAATTAACCAGCCTTTAGCAACATCACAAACAGGACAGATGTAAAATATTACATAACCCACATGGCTGAAAAACAGGCACGTTGGCAATTCAGAGAGCAGAGGGCGGCAGGCTGGCAGGCTGGCAGGAAGACAGAGAAGCACACACAAATCTCTGCAGCTCAGGATTCCAGAGGCATGTTGCCATTGGGAGTTTTTGGGAGGGGTTACTTTGAAAGCCCAGAGTGATACCGCAGCAGTATTAAAAAGCCCCTCTGAGATCCATGATACAAAAATGAATGAAAGGGGAATAGGCTGCCTATGAGGAATGGCTTTTCTTTCCCATGGGCATGGTGCCTCTCTTCTCATGGCACCCCCTGGACTAAGCGATGGCTACTGAGTAAGCCTGGTGTGTACAGAGAGCAAGGAGGCCTCCAGCCTCAGGGGTCCAGCCAAGGGAGCTCTCTGGCTCACCCCAGACATCTTACTGGCCTCTCAGGTGCTCCTGGATCCCAATCTAGCTTCAGGGCTGGTCTCACGTGCAAGGAAGGCCAGACGGCTGACCTGGGCAAGACCCCCACCAGGTGGAGAGGAAGACAGGTGCACCTGGCTGGTCAAGCCCCCCATGGCTGGCCAGGGGGACTCTCTCTCTCCCTCCCATCAAGAGGAGCAGAACATTCTGTGAGGCAATGGGTAGGAGAGGGCACTCTCGTAGAGGAAGGCCAGCGCCCATCTCTTCTTGGAGGAGACTGTTCATTCTGTGCTATTTCTGAGCATAAATGAACAAGGACCCTTTGTTGGCAGACCTTTCCTCCAGCCAGCTCCATGAGGGGACTCCTGAGTCAGAGCAGTGCAGGGGGAAACTGCCCCCCCTTCTCCCCTCCACTTGCCCATTTTTGGTTTTGTTGGAAAGGCCGCTGTGACGGTAATGAACGAGTTAACAAGAAAACTAAGGATGCATAGAGCCTGTGTCAGGTGACTTGAGGGTGGGGGCCAGAGTGCTTGGAACTTTCAGAGGTGATTGACAGCTAACGGCTGAGGGCAGTTAGTGTCAGACATCAGGGAGACTGCTGAAGAGAGCAGTTGGTCTGAGAAGGAGCTGAGACAGTAGCTGAGGAGAGTCTTTGAGAGAAGCAAAGCTCACTGTTCACTCTATTTAGACAGCCAAGGGGCTGTGTGTGACTAGAGGAGAGTCACAGTAAAAGACCTGAGAGGTCACAGACACAGAGACACTTCTCTTAAGCCAGTCTGGTGTAGTGGTTAAGTGTGTGGACTCTTATCTGGGAGAACCGGGTTTGATTCCCCACTCCTCCACTTGCACCTGCTGGAATGGCCTTGGGTCAGCCATAGCTCTGGCAGAGGTTGTCCTTGAAAGGGCAGCTGCTGTGAGAGCCCTCTCCAGCCCCACCCACCTCACAGGGTGTCTGTTGTGGGGGAGGAAGGTAAAGGAGATTGTGAGCCGCTCTGAGACTCTTTGGAGTGGAGGGCGGGATATAAATCCAATATCTTCTTCTTAAGAGCTAAAGAGGTGGTTGAGGGAAAGATGTGGGTCTAGAAGTCTGAAGGGCTGGGAAAAGAGACACCAGTCGACTTAAGGGACTTGGCACATTATACCCAAGAGGCCAACCTAGAATAGTGTTGGAGAGTGGAATCTATATGATCTGTGAAACCTGAAAGACCTAAGCGAAATTGATATTATAAAGCCTGAACTACGAAGAAACTGTTAACTGCTTGAGATACAATATAGCCCATGTATATATTTCCCATTCCCCAGTTGAAGACGGTGTGTGTATGTTAATAAATTTCTGTGGTTTACTTTAAAGTTTGCTGGTGCCAGTATATTGGGAAAACTATCAAAACTGCTGTGGTCCCCTACAAATTGAGTTTATATCCATCTGAAAGCAAAACAAAACCCCCGAAGAGACTAGTAGTGAGAAATCCATATTACACCCACCCCTTGAGTTCCATAGCCGTGAGATAAAATTCAAGAGGAAGAACTGAGGCAGAAGAGGGGCTGGGGTAGCCATAAGCCGCAGCGATCCAGTGAGACCGCGAGGCGCACTGCTATAGCGGCCTTTGGAAGCTGTACTCTCGACTGAAATTGTCCACCAGCTATGATTGGAAACCCCTCTGGCTGCCCAGCTGAGGAAGAGATGGCCTCCTGATGGTGCTGGGAGAAGTTTTCCAGGGCAAAGAAGGCACAAGTTGTCAGTTACAAGTCCCTGAAAAGGATTTGTTTTAAATTCATGGTCCAGAAACAGTCTATTGATTTTCATAGAAGTATTGTCATTGCTGATGAATGGTCAATTATCCAAAGCATATTCATATATCCACAACTATATTGTTTTATATATTCACTAGAAATAAGGCCCATTGTGGAGAAAAAATACAACGGGTTCTAGAAAGAGGCTCTGGGAGAGTGCTCCCCCTTGCTGTCTTTCCACCCACCCAAGCAAAAGCATTCACTCCTCCACACACACACCTCAAGGGGAGCTGATCTCTGCCATTTGGAGAGTAGTTGTAATTCTGAGTAATCTCCAGCCCTCACCTGGAGATTAGCAACAGTGGTTTCCCAGGAGGAAATGGCATTGTATCTGTCTGAGGTCCCACCCCTCCTCAAACTCCACCCTCTCAACGCTCCACCCCTTAAATCTCCAAAAATTTCCTAACCTGGAGTTGGCAACCTTATCTCTTTCCCTTTATCTCATCATCATCATCATCATCATTTTATTTATATCCCGCCCTCCCCGCCGAAGCAGGCTCAGGGCGGCTAACAGCACAAATCAATACATACATTATACAGTATATTTAAACAAAACTAATTTAACAGTTAATTAAAATTCTATTAAAATTCTAAAGCAATAAAATTAATATTGATATTAATATGCTGGTGCTATTATACAGATGGTGAGTTTACTTAGCAGTCTCTCTCTTTAGTCGGTGAAGGCCATTCAAAAAAGGATGGTCTTGCAGGCCCTGCGGAACTGTTCAAAATCCCGCAGGGCCCGCATTTTTTCCGGAAGCTGGTTCCATAGGAGTAGAGCCACAGCAGAGAAGGCCCGAGTGCGGGTACTCTGTAGCTTTACCTCTTTCGGCCCTGGAATAGTCAGCAGGTTCTTCCCTGCTGACCTCAGTGCTCTCTGGGGTTCGTATGGGGAGACTGCAGCTTTCCATCACCTTCCCCCTCCCTACAGCCTCTACATAGGAAAAGCAGTCTTTCTCCATATAGTGTGTGTGGGGGAACCAAAGCAGCTTTCATCATCCTCCTCTCCCCCCTTTGATCTGAACAACTATCCTGTGAGGCGGGTTAGGCTCAAAGTCTGTGACTGGTCTGAAATCAACCAGTCAGCTTCCATAGCAAGAACCTGTGTCCAGCAGATCCTGCTTTGAAGCCCTATGCCCTCCTCAAACTCCACCACAGAATCTCCAGGAATTCCCCACCAACCTGGAACTGGAGCCCTAGTCAGGACTGGCCCCAATAAGTTCTCCCTCAGAGGCCTTTAGTGATACCTTTCAGACCAACAGTCTTTCAAGTACTGCACAGTCTTCATCAACGAAGACCTCTATGATTGCAGAATTAAAGATAGTTTATTCATTGTATGAAGCAGTTTACAGATCAAGACCATGTCTTGATAGGACTGAGGATACAGATACAGACAGGCAATTATATAGGTTGATCCAGACTGTTATACATTTGAGCAGGGGTCTTTTTGTAGAAAAATAGGAGGTGGAGCTCATCCAGGGATTGTTATGCAGCTGCACCTACTATTCAATGGATAAGATGGGGAGAAGGAGGGGGAACCATCAGAAAGGTTCAGGAGCTGTGCTCCTGTGGGCTCCTACTGAATTCAAGGTCTGATTTGAGCAAAAAAGCATCTTTTTCCTACCAATGAAATATTGCCATTTCCCTCCCCTTTAGTTCAGTTGCAGTCGGAGCCAGCTGTAGCCAAAAGCAATAGTCTCTGAGAGTTGATCTTGGTACCAAGTGTACTGCATACCTCAGGGTAAGAAAGACACTACAGATGTGATTAGTTTGCAAGCTGCTTTAGCTGTTACAAAATTATTACAATAGTCTGGAATCAACATGGGAAGTGCTCATACCCTTGACACAGTCTGTCTCTGAGAACCTTAAGCATCCTGCTTATCTGTCCACCCTGCAAAGCAGCCATTTTATCCAGGGGAACCGATCTCTGCCATCTGAAGATTAGTTGTATTTCTGAGTGATCTTCAGCCCTCGTCTGGAAATTGGCAACAATGGTTCCCCAGGAAGGAATTGTTGGTTTAGAGTGGTGTTTCCCAAAGGCAGGGTCGCAATGGCACCGGGTCGCGGAGCCCTCAATGTCGGGCCGAAGGGCCTCCAGTCCCCTGGCCGCCCCTCCCCCCACCTTCCCCCACATCGCACCTCCCTTCCCTGGGTCGTGCGCCTCCAGCGCCTCCTTCTCCCACCCTTCCCCACTGCAGGCAGATCAGTTTCATGCTGAGCAAAGCCTTCCCCACCCCCCACGATCACCCAATCAGTGGAAAATCGGCGCTGAGCTCATTCCACGCTGGGCCAAGCCGGCTGCAGGTTGAACAGACTGCAGCCAAAAAGGGTGCATGGCTCTTCTCTCCCTTTGGTGGATTCAAAATTTGAGGCCAGTGCACCTTTAAGACCCAACCAAGTTTTATTCTGGGCATTAGATTTTGTGTGCATGTACACTGTTTCATTTAGATTGCACACATACTTGCAACATGATCTCATCATGAAATAAAAGAGATCTTAGATGCTAAACTGAAGTGGGATGTATTGTATTTTCTGATTAGATGGAAACATTTTTCTGTAGCACACAATGAATGGGTCGATAGCTCAAATGTGAGAGCGCCAGAGCTGATTAAAAAATTCTATGCTAAACATCCTTCCAAACCCCGGAGAAAGCCTTAAGGGGGGCAGTATGTCAAGCATGCATATTTCTATGTGCCATGATGATTTCTTAGACAGAGATCACGCCACTAGTATCTATGGCCCCCCTCTCCTTTACAACGTTTGGGCAAGCAGTAAATCTATCTAGCCCAAGGATGTTTACGCTACAGCCTGGCTGGTAAAGCTGTGAGGTGCCTCTTCCCCAGATTCACACAGACAGTTCTTATCACGTCTCAGAGAAGTGTGAGAAAGGGAGATGTTTTTAATAGCCTAAATTCCTTAGTAATAAAAGAGATACTATGTAGTAACCTTTGAACCCGTGACTCAAATTGTATCTGCATACTATCCTTTGAAGTAATCCTATATAGTAACTATGTATACATCATTACTTCCAAGGATTCTGTCCTTGGTAAAGCTTCTGAGTTTCTACAATAAAGCAACTTTTGATTTAACAACAAAAGACTGGTTATTGAGAAATATCGATGCTTGACATGCACATGAAATGTATATTTGCAGATCTTAAAGTGACTATTCTAAAAGTGAATTTCAAAAACAGGACACAACAAGAGACCTCTGAGATACCACTATAACCACTGGCAAACTCCCAGCTTTTCCTGGGTTTGGCCCAGTTCATGGGCATTGTTGGGGTGGGGGGTGCTCCCTAAATTTATGGGGAGGGAGCTTCTTCATAAATTCATAGGTAGTGATAATGGAGGCCCTTCCCTGAGATGTCACCGGATCAAATGTCTCTGGCTGGGCCCCAGCCCCCCCCCCCCCCGGGAAATTGAAAAGTCACTGCCCCTGCTTCAGGGACCTTCTTGAGACTCCTTTGCTTTCCTCAAAATCTACACACACACACACACACACACACCCCACAAGGAGGAATCTCCCAGCTCACCTTGAGATGCCGCTTGGGGTGACTGGACTTCCCAGAGCTGGATGCTGAAAGGCTTGTCTCTCCCGTGAGCAGAACCACACTGGAAGACAACTGGGTCCAAGCAGAGGTCCCTGCTCTTGGGCCCCAGCGCAGCAGGCCAGTTCCCCTCCCCCTCCCATGGCCAGTCCTGGTGGAGTTGGGGAATTCTTGGAGAGGATTAGGGGGCGGGGCCTGGGGAGGGTGGGGTTTGGGGAGGGGAGGGACAGAGTCCATCCTGCAAAACATCTGCTTCCTCCAGAGGAACTGGTTTCTGCGACCTGACAATAAATTGTCATTCTGGGAGCTCTCCAGTCTCCACCTGGATGTTGGCAACCCTACTATGGACAGGCTTGCCCCTCCACAACTTTGTTCAGTCCTTCTTCATAGCTGAGTCAGTCTGTGGCACCCACAGACCAGCAGTGACAGGAAGTCTTCTCTTTGTCTGCCCTGAACCTGCAGCCCATCATATTACAAAAGAGAGGGGAAACTTTCTGTTCTTGGCATTCAGAAATAGGATGTCCCTGGGATTTCCTCAAAGTGCCTCTGGCAGTCTAACATGCAGTCATCTTGAACTGACAGGACACCTGGATCAGACCATGAGGCAGTTAGAGAGACTCCCTGAACCTCGAACACAGAAATGTCACCACTGGGGCAGGAATAATGAAGAGACAGGGGAGGGGAGGGGAACTTTCCCTCTCTAATAAAGGGAAATGTATTCTGACAGCCTGGAGAACAACCAGCATGCCAAGCAGGCTGCAAAGAGAAAGGGGAGAGCTCCTTAGAGGCTGAAGGTGGGTTATCTTAATCCTGAGCCTTGGGCGGGGGGGGAGGTGCTAGTTAAAGGTGTCAGACTCCTTTGCCTGGCATTTGTTCGGCACTTGCCTCTGGGCAAGTGAGCACAGCAGGCCCATTCCAAAACCACAGCAAGATGGCAGGTGAGGAGCCCAGCAACTGGAGCCAAAAAGCCTGCAGTCCACACCCCAGCCAGGAACATCTCGGCTCCCCTCCCCTTGTTGCCCCCCCCCCCCCAATCTCACTCTGCAGGAAGCTGTGGGGGTGCAGAGAAAATGAAACCGTTAATGCCAGAACTATGCCTGATGCCACTGCCCCATGGCCTTGTGGGTAAGCAAGAAGGAGGGGGAGAAACCTAAAGACTTCACCCTGCTGTAAATGGAGGGAGGGACCCACTGAGTTGCCATCCTCCAGATCTCCCAGAATTCCAGCTCATCTCCAGACGACAGAGACCAGCTCCCCTGGAGACAACAGATGCTTTGGAAGGTGGACTCTGTGGCATTGTGCCCTGCTGAGGCCCCTCCCTCCCCAGGCTCCACCACCCAAATCTCCAGGTATTGCCCATCCCAGAGCTGGCAGCTCCGCACTTCTGCCTTTTGGCCAACCCACGGAACCCACCAGGGCTAGAGGCAAGGCACTGGGGGATGCTTGGGCACCAGGCCCCACCTCTGCCACCTGCAGTCACCCAACTGGACCCAGGTGGCTGGCCCCCTTCCTGTGGCTGCCCACAACCAGCCCCACCCCGCCCCCCGCAGTTGTTCAGGCAGGCTGCAGGCTGGCCTATGGAGCCTCTGAGGGGCCCCGTCTATGAATGGCTTCCACTACCCAACTGATAGAATCCTAGAGTTGGAAGGGACCTCCAGGGTCATCTGGTACTCCTATCTCCACACAATGCTGGGAATTCACAAACACCTCCACCCACACACACCCTGCTCCATGCCCAGAAGAGGGCAAAAAGCCTCCAGGATCCCCGGCCAAACTGGCCAGGAGAAAAACTGTTGATTCATCCCAAAGTGGCCATCAGCATTCCCCTGGGCTTGTAAGAAGGGGCCACAAGAACTGAGCACTGATGCAGCCCTTCCTGCCCTCCTTCTCAGGATCTGACTAATTCACAGAACTGCAACCAGGAGAGAATCAGGGAAGAACAAATACAGCAAAAAGCCATGAAATGTAACTAAGTTAATTTTTACAATTTATAATGCTATAAGGTAATTGATTAAAATTACATCAAATCACATGTACAAAATTTCATATCAAGAAGTTGTAAACATTTTCAAAAAGTTCATAAAGGACATCATTCTTTCCTTTTCCAAACTTAGTTACATTTCATGGGTTTTTTCCTATTTTCACAGAATCAGTCTTGCTGTCAGATGGCCATCTAGCCTCTATTTAAAAAACTCCAAAGAAGGAGAGCCCACCACCTCCCAAGGAAGCCTGTTCCACTGAGGAACTGCTCTGTCAGAAAGTCCTTCCTAATGTTTAGCCAAAAATGCTTTTGATTTAATTTCAACCCACTGGTTCTGGTCTGGAGCAACAGAAAACAACTCAGCACCATCCTCGGAATAACAGCCCTTCAAGGACTTGAAGATGGTGATCGTATCACTTCTCAGCCGCCTCCGCTGCAGGCTGAACATGCCCAGCTCCTTCAACCTTTCTTCATAGGATGGTCTCCAGACCCCTCACCATCTTTGTTGCCCTCTTCTGGACACCTTCCAGCTTGTCTTTATCCTTTGGAAACTGTAGTGCCCAAAGCTGAACAAAATATCCTAGGGCTGATGCCAGGGTTTTTTGCACCGTAAGCCAGCAGGGTCCCACCCCCCACCCCACCCGTACTTGCCCTGCCCTACCACTTAGGGGCAAGTGGTGTGGTGGCAACGCAGTGTGGCAAGAGAGGGCAGCCAAGAGTGACAGCTTGTGTTCTCTTGTCCTTTCCTGCTCACGCTCCCCCCTCTTTTTTGGGAGGGCAGGGAAAGGGAGGGGGAAGGTGGAGGGAAATGGAGGGGGTTGCCAGAAGATCAAGCTGGTCCAGTTGCTCGGGTCCATGGCGGCAGCAATGAATGGAGGGGGGGCTCAGGAAGGAAGGGGAGCAAGTGGGGAGCAGCAGCAACATCATGTGGGTGGGGGAGTGAGCGAGGAGACAGCAGCATGTGAAGGCGTCAGCATGCAGCATGCTGATTGGCCCTTCTGCCTGCAATCCTCCTTTTGGCTGGCTGCCGCCTGCACCTTTGAATTCACACCAAGAACAAGATGGAAATCGTTTAATCTGAGTTGGAAGGATTTTATTATTTCCTTTCTTTCTTTTCTGGGCCTCTAATCAATACTACATGGGGGTGGGGGGAAGCTGGGGGAAATGATGACTTCTGCATTCAGATGTACCACTGTGCAGAGAAAGGAGACATTGGATAGAGATTTGGTTTTTTCTCTCCTCAAGCCCCTCTTTGAAACTTTGAAAAGTGAAACACAGGGAATGGTGTGATAAATATTATTAGCCTTTAAGGTACAACTGATCTCCTTCCACATCTCTGCATCCTCATGTGGGGGGTGGGGACTGCTGAATTGCTGCTTGCCGTGGACAGGGCCGGCGCTGCAGTTTTTGCTGCCCTAGGCAAGGCCGCACCCCCCACCCTCCAATGGGGCAGGGCCCCCAGTGCAGGCCCCAATCAGGCCCCGTTTGCACAGTGGCCTCTTCTTGAGGAGCTTCCACTGGGATCGAACTGAGGTTGTGAGCAGAGAGCTCAGGCTGCAGGACTATAGCTTACCACTCTGCATCACAGGGCTTCTCTGCTACCAAGTCTTAAATAAGTACACTCATGGCCCTGCCCTACATGGCCCGGCCCAACAAGGTCTCATTTATGTCTGATCCAGCCCTCATAACAAATGAGTTTGACTTCTCTGCTTTGAAGGCTCTTGGAGTGGCACCTTGTCTTCCCCTCTCATAAAAAACTGAAATATTAGACAGCAGCATAAAAACAACTTTTTATATGTTTAACCAGATTTCATTTTCTGAGGTGTTTACTCTTTTAAATAACAATTTGAAGGTGACTTGGTAACCCCAGGAACTGTAGCCGCTTGTTTGGATGGGTTGTTTTGCATCTGCTTAGTAAAATCACTGCTCTCCCATGGCAAAGGGCAGCAATGAAGCTCTGAGCCCGTCTCCCTCAGGGGCCTTGGGCAATGGCACACAAGGAGCTGAAACCTCCCCCCACCCACACCGCCTTCCTGTCTGTTATGTTCTGGACTTTATGTTTGGTGGAAAGCTTTCACATGCCCAGGCAGCGGTGGGAATGCTAGAGATGCTATGATACATTTAGAGATTTGGATGTTAAGCAGTAACCAATGAGCAGTCTTGGTGCAAAACTGGACTGCTGTGATTTGGTATGGGGATCTGGGGGGTGGTTCTTTTGCATGCATATAAGTGGGGCTGCAGCCCCGCCACTTTCATCTTAGTATATAGTTATCAATAAATGTTCCTGTTTGAACTCCAGTGCATCGACCCCAGTATTTAACACTGTCCATCCCCACAGTTTAAAGACAGGCCTGTGAATGGCTTCCCAATCCTGTCTGCAGCAGCTCAGCCAGAGGATCCTGGCCAGAGAGAGGGATCGTCGTGGCACCCTGTATTTCCGCCCCTTTCCTCACCCACTGCCTTCTTATGTGTATGTGATTTTATAGGTTGTGAGCCGCCCTTAGCCTGCCTTGGCGAGGAGGGCGGGATATAAATCAAATAAATAATAACAATTCTTCGCCTTACCTCACCCACTATCTTGTGGGCTGATTTCCAGACTTCAGCCAGCTTTTCCTCATGTTTTCTCAAATCACTTTTGTGCCAATGTTTCCAAGGGGGGAAATCAGCAATTTTTTTGCACATCAGCTGTGCAGTTTGCTTCAGCCACATCAACATCTCTGCTCCATGCCACCCCCTTTCCTGCTGAACAGTCACTGTTCTTTCTTACATCCCTGACTTAAAAAAAACCAACCACCTTCCCCTGCATGCTGATCTACTGCATGCTGATCTACTGTTGTACTATTGTGGGCCTCTTTCCCCCTTCCTTCTTGTGTGCACGGCCGCTGCTGAATTAAAGGTGTCAGTGGGGAGGGGGGATAATTGCTCAGATGTAAAAACATACCATTCCTATTGCCCTGTTTTTTTTTCTGGAGGTTCCCCTTTCTCTTGGAACATCCTATTATAATCTTCTTCTTCAGCCCTTGAGAAAGAGGGGTGAGTACTGTATGTGTGCTGGAGGAGGGGAGCATTAGAGCTGTGTGCTTCATCTGACTGAACTGGCTGTAAGGTTTTGCCCAGAATTTATTACAAGACTTCTTGTAATGGGGGAGGGACGGTGGCTCAGTGGTAGAGCATCTGCTTGGGAAGCAGAAGGTCCCAGGTTCAATCCCCGGCATCTCCAAAAAAGGGTCCAGGCAAATAGGTGTGAAAAACCTCAGCTTGAGACCCTGGAGAGCCGCTGCCAGTCTGAGAAGACAATACTGACTTTGATGGACCAAGGGTCTGATTCAGTATAAGGCAGCTTCATATGTTCATATGTTCTTGAGTAAATGCAAAAGAAGCTTTTGATGAAGAATCAGGTGGCAAATACTTGTAGCATGTATACGCAAGACTACTTGTTTTGACAGACTGACAATAAGGTACAATCCAAATATAGGTTACAGGTTAATGGCTCATCATTTCTCCCGCCTAAATGTCTCCCACCCAAAAATCTTTGAGTTAGTTCCCAGACCCCAGTGTTGCTTTTCTCCAAGGTCACATACCAGCTTTGTAGACATCTTCTGTTGGTACCTATCTTCTGTTACCAGGGAAACAAGATTAGGCCTTAGCTTTCCACCATGATCTACTCTCTACTGTGGCCACATTTGTTACCAACACTAAACATAACTCTATAAAAAGAATATAATGTATATAAAGATTAGTAAATAGTAATATTATAATACATATAAATGCAAATATGAATACATAAAACAATGTAGTTATGGATATATGAATATGCTTTGAATAATAGACCACTCATCAACAATGGCAATACTATTAGGAAAATCAGTCGGCTGTTTCTGGAACACACATTTAAAACAAATTCTTCTCAGGGACTTCTACCTGACACTGGCCCCAGGTTACTTGGTCCTCCACCAATCTCAAACTCAGGGGTAGGGGTGGGGGTGGGGTGGCTTCGATCACCCAGGAGGCTTTCTCCTTCAAGCCACTCCCCATTCCAAAGATCACCAGGATTGAATGTGTTGGTCTAGTGTGGGATGCCAAGGTGATTACGGCTGTCTGTCTGGGGTATTGATCGTCTAGTGTGCCAGTACACAGGCTTCTGGGCCTAATAGTGGTGGCTGCTGGGTGGGCCTTGGAGTTTCTGCAATTACTAATTCTTGAGAACGTCAGTATCCACACGGATGGATTGGCCACCTCCATTCTGGCTTCAGTCCTGGTGTCTTCCATGACAGCACTGGGACTCTACCAACTTGTTTCAGGCCCCACACATCAAACAGGCCACACGTTGGATTTGATCTTTGGCATGGGGTGAATGTGGATCTGACCTTGAAAGAAGAGATGCCACTTGGGTTTGAAGGCCCGGCTGAACATTCCTGCTCCTCTCTGTCTAGGCAGAGAACTGATTTATGCTCACCTGTGGAGACTAATGGAGCCTATTGGAGTCCAGAATGCTCTGTGGGATCCACAGTCTTCCAGCACCTCATTAAACAAGCTGATAGAAGACCGAATTCCCAATCCACTGAAGCCATTGGTGAGGTTGCCCCCTGATGCCTTCTATGGCCCCATGGGAAATCATCTCATCCCCTGGTATATGGAAGAACTTAGGGGGAATGAAGCAGGACCTTAGACAACTAAAGCGTGTTTGGCAGCATACTTACAATGAAGGGGCACCAACATCTCATAGGGTGTTTATGAAATACTATGAGGTGGCAGTGAATGCTGCAAAGACGGAATTCTACTCAGCCTCCATTGCATTTGCCAGCCCAACAAAGCACAATTATTTAGCCCAGTGGTGGGGAATGTCTGCCCCGAGGTCACTTGGTTGAGATCACTTGGTCTGGCCCTCAGGGATTGCTGGGCTGAGCCAAGTCACGTGGCAGCCTCTCTGGGGCCTGGCTGGTCAGTGAAGATCGTGGGGCCCAGCTGTGCTGTGCAGCGGCTTTCTTGAGGCCTGGCTGGCCAGCAGCGATCGCAGGGCCCAGCTGCATTGTGCAGTGGTCTTCCTAGGGCCTGGCTGGCCAGCCAGGATCACTGCGAGGCCTGGAAAAGTCATTGTCACAGTTCAAGTAAGTTTCCCCCTCATTTCTTTACTCCCCTTTCTTTCCGTTTCTTCCCCCATTTCTTTGTTTCCCTTTATCCCCCCATTTCTGTCTTTCCCTTTCTTTCCCTTTCTTCCCCACATTTCTTTATTTTCCTTTCTTTCCATTTCTTCCCTCTTTCTTTCTCACTTTATTCCTCTTTCTTCCCCCATTTCTTTATTTCCCTTTCTTCCCTTTTCTTCCTCCCACTTTTTAATTTTCCTTTATTACCCTTTCTTCCTTCCATTTCATTTCCCTTTCTTCCCCCTTTCTCCCTTTTTTTCTCCCTTCTTCCTTCCCTCTCACTCTCTCTCTTCTGAGTGGTGGGCATTGTGAAGGACTGCTGCTGGGGTATGTGGATGCCTTTAAAGGTTTGCTGGGAGCAGTTGCAGTTTCCACATGAAGGGAGGGAGGGAGCGGTGGCAGGGGTGGGGGGTGGGAGCCAGCTACCACCGGTTCAATTTGCACTTGATTATCACAGATGGTGTGACCTAATATGTTAATAAGTGTGTGACTTAATATACTAATATTAGGGGATATGGTCTAATATGCTAATGAGTTCCTATTGGGCTTTTTCTACAAAAAAAGCTCTGGACCTATGCATTTGCCTACAGCGGCAGGTCGAGGTGTGTGTGCACCAAATTAGGCTCTCCTCACATGACTTCAAATAGAAAAACAATTATTTGCATTAATTTTGACGGCCTGAATCATTCTCCCTCAGTGGAACACTGTTTTTTAAGTTGATAATTTTGTATGGCTCTCGAATGATATTATAAATATCCAAATGGCCCTTGGCATAAAAAAAGTTCTCCACCCCTGAGTTAGCCTAATTCAGTCTTTGATGTCCCTCTCAACAAGGAACCCAAACAGATCTAGGAATCTGGCCATTAGTTCAGAGGGGTTTATGAGCTATTTTACAGATAAAGTCGTGTTGCTCCATTATGACTTACCTGCCAATGCTGATACAGTAAGTGAACTGGAGGCCCCTTGGCTGTCTTTGGGTTCAGTTTGCAATTATTTCAACCTGCTCTCTTCTTTCAATGTTGACAGGGTCCTGAGTGCTGTCAGACTGACCACATGTTTACTTGACCCTTGGCTGGCTAAGGCTGGCAATGAGAGGATATCCTTGGAGACAGGGAAATTTCCACAGGGCTTCAAGAAAGCAGTGGTCATTCCACTCTTGAAAAAGCCATCTCTGGATCCTTTAGATCCAGTCAATTACCGCCAACTCTTGAATTTACTGCACTGGCTTCCAGTTGAGTACCAACTCAGATTCAAAGTCTTGGTTTTGACCTTTAAGGCCCTGAGCAGTCTGGGACCAAGGCATCTGCAAGACCGTCTCTTCTGCTTTGTCCCTGGTTGTGTGTTATGCTCTTGTAGTAATCTGCTGGTGATCCCCGACCCGAAGGAGGCCCGGTTTTCCTTGACTAGGGCCAGGACAAAAAGGCCCTAGTCAACCCGATGACAGCCAAGTCCTTTGGGACCCTATACAATTCCGCAGGGTCTGTAAGGCAGAGTTGTTCCATCAGGCCCTTGATTCAGAACAGCAACTGCTGGCACCTTCCCTTCTTTTCTGTCCACCTCCTTCAGAAATTTTACTGCCTCCCCTCTGTATGCTCTGACAGTTCAGAGGGTTGCTGGAGACCTCTCTTTGTTACACTTGATCTCCAGAGGACCAAGATCAGTCCCCCTAGTGAAAAATGACTGTTTTGGAAGGCAGACTCTCTATGCCTCTCTACTTGGCTGAGGTCTCATCCTCCCCAGACTCCACCTTGCCAAAACACCAGGTATTTCCTGACCCAGAGCTAGCAACTCTTTGCTAGCCTCCATCCAGAACTCCACCCCAAAACCAATTAGTCCCGGTGACAGCCTTCAGCCCCAGTGCCATGAGAACAGCAGAGGGTCCTTCCTTTCTTCTCCCCTCCCTTCCTCCACCCTCCCTCCCTACTCTCCTTCCTTCCTCCTCCCTTCCCTCTGTAATGTACTGAGAACTGAGACCGTTTGAAGGCAACATAGTTTATTCAGTAGCACATTACAAGAGAGGGAACACACGGGCTGGGCTCCGCTTATATACAGTACCCAGAACAGCCCCCTCCTCCGACCAGGCCAATCCTGGTCGATCAAACTTCCCGCCACAGATCTTGATGGGCGGGGCGAATGGTGAGCTCCATCCGGGGACCCAGGGGGTCGCCTTTAGTAGCGATCGCCATGCGGCCGGGTAACTTATGTTCAATACATAACACTCCTCCCCCCTAGCTCAGGACACATAGTCCCGCAAGTATGCGGGGGCCACCTTGGGATGACTGGTGGAGTCGGGGCGGTCGGCAGAGCTGCCAGGGCTGCGGCCTCTGCTGCAGCCGGGGCGACGATTTCCCCTCGTGGGAGCACCGCCAGTCCGGGGTTGTCTGCACCCTGCAATGCATCTGGTGTCCCGGTTCCCTGGGAGTCGCCCTCACTACGGTTGGGCTCTACCTCCCAATTGGGTAGAGCGGTAAGTGGTGTTGGGGTAGATCTCTGTGGGGGCGCGGCTGTGAGTCCCTCTTCGCTCCGTATTGCGCCCGGTTCTTCTGGCATTGTGCGGCAACGTATTTGGTCTATATGCCTCCGCAGTACATTGCCTCCCACGGTGGACACCTTGTAATGGCAGTACCCTATTACTCTCAGCACCTGGCCTTCTACCCATTCGGGGCCACACCCATAGTTCCTTGCGTATACGGGATCCCCTGGGAAAAATCCTCGGGCTGCTTCTCTGATCTCCGGGGAATTTCGGATGTCGGTGGCTTGGTCAGGGTGCAGCCTATCTAATCTCGTGATTAGCTTTCATCCCATTAAAAACTCGGCTGGGCTTACCCCCATGACTGGGTTGGGAGTTATCCTATTATCGAATAGGAAGGCGGCTAGGCGGTTGTCCCAATCCCCCTGCAGAATGCGGCCCAGTGCTTCCTTTGTGGTGCGCACCATCCGCTCGGCTTGGCCGTTGGTGGCCGGATGGAAGGGGGCGGACCTGATGTGTTGTATCAGGTATCTCTGCATGAACTCCCGGAATTCCCGGGAGGTGAAGGCGGTCCCGTTGTCCGAGACTATGGTGTCCGGAATGCCGTGTGTGCTCAGGGCTTTTTGAAGCGCCCGGATGGCCGCCGCCGTCAAGGTTGAAGCGACCGGGATGACTTCTAGCCACTTGGTGTATGCGTCCACCAAGATGAAGAATATTTGGCCCTGGAAGGGCCCTGAAAAGTCTATGTGCAGTCTCGACCACGGCTTCCTGTGTATTTCCCAGCATTGTGCGGGGGCTCTGGGTGGTTCGGGTTGGGACTCATGGCAGATTTGCACCTCCAGACCCACCCCTCTATTTCCTCGTCCATCCCCGGCCACCATACATAACTGCGGCCTAAGGCCTTCATTCGTACAATTCCTGGATGTGTTTCATGAAGGGCCCCCAGCACTTGTTTCCGCAGCAGGGGGGGGGAACCACCACCCTGCTCCCCCATAACAGACATCCCTTGTGTGCTGATAGTTCTTCCTTGCGTGTTGTGTATGCCCTGAACTCTTCGCCCTGTTTTCCCTCTGGCCAGCCCCTCACCACCCAGTCGAGGACCCGCGCGAGTACTTTGTCACGCCCCGTGGCTTTCGCTACCTCTGCTGTGTGTAGGGGTCTCTTCGGTAGCGTTTCGATGAGCATCACATGGTGGGCTGGGGCTGGGTCGGGGTCTGTGGAGAGCAGGGGTAGGCGACTGAGAGCGTCTGCATATACCATCGCCTTGCCTGGCCGGTGGACCAGGGCATATGTGTAGGAATTGAGGAACTGGTTCCACCACAAAACGCATTGGGAAAGGATCTGGGGCGTTTGGCGGTCCGGGACGAGGAGGCCTAGGAGCGGTTTGTGGTCTGTGGCTATGGTGAAACGTCTCCCGTACAGGTAACCGTTAAACTTATGCACCCCTGCCACAATTGCTAAGGCCTCCTTGTCTATTTGGGCATAATTCCGCTCCGCCGGGGTCAGGGTCCTCAAGTAGTAGGCTACCGGAACCACCCTCTCGTCCGGGAGTTGGTGACCCAGGACCGCGCCCACCCCATACGGTGATGCATCACATGCCAAGATCACCGGTAGGCTCTCATCAAAATGGTGGAGCACATTGTTGGATACGAGCAGCCCTTTGACTGCTTGGAACGCTGCGTCCTGCTTCTTCCCCCATACCCACGGGGCATTTTTGTCTAGGAGTCTGTGGAGGGGTTCTGCTAGGGCGGCTTTGTGGGGTAAGAACGAATGATAGAAATTTAATAACCCCAAGAAACTTTGGAGCTCCACCTTGCTCTTGGGGGCGGGGGCTTCCACTGTGGCCTGGGTTTTGTCCGGTGTCGGATGGATTCCCGCAGCGTCCACTGCGAACCCCCAAAACTCCACCCTCGGTACCCCCAGGGAACACTTTTCACGCTTGACTTTCAGCCCGGCCTCTTGGAAATGGCAGAGGACTTCTCGCAGCCGATTGCTAAATTCCTCCGCATTCGGTGCAGCGATCAAAACGTCGTCGAAAAACAGTTGCACCCTGGGAATCCCCTTGAGGAGAGAATCCATCAGGCTCTGAAACACCCCCGGGGCCACGCTCACCCCGAACTGCAACCGCCACACCTTAAATGCCCCCCTGTGGGTTACTATGGTTTGCGCTTCTGCCGTGGCAGCGTCCACCGGCAGCTGCTGGTACGCCTGGGCCAAGTCAAGTTTCCCAAAGATTTTGGACCCTGCTAGCTCTGCCAGAATGTGGCTGATTACTGGAACGGGGTAGGAGTTGTTCTGTAACGCCTTGTTAATGGTGCACTTGTAATCGGCACATATGTGCACCTCCCCGTTTGGCTTCACCAGGGTTACTATTGGGGTCTCCCATGTGGCATAGGCCATGGGCTCTAGCACTCCCTGGGCTGTGAGGCGGTCCAGCTCTGCTTTGATTTTCGGTTTCAGAGCGAATGGAACCTGCCTGGCCTTCAGCCTTATGGGTCGCACGTGGGGATCTAGAGGTAAGGAAATGGGAGGGCCCTTGTAGCACCCCAGGGCCCCGTCAAACACCTCCGGGAACTCCCGGCACACATTTTCGAATCCCCTCGTCCCCAGCTGTTGCACCCCCACGATCTTTATTCCCAGTGGCCGAAACCAGGCCAGGCCCAACAAGGTGGTGAGCTGACTCCTTTTAACCACCAAGATGTCGAGTTTATCCCTAAACCCGTTGTACTCCACCCCCACCGTTGCCCACCCCAGGATTTCCACGGGATTTTTTTTAAAGTCCCAAAGCATGAAGCTTGCCGGTCGCAGTCTAGGCAGGCCACGTGGGCACAGCTTCCTTAAGGATTCCTCCAAAATTATGGAGTTGGAGGAAGCCGAGTCCAGTTCCATCAGGCAGGGGTTGCTCTTGATCCTGACCGAAACCTTGACCTTTTCGGGGGTCTCGTTGGGCAAGTTCATTACCTGCACGGAGGTTGAGGTGATCAAGTGGTCCTCGGTCGATTCCTGGTGGGTGGTCTGATGGCGGCGGGTGCTCTTGGCCCTACAGGCCTTCACGATGTGGCCCGTCTTGCCACAGCTTCTGCAGACCACGTTGCGGTAGGGGCAGTCCTGTCGCTCATATTGGTCACAGCTGGCGCACTTGGTGGCGGCTGGTCTGTCAGTCGCTCGGGGTCGCTGTGGCGCTCGTGGGCCCCTCCCCGTCTGGCGGCGTAGCTGGAGTACCTCTTCCTCATCTGGTTGGCTGGGGCCCATCTCTTCCTGATGGACGGCCTCGGCCCTCGTTTTGGGGGAGGTCTTCGTGGTCCGCTCGAACGCAATGGCCTCGTTGAAGGTGCTCTGGAGGGTGAGCTCTTCCCTCGCGAAGAGCTTCTGTTGCAGTCTTTCATCCCTCAAGCCCCAGGCGAAACGGTCCCTCAGGGTCTCTTCTAGCTTTTCGTAGCTGCAGTTGCCCGTGATTTGGCGGAGGGCGGCCAGGTAGTTCGCTGCTGATTCTCTTGCCTCTTCATCCCTCTTGTGGAAGAGGAACCTGCAGGCAATGAGTGAGGGTTGGGGCAGGCAGTGCCCAGTGAGGAGTCTGATTATCTCCTTGTAGGTCTTCTCCGTGATCCTCGCGAGGGCCGAGAGACCCTTTGCGATCTCGAATGTGGCCTCTCCGCAGATGTTCAGGAGGACGTCCCTCTTCAGGCTGTCCTCCGTTTATCTTGTTCGCTTGCAGGTAGCACGCGACCTGCTCCGTATAGGTCTCCCACCTCTCCGGGGTAGCAGGGTTGAATTCTTCGAGCCAGCCCGTGGTTCCGCTCTGGTTAGCCATGGTGGCTGCGGCAGCGGATGCGTCGGTCTACAACCGCTTGCCTTCGACGTCTCCGGCTAGATCTGCTAAGCCCCTCAGGAATGAGCTAGATAGAATCCCACCTTCGTCACCACTATAATGTACTGAGAACTGAGACGGTTTGAAGGCAACATAGTTTATTCAGTAGCACATTACAAGAGAGGGAACACGCAGGCCGGGCCCCGCTTATATACAGTACCCAGAACAGCCCCCTCCTCCGACCAGGCCAATCCTGGTCGATCAAACTTCCCGCCACAGATCTTGATGGGCGGGGCGAATGGCGAGTTCCATCCGGGGACCCAGGGGGTCGCCTTTAGTAGCGATCGCCATGCAGCTGGGTAACTTATGTCCAATACATAACACACTCCCTCCCTTCCTTTCTTCTCCCTTCCCTGATTTCCCCTCCCTCCCTTCCTCCTCCATCCCTCGCCTCCTCTCTTCCTCACTCCTTCCTTCCCTCCTTCCCTCTCCTTCCCTGCCCTTCTCCCTTCCTTCTTCCTTCCCTCCCTCCCTTCCCTTTCTTCCTCCCCTCCTTCCTTTCTCCTTTCCCTCCCTCCCTTCCTTCCTTCCATTCTTCTCCCTTCCCTCCTCCCTCCCTCTCTTCCTCCCCTCCTCCCTTCCCTCCCTCCCTTCCCTCCTTCCCTCCCTTCCTCTTCCCTTAACTCCCTCCCACCCTTCCATGGAAGAAGCCCCCAGAGAGCCCTTCCTTTGGCAAGGCAAGGCAGTGGGAATCAAGCTGGGGAGGTACTCAAGGGGCAAACAGAGCACTCCTGTTTACCTTGATTAATTATGATTTTCATTATCCAAATTTTTAAGTGATCAATCTTTTTCCTATCTGGGACCAGCAGCATCAGTTTAGCATGAAAACAGCATAAATTGCTGAAATGAATGCAACATACCATATGCAGCATGAATTAATGTAATGTAATTGTGGCATAATTTGCAATAAGTTAACGTTGAGAGTCATCTGTCGCCATGGCTGTAAATCTTCTTTAAACAGCAGGATTGAAGCAAAACCTCTTCTTTGACAGCAAGTCTGCTGAAATCAATGCAAAACAAAGCCCAGGGTTTTAGAAAGGTGGTAGCCAGGTTGGCCAGTAACTCCTGAAAGGTAATCTAAATTTGTAAACCAGCTCCTGAAAGGGAAGCCAAATTTGTTCCATCAGAAGTTTCTAAAAGTCAGAGCCCACTTCCAAAAAACCCGTTAATGGTTACTCATTTTTGTGCAAACCCTTTGGGCTAATATTGAGACTCTTTCAAAGCAATTGTCCCAAGGTCCAAGCTGCCCGAAAGAGCCGGACAATGCAGATGTCCCCCAGACTTGACAGAAATGACAGATTTGTACAGCTGTCCATCCTTGATTCCATTATTAAAGGGGAGCAATATTTTTGGAGTCATTCATTCCTTGTGGCATTCACGTCTTTTCCTTTTTAATTAGATTTTGTATCTACTAGGAGCAACAAAGACCCCTTGGCCTCTTCCCCCACTTTGCCTACACTTGTGGGGATCTCTGCCATTTACTTTGCTGGTGAAGAAAGCCATGACTGGGAGGGAGTCAGAGAGGGAAGCCTTCCCTCCAAATGACAAATGTTGCTCTTCAGCCAGGCACCTGATGCTTCAAACAGACTGCAGGCTCCCACTTTGGCCTGACGGTGGCCACCAGGATGACCCCCAAGTCTCTGAGCAGGCCAGCCCACCTGCCAGGGCTGCCGGGGGGGGGGACCATGTGTGGGGCCTGGTGAGGCATCAGATGCAGTTAAGAAAAAGAGCCCCCGCCCCACCCCGGACATGGCTCCAGGGAACCTCAGGGGAGAGAACCTCTGTGGAGGCCAAGGGGGAAATGTCTTCCCAGGAACTTTGTGTGGGCTGGGAGCTCACACACACCTATGCAATGGAGAGGGGGAAAGGACAAGATGGATTCCGACGTTCCCACACCAGTCACCAGAGCAACCTATGGGGTTGTCAACTTCAGCTTGGGAATTCCCGAAGACTTGGGGGTAGTGTCTGGGAAGAGCAGAGCTGGGGTGTTGTGTCCTCGAGCCCACCCTCCAAAGCTGCCCTTTCTTCCAGGGGAACCAATCCCTGAAGTCTTCCAGGAGAGCGGCCAGAAGGGTGGCTACTCACAACCTGGCAGCAGAATGTCACCTGCATTGAGGACTAGAGAATCCAGCTGCATTTGGAAATGCTCCTTGTTGGACTTCCTGTTCCAGCTTCAGCGCAGCGACATCGAGGGAGAATCGCAGGGCTTGCAATCCCCCTTGAATTGTGTGGGTTGAGGGGGTCCGGACACCCAGATACCCGAAGAGACTCCAGAAGGGAGTCTCTAAGCATGGGATGTGACAAAACCCAGGACTTTCAGCGGCAGCGGAACCCTGGGACTCCTTGTTTATCCTGAAGCCTCACTGTTGCAATCGCCATTTTGTGTGGCACCAGCTGTAGCTACTGGTAACAGAACTGCTCAATGTTAAAGCGTTTTGCCACTACAACCAGCAAAAACCTGCCTTGCAAGTAAGTCTCTTTGCGACCCCATGGACAGTCACGCCAGGCCCTCCTGTCTTCCACCATCCTCCGAAGTCTGCTCAAATTCGTGTTTGTTACATCAGTAACACTGCCCAGCCATCTCCTTTTTTGCCATCCCCTTCTTCTTTTGCCTTCTGTCTTTCCTAGCATCAGGATTTTCTCCAGTGAGTGCTCCCTTCTCATTTGCTGGCCAAAGTATTTGAGCTTCAGATTCAGCATCTGACCTTCCAGGGAACAATCTGGGTTGATTTCCCTTAGGACTGACTGACTGGATCTTCTTGCAGTCCAAGGGACTCTCAAGATTCTTCTCCAGCACCACATCTCAAAAGCATCTATTCTTCTGCGCTCGGCCTTCCTTATGGTCCAGCTCTCACAGCCATACATGACTACTGGGAATACCATTGCTTTGACTATACAGACTTTTGTTGCCAGGGTGATGTCTCTACTTTTTATTATACTACCCAAGTTCACCATAGCTGTCCTCCCAAGGAACAAACATCTTTTTATTTCATGGCTACAGTCACCATCTGCAGTGATCTTGGATCTCAGAAATGTGAAGTCTGTCATACATCTTCTGCATACATTGTGCAAATCCAGACTCATTTAAGAATTTTTGCTACTAGCAAAAGATTTGGAATACAAACCAATGTTTTTGAATGGATTTTTGATGACAGGAAATTGGCAAAAGGTGTGCTATACGTGTAGCTGTTGCTTTTTCCTTGCCATTTAGAATCATAGCATGATAAGAGTCAGAAGAGACCACCAAGGTCAAGCAGTCCTGTTCGGTCATTGCAGCTCCAAAAGGTCATTTGCAGGGCTGGAAAAAGCAGAGAGGAGAGTGACCACCGAGATGGACGGGGGATTGGAGCACCTTCCCTAGGTGGAAAGGCTGAAGAGGCTGCTGGGACTTTTCAGTTTAGAAATTAGACAGCTAAGGTTAGACAACATGATAGAAGTTTATAAAGTTATGCCTGGAGTGGAGAGAGTGAACAAGAGAATTTTTTCTCCCTTTCCCAAAATGCTAAAACTGGAGGGCATCCAATGAAGCTGGTGGGCAGTAGATTTAGGATGACTAAAAAGAAATACTTCTTTACACAGAAAATGATTAAAATGTAGAATTCACTCCCAGAGGAGGTGGTGGTGGCCACAGGAATGGACAGCTTTTAAAAGGGATTCGATAGGTTCGTGGAGGAGGTCTGTCAGTGCTACTAGCAAAGGTGGCTGAGGGGAACCTCCACATTCAGAGGCATGAATCCTCTGAATCCCAGAGCCAGAAGGCAAAATCAGGGGAAGGCCTTGGTCACTCTGTCCTGTTGTTGGACCACAGTTTGAGACAGGATGCTGGACTATTGGTCTGATCCAGCAGATCTAACAGTTCTCATGGCTGCCTACGGTGGAAAAGAAAACCCCTTTGAGGAGGCAGCTCCTCGCCTTGCTTTCATTCAGAAGAGGTAAAAGACAGCAGAACAGAAACAGGAGTGAAGGCTTGGCTTTCTGGAGGGGTTTTCAGGGTGAGGGTGGAGAAGCTGATCCATGAGGGAAAGGGCAGCCTGCATTGTCCATCCTGCTTCCCAAAACAGTGTACTGCAGGTCCTTCAGAAAGGCCGTCCACCTCCCAAGACTCCATGAGTGAACCAGGGTGGAAGCAGCTTCTACGAGGCAGCAGAAGAGGGCCTTCTGTCAGCTCCGCCCTGAGAGGGCCTCTTACTGAGATCCAGAAAGGGTTTATTGATAGACACATTACAGCAAGTATGACTCTTTGTGTCAGATCTGGCTTTGACTCCTGAGGCCAGATCTATATATCTTCCTGGGCTGTTACCAGCCTGCCAGAATTCAGAGCAAAAAGCATGCGCAAAGCAAAGGTTACAGTTTCTCACCCAGCCCCCCATTGCATGCTAACAGGTGCCAAGACAGTCTATGAAAAGGAGATACCATGTCCTTGAGACGCGAACATCCCCGCCAGGGCAGAATAAATACTTGTTATGTTACAAACTAAAGAAAGCAAGCAGGCACATAGTGTAGCTCCCCCAACATTCCCAGTAGAGTTAGAACAGATGCAGGCACCAACTCCGTTGACACCTTCCATCCTATGCGGAGTGGGGAGAGGGATGCAGAGAGCCAGACTGGAGTCGCCTCACCCCTCTGGGCCGGAGGGACTCAGGCACCCTTTTCATGGGGTTGCCAGCTCTGGGTACGAAACTGCCTGGTGATTTAGGGGGTGGCAAGAGGAGGGACTTCAATGGGGGACAATGGAATCATAGAATCATGGCATTCACAGGGACCTCCAGGGTCATCTAGTCCCACCCCCTGCACAATGCAGGAAACTCACAAAGACCTCCCCCTAAATTCACAGAATCAGCATTGCTGTCAGATGGCCATCCAGCCTCTGTTTAAAAACCTCCAAGGAAGGAGAGCCCATCACCTCCTGAGGGAGCCTGTTCCACAGTCAGGAAGTTCTTCCTAATGTTTAACCTGAAACCTGCTAGTCCTAGAGTTTGCCCTCTGAAGCTGCCATGATCTCCAGGGGAACTGATCTCTGTTGTCTGGATATCAATTGTAATTCTGGTAGATCTCCAGGCCCCACATGAAGGTTGGCAACTCTATACCATTAAACCTTTTACTATCTTTACTTCTTCCTGTCATGTCCTTCAGCTTTTATTGGAGGCTGGGGATGCAGGCGGGGTGGGGGGTGGAGAGCCCCAAGCATTATGCTGGCATCCTTGCAGGAGTCTCATAAGCAGCTGAGGTCAGACCTTGAGTTTCATGCCATTAATAAAAATATTTCAAAGGATTTCAGCTTCCCAAGATGCTACTTTGCACAAAACAGGCTGCAAGAAAAACAGACTCCCTTCCTTTGTGGTTATCCTAAGCTTGTGCCCATCTCCACAGTTGCTGGCCTCCAGGTGAAGGCTAGATATTCAGGCCTTACCTGGAGATTGTGTAAACCAAATGGGAAAGACACAGTATGGTTGAGAACCGTGTTCAAAAGAGAAGTAAAATCTCTCAAGAAGGGCTAACAATAAACTAAAAACACTTACAAAAGTGGGTGGACTCTTTAAGTGACTCTGGATTTTGTATGATTTGTAATGATGTCAATGTATTTTCATAAATTGTGAGCATGTAAAAATAGGCTCATTGCTTTAAATGTATTTATAACTTTATTACTTAGCCTTAACGTAAATGTATCTTGGCACAAAGCTTTTGTAAGTGTTTGTAGTTTATTGTTAGTCCTTAGAGACTTCTTGAGAGATTTTGCATCTCTTTTGAACATGGTTCTCTGCAGGTTCTGCAGGCCTGGCTGGGCAGAGTCCCAGAGGGTGGCGGCCCACTTCATCTGAGACCAGGAGCACCTGGGCACAGAAGCTTTGGGGAGGGGTCTGACAGAGGGAGCTCAGACTCACCAAAGCTCACGCCGTGCCCTCAGGCCTTTCTTGGTCTCTCAGGTGCTCCTGGACTTGACTCTCACTGCTAAGAGGCAGAAGAAGTGCAGCAGAAGAAGCTGTTTGAAATAAGGTGGTCTGCAGGAACTCTCCCTGTTGGGGCGTCAGACTGGCCGACGCTCCTTTCCTGCCATCCTTCCCATTTGATAATTACTACAGCCACACCTGGTGCTTTGGGAGTTCTTAGCCCTAAAGAAGGTGAAGATTTTCTCCACACACACACACCCTTGGCAATGCCTCCTTTAATGGAGCAGGAGGAGCCCATGGGAGCTGGTGAGTCTGAGATAAGGAAACACTCCCAGCAGAATTTTAAAACAGAAAAGCAAGAAGGAGTTTCGTTGGTGAATTCATCCAAAGAAGCGTAACTTGCTTAGAAACAGAACAAGACTGACGGGAGGTTGCCCAGAAGTCAGTGCAAAGGCCAGGAGGAGTCCTGAAGAGAACCAGAGGCGGCGGGGTGGGGAGGATGATGTGTCATCTGCAGTTGTAGAATTTGAACTTTGTGCACTCAGCAAAACTAAAAACCAGTGTGGGTTGGCTGAGCAAGCAACGGCAAAGGAAAAACAACAATTCTCTGTCATGAATTGGCACATGGGCACATGTCACCAATGATAGTCACCGCCACCACCTACAGAATCCAAGATGGCTCACCTGAGTTCCTTGGGCTGGAGCACTGTAGATTTTGTCAAGTGCCCATTCTCTTGTCCCTGACTGGGTGCCCTTCCCACAGGGCCAGTCCTGACGTTCAGTTTTGATCTGGGATGGCCGTGAGAGGGAGAGAACGAGGGGGGGGGATCAACTTTACCCCCCTAGCTCCAAGTTCAAAAAACAACCCCAACAAAGTTGTCTGTTTCCTCTGTGAATGAAAAGGCATGGAAAGTGTGGAATCTCAGCCAAATCAGGGGGGAAATCTGTTGGATCCACGAGACCTTGAGATACGATGCAACAGAAGCACCATGCCTCCCTTGCAGCTGCTGATCTGAAAGAGACACGATTTCCTTCTGGATTACTAACAGAGAAAACAGCATTCGGCAAGTATAGCAATTTTATTTATTCACTGAACAATTAGCAAGCAGATCCCCAAAAGTTTGCTTGCTCACGAACACTTGAAAGCCATCTAAATCATATGGCATCTGTGTGCTCTGACACTGGGGGGGTTTGTGGCTGTCCCTCCCCACTCTGCCCCATTCCCCCTCCCCGGGCAGAAAAGAAAGCAGCTGCTGCCTCTGCTGGCTGCCCTCTCCAGCACTCCCACCTTGCCTTCTCTGTCTGCCCACAGGGCAGCGTGAGGAATGCTGCTGAGTCGTGCCTCTAGATTGCCTTCAGCAGCACTGAAGGGCTTAAAAATGCGGGGGGGGGGGGGCAGGAGCTGTGATGCTGAGCTGGCTGGGGTGGGAAGCAGGAGGTGCCTGAGGCCGGGCGGGGGCTGCAGCAGCCAGCAGAGGCCTTGTGGCCACTGTCCAGACCTGAGTTGCTCAAGGGAGGGACTGCTTGGAGAGACAAGCCAGCCAGGTCAGGTGGCCTTGCTCTGGGAAGCCGTGTCTTGGTGGCTGCGGAAGGGTCATCTGTGAGAGACCCCGGGAAGAGCCGCAACTCGGGTGGCCTCTGGCTTCCAGTCCAGGGTCAGTTTGACACCAACTGCCTCACCCTGCCCTATCCACTGGCCCAGCCAAGGAAGCCTGGTGCCCCCTCCAGCTCAATTCATAGTGGGGGGTGGGGAGACTGGAGGGGCTGATGCTGCAAATCCAATTAAGCCATCTTGAAAGAGGCAATTAATCTCTTTTCCAATTATAAATGTGAAGAGCTGAGCAGGTCAAGGAAATGAAGTAGATGCGCTCCGGGCTAGTTCATTAGCTCAGTCATTTGCTCTGGTCACAGAGACCCTGATCCATTTCTTGATCAGATCTGCTGGGTTTACTGCACTGAAGAGTGGAGGATGAAGTATTGACTCCAAAGCAGCACTTTACTACTGCCCATGCTGTAAAAGCCAAAGGCGAGCAGGGGAGAGAAAGCCCACGAGGAGGCAAGTTGTGACCCAGAGAGACCTCTGCTGGCCCTCAGAGAGCTGAGACAACAGGCTTCCCATTGGTCAACCTTCTCCAGCAGGCTCTGCACATCCCTCCCTGCTCTGGGGTGCTGCCAAGGTGCGAGTGTCCCTGGTTGTTCAGGGGGAAGCATGGGGTAGGTGAAGACTCCCCCCTTCTAAAGCTATGGGGACAGCTGGTACCTTCCGGAAGGCTACGGAAGGAATCCCTTGGAAAGGCATATGGAGGACTCTTTCTGAGAGAAATGTCTCTGGAATCTTGAGGGAAGCCAGAAGAGTTTCACTCAGGCCTGGTTTTGCCTGCTGGGCAATCTGGCATCATTTAGGTGGGAGAGAGCTGAGCTGCTAGAACAGACAGACAGAGGACTCGCCACTCTGACTGCAGCCGCTCCTGAGGTTGAAAAACCCCTGCAAAGCCAGCCCAGCATATGGGCTCAGAGAGGGAGAATCCTCTTCTGTGAGGAAACTTCAAATCAGGATGCTACAACCTGCCCTCCAAAGCAAGCCCCTGGAAAGGCAGGGTATTCCTTTCCCAAATAAGTGAATGGAATGAACTCATCATTTGAACACCTCAGCACTTAAATGCTTCATTGTCCAGCCTTCAACAAGGAAGATTCCCTCCAGGAGGTCCCACATGACCAGCAGCAGTTGCAGAGCCTCTGCTGAGCATAACAGGGTTGGAGGCAGAAAGTTCCCATCGGCAGCCGGGCAGAACCGGCACCATTCAGTCTTGGGTTGGTTCTCTGACACTGGTGGGGGCAGGACTGCCAGCTCCAGGTTGCAAAACTCCTGGAGGTTTGATGGTGGAGCCTGGGGAAGACAGGGAACCCCGTGGGGTACAAAGCAATTCCAGTTAAGGGATTAAATGGGGTACAATGCAAATCCACCCCTTTTTCTCAATGGGGACTGATCTCTGTAGACTGGAGATGAGCTGCAATTCCAGGGGAGAAAGACATCCCTATATAAGATGTCCTAAGCTTGCATATAGAGGCATAGAACTGCAGAATTGGAAGGAACCACCAGAGAGTCCAGATCTCCTTCCTTGGAGATCTTCAAATGGGCTAGATGGCTATCTGACAGCAATGCTAATCCTGTGAATTCAGGGGGAGGTATTTGTGAGTTTCTGGCATTGTGCAGGGGGTTGGACTAGATGACCCTGGGGGTCCTTTCCAACGCTATGATTCCATAATTATATAGGACTCTAAGTTAATAGAAAACAAAATAAAACTTTATTCGTACGATAAGTGTATTTGTTTCAAGATGTGTATAGCTTAATTCTTTAATGAATAATAATAACTTCTTTCACTCTTTCACTTCACACACTCCTCACTTTCAAATCCTCCTTTATCTTCCTAACTCAACTTTCTGACAACTTTTGTCTCTCATACTCCTATAATACTCTGACAATATCAGGTTTTGGCTCTCTAAGTAGCCCCTAATATGTCCTCTGAAGTATTCTACTTTTCTTCCATAGAATTTTAATGCCTTTCACAGCCAGTGTTCCCTCTAAGCTGAGTTAGTGTGAGCTAGCTCACAGTTTTTTAGCCTCTGGCACACACATTTTTGTCTTCGCTCAGGAAAGATGGACCCAGAGCAAACTAATTTATGCAGCAGCTCACAACTTTAATGCCAGCAGCTCAGAAAGTCGAATTTTTGCTCACAAGACTCTACAGCTTAGAGGGAGTACACAGCACTATATGGGATTCTAATCAGAGGACTGCTTTTCAGATGCTGCAAACTGCTGACTGACCACAACTGACAATTAATTGCTGCCACTCTGCTGAGAATTCACTGCTGACCCCCCTCTCTCTCCACACATACTTCTTAGCTCAGCCCACACTCTCAGTCATCAACCAATCACCTCACTCATTCATTCCCCCTCTTTCTCTACTGCAAATTACCAACAATTAAAATATATGAATTCAAATCATTACAGGAGGTCTTTGTGAATTTCCTGCATTGTGCAGGAGGTTGGACTGGATAACCCTGGAGGTCCCTTCTATTACTCCATTTTCTCCCTCTGGCTCTTTTCCTCCGCTCTCCCCTCCCCCCAAAGAAAAAGTGTGCTGGCTTGCACACAAAACTTATACCAAGAATAAAGCACTGTTAGTCTTAAAATGGAGGACTCCATTTTTCTCTGTGTGAGGCTCTTTCCCTCCCCACTCCCTCCCTCTCTAAGGAAAAGCATGCTTGCTTGCTCACAAAACTTACACCAGGAACAAAACATTGTTGGCCTTCCCTCCCCCCTCCCCCCCTCTGAAGAAGTGTGCTTACACAAAAAAGTGTATATCTGGCATCAGGGCTTTTTTGAGCAGGAACACCGTTCCACCTGGCTTAGTGTTGGGGGTGTGGCCTAATGTTTTTTTCTACAAAAAAAGCCCTGCCTGGCATAAAATGTCGGTGGTCTGCTGCCACGGGATGCCCCCCCCCGGGTTCTTTTCCTCCCCCTCCCTGACCAATTGAAGGAAGGCTTTCTTTCTCTCCTCTGCAAAGGAGGAAATCAGAGAGACTGGGCAAAAGAAGCAGCAATGCAAGAAACAAGAAGTCGGAAGCATTAGGGGGCCAGTTGCTCAGCAGGCCCCAGCCAAGAGGACAGTGTTTTTGAGCGAGAAGTTGACAGTCCTATACAACTGTGCACCTAATTCCTCCACCATGGATTGCCTTTTGCATCCTCTTTTCCATGTCAAGGGCAAAGAAGGGGTTCAGGCAATGCCCTGGCCAGTCCTCAGAACCTCAACAAAGGCTTGATCTATTGGTTGTCCTTCTTTGATCTACATGTGGCTAAACTGAAACAACACTTCTAAATATAGAAACAGGGACGGCTGTGAAAGGTGAAAAACATCCTGTATCCATTTATCTTCACCAGAGTGGGGGGGGGGGGGGGATCCAGTCACTAAACAGGGCGCCTTCTGTTGCTATGCAGCCCCAGCCACACCGGCATCCGGCATCCAGGGAGAGAAGGCAAAATGGGTCATGTTATATGTGACTGTCTCCTACAGATTAAAAAAGGAACCGCTGCAGTCTGATCCACACTGGGGGTCAGAAGGGACTCAAGGGAGGGGGGGCAGGCAGGAGCCCATCCTGTGAAGCCCCAGCCAGGCAGACCCTTTTCCTTCTCCTCCTTCAGCCAAGAATGACTGGGGAAGGCGGGGGAGGGCGTGTGCCCCATCAGACCAGGGCAGTCTTCACCAATGGCCATACGGGCAGCTGCCCCAGGCGCCATGCTTGGTGGGGCCTGGCCTCCCAGTCTGGCATTGTGGTTAAGTGTGTGGACTCTAATCCGGGAGGATTGATTCCCCCCCCCCCTCCTCCACAAGCAGCCAGCAGGGTGACCCTGGCTCCTGCACAGTTCTCTCAGAGCCCTCCCAGCCCCACCTGCCTCACACGGTTCCTGTTGTGGGGAGCAGAAGGGAAGGAGACTCCGAGGGAAGGGTGGGGCAGAAATCCAATCTTTTCCTCCTCCTCCCAAAAGAGGGGAGTGGCTGCTTCAGTCGCAACAGCTGCTTCTTGCCTCCCCTGTCTGGTGGCAGCAGAGGCTCCCGCCTGCCCCTTGCTTTGGCCCTGCTGGCAGCCAGGGAGGCTCCTGCCCAGCGGCCCAGAATACCGCAAGAGCTAGTGGGGTTGGGGGGACTAGTGAGCCTCCCCGTGGGCCTCCCCTACCTCACAGGGGGGGTTGTGGGAATAAAATGGAGGGGGGAGGGCCAGGGAGCTTGCCCTGAGTTCTATGGAAGGGTAAGAGTGGACAACGTGGGTCAAGATGATGTGCCCAGCTCGTAACCAGTGTTAGCTCCTCTCTCTCCCCACCTGCCTGAGGGAGGGGCAGCAGTAGTTCCTGGGCTCGGGCTGGCACTTCCCTTCCTCTGAAGTGAGCCGTTGTCAACATTGCTCAAAGGACTAGGAGAGGGGGCAAGTCTAGCAGCCTCTGCTCTTCCGTGGCCCTAGAATCAGCTGTACAAACAGCTCAAGGAGCCAAAAGAAACTCAGGGCAGTTCTAGGCTCTATGAAGTCCTACCTATTGCTATTAAGTCTGAAAGCCCCGCTGGTCTGAATACCTTTGTCTGCTTTGCTGATAGGCAGATCACAAGTTTAAACCCTGGATTGGGACTCGTGTGGCCCTGGCAGCTCATGAAAAGAAGCACAACAACGGGTGACATCTCAAGTACTCCAGAAGCCTCCCTGTGTGTCATCGTAGTGTTCCTTCCAACAGACCTGCCATTAGCGGAGGTAGAGGGAAGTTGTGGCTTGTGAGCTCACTATGGGAGGGAGGTTTGGGCAGGAGACTTTCCCCCTCACTTTCCTAGGGCAGCCCCAGGGCTGTTTGGGGTGGGGGGTGTGGCAGGGAGGGAGAAGGCTTGGTGGGGAGGGCAGGGGGCTTTAGCATTTGGAGCCAACCCCACTCTTCCCACCCCTCTTTTGGGTGAGACACATGTTTATTTGATCTGAAAGCCAGACATTTTCAAAGAGAAGTGTCTGCTGCACAAAGGTAATTAAAGTGTGAGCACATTTGGTTGCCATGGAGACTTGGACGGGTGTCTCTTTGCCCAGCCAGCATCCAGCTGGTTGGAAAACTGGGTCACTTTGCTGTGCCTCCCCCCCCCCCCCCCCCGCTCATACAATATAGCAGGAAGCTGCCACTGGTGGCACAGAAGGTCAAGCAAAGGATGGCACCATGACAGAAACGGCCCCTGCAAAGACCTTGTCAAGAGGGAAAGTCCAATATTTACCAGATTATATATAAAAATAAAAGGGAGAGAGAAGACTTAGCAGACACCTCCCCCTCCTAGCCCGTCCCCAAACCCACTAGGGTGTCGTCTTCATGCATGTTTGCTGGAGGCAGCAGCAGCCTGTCACAAAGACAATCTTGCATCACAGTCTATGGACACACAAACAGGAACAAATGTGTGTGGCCGCACTACAAGAACCTCAACTGGGCACTTTCTACTTCCTGCCGAAGATACACAAACTGGGCAGCCCCCTTGTCTCGAGCACAGGCGCCATCACTGTAGGAGCATCAGGATACATGGACCATCTTGAGACCACATGTCAATATGAACATCCCAGCTATGTCCGTGATACCAGAAACTTCCTGAGGAAACTGCAGTCCATTGACAATCTCCCAAAACACAGCCTTCCGGCCACCCTGGAGGGACTACAAGCCATTACAAACATCACCCCTGACAACACCACGGCCGACCTTGCCACCAAACTCTGCACCCACAACTACTTCAGGAATGGCATTACACCTTTAAATCAAAGGCATAGCCATGGGCACTTGCCTGGCTCCGCAGCATGCCAACATTTTCATGGCAGATCTAGAACAGAGTTTTCTGAACTTCTACCTACTGGCACCTCTCCTGTACTTGAGATGCAATGATAACATTTTTATTCTCTGGACCCCTGGCAAAGAAACCCTCGAAATATTTCACCAGACTTTCAGTAGCTTCCCCTCTATCATCAATCTAACTATAACTTACTATATACAGGAAATAAACTTCCTGAACTCCACTGTGTGGGTATACAAAGGACACACAAGCAGCACATTGTACCAAAAACCAACAGACCAGCAAACATATCTGGATGTCTCCCCAAACACATCCAGCCATCCACTGTCTATAGCCAAGCCCAACCCTGTAGTCACATCCGCTCCAACTCCTCCGGCAGAGATACTCACTTGAAGGATCTACAGCAGGTATTTTTGCAACTACAACACCTTCCTGATAAAGTAAGAATGATGGCTAGAAATGCCACAACGATACTCAAGGACCGCCTGCTGTGCAACAAGCCGAAGGAAATGACAGCAGGATCTCACTGGGGTCACATACAGCTCACAACTGAAGCCAATCCAGCCTGCAACCCGTGCTGAATAGTGTCACTTCCCTCAAAGAAGCTCGGGCGGGGGGGGGGAGCCCAACCTTTTCATAGAATCATAAAGTTGGAAAGAATCTCGAGGGTCATCTAGTCCGATGCAGGAAATTCACAAATACCTCCCCCCACACATACATCCCCTGCTATGACCCCCGCTCCATGCACAGAAGATGACAAAAAAAAAAAACAACCCAGGATCCCTGGCCAAAATGGCCTGGAAAAAAATTGCTGACTGACCCCAGAGTGGCCGTCAGCATTTCCCTGGGTGTGTAAAAAAGGGCCACAAGAACTAAGCACTGATGCAACCTTTCCTGCCCTCATGATCTGCCTAATTCACAGGATCCTCATTGCTGTAAGATGGCTATCTAGCCTCTGTTCAAAAACCTCCAAGGAAGGAGAGCCCACCACCTCCCGAGGAGGAAGCCTGTTCCACTGAGGAACTGCTCTAACAGTCAGGAAGTTCTTCCTGATGCTTACCTGGCAATTTCAGCCTCTTAGTTCTCGTATGACCTTTTGGGACAACAGAAAACAACTCTGTACCACCCTCTATATGTACTTGAAGATGGTGAGGGTCTCTTCCTACCTGTAGCCAAGCATTCCTCCCTACCTCAAAGTAACTTTCCTACTTGTAGTCTCAGGGCCTGGTTAGGAGAAAAAGTTGCAGAAGTGACCTGGAGGAGGCATGTGCAAAGAGAAGGGGAAGGGTGTGGAGTTGTTTTCTGTGGCTCCGGAAGGTAGGACAAGAACCAATGGATTGAAATTAAATCAAGAGTTTCCGTCTCAACATTAGGAAGAACTTCCTGAGTGTTAGAGCGGTTCCTCAGTGGAACAGGCTTCTTCGGGAGGTGGTGGGCTCTCCTTCCTTGGAGGTTTTTAAACAGAGGCTAGATGGCCATCTGACAGCAATGAAGATCCATTGAATTTAGGGGGAGGTATGAACATATGAAGCTGCCTTATACTGAATCAGACCTTTGGTTCATCAAAGTCAGTCTTGTCTTCTCAGACGGGCAGCGGCTCTCCAGGGTCTCAAGCTGAGGTTTTTCACACCTATTTGCCTGGACCCTTTTTTGGAGATGCCGGGGATTGAACCTGGGACCTTCTGCTTACCAAGCAGATGCTCTACCACTGAGCCACCATCCCTCCCCCTTTGTGCAGGGGGTTGGACTAGATGACCCTGGAGGTCCCTTCCGACTCTATGATTCTAGGAAAATGCCCCCATGAGCATGGCAAAACAATAATGTGGACAAGAGCCTTGTGTTTGCTTTGTAGACAAAATTAGGATAAGAGGGGCTGCGGCTCAGCAGTAGAACACCTGCTTGGCCTGCAGAAGGTCCCAGGTTCATTCCCCGGCAGCATCTTCAGTTAAAAAGAGCAGGTAACAACAGGTGGTGTCAAAGACCTCCACCTGACCCCCTGGAGAGCTGCTGCCAGTCTGAGCAGACAGTCCTGACCAAGCAGCCTGGTAGCAGGCGGCTCATATCTATATGTTCTCTCATGGTCTTGAGAGTCAAATGGAGGGTGCCCAGAAAGCCAGTATTTACAGATTAACTCATTTCATTCTGATTGCAAAATCAGAGCAGAATGGTTGCAGAATTCAAACAGTGCTAATTCACTGTAATAACAGGCCCATGTTATTACCAGGTCTCGGATTCAGTGGGAGCTCACAGGAGCACAGCTCCTGAACCTTTCTGAGAGTTCCACCTCCTCCTCCCCACCTATCTTGTCCATTGAATAGTAGGTGCAGCTGCAGAACAATCCTGGATGAGCTCCACAACCTATTTTTCTGCAAACGACCCCTGGTTATTACTGCAGGCTCCAGGCAGGGAAACTTTTCCACAACAGAAAAAAGACGTTTCAGGCAGCCAACAGGTGACACTTGTGTGTGTGAGCAGGTGGCCAAGTGAAGTCCACAGAGGGCCTTGTGAGCAAGGCTGCAGCACACCCAGAGAGGCTCCATGCACCACCCTCTCTTCCTGGCCTTCCCCAGAAAGGGATCCAGAGGGGCTGGGAGAGGTCAGCTCTGCAGGCAGGTTGACATGACTGCACTGTTGTGGCAAAGTGGAGCACCACCCGCAAAGATGCCTATTTGCATCCTCAAGAAATGTGGAGCCAGAAAGAAGGGGGGGGGTCTTTTTCTTGCAACTAGGAAGCATTTTTGGAAGGGATGCTAGTGTTTGAAGTGCCTGGTGCAATGTCCCTGTGTCTCAGACCTCCAGGAGCAAGTGACCACAGAGTAGCAGGTAGTCAGGCAAACTAAGCATCTTCCTCCAGTTTATTCTCTACTGTCACAGGCTCCCTTTGAAGAGCACAGCAACACTCCTTCCATCTCTTCTCTCTCTCCTTCCATGCACAGCAGACGGGGGATCCAGGTGCTCCTCTCTGCAGCCACTCCCATCTGCTGGAAGAACTGTCTTGACCTCTTTCCCCTGCACTATCTAACATGTATTTCTCGAATAAAGTCGATACTATTTTGTTTCAACTGGAAAAGCGGCTCTGAGTAACTTTGTAATTTTGCAAGCATGTGGTTTGGTCTAATTGTCCGGGTCCCAACTACGGTGACCCCGCAAGGTCCCCCAAGCACCCACTTCCACAGCAAGGAAGATTCCCAGCCAAGGGCAGCTGCCCCAAGAAGGGCTTGGTTCTCCCAGAAAGGGCGGAAATGACCTCTTCCCTGCTGGCTGGCTACTGCCTGTGGCAACACATCTGGGGAGGTCCCCGAGAAGCTGGCCCACTGACACTCGCAGTCACCAGGGAGAACGGTTTGAAAGTGAAGCTGCTCCAGTTTGACCTTCAGACTGTTTTTTTGCTTCATCCTGAGGACCTCGTTGGCTTCAGGATTTTGCTTTGCTCAACCTGCTGTGATGACTTGGAGCTTCCCCATGAGGGTGATTCCCCATCTCACGGCAGGAATGCTCTGGCCTTCCCCCACCCCCCCACCCCCAGCAAGGGGAGGAGGCTTCTCCCTGCAGTGCCCTGATGCCAGAAGCCGGTCCAAAGCCCATTGGTGGTGCAAGGGGAAATTGCATGGGCTGTGGTGTGAGGTATGCCTCCAGAAATATTGTGTCACTGTGTGCTTTCCCAAAAGGAGTGGGGAGCAGAAAATGGCAATTGTGTGATGACATTGTGCAGGAGCCCCCCCCCCCGCCCGCTCTTGCCATTTCCCTTCTTTTTCTGTATCGTGTTCTCCATCTTTAGGCGTTATGTTCTTGGCTCTGGGAATGCTGGGGGAGTGCAGCTGCGCCTGCTTTGCTACCCTTCCTATAACGGCGCCCGTAACCGTTCTGCCCCGCAGTGCACACTGGTGCCCGCACCTCAAGGCCGTGTTATCTCCTTGCAGAGACTGCTTGGACTGTGTATTGCTGGGCTATTGGGGGCTGGGTGAGAAACATTTTGTATTGCTTTTCATGGGCTTTTTGCTGTTACTTTTAGCGGGCCAGGTAACAGCCCATCTGGTTCTTCCCCAAGTGAGCCAGATCCAACACAGACCTCAATGCTTCTGTCACCTATCAATAAGGTTAGCTTCTCCTACAAAGAGAGAAGTCTGCTATATTGAAGATAGTAAAAAGAAAGAACTCTCCGTGTAAAATACAATTTGTATCAAAATACAAAACAAATATCACCAGTACATATCACCAAGTTAAAACCTCGTAAGTTTCACAATGCTCCTGCATTGCTGGCAAGGATTGTATTTACTATGGCGTTCCAGCTATTATGCGTGTAAATTAGAGAAAGCTAGGAATTCAGGACTGACATGGTTATTGACTGAATATTTTTGGCACTACTGGACCTGGAAAATTGTACAATATTCATAAGAATGATTCCTAGAAGAAGGATTTGAGATCTGGTTACAAAGCGGACGGGTTCTCCGTTGGACCACCTATTTTTAAACATTGTACTGAATGTAATAGAGTGGCTTTCAGCCACATAAGGACAGCAGGAGCATTGTGGAACTTGTGAGGTTTTAACTTGGTGAAATGTACTGGTGATATTTGTTTTGTATTTTGATTCTTATTATTCATAAGAAGTTAAAACTGTATTTTACACGGAGAGTTCTTTCTTTTTGTTGAGGCTTAGTCTCTCCTCCATGGTCCCGTCAACACTGTATTGAAGATAGTCCCAGAGCTGCCCCGCAGTCCCTGCTGCTGCGCTGGGGCAAAACTTCCATGTGGAAGCAGGTGGTCTTGGTGGAAGGACAGCAGGCAGTCAAAGCAGCTTTGCATGTCATGTGGGCAGGCCTGGGGAGGGGGGGCTGAGGAGAGGGAAGTGCAGGGCGGAGGGAGACCCACCAGGCAGAAGTCCCTGCAGTAACAGCAGCAAGAGCTGCCCAGAGAACAGCCTGCATGTGGCAGCAGCCTCACGGAAGCAGCTGACAAGGGTGGGCTTTCCCGAGGCTTCCAAGGGTGGATTTGTGCAGCCTTGATGGGAAGGGACCAGTTGTGCCTGCCTGCCTGCCTGGGGGCTCAGGTGGAGAGTGTCTGCTTCTCTTTGGCTTCCCTTGATGCCCCTTTGCATTTCTTTGGGATTTGTCTCTGAGCAGATGGGGCGTGGGTGGGGGCTGGAGCCACTCTCGTTTACTCTTCATTTAAGGCAGGCTTACAGTCGCCTGCTGCCCAAGGAGTTTGGGGAGCAGAGAAGAGGTTTGTCTCCCTATGGGGAGAAGCAGCTTGTTGAGACCTGGGAATGTTTCAGAAGGAGCGCCTGGTGGAGGAGCAGACTGAGGCTTCACAGGGGCTCTTTGCTCCATGGGGCCTGCATGGGCAGAGGCTGAGTGCCGGATGCCAGGCAGAAAGAGAGCGTCCTCCCTCCCCATTCTGTTCTGTTGGTTGTGGGAGGTGAGAGAACTCCATGTGATTCCCTCCCTTTTTCAACATTCAGCTGTGCTTAAATAAACTTTGATTTCTCACCTCCTCACTCAGCAAATGGATTTTGCAACCAGGAGCCCCACTGCAGCAACAAAATGCAACCCGGAGCAAAAGCAACTAAGAAAAAATGACAGAAGAATTGGGGTCCCTCATCAGAATGTTCTGCAAAGAGGCTCTTCCTCCTCCCCACCAGTTCTGTCTGCACCGGAATCAAAAGAACTGGTGGGGAGGAGGAAGAGCCTCTTTGCAGAACATTCTCCCTGCTTGTGACCCATTCCTGGTGTGGTTTCCGTGCATGGAGTGCAGAGACAGACGTCAGAACCCAAATACAGGCCGTGCTCCTCCTTTGGGGGTGGGTGGAAGGGCCCCCCAGAATCCCGTCAGGCAGGAAAGATTCTTGGGATGTCAAGGGGGGGGTCACCCAAAGTGCTTCCTCCCCCTCCACACCAGCAACGAGCAGCCTCCGTGGCTCTGCCTAGTGGGGGCTACTGGACTGGTCAGTCATGTGTACAGCAGAGTGGGGCTGGGTTAATGGGGAAGGTGCAGCTAGTGGGCGGAGCCTGCCCACCCCTCCGGGGAGCAGCCCATTCTTAGCAAACTCACCAGCTCCATCAGGGGCAGGGGGGAGAAAGTGAAGTGAGCGGGGGGGGGGGGGCAGAGGGTGCCAAACTTCTGCTCATTTGTATTGGGCACCAAAAGGCAGCCCCCTCTGAGACAAAGGACCACCCATCACTGGGGCCACAGACAGCTATTTAGGAGTTTCTGCCCCATTTCTCTTCCCAGTGGGAAGAAAGGGGCTTACAACACACTGTCCCCCTCCTCTGTTGTACTCTCCCTCCCTACCCTGGAAGGCTGGTGAGGTGGGAAAAGCTCCAGACCCGGGGCTTCCAGGTTCTCCTCACCCTACCAGGCTGGCCCAAGAGCCTCCCTTGCAGAGTCCAAGACTGACCACCCACCCCGGCACAGAATGCTGCTGTCTTTTGGATGCCCCCACTTTAGACCAGAATTCGAGGCCTCCAATGAAGCTGGTGGGCAACTGATTCATGAGAGACAACAGGAGATGCCTGCTTATTCATGGCCAGAAGGTGTAGTGAGGGCCACAAGCACTGTGGGCTCTAAAGGGGGTTTAGACAGATGTGTAGGGGATAGGCCCATCCATGATCACTGGCCATTTTCCAGGCTAGGAGGTGTGGAGAACACGTTGTCATGGGCTCAAACGGACACAGTGTAAGGCAATTCAACATCAGTGGGAAGTCCCAGGGTGGGGCTAGATGTCAAGTAGGCGGGAACAGCTGAATAAGGCCCTTCAGGAAGCCCTTGGTGGACATGTGGGTAAAGACTGATGGACATGTAACTAAGCCCTTTATCTATAAGGGACAACAAGAAACCAAAAACAGTCACTAATGGTGAGTCAGTGGGGGAACTATGTACAGAGTTTGCATAGTTCAGAAAAGACTTCCATTTGTGGGAGTACAACTTTCTCGTGGATGGCTTTCTGCTGTTGAGCAGTACGTGATCGATCTGGCTTCTGACTGACACTAGTGTAGCTTCCAAGCAGTCAGCTTCAGATGAACGACACTATGGTGAAGGAGTCAGCCACTGTGGCATAGGAGAAGAACTGGTTCTAGGGGGAAATGGTGAAAGGTTTCCGCCGACAGGTGCAGTAAAGAGGGGAACCAGGAGGTGACCAAGATTCCCTTGGGTCTCTGCACCCAAATTTTGTGTATCACTTTGGTGATAAGGGGAGGAGAGAGAAACAGGAAAAGGTGCTCCCCCCACAATAGAAGTAGAAGCCCACCCCCCAGGGACTGAGGGTTGGCCGACGCTCTGGTGCAGAATGCTCGACACTTCCTTTTGTGTCTGGTGGTGAATACATCTATGTTGGGGCATCCCCATTTCTGGAACAGGGGCTGGAAGTATCGAGTTGAGTTCCCACTCGTGGAACGATGCCCCCTCCCCTGCTTAGGGCATCTGCTGTGATGTTTTGGATGCCTGGTAGGAGTGTGGCTATTGAGTGTATCCCCCAATGAAGGCAGCTTTCCCATAGGTCCATAGCCAGATGACAAAGTCTGCAAGACACTGTCCCACCTTGCTTGTTGATATAGTAGAGCGCTGTGGTGTTGTCCATGAGAATCAAGAGCACAAGTCATTTAGGAGGTATTGGAATGAGTGTAGGGCATACTAGATTGCCTGGAGTTCCAGAAAATTTATGTGGCTGGTTTGGAGGTGAGGTTCCCAAGGAGCTCCCACACAAATGCTCTGTAGGGGCGCACCCCATTAAGGGTATGCATTCGGTTCAGCCGAACCGAAGAAACCACCGAATCACCCCTGATATGGAAGTATACAGCGCCATATACTTCCGAATCCAATCTGCAGCCATAACATGGGAGCCGTATATGGCTCCCCATATACTTCCAAATAGATATTTGGAAGTATACGGAACTCCATGGAAAAGGTGGAAAAGGAGCTTCTGCAGCCTCAGGGGAGCTGCTTGCCTCTTTTCCCACCTTTGGAAGCCTTTTCCCGCCTCTCCCACAGCCTCCCTGGGATCAGGGAGGGAGGGGGAGGGGGAAAGGAGCCCCAGCAGCCAATCCAAAGCATGCATTTGCAAAATGCATTGCAAATGCATGCTTCGCAGGGCTGTTGTGTAGCCGATGGCTGGGCTAATCCCCCAGCCATCAGCAACATTGTTGTTCTCTGGCCAATCACAGAGCAGTGGTATTTTTTGAAACTGCTGGTGTAGGGCCAGAGAACCTTTTTAAGGAGTCTGCCTGGCTGGACTCCATTCCATTGCTGCTGTGTTGGTGTTGGTGTGTGAGAGAGATTGTGCTGCGCTGGCCCTTGGCCTCAACTGCTGCTGCTCTCTCTCAGCCTTGCCTGACCTGCCTGGAAAAGAGAAGACATCTAAAGGTAAGACAGTCTTGGGGTTCTTGTTTTTATTTTAGTTAGTAAAAGGACTTTTTAGGATTCAGAGTCCCTTTACTTATCCAGATTTGGGTGGGTGGGTACTGGGTAGCTTATTTGGGGTTAGGGGGTTCTGCTAGGGGTGGGGGCCTGGGGTGGGGGGGGTTTGCCAATTTGCCTATATCTTACTTTAGTGAGAGGACTTTTAAAAGTGCAGTGTCCTTTTACTTTTCCTGATTTGGGTGGCTTGGATTTCTTGGATTAGGGTGAAGGTTTTTTGGGGGGAAGGGGTTGGTAAAGTTCCTGTATTGTTAAAAGTCAAGGTTTTTTTTACTGTTTTTAAAGGATTCTGTATTTGATTTGTGCTGCTGTTGTTCCTTTTCTCTTCTGGTTTTGGTTCGGGGGGGGGGAGCTGTTTGGCCTAATTTTAAAAAGGTCACTTTTTAAACAGTTGAGTTTGTTGGCCTTTTCTCAGTGATTTGGATTTGTTACTGTTGGTTTTGCATCATGTTCTATTGTCCCTTTTCCTGGTTCTTGTTTTTGGGGGAGGGGGGTATTGTTGACTGATTTGACCTGAGGTTTTTTTATTGTTGAAAAGGTCACATTTTTAAAAGTTTAGTTTGTTGGTCTTTACTCAGTGATCTGTTTGGATCTATTCTCTGTTGTTGCTGCTTTTGCATCCTGTCCTGTTGTTCCTTTTCCTGGTTCTGGTTCTGGGTTGGGGTTTTTTTTGGGGGGGGGGGTTTAAAAGTTAAGTTTCTTTCTGTCATGTTTTGGTTCTTTTAAATTACCTCTGGTTGGTGTGGGGGTTGGTGTGTGGGCTGTGTGGGGTGGGTCACTTTCATGTTTTTATAGAGTTATTTTTGGAGTCTGAGGCTGCTTTTGGTTTGGCTAGGGCCACTAAATAGGCTGCCCCACTAAGAAGGGTGTTTTTAGGGATTGTGTTTTTTGAAATTAAAAAAAAAATTAATCCAGTTTAGGGCTTTATCTTCTTTCAAAATTCAACCAGGCCAGATAGGGGTGATTTAAAAAGATTTTAGGTTTCTCATAAAAGGCAGCGTGACTACTAGGCCACATCAGGCTCCCTTTTAAAGAGACTAGGGTTGCAGTGCATCTTGCTTTCAGCCACTGAAAGCCGGTGCATTCTTAGATTTCCATAGGGTAAACCACGGCTTCTCTCAAGTTATAGTGGACACCTGATTTCTAGTTTGCAAGGAAATCCTGTTTGTCCCAGGATCTAGTTAGGAGAAGTTTGACTAGGAGGATATAACAAGGATTGCCTTCATCTCAAGGTAGCATTTTAAAAACTGTAGCCAAGTAGAGGCAGGATCACCTAGTCTCCTAAACTTTGCCAGACTACTATTACCCCAACCCAAAGAAGGACAGGTTAGGGACCAAAAAAACAAACAAACAAGTTTTGGTGGGAGGGTTTTTAAAAAGAAGTCGGGGCATCTGTTAGTTCTAGGTACAGTGCAGAGAGTTAGGTTAGTATAAAAACCCACTCTCAGTTCAGGTTATGTGAGACTGGCCAAGGGAGACATGAGTGACAGGCAGCAAAAGAGGGGCCCTGGGGGCAAGGCCAAGGAGAAGACTAGAGGGTTGGAGGGGAGGGGAAGGACCCAGGTTCCCCCCCCCCCCACCTGTGCGTAGGGTACAGCCACTTTCCAGCACTCTGATCTCTGGTCGGAGTGTGATGAAGAAGAAGGCCTGCCTTGGGCCTTTCATCGAGGCTGCTGCTGGGCCGCCCTCAGCAGAGGTGCCAGTAGGTGCTGGCACTGAGCAGGAGTCTGCTGCTCAGGCAGTCTCTCTTCCAGCTGATGTCGCTCAGTCTCAGTCCTTGGAGATGAGCTTTGGGGACAGTTTTCTGTCCAAAACGATCACCCCAAGGAGGGTACAGAGTGCCCTGCAGGAGCTGGAGGAGAAGCTGGTTGAGGAGGTCCAGCCCCCTTCTTCGGTTCCTTCCGGCACCAGCAGGCCTTCAGGGGATGGCCAGGAGGGGAGGCTGAATGGGGTGGAGGGGGAAGAAATGGAGACACACGAGGTGCCTCCATCTCCGCCCACTTCCCCCCGGCGGCCAGCTCCTCCTGCCACCCTGAGATACGATGTGTCTGCCCTGAGCACCTCACAGGAGGTGGCTCCAGACACCCAAGATGCCGGTCAGCTTGGGAATCCGTACACCTCCGAAGTCTGGAAGCATTTCCTACTTATGGAGGATCCACGCTATGTGCAGTGCCAGCTGTGCACAGCCCAGATCAGTCATGGGCGGGACCCTGCCCACCTGACTCTGGGGGGGATGCAGAACCACCTGCAGAAGCACCACCAGGCGGTGCTTCTTACGGGGGAGAAGCAGGCTGGTGCTGGGGTGCCTAAGCGGCCAACACCACACAGCCAGGAGGTCCGTCCCATTGCGACTACTCTAGTGCTCTCCGGGAGAGTTCCGTGGCAGTGCAGGGACGCCAGCCATCTCTGCCTGAGGTGTTTGGTGGGGGTGGCACCTGTGTGCCAAGAGGGAGAAGCAGGTAAGGCAGGAGGGAACCTTGCCAGGTCGGTTGCCCATGGGCTTCCATTTTCAGTGGTCGAGAATCCTGGAGTGCTAGAGTTGCTCGAGTACCTGGCGCCCTGGTACAAAGTTACTGCTAGAACCACCATTAACAGGACCATTGTGCCATCTATTTTCAGGGTGACCAGATCTGTGGTGAAGGCACATTTGTCCCATGCTGCCGGGGGGACTGTTAATTTCACCTCGGATTTCTGGAGCTCCCAACATGTGTTTGAGAGGTATCTCTCCCTGACTGCACATTAGTGGCAACCCAGTGAGCTGCAGGGTGGGGGTGGCAGTAGTGGCAGGCAGGGTCAGGGCCACTAGGCCGGCTATTGCTAGGCCTTGCTGCATGCCGAAGCAGTCCACGCGCCGCTCATGGCGAACACTCTCAGAGCCATCTTCTTGTGGCAGTTAGAGGGCTGGGTAGGCAGCGGGGACGTCGCCACGGGCTTCATGGTGACTGACGGTGGCTCCAACATCAAGGTGGCTGTCCAGCATCAGGGTCTACAACACCTTCCTTGCATGGCCCACCATCTCCACCTTGTGGTTAAGGACGCATTGGGCCAGATGAAAAGCCAGGATCGTCGGTATCTAGCCGCAACCCATGAGTACCCACTTCTGCTCCAGAAGTGTCGGCACATCACGGGTCACTTCTCACGCAGCAATACAGACTCATATCTGCTGTGTGAGAAACAGATGCTGACAGGCATGCCAGGGCACCACCTGGGACTTCAGCACACGCTGGAACTCCACCTGTGCTAAGATGGAACGCATGGTGGAACAGAGAGCAGCCCTGGATGCCTTTGTTTCTGAGACGAGGGTCTTTCAGGATGAGAACCGTCTCACCCAAGAGGATTGGGTGGTCATTTCTCAGACTGTGGAGGTTCTTGGGCCCTTCAAGACCCACACAGAAATGCTCTCATCTGACACAGCAAGCATCGCACTGGTCGTCCCCATGGTCCACATGGCCCATGAGGACCTGGCCTCGTTTCTAGTGCCGGCTCAAGGCCGTGCAGATGTTCCTCCAGCGGTGCGCGCCCTGGTTGTTAGGCTGCAGGAAGGGCTTGAGGCCCGCTTTCAGACTTTCACCCAGGATAAGGCCTACATGATGGCAACCATGTTAGACCTGTGCCTTAAGGGCACAATCGCTGGCAAGATGAGCTCTCCCAGAAGGTTGAGTGCTGCAGAGTCAGGGCGGGCCCAGTGCCGGTAGCTGAGGACAGGGGTGGAAGCAGCTCATCTGCCACTTCCACTGCTGTTCATCCCCAACCTCCCCAGCTTGGCAGTGTTTCCCAGCAGACTCACACCATGAAGAGTCCTGAGATGACACTCATCAGGTGGCTCGTTGGCTCCTCTGAGAGCGGTAGGCCCCTGAGAGTGGAGATGGGTGCTGTGATGGTGAAGGACTATCTTTCGGAGCCCAACGAGTTGCAGAAAACGTCTCCTTTGGACTACTGGGTCACAAAGGAGGGGGTCTGGCCGGCCCTCTTCTCCGTGACCAAGGCGTTCCTCTCATGCCCACCGACGAGCGTACAGAGGGAGTGCATCTGTTCACATATGGGTGACATTGTCTGCCCACATTGCAATTGCCTGCAACCCTGGACAGTTGAGCAGTTGGTCTTCCTGAAGGTCACCTTGCCTCTGTTCGACTCCCTGAATGTAGACTTTGAGAAGTGAATGAAGTGAGCACCTACTTGTGCCTGCATCCTCTCTTGGCCCGCGCTTGGAAGGTGGTTGTAAAACGCTCTCCCACTAAACATAGACTAGAGTCCAAAGACAGCCCAAAAACTCACAAATTGATTGGCAGGGCTGGAGAGCTGGCATCTGTAGATTGTGTGTTCTGTGGCAGGAAAGCTGGCATCTGGGTGAGAGACCCAGAACCAACATGCTTGTTGTGCTTGGCCAGCTCTCCCCGTGTTGTTTGGGGCAGGGCTGGAGAGCTGGCACCTGGGTTTGATTGTGTTTTGTGTGGCAGTGACGTTGGCAACTGGGTTTATATTGGTTCCAGGCCAGCAGCGTTCATAGAGTAGATAGAGGGATGTAGTGCATTTGGGTCCTATAGAAATTCTCTGATGTGAAGTTAGGTTTTGCTTTGGGTGCCCCAGGAACTGGACCCCCTGGTCCAATTTTTTTTTTTTAGCCTTGTGGGTTTTGTGTGGGACAGTGCCCTGAAGCTGCACAGCAGTTTGGGGGGCTCAAAACCCCTTGCTCCCCAGAGCCACTTTTCCCACGACAATTACAGGGGGGGGGGGAAGTGGCTCTAATTGGTTTTTTCTCACCATTGGGAACAGTGGGGTGCCCACAGATGGGAATCAAACCTGGTTCTCCCAGATAAGAGTCCACACACTTAACCACTACACCAAACTGGCTCAAGCGTGCCTCAAGGAGAGCCAGCAGGGCTCCTCCGTGAGAAAGGGAACCACCAGAGATAAGAGGAAGGGAAGGTGCTACATGTATCCTAGAAGTGTGAGAATGTAGTATTGTTTAGAAACCCTTTGATGTACACTGCTTAAAGTCTTGCTTTTCCCGCCAACTGATATCAGTTCCAATGCTCCTTTGTCCAGAACCTTGAGATATCAAATAAACGTCTTAACATTGAAACAAATGGAAGTCCGTTTACTTTGAACCTCCATTTTCTGACACCAACCAGATCAAAAATAGAGGCCTGCAGCCTCAGCTAAAAGCCTGGCGGAACAGCTCTGTTTTACAGGCCCTACGGAAGGCTAATGCCAGGTAGGGCCCGGATCTCAAAAGGGA